>NC_138531.1:104294107-104939107 GCF_964234715.1 Podarcis melisellensis | reverse complement strand
ATATTGGGCATAATGTTTGAGGATTGGGAAAGGTTGTGGACCACTGGGCTGAACTTTACTGCATGTAATGCTTTGAAAGAAAATGTAATGAAAATGATATACAGATGGTACACGACCCCAGTTAAACTTGCTAAAATATACCATTCGTCAGATAACAAATGCTGGAAATGTAAGGAAAATGAAGGAACATTCTACCACCTCTGGTGGACTTGCCCTAAGGTGAAGGCCTTCTGGGAAATGATATATAATGAGTTGAAAAAGGTATTTAAGTATACCTTCACCAAGAAACCAGAGGCCTTTCTTCTGGGCATTGTCGACCAGAAGGTGCTAAAGAAAGATAGAACATTCTTTATGTATGCGACAACAGCAGCAAGGATACTACTCGCTAAGAATTGGAAAACTCAAGATCTACCCACACTGGAAGAATGGCAGATGCAACTGATGGACTATATGCAACTGGCGGAGATGACTGGCAGAATCCGAGACCTGGGAGAAGAAAGGATGGAAGAAGATTGGAAGAAATTTAAGATTTACTTACAAAAATATTATGAATTATTGGAATGTTAAGAAAGATGCTTAGTTATAAATAATTGGCCACCACTAAAATAGATCAGGAACTGATGACAAGAGAGATTAAGAAAAACAAATTTGCAGGAGAACTATTTTATTGTAATTAAATAAGCGGTTTTAAAATTTGGAAATAAGATGATAATTTGCTGGACAAAACTCATTAATGATGCAAATGGGAGTGGGAGGCGTGAGGAAGTTCAAAGAGGATATGAAATTTTGTTAAACAAAGTAATACTGTTTATTGTTATTGGATGTTTTTTTTTCTTTTCTGTAAAAACCTTAATAAATATCTATAAAAAAAAAAAAACATTTCCCCCCCAAAAGCAGGTCGGGGAAACCGAACCAGGTCGAGGAACAGTGGGATGGTGGCGCTGCGCCTCCCTGCTGTCCCCTGAACTTGTGGGGCTGGCCGATGTCTGCCCGGCGTGAGGGACGCTCTGCTTCAGGGTGCACTGTGTGCCGGGAGGCAGGCTGCGATCCGCAGCGTGGGGAGCCCGCAGGGCTGCCTAGGCTGCGGATGTGTTCCCGAAGCGCCAGGCGCTCTGCTTTCAGCGCGCCCAGCGCTCCGGGAAGCAGGCTACTATCCGCAGCCTAGACAGCCCTGCGGATGTCTTCCTGAAGCCTGGAGAGCAAGAGGGGTCGGTGCGCACCCACCCCTCTCGCTCTCCAAGCTTCAGCGAAAGCCTGCATTCGCCCCATAGGACGCACCCAGATTTCCCCTTCATTTTTGGAGGGGAAAAAGTGTGTCCTATAGGGCGAAAAATATGGTACTTGATTGGATTGCCTGGGTTGCCTGGCCAGTCTTTTGTAATGATAAATACTCAGTTCCTGGGCCAGGTCACAGGCTCACACCCTATTCAAACACAGACATACCCTTAAGACAGGATTTGCGAAGGAAAAGACAATGGGGAGGCTTTTCCATTTTGACCTTGCAGAGAAAAGATTTGCTCAGTTTAGGAATCAAAATGGTTCCAGGTTGGCCTTCCTGTGCTGATCTATGTATGTGCTTGGTTGGTACACTTATGAACATTACCATATATCTAAGACCATAAAATTCCTATCACAGGGGGCAGTCGGAGGAGGGGGGAGGGGGAGGGGGGCCAGGCTGCTCTGTCGCCTTCACACGTGTCCTTTGGGGGGCCCTTTCCTTAGCACTGTTACGGAAATTACACGGGGGGGGGCACATCTTTAAAGTTGTTAAAATGTTACAAATATCACGCATAAATGTATCCTTTCGACTTGACAGCTCAGGGAAGTTACCAAGCATTTACAATCATACAAAATCATCTCCTTTCCCAGTTTCCTCCAGCTCAACACTATTTTGCCCTTGAAAAAGGACTCTTTTCTCTGCCACCTCCCCAAGCGTGAAGACATGTAGACACACCTCCCACCCCAGGAAGTGCCGAGAGGTGACAGGTGCTGAGCTGATTGTTGGCCAAGGAAAGCCTCACCCCACCCCCAGACTTGCCAAGGGGTCCAGACCCCCAAAGGGAGTTCTATTGTGCTTTGGGTCCTGGGACTTCAGAGGTGCTAATCTTATACCTGAGTCCTGCCCTGCCATGTCTGCTTATGCCAGTCTTGTACCAAGGACGTGTCTGGACATCTTTGCCAAGGCTCACCCCTCCCCTCTGGTGACATGTCAGTGATGGAGCAAGGATGCTGTACGAACTGTATTCTGGAATATTTCTGGGGATGTTTTAAAAGTCCTTGTGGCCCCATCCTCGGGGTTCCGAATTCCTCTTGGAACCTGTTGCGCAATAAACTTTGGTCTACAGCTTTTTCCTCCGGTTGGGGGCTGGACTCCTCCTTTATTCCGCCGGGACCCGCGGGCTCCGCTCGACCAGCTGGGGGACTGAGCACCTCGCACCTAGATGCTTCCCTAACAGCAAGAACACCAGCAGGAATGCCAACCCAGCAGAACAAAAAAATATGCACCCGGTACCAGCTGAGCTTGCTAGGCCTCTGCAGGGGAAAGGTCTCCCTTGGGAGGTGGGGGACTCTCCTTCCTGGGAGGTTTCTCAGCAGAGATCGGAGGGCCATCTGCCCTGGAGGCTTCCGCGGAGATTCCTGCATGGCGGGGGGTTGGACTGGATGACCCTGGGATCCCCTCCTATCTCTCCACTCCTGAATTGCAGGAGGAGCTTCCTTGCCTCCTGCAAAGCCCCTTTCCCTGCAAACTCTTCCTCCGGTTTCTGGCCGAGGGAGGGAGATGCTCTGAGCCCAACCGAGAGCCTCACCCCCAAAAGGATCTCTGGGCATTGAGGGAGCCAGGGGGGCAGCTGCCCCCCGAATGAATAACAAATAATAAGAATATGAGGTTTTGCCAAGCAAGAGAGGGCTGAGCTGGGGGACTCGGCTTGGCAAGGGTTAAAGGGAACTGAGCTGCCTTCCTAGAGAGGCCAGGAAGCAAGGGGGGCAGGTCCTCCAGAGCCAAGGCCCCCCCCCCAGTCCTTCCCTGCTTCTATGTCTCTCCTGCAAGGGCTGCCTCGCTCTCCCCTCCCGGGATCTGGTGAGTCTCCCCTCTCTCTCTCTCTCTGGGATCTGGTGGGGGTCCCTGGGCTGCAGCAGGGGAGGAGGCCTGGGGGGGCCCTGATCTGCTCCTGCAGGGGGGGCACCCCAAGTCAGGGGGGAGGAGAGGGTCCTGCCAGGGAGGGGTCAGGGCTGCCACGCTCTCCTTCCTGCAGATCAGAGGATCCCAAACTCATTTGGCTTTTCGCCCCCCCTTCAGAAAAAAACGACTCCCCCGAAATCTCCCTTCTTCAAACAAAGGAGTCCCTGGGACTTTGACTCTCTGTGACTTCGCTCAGTATCACTGCACAACAGAGGGAACAGGTGCAAATGGTTTTCGAAAGCTGGACAAGGAGGTGGACTAGCCCCCCCCAAAAAAACACCCCACGGGGAGGCAGGAAGAAAAGGTGGAAGAGAGAGGCCGGGAATAAGGAGAGGGATCCCAGCCCAGAGTCTGGCTGCTGCATTGGGGACCAGTTTCCCAGTGTCTCCCAGGGCAGCTCCCCACGGAGGCCACTGCAGCAATCCCCTCGCACCCAGAGCAGGGCATCCCAGGACCACATCCTCTCTCTCACAAAGGGATTGTTGCTGGCAAAGCAGCTGGAAATGGGCGCTGCTCCTCACTGAGCCTCCAGGGACCTTGGAATCAGTGGCTGTGCGTGTGTGAAGCCATCTAAGAGAATAATAATAATAAATTAGCTGCCTAAATTTCAAAGGAGATGTCTTTGGCCCCTCCCACTTGGCCCTCAGGGGGTTGACTAGATACATACCTGGCCCTCAAGAGAAAGAAAAAGGGACCCCACCCCAGGAGTCTGCCTTGAGAGTGGCAGAGAGTCCAAGTGCAAGAAAAGGAGACGGAAGCAGGGGAGAAATGTGCCCAGAAGTGGGGGTGGGGGGAGAGCAACTCCTGAGGACCCCCGGATGAGGACCCCCTCTAGAGCCAAGCATCCATTTTTCAAATGACTCCCTTGTCAGTCAGTTCTGACTTCTTGCATTGACTGGAAGGCAGGAGCAACCAGGCTGATTCATCTCCCAGAAACCCCTTCAGTTGCCTCCACATTCTGCATTGCTAGAGGGCTAGAGACTTACTTCTTCTCCCCTTCCTCCTCCTCTTTCTTTTCAAAAAGGTATCTCACGCTTTGGGCTCTGGTACCGTCCAGTCCTGATTCCTGGCAAGACTCATCCATGCTGGTTCAGGGATCTGTTTCTTCTCCTGACCTACAAATTCTGTAACAGAACAATGTATTTGCTTTGTAGGGTTTGCTAGAGCTTCTCATTAAGACGGCCAGAACTTGGCAGAAGACCAAAGGGTTCCTTCCGATCTCTCAGAGACTTCCTGAGAGCACAGATGGATAAGCGAGACCCAGCTGGCCCTGGAGCAGGAAGAGGCCATGCCAACCAAACTGGGAGCAGTGGGGGATTCTGGGAAAACTCTGTGCTGAAGATCCTGGGTGAGGAGGACACCCTCCGCTCAGAGGTACAGAGCCAGCAGTTTGGGAGGTTCTGCTGCCAGGAGGCCAAAGGACCCCGAGAGGTTTGCAGCCGACTCTACCACCTTGACCGTCAGTGGCTGAAGCCAGAAAGGCACACGAAAGCTGAGATGCTGGACCTGGTGATCTTGGAGCAGTTCCTGGCTGTCCTTCCCCCGGAGATGGAGAGCTGGGTGAGGGACTGTGGAGCGGAGACCAGTTCCCAGGCGGTGGCCCTGGCCAAAGGTTTCCTCCTGAGTCAGGCAGAGGAGAGAAAGCAGGTGAGAGAGACTTTCCTCTGGATACTACCTTGACCAGAGCCAGGGCCTTTTCGGATGTGGCTCCGTCCTGGTGGAACGCTCTCTCACAAGAGACCAGGGCACTGCAGGATTTGACATCTTTCCTCAGAGCATGCAAGACAGAGCTGTTCCGCCAGGCCTTCAGGGTTCAGGGTTCAGTCTGATTCTTTTCTTTCAGTACAAGAATAAGCAATAAAGAGGCTTCCTAGCCCGCTCCCACCTCCTTTATAAGACCGGTGGTAACAGTCGTTGGCCCTAGCGAATATTAAAGGTAAAGGTAAAGGTACCCCTGCCCGTTCGGGCCAATCTGGCCAGACTCTAGGGTTGTGCGCTCATCTCACTCTAGAGGCCGGGAGCCAGCGCTGTCCGGAGACACTTCCGGGTCACGTGCCCAGCGTGACAAGCTGCATCTGGCGAGCCAGCGCAGCACACGGAATGCTGTTTACTTTCCCGCTGGTAAGCGGTCCCTATTTATCTACTTGCACCCGGAGGTGCATTCAAACTGCTAGGTTGGCAGGCGCTGGGACCGAACGACGGGAGCTCACCCCACCGCGGGGATTCGAACCGCCGACCATGCGATCGGCAAGTCCTAGGCGCTGAGGTTTTAACCACTCTCAATTTTACTTGACTTGATCATGGATGGAGGATTTGACCTGGCATGTGTAACAGAGACTTGGTTGGATGAAGCAGATGGGCCTGTTCTTGCCGCTGCTTGTCCACCAGGTTTCTCTTACGCACAGCAACCCAGGTCATGTGGGCGGGGAGGGGGGGTTGCAGTGATTTTTAGGAAGTCATTAGTTTGCACCAGGCGTCCTATTGGGAAGACCCAGTTTTCCGAGTGCATGTTCATAGAATCCTAGAATCATAGAGTTGGAAGAGACCACAAGGGCCATCAGGTCCAACCCCCTGCCAAGCAGGAAACACCATCAGAGCACTCCTAACATATGGTTGTCAAGCCTCTGCTTAAAGACCTCCAAAGAAGGAGACTCCACCACACGCCTTGGCAGCAAATTCCACTGTCAAACAGCTCTTACTGTCAGGAGGTTATTCCTAATGTTTAGGTGGAATCTTCTTTCTTGTCGTTTGGATCCATTGCTCCATGTCCGCTTCTCTGGAGCAGCAGAAAACAACCTTCCTCCCTCCTCTATGTGACATCCTTTTATATATTTGAACATGGCTATCATATCACCCCTTAACCTCCTCTTCTCCAGGCTAAACATGCCCAGCTCCCTTAGCCGTTCCTCATAAGGCATCGTTTCCAGGCCTTTGACCATTTTGGTTGCCCTCCTCTGGACACGTTCCAGTTTGTCAGTGTCCTTCTTGAACTGTGGTGCCCAAAACTGGACACAATACTCCAGGTGAGGTCTGACCAGAGCAGAATACAGTGGCACTAATACTTCCCTTGATCTAGATGCTATACTCCTATTGATGCAGCCCAGAATTGCATTGGCTTTTTTAGCTGCCGCGTCACACTGTTGGCTCATGTCAAGTTTGTGGTCAACCAAGACTCCTAGATCCTTTTCACATGTACAGTGGTGCCCCGCAAGACGAATGCCTCGCAAGACGAAAAACTCGCTAGACGAAAGAGTTTTCCTTTTTTGAGGTGTTTCGCAAGACGAATCTCCCTATGGGCTTGTTTTTCCCCTTTTTTTCCTTTTTCTAAGCTGCTAATAGCACTAATCCGCTAAGCCGCTAATAGCCGTGCTTCGCAAGACGAAAAAACCGTAAGACGAAGAGACTCGCGGAACGAATTAATTTCGTCTTGCGAGGCACCTCTGTACTGCTCTCAAGCCAGGTGTCACCCATCTTGTATTTGTGCCTCTCATTTTTTTTGCCCAAGTGCAATACTTTACATTTCTCCCTGCTAAAATTCATCTTGTTTGTTTTGGCCCAGTTCTCCAATCTGTCAAGGTCGCCTTGAAGTGTGATCCTGTCCTCTGGGGTGTTAGCCACCCCTCCCAGTTTGGTGTCATCTGCAAATTTGATCAGGATGCCCTTGAGTCCATCATCCAAGTTGTTGATAAAGATGTTGAATAAGACCGGGCCCAAGACAGAACCCTGTGGCACCCCACTAGTCACTCTTCTCCAGGATGAAGAGGAACCATTGATGAGCACCCTTTGGGTTCGGTCAGTCAGCCAGTTACAAATCCACTGAGTGGGAGCATAGTCAAGTCCGCATTTTACCAGCTTCTTTACAAGAATATCATGGGGCACCTTGTCAAATGCCTTGCTGAAATCAAGGTAGGCTACATCCACTGCGTTCCCTTCATCTACCAGGCTTGTAATTCTGTCAAAAAACGAGATCAGGTTAGTCTGACATGACTTATTTTTCAGAAATCCATGCTGACTATTGGTGATCACAGCATTCCTTTCTAGGTGCTCACAGACTGTTTGCTTAATGATCTGCTCCAGAATCCTCCCTAGTATTGATGTCAGACTGACTGGGCAGTAATTATTTGGGTCCTCTCTTTCCCCCTTTTTGAAAATAGGGACAACGTTTGCCCTCCTCCAGTCTGCCGGGACTTCGCCTGTTCTCCAGGAATTCTCAAAGATGACTGCCAGTGGTTCTGGCAGTGGTTCAAAGATGACTGCCAGTGTTCTGGAAGTTGGGCAATAGGGGCAGTACAGGATTCCTTTTGGTGTACCGACCTCCCCGCTGCACCAAGGATTCCCTGCCCGAGCTGCTTCAGGTCGTGGCGGATGTTCTCCTGGAGAATCCTAGTTTGGTTGTCCTAGGGGATTTTAATATTCATGCCGACACGACCTTACAAGGGGCCGCTTGGGACTTCATGGAAAGCATGGCCTCCATGGGGCTGTCCCTGAATACGTCTGGCCTAACCCATAGCCGCAAACATGCCATGGACCTGGTGTTTACCTCTATGGATGTTGGTGATCTGACACAAAGTAAAAGTGAAACGAAAGAAGTGCCATGGTCAGACCACTTCCTGGTGCAACTTGACTTCTCCGCGACCCTTCCCCTCTGCAGGGAGGTGGGACCGATTCAGATGGTCCGCCCCCGCCACTTAATGGATCCAAATGGTTTCCAGAGAGTGGTAGGGGATGCTTTATCCCATGTTGATGGCCTTTCAGCCGATTCCCTGGTGGCCCACTGGAATGTGGAGTTAACCAGGGCTATTGACTGTTTGGCTCCGAAGCGCCCTCTCCGATTGCATGGAGCCTGGACAGCCCCGTGGTTTTCCACGGATCTGAGGGCAATGAAACAATCGTTGAGACGGCTAGAGTGCCGGTGGCGGATGACCTATTCTAAAGCTGACCAGACACAGGTTAGAGCTCAACGTCGAGCCTACCAAGTGGCGGCAGCGATGGCGAAGACTTTCTTCACCGCCTCTATTGCATTTGCAGAAAACAGCAGCAGGAGACTTTTAGTAGAACCACCTGCTACATCGGGGCCCAGTACCGGCCACATGATCTCCTGCAATAATTTTGCAAAGTTTTTTGCAGATTCAGGAAGAGGTAGACGCCACCGTGGGATCAGGGCCGGGGCGGGAGGTTGCTAGAGTCCTGTCTAGTCAAATTGCGTAGGATCAATTCCAATCTGTTACCTCCGAGGATGTGGACAGGCTGCTTGGACGAGTGAAGCCAACCACCTGTCTCCTGGATCCTTGCCCATCCTGGCTTATAAAAGCTAGCCTGGAAGGGCTGGGCGATGGGCTTCATGGGGTGGTGAATGCTTCCCTCTGTGAGGGAGCCTTTCCAGACCCGCTGAAAGAGGCGGTTATTAAACCGCTTCTTTAAAAACCATCTTTAGATGCGGCCACGATGGCCAACTATCGCCCAGTCTCAAATCTTCCATTCTTGGGCAAGGTGATTGAGCGAGTGGTTGCTGAACAACTCCAGGCACACCTGGAAGAAGTGGACCATTTGGATCCCTTCCAGTCGGGATTCAGACCTCATCACGGGACTGAAACTGCCTTGGTCGCACTGGTTGATGATCTCCGGCGGGCTAGGGACAAAGGTGAGAGCTGTTTCCTAGTTCTGCTGGATCTCTCAGCGGCGTTTGACACCATCGACCACGACATCCTTTTGGACCATCTTGAGGGGCTGGGAGCTGGGGGCACTGTCATACAGTGGTTCCGCTCCTTCCTCCTGGGCCGTGTTCAGAAAGTGGTGGGGGGGGATGAGTGTTCAGACCCCTGGGCTCTCACTTGTGGGGTGCCTCAGGGTTCTGTCCTCTCCCCAATGCTTTTCAACATCTACATGCAGCCGCTGGGAGAGATCATCAGGGGTTTTGGGCTGGGTGTTCATCAGTATGCAGATGATACCCAGCTCTACCTCTCTTTCAAATCAGAACCAGTGAAGGCGGTGACAGTCCTGTGCGAGTTTCTGGAGGCGGTTGGAGGATGGATGGCGGCTAACATTGTAAATTTCCTCCCAGAAACTTTTAACTTTCTTGCATTCCCACCATAGATGGTAAAATGTCCCTTCCTTTTGTTTACATTTCCAACATTTGTTGTCTACCTTGTACATCTTGGCCAATTTTACGGGTGTCATATACCACCTGTATTGCATCTTCATCACATTTTCCTTAAGTAACGTACAGGCCGTAAATTTTATGTTCACTCTCCAAAGCTTTTCCCAGTCTTCCATTTGGATATTATACCCGAGATCCCTTGCCCATTGTACCATCACTGACTTCACTTCCTCATCCTTCGTGTGCCACTCCAGTAGTATTTTGTACATTTTGGAGAGGTTTTTATATTCGCTGTTTATTATCTCTTTTTGAAATATTGATTCTTTTTCCTCATAACCCCTTTCTTTCACCTCTGTTTTAAACATCTCATTTATCTGAAAGTAATGAAGCCAACCCTGTGTGAACGTTTTGACCTGATCATATGGTTTAACTTTCCACTTCCCTCCTTCATTTATGACAATTTCTCCATACTTCCCCCATTTTTCTTCCATATTAACTTTCTTAACACTTGTTAACTCCTGCGGAGATAGCCAATGTGGTGTTCTCGGCTCCAGTATGTTTTTATATCTGTCCCAGACCTCTATTAGTGGACCCTTAAAGATGTGACTACTGAACCCCTTGTGCACCCTCTTTTTGTCCTTCCATAGGTACGCGTGCCACCCAAATTTATTATTTTACCCTTCAAGATCTAATAACTCTCTGTTCTCCAACTTAACCCAATCTTTTATCCAACACAGACATGTCGCTTCGTAATATAGTCTCATGTCTGGTAGGGCGAAGCCCCCTCTTTCTGTGACGTCCGTTAACAGCTTAAATTTAATTCTGGGCTTCTTCCCTTCCCAAACGTATCTAGAGATCGCTTTTTCCCATTCTTTAAAGTTTTTTGTTCCTTTTAATATGGGTAGTGTTTGGAACAGAAATAACAGCTTGGGTAGCAGCATCATTTTCACCATAGATATTCTTCCCCAGAGTGACAATTTCATTCTGGCCCAAACCTCCAGATCTTTTTTAATTTTGTTCCAGACCGGGATGTAATTATTTTGGTATAGGTCAATATTTTTGTTGGTAATCCAAATTCCCAAATATTTTGTCTTTTTAACAACCTCAATTTCAGTTTGTTGTTGCACTGTTGCCACCTTATCCTGATCTATGTTTTTAACAATCATTTTTGTCTTACTCCTGTTCAGTTTAAATCCTGCAAGCTTCCCAAATTCCTCCATCTCATCCAGAATCGCCCTGATACTTTCTATAGGTTCTTCCACCGTTAAAACCACGTCGTCTGCATAAGCTTTAACTTTATATTCATTTGAGCCTAATGTTACCCCTTTAATTTGTTTGTTTTGTCTTATTGCATTCAATAACACTTCCAGGACCACTATAAAGAGCAACGGCGAGAGTGGCCAGCCCTGCCTCGTTCCCTTACATATTTTTATGTCCTCAGTAATGACTCCATTGACTATCAGTCTCGCCTTCTGCTCTGTGTAAATTGCCCTTGTACCATTTAAGAACTCTTGTCCCACTTCCATAACTTCCAAATTTTTTAGCATAAAATCCCAAATTACATTATCGAAGGCTTTCTCCGCGTCTATGAAGATTAGGCTAGCTGGTTTGTCACGACAGTCTGATAGGTATTCGATAAGGTTGATTATACATCTTGTATTATTTCTTATTAGCCTGCCCGGAAGAAAGCCCGTCTGGTCTTCATGTATCATCCTTATTAATATCTTTTTTAGTCTTTTGGCTAGAATACCAGCGAAAATCTTATAGTCCGTATTTAATACGGAGCCAGTGTGGTGTAGTGGTTAAGAGCGGTAGTCTCGTAATCCTGGGTAACCGGGTTCGCGTCTCCGCTCCTCCACATGCAGCTACTGGGTGACCTTGGGCCAGTCACACTTCTGTGAAGTCTCTCAGCCCCACTCACCTCACAGAGTGTTTGTTGTGGGGGAGGAAGGGAAAGGAGAATGTTAGCCGCTTTGAGACTCCTTAAAGGGAGTGAAAGGCGGGATATCAAATCCAAACTCTTCTTCTTCTTCTAATAAGGAGATGGGTCTATAATTCTTAACTTGGGTTAGGTCCGAATCTTGTTTTGGGATAATTGTAGGGAAGGCCTCTTTCCACGAGCCGGGCAGATCTCTTTCTTTTAAGATGTTATTCATTACTTCCATTAGTGGTGTTATCAACGTGTCTTTCATTTCTTTATAATAACTCGGTGTAAACCCGTCTGGACCCGGTGCCTTTCCTCTTTTCAGTTCTTTTATCACCTCTTCTATCTCTGTTCTGCAAATTGGGGCATTTTACTGTTCTTTTTCCTCTGGTGACATCTTCACCATCTTTTCTTTTAAATATCTTTCTATTTTTTTCTTATTGTTCCTTTCTTTATACCTGTATAGATGCTCGTAGAAATCCAAAAATCCTTTTCTAATTTCTTTCGGATCAGTTGTTTCTTCTCCATTTATTAATATTTTGTTGATTGTGTTTTGCTCTTTCCTCTTTTTGACTTGCCACGCAAGCCATTTACCTGACTTATTGGCGAATTCAAAGTTTTTTTGTCTTAACCTTTTAATGTTCCACTCGACCTCCTTATTTATTATCATTGCAAATTGTGTTTGGAGGGACTTTATTTCCTGCATTATTCTTTCGTTATTCGGCTTTTTGATCAGTTTCTGCTCATTATCCATAATATGTCTCAAAATCTCTTTTAACCTCTTTTCCTTATTCTTTTTTTTCAAGACATTTTGTTGGATGAAGAGGCCCCTCATTACAGCCTTACTTGCGTCCCATACCAAGCTTGTTTTCACCCCTTTATCTATATTATCTAGGAAGTATTCCCCTATTTTTTTCCGGATTCTTTCGACAAATTTTTGATCATCCCATAAGTTATCATTTAATCTCCATCTAAAGGTTCGTTCTTCCACTCCCTTCATCTCCATTTCAATTGGGTTGTGATCTGATATAACTTTGGCCTGGATTTCAATTTTTTTTAATTCTTGGTGTCAATTCATTTGATATCCATATTTGGTCTATTCTTGAGAATGACTGGTTCGGTTCTGAGTGGTATGTGAATTGTTTCTCTAGAGGGTGTTTCAGTCTCCATATATCAATAAGGTTACAGTTCCTGGTCAGTGTGAAAAATGTCTTAGGTAATTTACCTTCTCTGTTCTTTGAGTTTCTTAGTTTATCCATTTCAATTGAGACCACGTCGTTCAAGTCTCCCATTATTATGATTTTCTGGTCTATGTATTCGAATAACTTTTCTTCCAGTGAGCTGAAAAATTCTGTTTTATTCCCATTAGGGGCGTAAATCCCTACTATTATCAAAACTTCGCCTTGCCATTTAATACGTACCGCAATTATTCTTCCTTCCTCATCCTTAAATAATTGGTGTGCCTCAATTTTGTTTTTAATATATAATACTACTCCCCTTTTTTTCTCTTTATCTGGAGAGATAAATTCGTTCCCTAGCCTCTTATTAATCAGGATTTTTCTATGTTTCTTAGCCACATGCGTTTCTTGTAAACATGTGACATCCAGGTTCTTCTTTTTTAAAATACGCTCAATTCCATTCCGTTTTTTCTTATCGTTCATCCCATTAACATTCCAACTACATAATTTTAATGTCGTTTTTATTGAATTTAAGTTTTTTTTTAACCTAAAGTCTTTCTGATTCTTCTCCTTCTTCGTCTTCCTCTGTCTTTCTTTCAATCTGTTCTTCCTCTTCTCCCGGCTCTGATTCCACCCTCGGACTTCTTCCACCTTCAGCTCCTTTCGGCTCCTCCTCTCCTTGTGGGGGTTCTTTGTATCTTCTTGTAAACTTTCCTATTTCCTCGGGGCTTGTCAGTCTTCTTTTAACTCCTTTATAAAAGAAAGAGACGCCCTCCGGAAATTCCCAACGAAAATCTATTCTGTTTTTTTAAGCAGGTGCACCAGTGGTTTATATGATTCTCTTCGTTTCAACAGTCTTATTGGAATATCTTTAAATATAATTATGTAGTTTCCATCGATGTACAGTCTCTTCTCTCTATTCCTTTGCAGAATCAGGTTCCTCATCTCTTTGTCTTTGAATGTGACTAGGCAGTCGCCTGGAAACTTCCTTACTTTGCTTGCTTTAGTTTTCATTCTGTATGCATTTTGTATTGTTCCTGCCACCTCCTTCTCCGCTAACTCCATCCACTGTGCTATTTCCTTTGTTAGTCTTTCTTTTATGTTTTCGTTTTGTAATTCCGGGATCTGTCTCATTCTTAAATTCACTTCTCTTTGTTTAAGTTCGTTCATCGCGATAGAGTCTTTTAGTTCTTCCTGTATTTTTTGTAAGTCTGCTATCTCATCTTTCATTTTTTCTTCTTCCCTTCTCATTTCTTTCATTTCCTGTTTAGTCTTTTTTAACCCCTCATCCACTCTTTTTGATACCTCCTTAATCTGTCCTTTAAGTTCACTTACTGTCTCTTCGATCTTTTTATCAATTTTTCCGATTTTGTTGTCTACCTGCTCTAATTTTGTCTCTAAGTTTTTCTCACTTTGCTTTATTTCTGCGAACATCCTCAATATTTCTGTTCTAAATTCCGTTTCTTGTTTTGAGGCTTTCCTATCTGTTGAGGTGCCCCCCTCTGCCCCTTTTTTCTGGTTGTATGACATTATCACTGATCTTTGAGAATCAAATATTCCACTAGTTTTTACCAGTCTATCCCGTCTTTCTATATTTTAAAGCTCTTATTCTTACTCAGAACCAACTCTTGGGCTAGAACAAAACCCCTGAGCCGATTCCAAATTAGCCACCACTAAAAGTATATGCAGTCTCGAGTAGGTAAACAGCAAGTAACAATAGCCAAAACGGAGCCACAAATATCAAAACCAAAATACAGGTGGATACGGTAATTACCGATTTCGTTCACAGTTCCTCTCCACTTAATATACTTAACTAGTGTCCCTTCCCCCCCAAGTCTCGAGGGGGATTAGTTACCCGTTGGTTGTCAGAGTGATCAATTTGTAGTCTTCCTGCCCCTATTCGGGCTATTCCAATCGGTATCTTAATGTCCGTGGACCTGATTTGTGAACTTGTGAGTCCATGCAATCCAAGTAGAGATGGGATAGAATTGTGAGGAAGCCGCTCTTAAGACTTCTGATATAAGCTGAATTTAGATGCCAGTTTGAGTGCACTTAGCGATGGACGTTCGTATTGGCCTGATCCAGAAATTTAGTCCTGAAATTTAGTCCTAAAAGGTGGATGATTTCTCTCCAGAGCTGATACCTTTCACTAAGTCCAAAACCTCGAGAGAGGACCAGCTGGGGATCCCTTAGTTATAAAGTAATAAAGTAACTCAATATGATATTAGGCACACGCCTCAGTAGAAATCTGTCTGTTCAGTCTATTTCCAGCTTTCGGAGAAAGGTTTTTTAGCCAACTTCTCAAGCGGGGGTAGCGAGGGTAGCAACACGACGGAGGTATGGTGGGTGGAGACTGTTGGAATTCTCGCCCGGTCTTGAGGTATGTGCCTATCTGTTCAGGCACCGGCTGAATTCCTTAGACCTCCCTCCGGCGACTCCCGGCAGGAAACAACATACTCGAGGTCCGTTCCGGCGATTTTCCTCAGGCTGTGAGGAAAACACACCAACTGCTTCTCCTCCTTCTCCTCCTCCCTGCATATCCCCAGGGAGGGGAATCAGACACAGACAGTAAACGTATCTACATGTCTTTATTTGTGTCTTTTAGCAGTCATACAGTAAAGATGTCTGCTCTCTTCAACAAACAGAGAGAAACTCCAGCTCCACCCATGTACATCCTGTACAGGTCATATGACAAACCCACTGAGCTAACATCCGGTGCTCAGTACAGAATGGACTGCCCCTTTGTTCCCATGGCAACAGTCACAAACTTCCTGTTTGGCTTTCCAGCCACAAGCAGCAGTCTTGGCTGCTATAGCCTTTGCTTGCTGCCGCATTGCTGCTTTAGAATAACATACTCCCCCTAAAGTATCAATGCGTGCTGCGAGCAAAGCGTCATCCAGAGAAGAAAACAAACAGTTGTTATACTTATAACACTCCCCTGTTGTTTTAGTTCCACCCTTGGAACTACCCGCCACTGGTTTTACCAATGTACCTCTCTGGTTGTGTGACTTCCAAGGAATGAGTGCTTCTGCATTACCTTGGTTAGCAACTCTCTGTTGTGCCTTTGTCTCTGACTCAGACACAGCTTCAATCTGACCTTGGTCGTTTACAACAGCAACACATAAGTTAGCAAACTCTTGTGAATACCTCTTGGGTGGTACACTCTTTGTTGCTCTCTCAGACCTACGTAAGAGGTGCTGCTCTTCCTTGCTTTCTGGTTCAACCTTTGAACTCTTTGGAGAACCAGTACCAATTGTAAACAGTGGTTCATCCTCCTCTTCTGAGGGTCTAGTCATTGTGTGAGATTTCCTCTCAATGACTGTGACAACTGAGCTGTCTGAGCTATCGCTGTCATCATCAGTACCACTGAACTCAATAAGATCAAACTCCTCATCATCATCATCAGAATCACCTTCACCTGTGGGAAATGTGTGAACAACCACTCTCTCCTGTTCAGGAGCACTCTCTAGAAATTTTGTGAGAATCACCTGACCAGATTCAGACAAAATTACTCTGTAGAGACCCTTTTCATAACCCACAAAAATGCCTCTGGCATTCTTTACTCCACCTGGAGCTTCTGTTCTCATATGAGACCCAAAAACCTTGAAATGGGCAACTGAAGGTTTTCTGTGGAACAGTTTCTCAAAAGGAGAACTTCCCAACTCTTTTGAAACCTTTCTCAACCACGTGTAACAGAATGACATTAGCGACTCAGCCCAGTACTCATGTGGCAGATGTGAACTAAGCAATTGCGCATGCATTCCCTTTTGCAATTCTTTGTTCACCCTTACACAAACACATTTGTTCCAAGCTTCTTCAGAACTAGCAGTTTTGTGTTTTATCCCTTTCTTCTTCAGGAACCTCTGGAACTCCTGTAAAAGAAAAATTGGCTTCTCATCTGTGCAAAGACAATCTATGTCAGCATCATGCATATTTTTAACCTTGTCACAAAACTCTTTAAACCTTTCTAAGGCTTCTTTCGGTCTCTCCAAAAGATAAATCCAGACATAACCTGTAAAAGAATCAACACATATTAGGTAATACTTTGCATTGCCTCTAGATGGTGCTAAAGGACCAATCACATCAGCATACACCCGCTGAAATGCCTTGTCGACCCTCGAGGTGACCTGCTTGGTGTTCTTCTTGGCTACACCTGTAAAAGAGATCATGTTAGAATCACAAGAATTACATTCCATGTAATCACTTTGATCAAAAGTCAACAAATACAGTCCATCTTTCTCTTTGGCAGAAAGATACAACTCTCCATCTTTGTAGATCTCGCAGTTCTGATCATCATAGGACAGTTTTAGTCCCTTCTTGGCAATCTGGGATACGCTGAGCAGATTAAACTTCAACTCTGGAACCAAATAAACATTGCTTATAGTCAAGTTCAGACTTTTAAGATACACAGTTCCAATCCCGGTCGCTTCCAGTTCTTGACCGTTGGCTAGTTGCACAGCGAAGCTTTGTTTCTCAAACGTAGAAAATAGTCCTCTGTGTCCTGTCATGTGAACCGTCGCGCCCGTGTCTAGGACAAAGAAGTTTCCCACTTCTGGTGTGGCTTTTAGCGAAATCAAAGCTTTTGCAGTCTTTGCCTTTGGCTTGGTGTGACCTTTGTCTGACGCCTCAGACTTTGCGGCGCTCGCCTTAGCTCCTCTGTTCTTACGTGGCTTCTTGCAGTACCGCTGAAGATGCCCAATCTGGTCACAATTGTAGCATCGGACAACGTTTAAAGCTACAGCGTCTCCTCCAGTAGCAACAGCAGTAGGGGCGTTAGAAGTCCGTTCTTTGCTCCCCTTGTCCTTCACTTCCAGGGCGGTAAGTCTGTCATGTTCACAAAGAACCACGGCAAAGACCCTCTCCGAAGTCAAATCCGCTGCTGGGAGAGACCCCAGCTGACTGGCAACTGTTTTGTAAGTCCGATTCAGGCTGTTTATCACCATGAAGCAAAACACTTCCTCCTGCAAACGGAAATTGCGTTCCACCATCTGTTGACGCAGAAATTTCATTTCCGTCAGGTGCGCTTGAACATCTCCATCAGGCGCAAGCCTCAGGTTGGTCAGCTTCTCAAAATACAGCAACGCTGAAGAACCTGCATCTCTCTGATGTGTCCTTCTCAGCGTGTCCCAAACATCTCTCGCGTGGTCTAAATCTTGTATGTGGATCAGCTGCGAATCTGACACGCACAGAATTATAGCAGTTCTGGCCTTCACATTCTGTGACTCCCAAGGACGCGTTGGTGCTGCTGGAATGGGGTTTTCAATCACCCCAAACAGTCTCTGATTCTGCAGCAGGGCCTTCATCTTAATAGACCAAGATGCATAATTGTCACTGGTCAGAAGGGGCAGAGAAGGCAAAGCTCCCTTCTTTGCATCCATCTTGAGTCCTTGCATTGACTCTCAAACACAAGCCTCTAAAATCCAATAGCTGGCTTGTTTACACTCTGTGCACCTGGCAGCTCTCAACGCTGGCTGCGTTGGAAATTTCCAAGAGCTCTTCAGACTCTGAAGACAAAACATTCCATTTTAACTTTCACTTCTCCTCTCTGAGGCATGGCCTTCACTGAAGGGCGTCGCTTAGCAACAGTGCATTCCATCCCTTGGACAGGATTAACCACAGGAATGTTTGGAATGCGGTTTCTCTTTTGACTGGAGCTGTTTTTCCCATCTACTGCTCCCCGTAAAGCAGAGAATAACTCAATCTGCATTCACTCCTTTAAGCCCGAAAATCTCATACCTGGGCTCCGTTGCTTGGCTTTCAGATTCTTCTGGTCAGCTTCTGGCTGCAGAGAATCAGCTATCTCACCTCAGGCTTCCATGGAGGCCACTTCTTGATGCAGAGGTCGATGAAAACAGCAACCGGCGTCTGCTACCACTGTTGGAATTCTCGCCCGGTCTTGAGGTATGTGCCTATCTGTTCAGGCACCGGCTGAATTCCTTAGACCTCCCTCCGGCGACTCCCGGCAGGAAACAACATACTCGAGGTCCGTTCCGGCGATTTTCCTCAGGCTGTGAGGAAAACACACCAACTGCTTCTCCTCCTTCTCCTCCTCCCTGCATATCCCCAGGGAGGGGAATCAGACACAGACAGTAAACGTATCTACATGTCTTTATTTGTGTCTTTTAGCAGTCATACAGTAAAGATGTCTGCTCTCTTCAACAAACAGAGAGAAACTCCAGCTCCACCCATGTACATCCTGTACAGGTCATATGACAAACCCACTGAGCTAACATCCAGTGCTCAGTACAGAATGGACTGCCCCTTTGTTCCCATGGCAACAGTCACAAACTTCCTGTTTGGCTTTCCAGTCACAAGCAGCAGTCTTGGCTGCTATAGCCTTTGCTTGCTGCCGCATTGCTGCTTTAGAATAACAGAGACATGGAGATGTGGCCCCTCCAACGTTAAACCGCAATATTTTTTAATACCTTGTATCCCCCATATTGAACGTTTTTTTAAAGTTCTTTAATATATCGTCTGAGGCACCTCCCCTTGCCTCCCCCACTAAAAATGGCGTCGGAGCGTCTTCTCGCTACTTTAACTTTTTCCGGAGAAATTCTAACAACAGTCCTGTCTGTAATTCCGGTTAGACAAATACCCTACTGAGTGAGCTTTTCTTCTATCACGCCTCTTTTCTGCTCCCTCTTAATTTTCTCCCTTTTAAAAAAGGGGTTTCTTTTTAGTTTTTAAGCTTTAGCTGCCCGAAGGAGACGGAAACAGTATCCGCTAGTGGTAACTTACTTTCTCTTTAGGCTCTGCTCGTGGCGCTGCGTCTTTTTTCAATGAAGTCAAAAACCAGCGCTGAACTCGGACTTTCTCCCCTGTTACTCGGAGACTTCCTTGTTGTTTGTTATGTCCATTTCATTTTATGGGTCCGAGTTTCTTCGTTTTGAGAGCGGGGCGCTATCCCTTGCAGGCTTGGGGTTTTGCTAAATCGCCGTTGAATCGCCGCTGTAATGGCTGCCCGACTGCCTACCGCCCGTTCCGTCGTACTCTTCGCCTTTTTCCAAAGACTACCTGACGACCGAACGAACGGCTGCCTGGCACTGCCGGGTACCTGGACCTCTGGACACCCACCAGAGGCTTAACGGGTGGGTTTGGCGCCCTAAAAACCTCCAAATTCTGGCGAAAAAGCTGGGGTTTCCTCCGCAGAAAGAACCCTCGCCTGCGGTAGGTTCCGCGCTCCACCGGAAGCCGATTTTAATCTGTTTTAAACTAATTTTAAGAAGTATTTTAATTAATCAATTGCCTGTTCTTATGTTCTTTGCATACTGTGTTAGATTTATGATGTTAGCCGCAAAAAGA
Organism: Podarcis melisellensis; assembly: GCF_964234715.1. Classification (NCBI taxonomy): domain Eukaryota; kingdom Metazoa; phylum Chordata; class Lepidosauria; order Squamata; family Lacertidae; genus Podarcis; species Podarcis melisellensis. The sequence goes on along the minus strand of NC_138531.1, from coordinate 104,919,425 downwards.
TTGGCTCCGGCCAGGGAGGGTGGGGTACAAATAAAATATTATTATTATTATTATTATTAGGGGCTCCAAAGAGCATGTAGAACATCCCATAATGCTCTGCTGATGGCCCAGCCTTTTTCTGGGAAGGCATCCATGGAATGAGATCGCACACCATTAAAGTTTTTTACTTTTCCATTATCTTTCTGCTATTTCTTGTCATTTGTTTTCTGTTTTGAATCCTTGTTTCTTTTTCAGGAAAAGGATCATTTTGCGGAAATGGACCTGGATTCCTGTGACGCAGAGAGGCCTCCGTTGGACACCAGAGAGAGGCCACTGGGTAAGGAGGAAGGCGGTTTTTCTCCATTTGGTCTCATTCTGTTGGTTTCCCATATAATCTCTGGGTTCTTTCCATCAAGTTTTTTTTTGGGGGGGGGAGTTGGGAGGAAGGGTCCAGAGGAGGAGAGATGTATTTCTGCATGACTAACATATGAAATGGGCACAAACGCCCAAATGCACTCAGCAGGAAAGGCTTTCTGAAAGGCCCATCTGTAGATAGAGATGCCCTGTTTCACCTGTGAGAGACGCGGGCACTCCTGGCATCCTGCTAACCTGTTTTCTCTTGCAGGTGACAGAATGATGCCGGCAAGACTTCCTGATCCGCCTTTTCATGGGGGCTGAAGGGAAGCAGTGGCTGTGGAACCAGATCAGGTCAGGGGAAGCTGCCTTGTGGGGACAGAGGCCGAGGGATGGAGCAATGTCATGGACTGGTTGGGCACAGAAGAATGATGGGAGGAAGCAGACGGGGAACCAGGAAGGGAAGACGGGTCAGAGCCCAAGGAGTGGAGGTGGAGGAAGGATGAGCAGTGAAAGGGAGAAGAGGGAGAAGCCTGGGAAGAGGAGGTGTCAGAAGCTGAAGGGATAACAGGGCTTAGTGAGCTGGGAGACTCTGAGGCAGAATGCAGTTCAGAATCAGAGGCAGAAGAGGAAGGAGACGAGTGGGAGGAGGAAGGTCTGGAGGCAGAGGTGAGTCAGGAGAAGGAGGAGCCACCGGGGGCTCCCTCTCCTTCTGCCATAAGCCCCCCTCCCTGCTTGTCTCTCAGAGGCAGGAGACGTCTGACAATGGAGGAGCAAAGGCAGGCTGCACACTGGCACACTGTTGGATCGCTTGCCAGAAACCCCAGAGAGGAGGGGACTTGGAAAGCTGTGGGGAGCTAGGGGCCTGCTCTTTTGGCAGCTGATTTCATGGAGGAAGACCCTGTCACAGAATTCTACTCAGTATTGATCCAGGCAGAACTCCAATGTATAGTTAGCAGAGTGAAAACGTAAAGACGTTGCAGGATCCCCCAAAATAGACCAGAGGCAACTGTATTTCACCCAGCAGAGTTTCACTGCTACTGAAGACAAATGAGCATAATGGTCCCAAATCCAAAACATTCAGGATTGGCTCTGTCCATAAGAAATCCAGTTGAAGCAAACTTAACTGCAATTTCCCACAACTTATAATAAGTTTAAACCTCAACACTCAGCATACTATGTACAGAACACCAAAAGGAAGAGAGAGAGAGAGAGAGAGAGAGAGAGAAACCCAGGCTCCTTCTGGCCTCTTCTTATAGTCAGCATAACCTTGACAGAAGACATAACAGAACCACAGAACTTCAACGGAGCCGGTTGAAGTTAAATCCTTCGAAGACAGAGGTCCTCTGGCTGGGGCGGGACGATATGGGATTGAGGGGGCAACTCCCATCTCTTGTGGGGGTGCAATTAGTGCCAGCACCATCCGTTAAGAATTTGGGTGTAATCTTCGATACCTCCCTCTCTATGGAGGCGCAGATTACAGCTATTACAAAGGCGGCATTTTTTCATCTCCGCCAAGCTAAGCAGTTGGCCCCTTATCTCTCTCGCCCTGACCTAGCCACTGTGATCCATGCGACGGTCACCTCCAGACTGGATTATTGTAACTCGCTCTACGTGGGGCTGCCCTTGAGACTGACCCAGAAACTCCAGCGGGTGCAGAATGCTGCAGCGAGACTCCTTATGGGGTCCTCGCTGCGAGATCACATTCGTCCGGTACTATACCAGCTGCACTGGCTCCTGGTGGAGTACAGGATCAGGTTTAAGGTGCTGGTTTTAACCTTTAAAGCCCTATACGGCCTAGGACCCTCGTACCTACGGGACCGCCTCTCCTGGTATGCCCCACAGAGAAACCTACGGTCTGCAAATAATAACATCCTCAAGGTCCCAGGCCTCAGAGAGGTTAGGCTGGCCTCAACTAGAGCCAGGGCCTTCTCGGCTGCGGCTCCAATCTGGTGGAACACTCTGTCACAAGAGACTAGGGCCCTGCGGGACCTTGCAGGGACTGCAAGACAGAATTGTTCCACCAGGCCTTTGGTCAGGGCGCAGCCTGACTCCCTCCTCTAGCAACCTGCACAGAATCTTGCTTAATTGGTGTCCATTAATTTGATTTTAATTAATTTTTATAATGAAATATTTTTAGAATGTGTGATTATTTGGTTGTTTGATTATTTGATTATTGTTAGCCGCCCTGAGCCCGGCTTCGGCTGGGGAGGGCGGGATATAAATAAAATTTTTTATTATTATTATTATTATTATTATTATTATTATTATTATTATGACTTTAACCCAGCTGTACTCAGGCTGCGAGGCCTGGGTCCTTGTGCCAAAGGCCAAGCACAGAAAGGGTGGCCCAAGCTCCCAAAAGATGATTTTCTGTGGGTATGAGCCAGGGACCAAGGGGTGGAGATTTGCCTATCCAACAGGCAATCAGTCCAGGATTCTGCTCAGAAGCAGTGCTGAGTTTTGTGAGTAGAATGGATGGACACTAATGGTTATAAGGGGTTGCTTGTGCGTAAGTTACCGCCACTCCTGGCTAGGTTGCCTGGTTAAACCTGTCCTGGCTGACAGCCCTTCACTCCGTGGCTGTTCAGTCGCTAGCAGAATCCGTCAGTGGGCGTTTTTTGAACCTCTTCCAGCAAAGAAGTTGTTTGACGCCAAGTCTCCTCCTACTCTCCCTGCGCGGAAGTCTTCTGCGCAGGGAGGGAGTGGGCAGCGGAGTGCCAGTGCTCTCCCCACTGGTTTCTGGCAAAGAGTCTTGGAGCCTCCTCTCCAAATCCCCCATTTGCCCCCCTTCTCTACTGGTGTGGCGCTGATTTCCTTCCCCAGCCGATGAGCTCCCTCCCTCCCTGCTGGGCCCCTCCCCAGCATCGCTTGAGAGCCTGGCCTCCACCTCTGGCTCCAATGTCAGTTCCCTGACAGACACGCATACATGGGAACCCTGATGTTCTTTCAGAGAGTCTGCAAGACTCTGCTGATGAGGAAGAGGCAGAGGTTGAACCTGCTGCTGAGGCACAGAGTCCTGACCCAGAACAGGAAAAGGGAAGAACTTCTGCTAAAGCTGTGAAGTTTGAGCATAGAAGTGCTCCTTCCTCACCCACGGGTTCAGCTGAGAAGTCTAAACGGCACAGTAAGTCAGAGGGGGAGCTCTCGGAGGCCAAGGACATTCTAGCTGGTCCTAGTGGGTCTGAGGGGGTACCTGAAACTGGGTTGAGACGTTCAGCTCGCACAACGAAAGGTAAACCTCCTGACAGGTTTGCAGTCACAAGTGTGTGGGTTGGCATGGCACAGTGTGAAGCCGAGAGTTTTGAGGATGTTCAGAAACTGCCTCAGGAAGAAGCCAGGAAATGACATGAGGCAATGCAGAAGGAGGTGAGCTCAATGGAGTCTCTAGGTGTGTTCTCCCTCACAACGTTGCCAGTGGGCAAACAGGCTGTGAGCAGCCACTGGGTTTACCGTCTTAAACCCACAGCAAGAGGCTAGGCTAGCAGCCAGAGGGTTCATGCAGGAAAAGAGGCTGCATTATACTGAGGTATATGCTCCCACTTCCAGAAGTGAAACTCTGCACATGCTCTTAGCCATTGCTGCACAGAGGTTTTCAGGTGCATCACTTTGATGTGGATGTGGCCTATTTGAACTCAGACCTCCAGGAGGATCTATACATGCTTCCTCCTCCAGCGTTTGAGGGCAATGAGCCGAATGCTGTATGGAGGTTTCACAAGTCTATTTATGGTTGGAAGCAATCGGCCAGAAATTGAAACTTGTACCTGAATGAAGCCTTAGAGAAGCTAGGTTTCAGGAAGAGTCTTGCTGACAGCTGCCTGTACCTTAAAGGGTCTGGAGAGTCCCAGGAAATGGTGTTGATCTTTGTTGATGACATCATTCACATCTCAGGGGCAAACAAACAGGTGCAGAAGTTTGCCAAAGAGCTTGGAAAACGGTTTCAGCTCAAGAACCTGGGTGTAGTAATTATCTACTTAGGTGTTCAGATAGACAGGACTGAAGATGGAAGCTTCTTGCTCAGTCAGAAAGGCAAGATTGAGCAGTTGCTTGAGAAGTTCAGAATGTCTGATTGTGCAGGGGTTGGGGCACCCATGGAGACAAGACAGTTGGCTAGCAGAACGCGCTGAGTTTGAGAACGCTGAGCTCTTCCAGTCCGCTCTGGGTAGTCTGTTGGATCTGTCCCAATGGAGCAGGCCGGACATTGCTTTTGCTACCAATCTGCTCAGTAGGGAAGCATCAAAGCCCAGTGTAAATGCCTGGCATGGTATCAAGCGGGTGCTGCGTTACCTGCAGGATACCAAGGACTTCAGTCTCAAGCTGTCAGCTGCAGGTGAGACGGCGCTTACTTGTAGGGCAGATAGCGATGGGGCAAATCTGGATGACAGGAAGTCCGTATCTGGGATAGTAATAAAGTTTGGGGAATCTCTAGTTGGGTGGAAGTCCCGGAAGCAAAGTCTCATTGCGCTGTTCTCTACTGAGGCTGAGTTCATTGCACTGTCAGAATTGTGCAGGGAACTGGAGTTCTATAGATGCCTGGTGCAAGAGATCTATGGGGATTGTTGCCTGCCCATCACTGTTTGGGAAGACAATCAACCCTGTCTGAAGTTGGCAGAATCTGGGCAGGTGAAGGCCAGAACCAAGCATCTAGACATACGTTTCCAGAATGCGTGTCTGTCAGCGGCTCAGGAGCAGAAGCACAGGGAAGGGAGGAGATGGAGAGCGAAGGGGAAGAATCTGAGGGCAGCGTAGGAGAAGATGACAGTGGCCCGAGAGAGTCCATGAGCTTCTCCAGCGAATCGGAAGATTCACAGAAGGGGGCGCCGGTGGCCAGGGCAAGGGGGGTCCCAAGGGGGACACTCCAGAAGCAAGGGCCAGCGGGGACTCCCAGAGCAGCAGTTGGAGATCAGGACCAGCTTCCCCACCAGAGCGTAGTGGGGGGGAAGAGTCCCAGGTATCGGGGCCAGCGTATCCCCCAGCAGGGAGAGAAGATGAGTCAGGGCTGACCACGCCTCCATCAGGGAGTCAGGCAACGGAGGGGAGGTCAGATCCAGCCAGCACCCCGGAAGAGGGAAGCAGTGATAGAAGCAGTGTAACAGTCAGGAGGAAGGTCACTGGGTTGGCGCGAGAGCCAAGTTCAAATGTACAGGGGCGCGGGACAGCAGAGAACGAGGATTGGGAACCAGGTCCTAAAGCCCGCCGGAGGCAGGGGGAGGAGTCAGGCGACTCAGCGTCAGAAGAGAGCAGAAAGGGGAATGCCTCGGCAGACAGGAGGACCCAGAGGAGGAGAGGGCAGAGGAAGAGGTGGAGCAGGGCTAGAATCTTAAACTGGTGTCAGAGGGGAGGAGATTCAGAGGGAACTTCGGCGGTCTAGGGTTTAAGACCTAGAGCTGCGCGCTACGGCTTTGAAATGGAAACTGAACTTCAATAAAGACTTTTGTATATAACGACGACCTAGCGTTGGTCCTCTGTGAGCTGGGACCTGGGGGCAGCTCTGACAGTAAGTTCCCTCTCCATAAAACCTTCGCAGCGTGAGTTGACGCAGCGAGGGGCAAAGCTTGGTGTTTTGCGAGCTCACGAAGATCGGGAAGGATGGGTACAGACGAGAAAATGACAGCCCTGCAAGACGCAGTCACGAGGCTTTCCATGGAAGTAGCCAGCATCCAGAAAGAGAGAGGAGAGAGGAGGAAGCAGCCGCTTTCTGCAAGGATATGCAAACCAGGTTGGAAATTTTGGGCAAGCAGGGGCTGCCAGGTGCCAAGCCGGAGGGGATTGGCCTCGGAAAGAGGGGGGGCAGCCTCGTGTCTCATTTCGATGGGAGCCTGCAGAAGTATCCTAACTTCAGAGCAGACGTAGTGTTCGCGCTCAAGTTGCTTCAGAAAGACTTTAGAGATGAGGAAGAGAAAGTAGGCTTCATACTAACTCATCTGCATGGGGAAGCTAAAGCGTGGCTGTGCAATCTTTGGCGCGACAATGATCCCGCCCTCCAAAATTCAGATGCCTTTATTAAGGCTATGGACGCTTGTTTTCAATCTGCAGTGGATGTGGATGTTGCCAGGAGGGAAATACATGGACTGAAACAGGGCAAAGCCACTGTGAGACAATATCACTCCCACTTTTTTGCGTTGATTAATGCGCTGGGATGGGAAAAAAACTCAGCTGCCGTCCGAGACCTGTTCTGGGAGGGGCTAAATGGGGCTGTGAAAGATGAAATTGTGAGGGGGGGAGAGACCCCAGAGCACTCAGGAAGTCGTCCAAAGAGCGCTGGCGATTGGGGTGCGTCTGGAAGAACGCCCTTGGAGCAAGGATGAAGGACGTTGGGGACGCACACCAGCCAGATCACCTCTTTTCTTTCCCAGAGAGACAGCGCGCGCCCAGTCCACGCCTCCACTGGGAGGGGGAGAAGAGCCAATGGAAATAGGTGGTGCAAGGGCTCAGACAGCAACCAGAGCCCAAACACCAGGAGCAGTCAAGGCGAAGCCTCTTAGAGGGAGCAGGAAGTGTTACATCTGCGACAGTGCTCAGCACATGGCGAAAGAGTGTCCCCAGAGGCTCCACAAGCACACTGCAGCCTCAGCAACAGTAAGGGGAGCAGTTCAGCAGGGGGAACAGCTACAGGGAAACGACCAAGCCTGGTTGGAGGCAGAGCCACTGGGGCCCAGCCAGGCGAGTCAGTGAAGCAGCCCCCAGGGATTTTACAGCCCACAGACCCCCTCCCGCCCAAACCAGTGGTGCAACTCACTGCATCACTCCATCTCCCCAATGGACTCACCATGGAAGTCCCTATCACCATTGACTCCCAGAGTCAATGCAGACTATCGGAGGGGATTTCGTCACGCAACATCGCATAGCGCTTTTGCCAGCCACTATGCCCCTGAACGTCATCACGGTTGATGGAAGGGAGCTACTCGGAGGACAGGTGGTACAGCAAACACCGCCTATGGTGATGCGAATTGGGAATCACCGCGAAGTCATCAGCTTCAACGTCACTCACCTGTCAGACACACCCGTAGTATTGGGCATGAGTTGGCTGGACAGGCACAGCCCAGCATTAGCATGGTACCAGCATCAATTGACCTTCTGCTCCTCCTACTGCGCAGAACACTGCATCCTGACCAGCCAGGAAGATGAGGGGCAAGAGGATGAACCACAGCTACACTTGGGCATGCTGCAAGCGGTACCCGACAAGTACAAGGCGTTTTCGGAGGTCTTCTGCGAGAAGGAAGTGGACAAGCTGCCTCCCCACAGGCCCTACGACTGCAAGATTGACCTCCTGCCGGGGGCGACGCTGCCGACTGGAAAACTGTATTCCATGTCTGAAGACGAACTGCAAGAGCTCAGGGAGTTCATAGATCACAACTTGAAGTGGGGATTCATCCAAGAATCCAAAGCAGTGGGGGGCAGTCCCGTGTTTTTTGTGAAGAAAAAAGACACGCCCCAAAAGAGGCTTGTAGTTGATTACCGGGTCATAAATTCGAGGACGAAGCCCACGGCATTCCCCATGCCCAAGATCGACGACCTGCTGGCGACGGTGAGGAAGGGTCGCATCTTCACCAATTTGGATCTGCGAGGGGCGTACAACCTTATACGCATGAGGGAGGGCGACGAGTGGAAAACAGCCATGTTTACGCCGTTGGGCACCTATGAATACAGAGTTATGCCGTTTGGCTTGCAAAATGGCTCCCACTGTTTCCAAGCCTTCATGCACCACGTGTTAGCGGGTCTTCTCTACAAGAAGTGCGTCTGCTTCCTGGACGACGGAATCGCAGGAGGCTCATGAGAAGGACGTCAAAGAAGTTCTGCAGAGACTACGGGAGCACAGACTTTACGCCAAACTGGAGAAGTGCCAGTTCGACATGATGGAGGTGGATTTCCTGGGCTACAAGCTATCCGACAAGGGACTCGCCATGGACAGTACCAAGGTCCGCTCGGTGTTGGACTGGAAGAGTACTGGCGCACAGCGCGGTTCCTGAACCAGAGACACATCCGCTGGGCGGAGTTCTTTGCGGATTTCGACTTCAGGATAGAATACATCCCGGGAGACAACAACGTCATGGCGGACGCGCTATCCAGGAAGCCGCAGTATCTCGAGGAAGTGGCACCGGTGGCGGGCAAACACATTTTCGCACCGAAAGCGTGGGCGTGCGCTTCAGCCACCGTGGACCTGGACGCAGTACGTCGTGCGCTGCAGGCGGATTCCTTCGCACAATCCAAGATGGAGGAGGTGCGAAGATGCACAGCGAAGGACGACGAATTTCAGATACGCGACGGACTGCTCATCCGCAAAGGGGCCCTCTACGTGCCGGGAGACGAACTCCGCGCGAAAGTACTGCAGCAGTTACACGACACGCCCAGCGCCGGGCACTTCGGCAAGGACAAGACGGCGGAATTAGTAGCCAGAGATTTTTGGTGGCCCAAGATGAGGGGAGAAGTCGCAGAGTACGTTACTAGGTGTGACACATGCCAAAGGGCCAAGCCAGTACACAGGCCGCCGGCGGGACTGCTGGAACCGCTACAGACGCCGCTCGAACCGTGGGAGAGGGTGGCCCTGGACTTTGTCACAAATCTGCCTAGCTCGCGGGGCAAGACGGCGGTACTCGTGGTCGTAGACATGTTCACCAAGATGGCGCACTTCATTCCTTGCGCGAAGGTGGTCACGGCGGAACAGACCGCCAAACTGTTCATAGACCACGTGTTCAAAGTGCACGGCCTACCGCGGTCCATCCTGTCTGACCGGGGTCGCCAGTTCATCTCGAACTTCTGGCAGAAGCTGCTGGGCATCCTGAACGTCAAGATCAACTTAGCGTCGGCACGGCACCCGCAGACCAACGGCCAAGCGGAGAGGGTCAACGCCATCATGCAGCAGTACCTGAGATGCTACGCGAATCAACAGCCCTCGACCTGGGTGGACTACCTACCGCTGGCCGAGTTTGCCTACAACAACACGAAGCACGTGTCCACAGGGGTGACACCGTTCTTTGCCAATAATGGGCGGCATCCCAGAACCTTCCCGGGATTAGAAAGAGTGGGACAATGGGAGCCACAGGGAGCAGAGGCCTTGGCAGCGGAGCTACAGGAGGTCCATGAGCAACTCCGACGGCAATTGGAGCTAGCAAAGCACGCCTACAAAATGCAGGCAGACAAACACAGGAGAGTTGGGGAAGACATCCAGGTGGGGGACTGGGTCTGGTTAGCAGCCCAGGCAGTGCCGGCCAGAACGTTAGCTAAGAAGAAGCTCAGGCACAAGCAGCTAGGGCCTTATCAAGTCAAGGCGCAGATCAATCCAGTAGCCTTCCCGTTGACACTCCCGGAGGGTTCCAGAATGCATCCGGTCTTTCATAGATCAGAGCTCACACCCTACAAGGCACCCCACAGGTTTCAGGCGCCAGGGAACGCACCAGACCCACTCAGCGAGGCGCCCACGAAGGGGGGGTCACTGAGAGCAGAGCCACTCAACGAGGCCACAGAGATTTTAGATTCGAGATGGGGGGAAGAGGGGGTTGAATATCTACTAGCCAGGGAAGGTACACTGGCAAGCGACAACAGGTGGGTTCTTTACTATGCGGTGGAGGAGCACTACCTCAAAGACGAGTTTCATGCACTCTTCCCACACAGACCCATGCCGGCAGATTATTTCGATGAATATCTTTTCACACCCACACTCTCAGCCAGCACGTTCCAGGGGTTCTCATCAGCTGAGGAAACGGCGCTGGGACCTGGGGGCAGCTCTGACAGTGTCAAAGTGTCAATCCTATTGAAACAACACAGCAATTAAGAGGAAGGAAAGAACAGAGCATTGTGTAGCAGATCATATTTCTGCTGTCTCAGAAGAGGACATTTCCCTTTTCTTTTAGGGTCCAGTGTGCTTTGAAGATGTCGCTATTTGTTTCACGGATGAGGAGTGGGCGTTGCTGGATCCTGACCAGAGAGCTCTGCATAAGGACGTCATGGAGGAGAATCGTGGGATCGTGGCCTCTCTTGGTAAGGCTCCCTGTGGGATCGTCCTATCTGCCTGGAAATTCAAAAAATACCTCTATGTGACAAACCTCATACATTTCCACAGAGCTCAGCAGCGCCCCCTCCAACAACTGGAAACCTAACACCCCAACAATAAACATTGAACAGCAAATTCCAGTTTTTTCTGTGAATTCCTCCAGTTCTGCCTTTTTATACCACAATTTGGCTGGTCTGAACTGCCCAGGCACCTGAAATGTCAGCTTCAGTGTTGGTATCTGAAGAAGTGTGCATGCACACGAAAGCTCATACTAATAACAAACTCAGTTGGTCTCTAAGGTGCTACTGGAAGGAATTTTTTTTATTTAGCTTCAGTGGTGCTGTTTTTGTTTTTGGTGCTGTCAGTCTTGGGTTGACCAGAGAGACGACTGACATTGGAGATGGAGGGGATGCCATGACTGGGCCAAACAAAATCCATCCCAGAGAAGAGCCAGGCTTATTGAATCTCAGGTAGTAGTAGCACTGATAATAATAATAATACTTTTATTATTTTTACTCTGCCCACCTGGCTGGGATGCCCCAGCTGCTCTGGGTGGCTTCCAACACTTATATTAACCAGAAACATTAATCATAACAATCTGTCCCCATATAAAAAGTACATTAACTTTAAAATGAACAACTTACACTAGTGACCAAAATTGTGGAAACCTTTTGGAGAAAGTGTATTTCAGGGCTTTGATACCTCACAACACCACTTTTTGGGGAGTACTAGCATAAAATTATATATCAATGGAAAAATAATTTAATGAAGAATGTAATGATTTTCTTCTATTATGCAGGCACAGTCTCTCCATTCTTCGATCATCACCTTTTCCTGCCTTTACCAGTCTGATTTTGGAGTGACTGAGTCTCTTATACCTCTTCAAAAATATAGACCAGCTTTGGTTAAGTTTTTCCCCAATCTTCCTTCTAATTTCTTCATGCCTGTAGCCTTGTTCACTTAATAGTACGATTTTACATCTCTTTCTGGGTAACTACCAACCAAATTGATAGCAATCACATAATACACTGACAAAAGTCAACCTAAGCAAGTTGTGCTTCCCTTTTCTGGTCATATGTCTATAACCTTTGATAGAATACAGATAATTGAACAAACTTTGTTGCACTACATTCATGATTAAATTATCTTTCCATTGCTATATAATATTATGGTATTACAGTCATACCTCGGTGTAATGGTTCTAGGGGTTGCTGGTGCGTAAATCGGTGCCACGCTTGTCTAGGTTACCTGGGTCAACCCTTTCTGTCCGGGCAGCCACTCATCCGTGGCTGTCTCAATCACTGGCAGAATCCGTCAGTGGGTGTTTCTTGAACTTCTTCCAGCAAAGAAGCTCCTTGACGCCTAGTCTCTGCCTACTCTCCCTGCACGGAAGCCTTCTGCGCAGGGAGGGTGTGGGCAGTGGAGGACCCGTGCTCTCCCCGCTGGTCTCCGGCGAGGAGTCATGGAGCCACCTCGCTGATTCCCCCATCTGCCCCCCTTCTGCACTGGTGCTACACTGATTTCCTTCCCCTGAAGATGGGCTGCCTCTCTCCCTCCTGGGACGCTCTCCGGAATCCCTCCAGAGCCCTCCCTCTCCCTCTGGCTCCGATGGCAGTTTCCTGACACTCGGGTTACATTCGCTGAAGGTTGCGTGTTTTCGTGTTGCGCACTGAGCTGAACCTGGAAGTACCGGAATGGTTTACTTCCAGGTTTGAGTGCTCGCACATGCACAGAACCACCAAATAATGACCCACGCATGCGCAGATGCAACGCTGCAACTTGCGAACACTGCGGATTGCGAACATGTCTCCCACATGGATCATGTTTGCAACCTGAGCATCCACTGTACTCCAAAAGAAGTGGTGTTATGAGCCATCAAACATCTGAAATGCACTTTTTTCTAAAAGGCTTTCACAATTTTACCACTAGAGTATATCAAAAAAAGCAACATTCAACAACCCATCAGAATCTAATCAAAAATATGTTGGTTAACGACAAACAACAAAGGTAATGAACACACACATGCAGCTCCCTTCAGTTCTTCTTCATTTGTTCCTGAGGCTCTAATCCCTTTTTGTCTCCATTGCAGATTGTGATGAATTGCAGATCGAGAACAAGGCTGAACAAGACAAAATCCCCAGAAAGGAGAAGCCATACAAAAATTTGGAGTATGGAGAGAGCTGCAGTCAGAGCTCCCATTCCACTTCCCAACAAAGAATTCTCATAGGAAAGAAACCCTATCAGTGCATGGAATGTGGGAAGAGCTTCAGGGAGAGCTCCAGTCTCACTTACCATCAGAGAAGTCATACAGGGGAGAAACCCTATCAGTGTGTTGAATGTGGAAAGATCTTCAGTCAGAGCTCCCATCTCACGTCTCATCAGAGAATTCATACAGGGGAGAAACCCTATCAGTGTGTGGAATGTGGAAAGAGCTTCAGGGAGAGCGTATCTCTCACGTCTCATCAGAGAATTCATACAGGGGAGAAACCCTATCAGTGTGGGGAATGTGGAAAGAGCTACAGTCACAGCTCCCATCTCACTTACCATCAGAGAAGTCATACAGGGGAGAAACCCTATCAGTGTGGGGAATGTGGAAAGAGCTTCAGTCAGAGCTCCAGTCTCACTTACCATCAGAGAAGTCATACAGGGGAGAAACCCTATCAGTGCGTGGAATGTGGAAAGCGCTTCAAGAGGAGAGACACTCTCACTTCCCATCAAAGAATTCATACAGGGGAGAAACCCTATCAGTGTGCGGAATGTGGAAAGAGCTTCAGGAAGAGCGAATCTCTCGCGTCTCATCAGAGAATTCATACAGGGGAGAAACCCTATCAGTGTGTGGAATGTGGAAAGCGCTTCAAGAGGAAATAGTGCATCTTGATTTCAGTAAGGCTTTTGACGAAGTCCCCCATAGTATTTTTGCGATTATGCTTCTTTTTTTTTTCTTGCGTAATTTTTATTGGTTTACAAAAAAACAAAATACAAAGCAAACAATAACGGTTCTCAACATATTGCGCAAAAAGATGACTTCCTTCAGTCTTACCACAAATTGTCCATTCTGATAATAAACAATATATTCGCATTTCTTTGTTTGTAATGCCATAAGTCGTTCTCATTCACCCCTTTCCTTTTAGGCATTACCCTTTGCTTCTTACAGAGCACCTTTGAAACCCACTAGCGTTATTTGATCATCAGTTAGGCTTTCCAGATATTTCGTAAAGCTTTCCCAATCTTTAATAAATCTCTGATCTTTTATGTATCTGATTTTTCCTGTCATCCTGTCCATCTCCACATATTCCAGTAGTTTTGATCTCCATTCCTCCAATGTCGGGAGACCCTCTAATTTCCAATTTCTGGCTATCAGGACCCTTGCTGCCGTTGTGGCATATTGGAACAACTTGTAATCTTTCTGCTTTATCTCCCTTCCTACCAAACCTAGCAGGAACGCCTCCGGTCTTTTAACAAAGGTATATTTTAGCATTTTCTTTATTTCGTTGTAAACACTTTCCCAAAACCCTTTAACCTTTTGGCATTCCCACCACATATGGTAGAAGGTCCCCTCCTTTTCCTTGCACTTCCAACATTTGTTACAAGATCCATACATTCTGGCTAGTTTTGTAGGGGTCAAATACCAGCGATAAAACATTTTCATTAAGTTCTCTTTGAGTAACACACAAGCCGTAAATTTGAGATGGTGTTCCCAGAGTTTTTCCCATTCTTCAAAATAGATATTGCGACCCAGATCTCTGGCCCAGTGGGTCATTACCGCCTTAACTTCCTCGTCAGCTAAGTTCCATTCCAATAGTTGTTTGTACATTTTGGACAGGGTTTTTATGTTGTTGTCAGGGAACTGCCATCTAAAGCGCCGGGGGCGCAAAGGCTCACTGAGGTTGAGAGAGGAGTAGCAGCGGAAGAGGGAACCAGTAGAGGGCGAGCAAGAACTCCAAGGGAAAGTGAGTCGGAGGGATGGCTCAGAGACGCTTCCAGCGAAAACAGTGGGGAGGTCTCAGGACCTCCTATAGGGACACCCACACCTCGCCGGAAACTGTCACGCCGAGAGGCCAGACGACGTGTTTCCGTTAAAGAGCTTTTATGTTGGAAACGATTCCGAAAGCAGCCACTTTCGGATTCTACTAGTGATTGACGCAGCCATGCTGGAGGGGCTCCGTCACAGGCAGAGGTTTGAAAACCTGATCAAACTCTGAGGGACTTGCATTTTACGCACAAGCAGCTCATCGTCCCATCACAGCAATCCGAAAGTCACCGAAAGCCAGCTTGTGCAGGGAGAAGCATCATGAGCAACCCAGCCGGAACCGGAGGAGCAGGAGCAGCTGGAGGGGGTCCAAGCCTGGAAGAAAGGTACAGGGCGTTGGAGATCCAGTTGGCGCTGCAAACGGCGAGGCTTGAGGAGAGGAGGGCTCAGGATGCAGAAAAGGGAAAGGAGAAAACCACCCCGCTCGCCAGAAAGGTGCCAGGATTGGTGCAGAAATTCGGGGGGGATCCCAGGAACTATCATGCCTTTAGAACAGAGATGCAATACGCTCTAAACTTGCAGTTTGATGACTTCCCCGACGAGGAATCGCGAGTGGCTTTTGTGATTGGCCATCTCGAATCCGGGGCGAAGGATTGGGTTAGACCCCTGATGGCAGCGAATAATGAGATCCTAAAGGACACGAGGAAGTTTTTTCGTGCCATGGACCTGATGTTTTCCAGCGATATTGAGCAGGGGGTGGTGCGAAGGCAGTTAATGGCTTGCCAGCAAGGAAGCAGATCTGTCCGTGAGTACTGGACTGAGTTTACTATGCTGATTCATAAATTGGGGTGGGACCTATCGGCGGAGCCCATCCAAATGCTTTTCGAAGAGGGGCTTTCTTCAACCGTCAAAGATGAGCTTTCCCGGGGGCCCAGGGCGGAGTCTATGGATCAGTTAACCAAATCTGCGCTGTGCATAGGAGCGCGCCAGGAGGCGAGGGCTTTGGAAAAGCGGGAAGGGAAAGGAGACCGTTGGAGGGAGTTCCGCATTCCAGACATTCCAGAGCCACCTTTCCCGCCGGCAGAGCCGATGGAAGTTGGAACAGCGCGGGCGCGCGCAGTTTCAAATCCCAGTGAAGGGCGGAAGAAGGAGGGAAGGAGCGCCAAGAGATGTTATCTCTGCCAACAGCCAGGGCACTTTGCCAGAGTCTGCCCACAAAGAAAGGAATGGCAAGGGATGGCAGGAGCTGTTGGGGGAAAGGAAGAGGAAGGCAAGGAGCAAGTAAAAGCCAACGCCTGGCTGCCACCGTCGGGGCACAGCAGCCAGGCCAAAGAGCAGTGAAAGTGCCCATGCCGGAACCTCCCAGACCCGCTTTAGGGATAGAGGTGTTACTAGAACTGCCAAACGGACACCCACTAAAGATCAAGGCGCTTTTGGATTCAGGCAGCTCCTGTAATTTCATGAGTAAGGAGTTTGCAGCTGAGCACCAGATACAGACCATCCCTTTAAGTAACCCCTTGCAGGTGACTACGATTGACGGCAGAGAGCTGTTGGGGGGAGAAGTTAGCTAACAGACTGTCCCGATGATAATGAGGGTGGCAAGGCACACCGAACAGATAGCGTTTAATGTGGCCATCCTGGGAGGAGCGCCCATCATTTTGGGGATGAGCTGGCTGGCGCTACACGATCCGCTAGTGGGCTGGCATCAGAGGGTGGTCTCCTTTGGGTCAGCGCATTGCCTAGAACACTGCAAGGAGGGGAAGGTTTCGGGAGGAGACAGAGTCACTCTAGCCGGGATGGAAGTAATGGACAAAGGGAAGGTGCCCCCGCAATACGCAGATCTGAGCAACGTATTCAGCGAAAGGGAAGCAGACAAACTGCCACCGCATAGACCCTTTGACTGTCAAATCAACCTACTCCCTGGGGCCCAACTCCCAGTAGGCAAGCTGTACGCCATGTCAGACAGGGAGATGCAGGAGCTGAGGGAGTTCATTGACAAAAACCTGAAGCGAGGTTTCATCAGAGAGTCCCGAGCGGTGGGGGGCAGCCCAGTGTTTTTTGTGGACAAAAAGAACACAGACAAACCGAGACTGGTGTGTGACTTTAGGGCCCTCAATGCAGTGTCGGAGCCCCGGGCTTTCCCTATGCCCCGAATTGATGACATTTTGACCAGAGTAAGGAAGGGAAAGATTTTTACAAAGCTGGACCTGCGGGGGGCGTACAATCTGATACGCATAAGGAAGGGAGATGAATGGAAGACCACCATGTTTACCCCTTTGGGAGCCTTTGAATACCTCGTTATGCCCTTCGGTCTACAAGGGGGCTCCGCGTGTTTTCAAGCTTTTATAAACCACGTTCTGGGACCTTTGCTCTACAAGAATTGTGTGGCCTTTTTAGACGACGTGTTGGTGTATTCGGAAGATGAGGAACAGCATGTGAGGGACGTTCGAGAAGTGTTGGGCAGGCTGCAAGCCAACCAGCTGTGGGTGAAACTGGAGAAGTGCCAGTTTCATACCAAGGAGGTGGAATTCCTGGGGTACCGCTTGTCAGACAAGGGATTGGCCATGGATCCAGGCAAGGTCCAAGCGGTACTGGAATGGAAGACACCGAAGACCAAGAAGGACGTGCAAAGATTCTTGGGGTTTGGGAACTTTTATCGGAAGTTCATCAAGAACTTTGCCTACTTGACGGCGCCCATCACCGACTGCCTCAGCAGCAAGAAGAAATTTGTTTGGACGGTAGAGGCGGATCGAGCCTTTGAAGAACTGAAAAGGGCTTTCGCCTCGGAAGAACAACTTCTGCATGTGGATTTACGAAAACCCATGAGAGTGGAAACCGATGCATCCGACCGGGCGGTAGGGGCGGTCCTTCTTCAACCGGGGAGGAGTGCGTCGGAGTGGAGACCGTGTGCCTTCTTCTCGCGGAAGCTGAATAAATCCGAGAGGAATTACACGGTGTATGACAGGGAACTACTTGCCATTCACGAAGCATTCCGGAGGTGGAGACATTTATTAATTGGGGCACAACACAAGGTGCAAGTGTGCACCGACCACAAGAATTTAGAGTATTGGAGAACAGCTCGAGTGCTCAACCAATGACAAGTGAGATGGGCACAGGAATTCTCCAAATTCAACTTTGAAATTTGTTATGTGCCAGGCCCAGAAAACGTCAGGGCGGACGCGCTCTCACGCAAACCAGAGTATTGGGAAGGGGAGGGGGTGATCGAAGAGAGACATGTCATCCCTGAGGACCGCTGGGTGTGTGGGGCGGCGCTGGTGGGGCAACGAGAACTGGTAGAGGAAACGGAAAATGATGAATATGCCCAGGATAAGCTCAGAGGTCTCAGGGGGGAGGGCGAGAGCCCCGGAGGTTTTGAGGAAAGAAATGGGGCATTGTATTACAAAGGGGCACTGTATATACCCGAAGGTGAATTGAGGGGGAGAGTACTCAAGCAGTTGCATGATAGCCCCACGGCGGGACATTTTGGACAACACAAGACCATGTGGTTGGTTACCAGGGAATTTTGGTGGCCTAAGGTGAGGGAAGATGTAAGGGAGTATGTAAGAGGGTGTGACCAATGTCAGCGAGCCAAAGGGGAAAGAAGGGCGCCGGCAGGGTTATTAGAACCATTACCCACACCAGAACGGCCTTGGGAAGCGATATCAATAGATTTTATGACGGATCTGCCAAAGTCCAAGGGGAAAACAGCCATCATGGTAGTAGTAGACCTGTTAACTAAGATGTGCCACTTTGTAGCATGCTCACATGCAGTCACAGCGGAAGAAACAGCGAAGTTGTTTGTAGAACACATCTTTAGGTTGCACGGGGCTCCCTTGAGGGTGATCTCAGATCGCGGCAAACAATTTACTTCCAGGTTCTGGAGGAAGCTCATGAGCTTGCTGCACGTGGAAGTCAATTTTTCAACTGCCCGGCACCCTGAAACCAACGGGCAGGCGGAAAGAGCAAATGGCATTCTTCAACAATATCTGAGGTGTTATGTCAATGACAGAGAGAACGATTGGGTCGAAAAGTTGGCGTTGGCAGAATTTGCCTACAATAATGCGGAGAATGTGTCCACAGGGATGAGTCCCTTTTTGGCTAATTACGGGTGTCACCCCAGGGCATTTCCAGGGGAAGGAGGGGAGAGATGGAGCGTCCCAGCGGCTGAACATTTTGTAGAAGAGATGGAAGCGATCCATCATCAGCTCCAGCTCAACTTAGAAAGGGCTAAGGCACAATATAAGAAGCAGGCAGACAAGAACAGAAGGGAAGGTGAAACCATAAGGGTGGGGGATCAAGTGTGGTTGTCAACCCAAGGGTTGCCGTTCAAAGGGGGTTGTAAGAAATTGAGGCCCAGAAGATTGGGACCCTTTGAGGTCATTCAGCAGGTCAACCCGGTAGCTTTCAAACTCCGATTACCCAACCACATGAAATTGCACCCAGTGTTCCACAGGTCGTTACTGTCACCATACAGGGGGGGACGTGAAGGGGAGTACGTCAGGGGACCAGCCTTGGAAGAGAGGGAACGCCGCAACCATGTAGCGGAAATCCTCGATTCCAGGTGGAAGGGAAATCAGGTGGAGTATTTGGTGGCGTGGGAAGGGGAACCGGAGTCAGAAAACACCTGGGTGAATGCAGAGGAAGTCAATGACGAGGTTTTAACAGAAACGTTCCACCAAAGGTTCCCGAGGAAACCTCAGCCGATAGCAAGGTTTAGGAGGGAGTATTTCGGCACCACCGATGAGGAAGAGGAAATGGAAGGGTTCGCGGAGTCGGAGTTGGAAGAGGGAGTGGACTCCGATGACGAAGATTACCGAGAGAGTAGGAACAGCAACAAGTGGAGGGAAGTGTTCGCGACGTCGGAAGACGAAGGAGGTTCTTTCAGGGGTTTTACCTCCTCACCGCCAGTAGGGGAGGAGACGGGAGGGGGTGAAGGGGGCCCTGGAGGGGAGGTGGATGTCAGGGAACTGCCATCTAAAGCGCCGGGGGCGCAAAGGCTCACTGAGGTTGAGAGAGGAGTAGCAGCGGAAGAGGGAACCAGTAGAGGGCGAGCAAGAACTCCAAGGGAAAGTGAGTCGGAGGGATGGCTCAGAGACGCTTCCAGCGAAAACAGTGGGGAGGTCTCGGGACCTCCTATAGGGACACCCACACCTCGCCGGAAACTGTCACGCCGAGAGGCCAGACGACGTGTTTCCGTTAAAGAGCTTTTATGTTGGAAACGATTCCGAAAGCAGCCACTTTCGGATTCTACTAGTGATTGACGCAGCCATGCTGGAGGGGCTCCGTCACAGGCAGAGGTTTGAAAACCTGATCAAACTCTGAGGGACTTGCATTTTACGCACAAGCAGCTCATCGTCCCATCACAGTTGTTTTTCAAAATCTCGGTTTGAAATCTAGAGTTTTTATCGGCATACCCTTTCTCTTTGACATCTTTCCTAAACATTCCGTTTATCTGGTGGTAATGCAGCCAGTCATTTACTTGGGGCTTCACCTGATCGTACGGCCTCATTTTCCACTTTCCTTCCTCCTTCGTTAGTAGTTGTTCGTACGTTGCCCAATTGGCTCTCCTGTCACTCCTTTTGACCGACATAACTTCTAGTGGTGACAGCCATTGTGGCGTTTTGGGTTCTGACACATCTTTATATCTTTCCCAAACTTCCAATAGAGGGCCCCTAAATATGTGATTCCCAAATTCGTTATGCACTTTTTTCCGCCCATGCCACAGGTAGGCATGCCACCCGAATCGATTATCGTGGCCTTCCAAGTCTAGCACTTCCTTATCTTCCAGATTTATCCATGTTTTAACCCAGCACAGGCATGATGCTTCGTAGTATAATTTTAGATCTGGCAGGGCGAAGCCTCCCCTTTCTTTGATATCTGTCAGTAGTTTAAATTTTATTCTCGGCTTCCTCCCCTGCCAGATGAATCTAGAAATCTCTCTGTGCCAGGTTTTGAATATCTTTATGCCTTTGATCACCGGAATATTTTGAAAATAAAATAGTATTCTTGGAAGTACTGACATTTTGATTGTGGCTATTCTGCCCCAGAATGACAGTCTGAGCCTGCCCCACGTTTCTATGTCCTTCTTGACTCCCTTCCATGTTGTTTCATAGTTGTTTTTAAATAGGTCTATATTCTTTGGCGTTACCCATACACCCAAATATTTAACTTTCTTGGTCACTTCTATTTCTGTTTCTCTTTGTAATTCCTCGATTTCGTCTTCATACATGTTTTTAGTTATTATTTTTGTTTTCCTTTTGTTTAGTTTGAAGCCCGCTACTTTCCCATATTGATCAAATTCAGCGAGTACCTCTTTTATTGAATCTAATGGATCTTCCATTGTTACGACCAGGTCGTCTGCAAAGGCCTTGATTTTATGTTCGCTTTGGCCTACCCTAATTCCTTTGATTTCTTTATTATCTCTGATGGAATTTAGTAGAACCTCTAACATCAATATAAATAGCAATGGGGATAGCGGGCATCCCTGTCTTGTTCCTTTAGTTACTGGTATTTCTGTTGTCTCCACATTATTTATTATCAATCTTGCTCTCTGTTCGGTGTAGATTGCTTTTATCCCATTAAAGAATTCAGTACCTACTTCCATGTATTCCAGTTGTTTCAGCAGAAATTCCCAGTTTACATTGTCGAACGCTTTCTCAGCGTCCACGAATAACAGTAAACCTTGTGTATTACGCCTTTCTGTTAAGTATTCTATAATGTTTATAACATTTCTTATATTATCTTTCACTTGCCTACCCGGCAAAAAGCCGGCTTGGTCTTTATGAATACTTTCTGCCAGAATAGCTTTTAGTCTCCTTGCTAGGACTCCTGCAAAGATCTTGTAATCTATGTTTAGCAAGGAGATCGGTCTGTAGTTTTTGATTTGTTCTAGGTCTGAATCTTGCTTGGGGATTAGTGTGATCAGTGCCTCCTTCCACGTCTCTGGTATTTCTCTTTCCTTAAGAATATTATTCATTACTTCTTGTAATGGATTCAGCAAAACCGGTTCCATCTCTTTATAGTATCTGCTTGTAAACCCATCTGGGCCTGGGGCTTTCCCATTTTTTAGGGCTGTTATTATTGCTTTAATTTCTTCAATCTCAATTGGGGCATTTAGCTCCTCTTTTGCTACTGTGGACATTTTATTTAAATTTTTGGATTTTAGGTATCTCTCTATTTTTCTCATCTTGTTCTTTTCTGTATTTTTGAAGAGTCCTCCATAGAAGTCCGAGAAGGCTCTCCTTATTTCTTTTGGCTTGTTTATCACTTCTCCATCCACCACTATCCTACTTATTGTATTTTGTTCCTTCCTTTTTTTCAGTTGCCACGCTAGTAGCTTCCCTGATTTGTTGGCGTGTTCGAAACTCCTCTGTCTCAGTCTTTTAACTTTCCATTCTATCTCTCTATTTATTAGTAATGCATATTGGGCTTGTAGTACCTTAATGTTCTCTTTTATTTTCTTATTTTTTGGGTTTTGAATTAATTTCTGTTCGTTCTCCGCTATTTGTTGTACAATTTCTTTTTTCCCTTTTTCCCTCTTTTTGTTCTTAATTGCACTCTGCTGAATGAAAAAACCCCGCATTACCGCCTTGCCTGCGTCCCACACCACCTTTGCCTTTATGCTATTGTCTAAGTTGTCTTCGAAATATTCTTTTAGTTTATTTTGAGCCTTTTCTACTATCTCTTGATCATCCAACAGGTAGTCCTTTAGTTTCCATCTATTTAGTCTACTTTCTTGCCCTTTCAGATCCATTTTTATTGGGTTGTGATCCGAGATTGTTCTGGCCTGGATCTCCACCTTTACCGATCTTGGAACTAGTTCTTTCGAGATCCATATCTGGTCTAATCTTGATAATGACTCATTGGGTTCTGAATGGAAGGTATATTGTTTTTCCAGGGGGTATTTGAATCTCCAAATGTCCACTAAATTACAGTTTCGGGCCAAGGAGAAGAAGGTTCTAGGTAGCTTCCCTTCTTTACCCTTTGTGGCTCTTTGCCTATCCAACTCTAGCGACACCACGCCGTTCATGTCTCCCAGTAATATAATTTTCTGATCGGCGTAGTCAAGTAATTATCCTTCAAGCCTCCCATAGAACTCTGACTTGTTGTCATTGGGCGCGTATATTCCCACTATTATTATCCTTTCTCCCTGCCAGCTAATTTGTACTGCTAGTATCCTTCCTTCTTCATCTTTGAATAGTTGTTTCGCTTCTATTTGTTTGTTGATGTAAATAACCACCCCCCTCTTTTTGCTCCGATCTGAGGATATAAATTCATTTCCCAGTCTTTGATTAGTCAAAATTCTTTTATGCTTTCTCGCTATATGAGTCTCCTGGAGGCAAATGACATCCAGGCCTTCCTTCTTCAGGATATGCTCAATTTTGTTCCTCTTTCCCTTGTCATTCATCCCATTAACATTCCAGCTATAGACCTTTAGCACCATTCTAATTTAGTTGAAGGAGAGGAGAGAGAAAAGAGGAAAAGAAAGAAAGAAAAGAAATAGAGAAAAACAGCAGCTGTTGTTTCCTTTTAAACTTCTTCCTCCGTCCCTCCCTCCTCTTCCTCCTCCCCTCTCAGACTCCTCGCCTCCCCCTCCGGGTCCCCCCCTACTCCCCCCTCCCCACCTCTGCCCTGGCCTTTTTGCGGTTTTAATTCTTTGTATTTCCTTAGAAACTTGTCTGTTTCTTCCGGATTTGTCAGTTTTTGTCTCTTACTCCTATATGTAAAGGAGATGCCTTCAGGAAACTCCCATTTAAACTCGATGTTGTTTCTTTTAAGTATCTGTACCAGTTCTTTATAGGGGTCCCTACGTTTTAGAAGTCTGACTGGGATATCTTTAAAAATTACTATGTTGTTTCCTTCAATGTTTAACCTTTTCTCTCTGTTTTTTTGGAGAATCCTGTTTCTTATTTCTCTGTCCTTAAATACAACTAGGCAGTCTCCTACAAATTTTTTGTTTCTTGGTGTCCTGACTTTCAGTCTGAAAGCCGATTGCACTGCCTTTTCAACCTCTTCTGGTAGTATCTCCAGACATGGTGCTAATTCTGTTATTAATTTCTCTTTTATATTTTCTCCCTGGGCTTCAGGTATACCTCTCATCCTAAGATTAGCCTCCCTCTGTCTTAGTTCGTTCAAGGCAATCCAATCCTTTATATCCTCTTGACTTTTGTTCAAATCCAGTATTTCAGTTTTAATCTTTTCTTCCTCACGTCTTACTTCGCTCACTTCTACTCTTGTCTTTTTCAGACCTTCTTCCACTGTCTGAGTCCTCCTAAATACCTCCTTCAATTGGCTCTTCAATTCGTTAACTGTTTCGTCTAACTTCTTATCTACTTCCCCAATTCTGCGTTCGACTTGTTCTAACTTACACTCTACATTTTTCTCACTCTGTTTTATCTCCGCAAACATTCTCAGGATCTCTGCTTTAAAATCCCCCTCTTGCTTTGATCCCTTTCTTTCCACTGGTGTTCCCCCCTCAGGTTTTTCCCCAAAATTTGACATCCTTGTTTTTACAAAAAGTCTAATACTTAGTACTTAGTACTTGATACAGCAAATAGTATGGTTACGGCACTTTTGGTCAGGTTCTAGTTTGCCCTGATTGGCTATTACCCACAGTCTTATGGCAGTCCTTAAGTTGCACACATAAATCCGCTTATTCCCTTCCGCTGTGTTGCGTCCTTGGGGATGTCAGAGGAGAAATCCTCCAATTTGGAATTCAAAAGTTTAGGAGTTCATATATTCATATGTCAGCAAATGAGGGTATATTTTCAGTCAGCACATGAGATTCTTAGGAGAGTTTTGTTAAGAGTTATTTCTGCAAGTGAGAGCTAGGGAATCTCCCCCGTCGGAGATCCCGGCCCAGTTCTGCCTGTGTAAGACCAGGGGAAGGGGAGAAGGAAGGGGGGTGAGAAAGAGGGAAGGGTGGGGTCGGGGGTCGGAGGGAGGGGATATTAGGTTGCAGGGGTAAGGAAAAATGGAAGAGGGAGGGCAAAATCAATTTAAGAAATTCCAGGCGTGATTATCGCTTTGTCCACTAGGTGGCTCTCTCTGTCGCTGTTTGATTCTGCAGGCAGGCTCTCAACGCAGGCAAACCAGAGAGTCCGGCAACACAAGATAGAGGGGCAATTCCCAGTCTCAGAGCAGTCGGCGGGGATCAAAAGAAAAGCGCGGTTACATCCAACTCAGCACAGGGCTTTCAGCAAACAGACGGGAACACAGGAACACAGTCCCAAAGTTCTTGGATCAGGTTAGTCTGTGCTACTGGAAAAGGTGGGCTTTTTTAAAGTGATCGCTGGCGCATTCTGTCTCCATTAATGGCGCCGAAACCGGCGCTTCTCTTCCGCTTCCCACAGGACTCAGCGTGTTAGAAATGGCGTTTTCCAGCGCTCCCTTCGGTTTAACAGACGGTTCAGATTTGATAACTTCACCTTCTGTTCCCTGCTTGGGCACCTCTTTTTTAGAGGGGATCAAATGTTCAATATGTAGGTCGTTCAGGGAAACAGTATAGTCGCTAGTGGTAACTTATTTCTGTCTCTGCTCTGCAGATTCTCTGCGTAGCCGCCAATTCCTGGTAAAGACTGAACCCCTAAAGCTTCACTCTTTCCCCGGGGGACTTCAGTTCCAAAATTATTAAGACTTTCAGCTTAGTCCTTTCCCAGGTTTCTTATGCTTGGGTGCGGGGCGCTAATCCCCGGCAAGGGCTGGGCTGTCCGTTGTGGGGGGGGAGGAAATGGCTGCCTTGGACCTGCTGCTCAGCGCCGCTGTTCTCTTCACCTTTTACAAGGCTACCTGGCAGCGGAGCGGGCTGCGTCTGGCCTCTGCTGGCTCCCTGTACCTCCGGACACCCTCCGGATGTGTATCTGGGGTGCTCTCGCCCTTCGGCACCCCCTTTTCCCCCCTCCTTACCGGACTGGGTTCGCGCTCTCGGCCGAATCCCTTCTCACACCGGAGACGCGCACCACCGGAAGTCGCGATTATGCTTCTAAAATGTGGGCTGAATGAGGAAAGTGTTAGGTGGATTTGACTAACCGAACCCAAAAAGTCCTCCTCCATGGTTCCTCATCATCCTGGGGAAAAGTGACAAGAGGGGTGCTGCAGGGTTCTGTCCTGGGCCCGTTGTTGTTCAACGTCTTTATGAACGACTTGGATGAAGGAACTGAGGGGGTGCTCATCCCATTTGCCGATGACACGAAATGTGGAGAGGAGGCCAACGTGGCAGAAGGCAGAATGAAGCAGCCAGAAGTCACCTCAACCCGATGGACTGGTGACCCCCTCCTCCTTTTCCTCTCCCCCCAAGCCATCAATACAGCTAACACGATCAATATTCCCCCCCCAGCCTCACACCTCCACAGAGATCCCCACCCAACACCAGTCCTGGTGACATAAAAAGACACTCCCCATTACCCAACAATCTACAACTCATTCTCAGCACCCCTCCCCACGCCTTACTAAGTAAAATAATTCCCCTTGTTGCAAGGATTTTTAAGGTACCAGTGACCCACTCAAATTGTGTCCCAGAATTGACAGACGCAGCAGTGGAGAAAAAGAAAGTGATATTTATTGCTGAGCAATAAGAGACCCAGTGGAATCCTTTCCAAAAGACTGGGCCCCGGGCTCTAGCGCCCAGAGGCTTTATACCTGAGTACATACATCATAGTTCATGACATAATCCGATAGAATCGCACACGGCAGCAAAAAGAAAACCAATGAGTGCATTCAAGCCTTGCCCCCTGATCATGTAGAGAGTTCCCTCCCAACCTCTGCAGAGGCAGACTCATTTTTGCTAAAAGGACACTAGATGGCAAAACTAAACTGACAATTGGCTCCATATATGCCCCAAACTTGAAACAGCTAGAGTTCATCCCAAAAACATTAAACAAGTTCCTCTTCTCCGAAGGGGAAGCAATTCCGGGGGGGGGGGGGTGACCTCAACCTAAATATGAAAAGCATATCCCTGAAAGACACCCACCCTACAACCCCCTGGGCAACCTTCCTCCGAAGCAAACCCCCAACAACTAGGGACTCTTACAAGTTGCTAAAAATGCTAAAAACGGGGGTCTCTGTGACATTTGGGGTGAAGAAGACCCAGGAGACACCAGCCACACATTCTTGTCTGGGCGCCATGGCACAGTGTCCCTCTGGAGAGCATTCTGCTCACACAAGGTCTGATCCTGACAGATCTCCTCAGTAGAATCAATGAACATGGGTAACATTAAAATCACAGATCACGCCCTAGTAGAAGTTACCCTCAAAATAAGAGGGGGAACACAAGGAAAAAAGCACTCAAAACAAGAATACATGGCATCACCCAAAAGATCACAGCTGGTCAGGGCACAAGTCCCCCGGGGGTCCGTGCGGTCAGTAAAAGAAGGAGATTCCAGCCAAGCAATTTGGAGCAAAACAGCAGCCAGTAGACGGAGATCCTTGGTTGTTGCGCAACAGGTTCAAGAGCAGCGAGGGAACCCAGAGCCATGGGGGGACATTGACTTTTAAAACTTCCCACCATATCCCAGAATGCAGTTCGTACAGCATCACCAATACGTCATTGCTACATCACTAAAACGTCAGAAAGGGGAGGGTTACACAAGATTAACATAAGGAAAATGAGGCAGTGCAAGACCCAAGGATAGGATTAGCATAGCATCACTGACATGTCACCAAAGGGGAGGGGTTAACCTTGGCAAAGATGTCCAGACAAGTCCTTGGTATAAGATTAGCATAAGGAAACCTGTCAGGGCAAGACTCCGGTATAAGATGAGCCTAGGCAAAGACCTCTGAAGTCCCAGCACACAAAGAACAATAGAACTACCTTGGCATGTCTGGACTCCTAGGCAAGTCTGGGGGTGGGGTGAGGCTTTCCAATAATCAGCTCAGCAATTGTCACCTCTGGGCACTTTCTGGAGTTGATTTTATATGATTTATAAAGTTAGATATCATCCCTGAGCTGTCAAGGCAAAAGGATACATTCAGGCATAATATTTGTAACATTTAACAATTTAAAGGTGTGCCCCCCCCCCGTCATTTATGTAACAGCTCCCTTCTTTAGAAATAAATTTGCTTAGGTTCCATAGGAACCGCAAATATTTTCTCCACATTTAACTACAGTTCACACACAGACATATTTCCCACTCCCCTTGGGTCCTGTATGTTATATAGATGTGCACTAAATAATAACCTGCTATTCCCCTCCCAGAGCTGCTTGTGCGTAAAAGCTTGATCCCTCTGGGGTTTGGCTGGTCAACCAAACCGAGTCACTAACGGAGCCCCCAAAGCATGACTCCGTCAGTCGCTGGTAGAATCTGACAGGGGGCGTCTACGGAACTTACTCCAACATAAAAGCTGTTTGACGGACATGCGCCTCCTGGACTCTCTGCGTGACAGTTTCCGGCGAAGGGTGGGAGTTCCTAAGGGGGCTCTTGTTACCTCTTTACTATTCTCACTGGAAGCATCCCAGAGCCTCCCCTCCGCTGGAACTCCTGCTCTCCCCCTACTGGTTCCTTCTTCTGCTGCAGAGTCTCTCCTATTCTCCTGGAGCCTTTCCACCACCTGTTCCTCCGATGGCAGTTCCCTGACATCCACCTCCCCCCAAGGCCCCCCTTCACCCCCCGCCTCCTCTCCCACTGGCGGTGAGGGCGGAAAGCCCCTGAAGGAACTCTCCTCGTCGTCCGAGGATTCAAACACTTCTAGCCACGGCGTACCGTCTCTCTCCCCGTCTTCCTCTTCTTCGTCGGAGTCGGCTTCCTCACCCACCCCTGACTCTGGGAACCCTTCAAACTCCCCTTCCTCATCGGTGGTCCCAAAGTGTTCCCTTCTAAATCGTGCCACGGGTTGCGGTTTTTTGGGGAAACGCTGATGAAATGTTTCTATTAAAACCTCGTCATTGACTACCTCTGCTGGTACCCAAGTGTTTTCCGACTCTACTCCCCCCTCCCATTCTACCAGATATTCCACCTGATTCCCCTTCCACCTGGAATCAATGATTCCTGCCACGTTCATGTCGCGTTCTCTCTCTTCTATCACGGGCGTTTGGGTGACCTCTCTCTCACGCTCCCCCCACTCACGTCCCTCTCGGTACGGCGACAGTAACGACCTGTGAAATACTGGGTGCAATTTCATGTGACTGGGCAGTCTGAGTTTGAATGCTACTGGGTTGACCTGCTGTATGACCTCAAAGGGTCCCAATCTTTTGGGTCTCAATTTCTTACTCCCTCCCTTGAACGGTAGTCCTTGGGTGGATAGCCACACCCGGTCTCCCACCCTCATGGTTTCACCTTCCCTCCTATTTCTGTCTGCTTGCTTCTTATATTCTTCCTTGGCTTTCTCTAAGTTAAGTTGAAGCTGACGGTGGATCGCTTCCATCTCTTCAACAAAATGTTCCGCCGCTGGCACGCTCCACCTCTCCCCTCCTTCTCCTGGAAATGCCCGGGGATGACACCCATAATTTGCCAGAAAGGGACTCATCCCTGTGGACACGTTCTCCGCGTTGTTGTAGGCAAATTCTGCCAGAGGTAACTTCTCTACCCAATCATTTTCTCTGCCTTTTACATAACACCTCAGGTATTGTTGTAAAACCCCGTTTGCCCTTTCCGCTTGCCCATTTGTTTCTGGGTGCCGGGCAGTTGAAAAATTGAGTTCCACGTGCAGTAAGCTCATAAGTTTCCTCCAGAACCTGGACGTAAACTGTTTCCCTCTATCGCTGACCACCCTCAAGGGGGCGCCATGCAACCTGAAAATATGCTCTACAAACAACTTGGCGGTTTCCTCCGCTGTGACCGCATGTGAACAGGCTATAAAATGACACATCTTAGTTAATAGATCTACCACCACCATGACAGCTGTTTTGCCCTTGGATTTTGGCAGGTCCGTCATAAAATCTATGGATACTGCCTCCCATGGCCTTTCTGGTGTGGGTAAGGGTTGTAATAGCCCCGCTGGCGCCACCCTCTCCCCTTTCGCTCGCTGGCACCTGTCGCAACCCCTGACATATTCCCGTACGTCCTCCCTCACCTTGGGCCACCAAAACTCCCTGGTAACCAACCACATGGTTTTGTGCTGTCCAAAATGCCCCGCTGTGGGGCTGTCATGCAACTGCTTGAGTA
The DNA here is from genome assembly GCF_964234715.1 of Podarcis melisellensis. Classification (NCBI taxonomy): domain Eukaryota; kingdom Metazoa; phylum Chordata; class Lepidosauria; order Squamata; family Lacertidae; genus Podarcis; species Podarcis melisellensis. The sequence continues at coordinate 104,890,033 of NC_138531.1, read as the reverse complement.
CTCTGCCCCTCAGTTCCCCATCGGGTATGTACAGTGCCCCTTTGTAATACAACGCCCCGTTCTTTTCTTCAAACCCCCCTGTGTTCTCCTCTGTCCTCCTGAGTTCTCTGAGTTTCTCTTGGGCGTATTCATCATTCTCAGTACCCTCTATCAGTTCCCTCTGCCCCACCAATGCCGCCCCACACACCCAGCGGTCTTCAGGGATTACATGCCTTGCCTCAGGCGCTCCCTCCCCCTCTAAGTACTCAGGTTTCCTGGAAAGAGCGTCCGCCCTTACGTTCTCGGAGCCTGGCACGTAACGAATCTCAAAGTGAAATTTGGAGAACTCCTGGGCCCATCTCACTTGTCTCTGGTTCAGCACTCGAGCTGTTCTCCAGTATTCCAGATTTTTGTGGTCAGTTCGGACTTGAACCTTGTGCTGCGCCCCAATCAGCAAGTGCTGCCATCTCCGGAATGCTTCATGAATGGCGAGCAGTTCTCGGTCGTATACTGTGTAGTTCCTCTCGGATTTGTTCAACTTCCGCGAGAAGAATGCACACGGTCTCCATTCAGACGTATCTTTTCCTGGCTGGAGAAGCACGGCCCCCACCGCTCGGTCTGACGCGTCAGTCTCCACTCTCATTGGTTGTTGTTGATCTACGTGCAAAAGTTGCTCTTCCGACGCAAACGGCTGCTTTAAGTGTTCGAACGCCCGCTGCGCTTCTTCCGTCCAAACAAATTTTTTCTTGCTGCTAAGACAATCCGTGATGGGCGCTGTTAAATGGGCAAAGTTTTTGAAGCCCAGGAATCTTTGCACGTCCTTCTTGGTCTTTGGTGTTTTCCATTCCAGTACCGCTTGAACCTTGCTGGGATCCATGGCCAATCCCTTGTCAGACAACCGGTACCCCAGGAATTCCACCTCCCTGGTATGAAACTGACACTTCTCCAGTTTCACCCACAGCCGATTTTCTCGCAGTTTGCTCAGTACTTCTCTTACATCTCGCACATGCTGCTCCTCATTTTCTGAGTACACCGGGACGTCATCTAAGAACGCTACGCAGTTCTTGTAGAGCAATGGCCCCAGGACGTGATTCATGAATGATTGAAAACAGGCCGAACCCCCTTGTTATCCGAAAGGCATAACCAAGTACTCAAAAGCCCCCAAGGGGGTGAACATAGTGGTCTTCCACTCATCCCCCTTTCTCACACGTATCAAGTTATATGCCCCCCTAAGGTCCAGCTTGGTAAAAATTTTCCCTTTTCTCACCCGTGTCAGAATGTCATCAATTCTAGGCATAGGGAAAGTCACTGGTTCTGACACTGCATTTAGGGCCCTGAAATCACATACAAGCCTGGGTTTACCCGTGTTTTTTTTGTCCACAAAGAACACTGGGCTGCCCCCCACCGCTCGTGACTCTCTGATGAAACCTCGCTTGAGGTTCTTGTCAATGAACTCCCTTAACTCCTGCATCTCACTGTCTGACATTGCATACAGCTTGCCCACTGGCAATTGTGCTCCTGGGAGTAAGGTAATTTGACAGTCAAAGGGTCTGTGCGGGGGCAGTTTATCTGCTTCTTTTTCGCTGAATACGTCAATCAAGTCAGCGTATTGTGGTGGCACCTTCCCCTTGTCCATCACTTCCATCCCTGCTAGAGTGGCCCTGGCCCCTGCCTGAGCCTCTCCCTCCTTGCAGTGTTCTAGGCAATGTGCTGATCCAAAGGAAACCACTCTCTGATGCCAGCCTACTAGCGGATCGTGTAGTGCCAGCCAGCTCATTCCCAAAATAATAGGAGCTCCTCCCAAGGTGGCTACGTTAAACGCTATCAGTTCTGTGTGTCTTGCCACCCTCATTATCATTGGTACAGTCTGTTGGCTCACTTCTCCTCCCAACAGTTCCCTCCCATCAATCGTGGTAACCTGCAAAGGCTTACTTAATGGGATAGTCTGTATCTGGTGTTCAGCTGCAAACTCCTTACTCATGAAATTACAGGAGCTGCCTGAATCCAATAGCGCTTTTATCTTTAGTGGGTGTCCGTTTGACAGTTCCAGCAACACCTCTATCACAAGCGCTGGTCTTGGAGGTTCCGGCGTGGGCACATTCACTACTCCCTGGCCTGGCTGCTGTGCCCTGATGTTGGCAGCCAGGCGTTGGCTTTTACTTGCTCCTTGATTTCTTCTTCCTCCTTCCCCCCAACAGTTCCCGCCATCCCTTGCCATTCCTTCCTTTGCGGACAGACTCTGGCAAAGTGACCTGGCTGTTGGCAGAGATAACATCTCTTGGCGCTCTTTTCCTCCTTCTTCCGCCCTTCACTGGTGTTTGAAACTGCGCGCGCGTGAGCTGTTCCAAGTTCCATCGGCTCTGCTGGCGGGAAAGGCTGCTCCGGAATCTCTGGAATGCGGAAGTCCTTCCAACGTTCCCCCTTTCCTTCCCGCTTTTCCAAAGCTCTTGCCTCCTGGCGCGCTCCTATGGACAGCACAGATTTAGTCAGCTGATCCATAGACTCCGCCCTAGGCGCCCGGGAAAGTTCATCTTTCACTGCCGGAGAGAGCCCTTCTTCAAACAGCATTTGAATAGGTTCACTCGCAAGGTCCCACCCCAGTCTATGAATCAGCATGGTGAACTCAGTCCAGTACTCACGTACAGATCGGCTCCCCTGTTTACACGCCATTAACTGCCTGCGCACCACCCCTGCTCAATCTCGCTGGAAAACATCAAGTCCATGGCGCGAAAAAACTTCATTGTGTCCTTTAAGATTTCATTGTTGGCTGCCATCAGGGGTCTAACCCAGTCCTTCGCCCCTCCCTCTAGATGGCCAATCACGTACGCCACTCTAGAGTTCTCATCGGGGAAGTCATTAAACAGTAGATTGAGAGCATATTGCATCTCTGTCCTAAAGGCTTGATAATTCCTGCGATCCCCCCCAAATTTCTGCACCAATCCAGGCACCTTTCTGGCAAGTGGGGTGGTTTTCCCCTTATCTGCATCTTGAGCCCTCCTCTCCCCGAGCCTCGCCGTTTGCAGCGCGAGCTGGACCTCCAACGCCCTGTACCTTTCTTCCAGGCTTGGACCTGCTCCAGCTCCAGCTCCTGCTCCTCCGGTTCCGGCTGGTTCGCTCATGATGCCCTCTGCTTGCACAAGCTGCTTTCAAAGACTGTCAGATTGCTGTGATGGGATAATGAGCTGCTTGTGCGTAAAAGCTTGATCCCTCTGGGGTTTGGCTGGTCAACCAAACCGAGTCACTAACGGAGCCCCCAAAGCATGATTCCGTCAGTTGCTGGTAGAATCTGACAGTGGGCGTCTACAGAACTTACTCCAACATAAAAGCTGTTTGACGGACATGCGCCTCCTGGACTCTCTGCGTGACAGTTTCCGGCGAAGGGTGGGAGTTCCTAAGGGGGCTCTTGTTACCTCTTCACTATTCTCACTGGAAGTATCCCAGAGCCTCCCCTCCGCTGGAACTCCTGCTCTCCCCCTACTGGTTCCTTCTTCTGCTGCAGAGTCTCTCCTATTCTCCTGGAGCCTTTCCACCACCTGTTCCTCCGATGGCAGTTCCCTGACAGATTTCTACTCCGGTGGTGAGTTTCCCTTCGACAACGTGTAGGATCATGGCAATGAAAACAATGAATAGAGCTGGGGCAACAACACAGCCCTGTTTAACACCTGAAGGGGTAAAAAGCCAAAGAGGGGAGAATATCATAAGGGAAGCTGTAAACGATAAAAGAAACCTTAAGAGTTCAGCATTTTATTCATTTAAATATTAAAACCTTTACATATAATTACTACTGTTATTTTCTGCTCAGTCTAATTTCCTTCACTTAGTTTGGCTGTGGTAGAAATGAAGGGACAAAACCTTTGTTAATTTGGACACAGTCAACAAATTATTAAACATTTTCCTTATGTGGGTTTTGAGTTCTCTTAGAGGTTCACGTATCCTGTTTGAAAGGGAACATTACCGTATTTTTCGCTCGATAAGACGCACTTGTTTCCTCTCAAAAGTAAGGGGAAATGTCTGTGTGTCTTCCTGAGCGAATATGTGGTCCCTGGAGCCGCCTGGCCCAAGTGCAGGGGCGAAAATCAGATCGCGTGTGTCAGGGACGCAGCGGGAGCACAGGGAGGGGAGGAGATGGAGAGTGAGGGGGAGCAATCCGAAGGCAGTGTAGGAGAAGAGGACAGTAGCTCTCTCCAGCGAGCCTCTCCAGCGAATCGGAAGATTCACAGAAGGGGGCGCCGGTAGCCAGGGCAAGGGGGGCCCCAAGGGGGAAACCCCAGGAGCAAGGGGCCAGCGGGGATTCCCAGAGCAGCAGTTGGAAATCAGGACCAGCTTCCCCACCAGAGCGCAGTGGGGGGGAGGAGTCCCAGGTATCGGGAACAGCGCATTCACCACCAGCGAGAGAAGATGAGTCAGGGTTGACCGCGCCAAGTTCAAATGTACAGGTGAGCGGCACGGCAGGTAGCCCGGATAGGGAACCAGGTCCTAAAGCCCGCCGGAAGGAGGGGCAAGAATCTGGGGGGTCAGCGTCAGAAGAGTCCAGAAAGGGTGAAGCACCAGCGGGCAGGAGGGCCCAGAGGAGGAAGGAGCTAAGGAAGAGGTGGAGCAAGGCTAGAGTCTTAAACTGGTGTGGAAGGGGAGGAGATTCAGACGGAGCTTTGCCGGTCTAGCGTTAAAGACGTAGAGCTGCGCGCCGCAGCTTTGGAATGGAAACTTAACTTCAATAAAGACTTTTGTACATAACGATGATCTGGCGTTGGTCCTCTGTGAGGTGGAACCTAGAGGCAGCTCTGACAGCGTGTTACGGAGGAGGGTGGGCTGCAGGGAGGAGGCTGCTGGGGTTCCTGTATCGGGCATATTTTGATGTGTGTGTGGAGGCGTGTGAGGCGTGTTGCTGCACGGGAGAGCGCGTGGGTAAAGGGGGCGTTGGAGTGACCAAGGCTACCGTCTGTTCATCAGCCCTCTTCCCCTTGCCTAGTTATTGTGGCGCCTTCCTAAGGATTCAGTTGCGACTCCTGCTGCGTATGGTTTGAACTGGGCAGTTAAAGTCAGACGAGCGCAACAAAGAGCAGGGAAATCCCCTGCCCTCCTGGCAAGCAGAGCGGAGAGAGTCGTGTCCTGTGCGCAGGCTCCAGCCCACCCAGCTCAGCTTCCGGCGCCTAGGAGTGCAGCCGACAGCTGCCGCCTCCTCCTCTCCATGCTTCAGTGCTGCTGCGTCCAGGGAAGCATTCTAGGGATGCGCAGGCAGCCGGAAAACATGCAGGTGGGGGAGGGGGGCAGGAGGGGAAGTAGAGGGGCGAATGAACCCCCTGGCAAGGTTGTCATCTAATACTCTCGGAGGGCCCCAAGTTCAGGGGCCGACAAGTCATAAATGCGGCCGAAAGGAATCTCTGCTCCTGGCTGCAAGTCAATAGGACAATCGTAAGTCCAATGGGGTGGCAAAGCCTCAGCCCCCTTTTTCTCAGACACGTCCACCAAATCCTGGTAGGGCTCCAGGATTAGGCCGACATCCGGTAACCCTGCCCAGTCTGGGGCAGTCCCCTGCAAAGCGGAAGAACTGAGGGCCAGCAGGTGAGACTTCCCAGGTGCCGGCGGCAACACGGGGGTTGGGCACAGACGTCGTGGCAGAAAGACGATGAGAAACACAACATCCGCTGCACCCAGGAAATGGCGGGGTCATGTCGGACCAAGCGGAGGCTTCCAAGGACCACAGGGAAATGTGGCGTCTGGACTAGTTGAAACGTTAACAGTTCCTGGTGCAGGGGTGCCACTAACCTGGCCAGTGGACAGGTCTCACGGGCAATGGGTCCTGATGTGAGGGGGGGTCCCCTCCAGACCCACCACTGAAATGGGCAAGGCTTTCACCACTGATGGTACTTGATACTTCTCAGTGAAACTGATGTCCATGAAGACGCCAGAGGCCCCCGAGTCCATCATTGCCTCCAGGCCAGCATGGCCCCCTGGGGAAAGAGAATATGTATAGGGAGAATGGGGTGCAGAGGGATTGAGCCTCAGCTGAGCCCCTCCTAGCACAGCTGGGGCTTGGCGTTTCCCAACCTCTTGGCCGGACTCTCTGCTGTGAAATGGCCCCCCTCTCCACAAGACAAGCCCAGTCCCTACTTGCATGGGCTCCACTTCCAGCCCCACTGCAGCGCTGGACCCCGGGGGCTCCCTCAATCAGAGCTCGGAATCTCAGACAATCTCAGAGCTCGGAATCTCAATGTTAATATGCAACGTGATAAAGTCTGTCAGGGCTGCTGGGGGGGGGGTCACCCACGCCAGTTCATCCTTAAGGCAGGGATGAAGGCCCTGATGGAAGTGGAACCGTCAGGTAGCTACATAGCAGGGTGTCCGCAGCCCACCAACGGAGCGGACTCGGTAACTGGGCGAGCCCCCTGCCGGAGGTTCTGCAGGGCCATCTCAGCCACCAGGGCATGATTCAGCTCCCCGAACGTGCCCTCCAGGGTGGCAATGAAGTCGTCCACATTCCCCAGCAGATGGTCGCTGGCCTCAAAGTATGGAGAGACCCCAGAAAGTGCCGGGCCCACAAAGAGGCTGACCATAAAGCACACGCCGCTCCGTGGGGTGGGGAAGTCTGCTGCACAGGTGGCGGACATCGGCCAACACCCGCTGACAAAGCCCCGAAGGGCCCCATGCTCCCCCTGAACCTCTCTGGTTATGGGACAGGGGAGCACGTCAGGCTGGGGCTGCTCAAAGTGCTTGAACCTCCCCCTAGAACATAGGGGGAAATTCCTCGCGGCGCTTTCAGCAGAAACGCTCAGAGTCCCAGGTTTTTCCCAGTGCAGTCTTTTTAATGTGAGCTATATACAGGTATTTACAAAAACAGTTCATACAGAGTACCTGCTCCTTAAGGCAAACGAATACTCTCCACACAGCATCACCACACCACAGCACAACCACCACACACTGTTGAGCAGGCTTTCCTTTTTAAAACAGGTGATAGCCAATCACATTAATCACACTCCTGCTGAGTCACTCTGACCCAGCACTTCACAGAGTATTGCATCAGCCTGTTGAAGCCTGCAGACTTATTCAGTATCCTGCGAATCCCAACACTCCCTGTATGTAGAGGTTCTGCAGCACCATGGTGAGATCTATAGGCTGGGCTCCGTCCATCTTACACCCATCTTACACCATCTTACATAGGTTGGCCACAGCAAACTTTTACAATTTATGGGCGGTCAAAGTCCTGGTGGAGGACATCAGACCTGTGAACTAGACGCAAGTCTTCTTCACTCATCTCCTCCTTCTTAGGAGAAAAATGACCAATGGTGAACAGTGGTTCTTCCAGTTCATTGTCAGATGCATCAGATGGTCTGACTGAGGCCTTTGCGCTCCTGTAGTCTGCTGTGTCATCACTGTCGCTGACACCAACAGCAGCGCCGCCCACTGAACTGGAATCCGAACTCTGATCATCATCATCATCATCCTCAGCTTCCTCTTCTGCCTCAACATTATCTGCTTTTTTCACATCATCTTCATCTTCCTCTGGGTAACGCTGGAAAATTCCCACATTCCCCCCCCCCCACTTAGGATTGTACTCAACACTCTTTGTGAACTTAATGGACTTAGAGTCAGTTATCCATACCCTGTATGCACCTTTTTCGAACCCCATGAACAAACTGTGAGGAGAATCAGAACTTACAGGGTTAAATAGTTGAGTGACGTCTCACATTCTGAGGCATGGCTATGTTCTCATAAGGGAGTGTTTCTCTGTGTGTTTCCTTTCGCTTTTGCAGAGAAGCGGAGAGAATGCCAGCTAATTCGCCGGGCTGAATTTACGATGTTATTCTACTCATTAAAAGTTATTGGAGATAAGAGAAAAGCCTGCGTTGCAGTCTGAGTCATTCCCACACAAGCAACAGTTTTCCTGCTGTGTAAACTCTGCTAAGAGGGCCAAAGAGGCTGGAGGAGGTTTTTACCGGCAAGGACAGCAGTGGCGCAGCTAAGAAGAGTGCCAGACGCCATCTTGGCCCCATACAAACCATGTGCCCCACACTTCCCAAGCTTGTTGCTCTGTGGGGTGTGTACCCACATGTCAGAACCAAAGATTCTCATGTGCTTGATGTTAGGTTTCTTACCAAACATCTTCTCATAGGGAGTACAACCAATAGGTGATGACAGTCTGTGATTAAAGGTATAAACAAATGTGGACAGAGCCTCTCCCCAAAACTTCTCAGGGAGATTGGTATCATGCAAAAGGTTTTTAGGCCTTGAAGCAAAGTTTGGTTTGCTCGCTCCGCAAGTCCATTCATCCATGGCGATCTAGGCGTGGACAAGTCATGCTGGATTCTCTTCTCAGTCAGGAAAGTTTCAAACTGCTGAGAAGTGAATTCCCCGCCTCGATCAGTAAAGAGACAGCTGATACGTTTACTGTGAACATTCTCCAACCAAGCACAGAATGCCTTGAACCTAGGAAATGCTTGCGATTTCTGCTCGAGGATAAACACATGAATGTACCTGGAAAAAGAATCAATTAGAATCATGAAGTACCTTGCTCCACCCAAAGAGGGTGCAAGTGGACCAACAAGGTCTGCGTGGACTAGCTGGTAGGGTTTGGAAGCCTGCCTGCTAGACTCCTTGCCTTTTGGAGCAACCTTCACCTTGTTCTCTGCACAAGATACACATTTCATGTGAAACTTACAGGGTTTGATGTTCAAACCCTGAACCAATTCAGGCATCTTGGCCAGTGCCTGCCAAGACATGTGACAAAATCTTCTGTGTACTTCGTGAATACATCCTGCATGAAGAACCTTGTTAGTTTGTGCAACACAACAAGAATCAACATTAGACACAGCAACACCATTGTCATCATAAGCCATCTATAAACTTTGCATGCAAAATGTCCTCTTTGCCTTTCCTGATGACACAGACGCTCCTCTTGAAGGAAATCTCAAAGCCACGCCCAGTCAGCTGTGGGACACTGAGCAAATTGTCTGCAGCACCTGGAACATAAAGTACATCTTTGCTGGTTGTGTGCAGACTTGCCAGTTTCACAGTCCCTTCTCCTGCAATTCACAACGTCTTTCCATCAGCCAGGTGGATCTCACCATCTTGAGGTGTGAAGGAGATAAAAAGGTGCCGATCCTTTGCCAGATGGCGGGTCGCTCCAGAGTCAACAATAAACCTTCCTTTGGCTTTTGGGGACGCAGTGCCAGCAAACAGAACCTTGTTTTCCACTGGCTTGGGCTGCTGCTGCTTGCCCCCTTGCTCCTGGCCATCAGACTTGCCTTTAGCCAATGGTGAAGCTGTGCCAGCAAACAAAGCCTTGTTTTCCACTGGCGTGGGCTCTTCACCCCCCTTCTGCTTCGGGCCATCTGCAGGCATCTCTCTCTGTTTACTTCTGGCCTTCCGGCCTCTGCAAAGATGACCTTGGCTCTCATGCGAAAGAGAGCTCTCAGCTGCCGACTCCTTGGCTCCCTGGAGGCTGGAATGCTGCCTGGGATGACATCACAGTCAGCTCCCCCTGCAGCTTGCAACCGGTGCCCTCAGCATCCCTGCATTCATTCGCATTCTGGGAAACAGCCAGGACCTTCGATGCAGTCAAACTCTGGGCTGGGATGATTGGCAGATGGGCTACTTTCAAAGCATTCCACATCTGACGTGCTGTGGTGTTTCCAGCTAGCGTAGCAATTTCCTCCAGAGAGACGGACAAGACTATTATGTCTATGGCCCTTGAATCTTGGGCCCTCCATCTATCTGTCAGAGGAACTGGAGGGGCTTCACACACAGTATGCCACACTCCAAACTGACAAAGCAAGCTCTCACAGCAACTTGCCCAAGTCTCATAATTGTGCCTGTTTAACTTTGGGCACTGAGTAGCTTCAGAAGCTTGTAAAAGATCAATCTCAGCTATTCACAGAATTAACTTGTGCCTCCATGAACAGCTGTGAGTCCAAAATGACTCCCAGGCTGTGCACCTGGTCCTTCAGGGGCACAGTTGCCCCATTCAGGACCAGGGAATCCCCCACATCCACCCACTCCCTGTACCCCCCAAAAAGTACTTCTGTCTTGTCAGGATTCGACCTCAATCTGTTAGCCACTATCCATCCACCAACCAACCGCCTCCAGGCACTCACGCAGGACCTTCACTGCCTTCACTGGTTCTGATTTAAAGGAGAGGTAGAGCTGTGTGTCATCTGCATACTGATGAACACCCAGCCCAAACCCCCTGATGATCTCTCCCTGCAGCTGCATATAGATGTTGAAAAGCATGGGAGGATAGGACAGAATCCTGAGGCACCCCACAAGTGAGAGCCCAGGGGTCTGAACGCTCATCACCCACCACCACTTTCTGAACACGGCCCAGGAGGAAGGAGCGGAACCACCATATAACAGTGCTCCCAGCCCCTCTAGACAGTCCAGAAGGATGTTATGGTCGATGGTGTCAAAGGCCGCTGAGAGATCCAGCAGAACTAGGAAACAGCTCTCACCTTTGTCCCTGGCCCGCCAGAGATCATCAACCAGTGCAATCAAGACAGTTTCAATCACATGATGCATGCATGCCATTGGAATGGCAATGTCTACCAACTTGGGGGTGGCCCCCTCAGACATTTTATCGGGGAGGGCAAAAACCCCTCGGCCTCTAAGAGTTGACTCCTGTTCCCACATGTCTCAGGACATTTACAAGATAAAAAGACATCACAAAATACGCACCTGTAACCCCCCTCCCTATCACATTTTTGAAGCGCATTAGATGTAATCAGCCAAAGGCCTGGTTAACAAGGTGGGGATTTGCCTGGCTCCTAAAGCTGTATAATGGTTTTCCCAACCTTTCTATGGATTATTTGATGGGAAGTGAGATGGGAGCCCTGACTGAAGCTCGCTCCACATTCCACACACATAGGGTTTTTCTCCTATCAGCACACGCACATATAATATTCTTGTTAAATCTCCATTTTAAAAATCCAATAAAGACCACAATAAAACATTCTAAGTTATAATACAATCAAAAGAGCCAATTCTTCAATGCCAAATTACCGTATATATCCTTTGGGTGACTTCCCATGCTCTGAATTTTGGGGAATGATGTCATACTGCATTTCTTTATTAGTCCAAAGAAATCATTTCCGATGTTAATCCTTCATTTATGTTTTGTTTATTTTAAGAGCCACAGGCCCAGTCAACTTTCGCTCGTATTCAAATAATCCCTCCATTAATTCAGCAAGCGGGTCAGTCCTTTATAATTCTGTATGAAATATTTTCTTCTTTCCCCCCTGTTGTTTTCCAAAGTCCTCAGCAATGTCACTTTCCAGTTCTGCACACAAGGGCAAATCTCAGTGCGTCACATCCAAGACAAAAGGGAGGTTTAGCCTTCCGCCATTAGCCCCAGGCAGGTATCCAAAATTCCCTTCTGTGATCTCATTCCAGCTACTAACAAGTTGACGCCTCAGCGAAAACACAATAACTGCAGTCAAGAATTCTTTTTACCATTCCATTGAGGGTCATTGCCAGAATCATAGTCAAAATTTCAGACAGTCTATTTCGAAGTTAAACCATAACAATAACAAAATACTCTTTAAATCCCGCTTGCATATTTCAAAAACTTAACCTTTTGGAGGAGATTTGCCGAATAAAACAGCAAATGCAAAATATATCAAAAGAAAATAATCAAGGCTCACCTCCCCCAACATACCGATCCAATTACAATGAAAGTCCTTCTCTAGATCAAAAACTTGGCGGATTCAATTAGTAGATAATTTTAACTCCCCTACTTCAAAGCATGCCTGTTAATTAAGTCCAAATTTCATCTTAAAAAACAGGCGTCCTCTGCTCATGGCGACAGCTTTGGAGAGTTGACTCCCCTGTATGAATTCTGTGATGCTTAGTGAGATGGGAGCTCTGACTGAAGCTCTTTCCACATTCCACGCACTGATAGGGTTTCTCTCCTGTGTGGATTATTTGATGGGAAGTTAGAGAGGAACTCTGCCTGAAGCTCTTTCCACATTCCACACACTGATAGGGTTTCTCCCCTGTATGACTTCTCTGATGCTTAGTGACATTAGAACTGTGACTGCAGCTCTTTCCGCATTCCACGCACTGATAGTGTTTCTCCCTTGTATGAATTCTGCGATGGGAAGTGAGAGAGGAGCTCTGACTGAAGCTCTTTCCACATTCCACGCACTGATAGGGTTTCTCTCCTGTATGACTTCTCTGATGCTTAGCGACATCAGAACTGTGACTGAAGCTCTTTCCACATTCCACGCACTGATAGGGTTTCTCCCCTGTATGAATTCTTCGATGGGAATTGAGAGAGGAGTTGTGACTGAATATTTTTCCATATTCCACACACTGATAGGGTTTCTCCCCTGTATGAATTCTCTGATGGTTAGTGAGATGGGAGCTCTGACTGAAGCTCTTCCCACATTCCACGCACTGATAGGGTTTCTTCCCAATGAGATTTCTTTGTTGGGAACTGGAATGGGAGCTCTGACTGCAGCTCTCTCCACACTCCAAATTCTTACGTGGCTTCTCCTCTCTGGGGATTTTGTCGTGTTCATCCTTGTTCTCGATTTCCAATTCATCACAATCTGCAATGGAGACAAAAGGGGATTAGAGCCTCAGGAACAAATGAAGAAGAACTAAAGGGAGTTGGGTGAGTGTTCGTTACCTTTGTGGTTCGTCATTAACCAACGTATTTGTTATTAGATTTTGATGGGTTGTTGAATGCTGCTTTGTTTGATATACAGTAGTGGTAAAATTGCAGAAGCCTTTTGTGGAAAAAAGTATATTTCAGAGGTTTGATGGCTCATAGCCCTGCTTTTTTTTTTTGAGTAATATCATAAAGTTATGTATCAATGGAAAGATAATTTAATCAAGAATGTAATTACCTGTTATAGCCAAATAACTAGAAAAAGGAAGCACATTTGCTTAGGCTGACTTTTGTCATATTGTTATGTGATTGCTATCAAGTTGGTTGGTCTTTCGTTTCATGAGTTTGAAGAACATACCGTAATAGAATAAAAGAAAAATATGTGAGAAGAAGAATCGGAGAAGATTTACATCCCACTTACATTACACCTACTGTGAAGCACCCTATTAGTGCTTCATTAATGGGAATGTAAAATCCCCAAATACATAAAGCAAACACTTGAGCCCAAACTGAAGCCTTCCGCATGTGATCTTTCCCCAGATACTGAAGCATTTTTATTTATTTTCTATTTCAGCAGGATTCAGCTTCATGTCATGTTGCTCCTTTGTGCAAAAGTTGGTTTCAATATAATCATATTCCACTGCTGGAATGGCCTGGGAATAGCCCAGACCTTAACCAAATTGAAAATCTATGGAGCCGACAAAATAATCTTTTAAGCAACCCAGAAATACAGTGTTACCTTGCTTTACGAACTTATTCCGTTCCAGTAGTCCATTCTTAAACCAAAGCATTCTTAAACCAAGGCGTTCTTTCCCATAGAAAGTAATGCAAAATGGATTAATACGTTCCACTTTTAAAAACAACCCCTAAAACATTTATTTAACATGAATTTTTACTATCTAACAAGACCATTGGTCCATAAAATGAAAGGAATAATTAATGTGTCAGCATCGCCCTTGAGCCAGTGTACCAACTGGACTCATGCACTACAGCCCCGACTGGGCTAGGCGAGCTGGGTAGCACTGCCAGAGACCTCCTTTCCCACAGGAACAGGTCACAGTGCTGTGGACTCACAGCTTGGAGCTGAGAGCACCGGATTCACTGTCTCAATAATATAGTCGTTGCGCAGCAGCGTTTTGCAGAGTCTTGCAGAGTATAAACCACTCGGAGAGCAGCTCTGTAAAATATCCTCCTTTTATTCTATTGCTACAGCTATAATAAAAACTATATACAGAGCTAAATGTTCTGAGCATAAATCAATGCTATACTCTGAGTGCCTGCAGCTGCTCTTAGCAGCAATCTTATCTATAAACACGATCTCTTGCACTCTCTCTCCGACACACTGACTGACTCTCTCACTCACACAGATTCACTCACTTGACTAATTAAGTAGAGAGCAGTACATTGCTCCTCCTCTCTGTAGAGTCAGCAGAGACCTCAGGAGATCATCAGGAGATTTCTTGGGTATGGGAGGGGTGAAATCTCCTCACAATGTATACCACTGTATAAAAAATGGTATATCCCTCCCTTCATCCCAAACTCACACAGCGGTTCACAACATAAAAACACATAACGAGAACACGAGCTAACCAGCTTGACAGCGAGTAGTAGTTACTTCCCTCTGGAAGTGGAGAAGTTCCACACTGCTCAGATGGAGCTTGTTGGGCAAGACACAGATCTCTGCCCAAAAAGAGAGTTTCCACATTTGGGCATTCCAACATTGCTTGCTGGGAACGCTGATGCAGGAAAGCTGCTCCGTCAAGCAACCTTCTATCTTCTCGTTTGAGGAGTACCAGGAGGTACCAGAAAAGGGTGGAGAACCCAGACTGTACGTGGGCCAGCCATGGCAAAAAGGTTTGGCTGCATATTGCTTTGGGTTACCCTGGGGAAGTGACTGACAAATTTGGAAAATAAAATTGAATAATAATCTCAGAATCTTGTCAGCAGGAATAACTTAACCGAAAACAACACTACTTTCCGTAACGGAGACACAAACAGCATCCGCATCCGGGATCAATTAGTTGAGATTGCATTCCAGGGGGTTGGACTAGATGACCCTGTGAGGAGAACCTGAGCTTGCAGGGCTAAACAGCTTAGTTCTTTCGCCCTGCCTTCCGAGGGGGCGGAGAGATCCTACGTATACATCCGGGATCTGTTTCTTTGTTCTGTTATTCTGCTTTCGTTTTCGTCGGGTGCGGAGATGCTTTTTCTGCCTGATACAGGATGATTTACCGTAAACTGCTGTAAAATAAACACTTCTAGATTAGAGGAGCTGACTGGACTCTTGATTTATGCACACTTAATGCAAGCACAGAGGGCAGAAGGCTAAACACGCTGTGTTTACTCTGCTGTGCTCAGAGGTCCAGGGAAAGCAGCATGCGCACCGGAAGCCTGCAGGACCTTTACCCTGAGCAATATTTCACAGATCCTTTTCCAACTCTGCAATTCTATGATTCAATAACTCAAGAGACCTTAGATTTGCAAGCACAAACGGTGCTGCTTTTAATTTTCATTCTGGTTTTGAAGTGTTGTTGTTGTTTAGTCGTTTAGTTGTGTCCGACTCTTCATGACTCCATGGACCAGAACACGCCAGGCACTCCTGTCTTCCACTGCCTCGCTCATGATGGTAGCTTTGAGAACACTGTCCCACCATCTCGTCCTCTGTCGTCCCCTTCTCCTTCTGCCCTCCATCTTTCCCAACATCAGGGTCTTTTCCAGGGAGTCTTCTCTTCTCATGAGGTGGCCTAAGTATTGGAGCCTCAGCTTCAGGATCTGTCCTCCCAGTGAGAACTCAGGACTGATTTCCTTTAGAATGGAGAGGATTGATCTTCTTGCAGTCTGCACCATCATTCAAAAGCACCAATTCTTCGGTGATCAGCCTTCTTTATGGTCCAGTTTCACTTCCATACATCACTACTGGGAAAACCAGAGCTTGTGATGTCTCTGCTTTTTAAGATGCTGTCTAGGTTTGTCATTGCTTTTCTCCCAAGAAGCAGGCGTCTTTTAATTTTGTGACTGCTGTCACCATCTGCAGTGATCATGGAGCCCAAGTGTACGTAACCCCAAAAGATCGTGAACTAGGCTGTTTGGAACTCGAGGTACCACTGTAAAGATCAATTAATAGGGGCAATAATTGAATCTTGGCTTCACACCATTACAGCTGTGGGGGTGTTAGGTTCCCAGGTGTTGGAGGAGGCGCTGCTGAGCTCTGTGAAAATATATGAGGTTTGTTACATAGAGGTATTTTTTTGAATTTCCAGGCAGATAGGACGATCCCACAAGGAGCCTTACCAAGAGAGGCCATGATCCCACGATTCTCCTCCATGACGTCCTTATGCAGAGCTCTCTGGTCAGGATCCAGCAACGCCCACTCCTCGTCCGTGAAATGAACAGAAACATCTTCAAAGCACACTGGACCCTAAAAGAAAAAGGGAAATGTCCTCCTCTGAGACAGGATCAATATGATCTGCTACACAATGCTCTGTTATAACAGATTGAAGTCGAATCCTGACAAGACAGAAAGTACTCTTTTGGGGGACAGAGGGTGGGCAGGTGTGGGTGACTCCCTGGTCCTGAATGGGCCAACTGTGCCCCTGAAGGACCAGGTGCGCAGCCTGGGAGTCAGTTTGGACTCACAGCTGTCCATGGAGGCGCAGGTTAATTCTGTTTCCAGGGCAGCTGTCTCCCAGCTCCATCTGGTATGCAGGCTGAGACCCTACCTGCCCACAGTCTCGCCAGAGTGGTGCATGCTCTGGTTATCTCCTGCTTGCACTACTGCCATGCGCTCTACGTGGGGCTACCTTTGAAGGTGACCCAGAAACTACAACTAATCCAGAATGCGACAGCTAGACTGGTGACTGGGAGCAGTCATTTTTTGTAAATAGGTGGTTCTCCGCCTTGTGTTTTCCACGTTTTTCTGCCTACGCAAGCATTCCAGTTTCCCCGATGGGAGGATCCACTTTCTCCTCTCCTCGTGAGTTGTTCTGGGGAGGTTCCCTCCCAGTGCCCTAGAGCCAAATTCAAGGGGTTCCTGGGGGCATGGAGAGGGGGAGGAGTGGGGGGCAGGCCCCATTTTGCAGCAGATAGGGCTGGCTAGGTGAATCCTGGACACTATTTGTAATTGTCTGTCCACTGCTTAGAAGCTTATTTTAGCATTCAGTGTTCAATTTAGAAATACAATAAGCCTACTTTGGGTGGCCAACTGTCTTGGAGGATCTAGCTGAGATTCCTGCAATGCAGGGGGTGGGACTTGATGACCTTTGGGGTCCCTTTCAACTCTAGGATTCCATGAAAACTGCAACTACAACGGAATCCTACAGGCGACATTCAGAAGGCTGGAGTCACAGAGTTATCTGGGCAGGAAATCCCACAGTTCACAGCTGGAGTTTCAGGGTTAATGAGAAGAGCAGCTCATTCCCTGAGGGTCTGTCAGTTTGCATTTCTTGGTGCAGAAAGTATGGATCTGATATTGTCTATTCTATTCTTATTAGTTCAAGAGGGTTCTGGAAGCTTCTTTGAATAAAAGAAACAGAAGTTTCCTGATGTTTGGGTTATTCCTTCAGAGAAGCTGAGTACAGCTGGGTTAAGGGGGTTCTGTCATCTCTTCTGTCAAGGTCATGCTGACTATAAGAAGAGGCCAGAAGGAGCCTGGGTTTCAATTTCTCTCTCTCTCTCTCTTCCCTCTGGTGTTCTGTACAAAGTATGCTGAGTGTTAAGGTTAAGACTTATAAGCTTTGGGAAATTTCAGTTAAGTCTGCTGCAACTGGATTTCTTTTTTAAAAAAATAATATTTATTGAAAATTTCCAAATATAACCAAGAAAGAAAAATAAAAAATAAAACATCCACTTTAAAACCTTATTTTCATTAACATCTTTCCAGGACTTCCCCTCTCCACCCCCTCCTGTATTCCAATTCCTTCAAATAGATTCAGCAAGTTCTTACCCCAAATTTTAGACTTATTATCATTGACCCAATGTTAAAGATATTTTTCCATCCCCTAAAATCGACCCCTGTTCCCTTCCACGAGTTCCCCTCTTTAATATGCAGAACAGATTAAAATAAAAAGAATAAAAAATAAAGTATAGTTTTACACCCTTTGGATTCCAAATTTCCCTCCCCCCTTTCCCAGTTGCGTTCCCCCATGTCCATCAAGTCTGCTGTCATCCTGGAGATCCCACATCTAGGCCGAAATCCTTCACAAATCTACTTTGCCGTCTTTTTAATAGTCTTTGCCGTCTTTTTGGTCGTCTTTAGTTTCGAACATCCAATCTTGGAAGGACTCTATCTCAAGAAGGGCCATTTTTTCCATCCAGATCTCTGTATTTAAGAGTAGAAACTCCAATTTTATTTCTTTAGACCTTGTCAAATCTGGATGTCCCAAATGTTCCCACTTCCAACTTTGTCCAATTCTTGTTGTTCTTGTTGTTCTTGTTGTTCTCTCTCCTCACTTTCCTCTGGTTTCTTTTCCTGCTCCACTGCAAAAATGTTCTAATTCCAAAAGCTTCTAATTCCTCTACAGAGGCTTTGTTATTCAGGAACAAAACCTTATGTCAAGTCCCTTCCATTCTTCAATAGATAAATCTATTATCTCCTTTAGTGTAGAGCCCTCTGTAGACAAAATAATGTTCCATTTCTGCAGTTTTCCCAGGAGATAAAAAATCCTATTCAAATTCCATGCCAGCAATACTTGTAGTGTCCCACAGCCCCTCTAGAGGGATTATAGTAACTCAGTTTCCTTCCAGATCACACCCAACAGTCAAAGTAACTTGTTATCCCTTGTTTTCAACAATTTATATCAAATTGTAACAAACGTAACCGGCAAAGTCCTCATAACAAAGTTCTCTTTTTATTCTTCAACTTTGACAGCTCCTTTGACAGCTGTCAAAGCTTCTATTTCTCCTCACCAGGCACTCTCACGGATTGCTCCCGGTTCCCGGGGCGGTTGCATTTTAGCTCATACGTTCCACTTTTCTCCTCCAGCACAGTCTTAAAATTTTCCATCGTGAAATTAATAACTTTATCAATATAAGGTAACTCTCGATCTTAGTTGTCAAATCCTTTGCTTTAAATCCTCTACAACAGGGGGGAGACAGACTTCCTTTTTGCACCTCCCCCGCTCGCTCCGAATTAAAAAAAAAAAATTCCTTTTAAATCCGATTTCCAATTACTCACGGGTTGTTCTTTTTAGTCCAGATTTTCAATAGAAGAAGTCAGTGCTCTCCGTCGAATGGCATGCGGTTTCGCTCGGCAGGGGAAGCGAAGGACTCATAGCACCACACCACCCCCTGTCCCCCGCTCCGTAGCCTTTAAAAAGGCTCCTTCGCGGGTCGGGGGCGCAAACGGTGCCGGCCGAGTCACCATGTCCATGGGTTTCAGCGCCCATGGTTTTTGAGGGTCCCCGCGTCGCCGGCGCGGTAGGACCCAGCCCCTGCCGAGCAGGCTCCCTCCGGAGCTCGGAGGGAGTCCGCCATTCGGGATGGCGCCAACCCGGAAGTGTGCAACTGGATTTCTTATGGGCAGGGCCAATCCTGTACATTTTGGATTTGTGACCAGTATCCTCATTTGTCTTCAGTAGCAGTAAAGCTCTGCTGGAAGAAATACAATTGCCTCTGGTCTATTTTGGGGAATCCTGCAACGTCTTTACATTTTCACTTTGCTAACTATACATTGGAGTTCTGCCTGGATCAATACTGAGTAGAATTCCATGACAGGGTCTTCCTCCATGAAATCAGCTGCCAGAAGAGAAAGCCCCCAGCTCCCCACAGCCATAGGCGCCGACTCCATGGGGCCTGAGGGGGCCCGAGCCCCCTCAAAAATTCGTTTGGGGGGCTCTGCCCCCCCAATAATTTAAGAAAATTATTAGTTATATTATGCTTTGTAAAATCACAAAATTATGTTGGTATTTTTTATTTTCCTTGTTTGACGATAGTTACCTTTTAAAATACATTCAGTAATGAGTTAAAACAAATAATTATTACGGTAGTAAAAGAGGCAGCGCGAGTAGTTTTGCTCGGTGCGTGCGACTGGCCCAGCCCCTCTTTCGTTTTCCTCTCTTCTGCTCTCCTGCTGGGCGCCTGAGGGAGAGTTACTTAGCGGTTCTGAGGGGGAAAACTGCCGCCCGCGAACCGCCGAGCTCCCTCTCTCTTTCCAGCCTCTCTCTCTCTCTCTCTCTCTCTCTCTCTCTCTCTCTCTCTCTCTCTCGCTATGGCCAAGGAGGAGAAGAAGCCCTTCAGCCAGTCTATGGCCGAGTGGCGGAGGTTCATCTACAACCCCAACAGCGGCGAGTTCCTGGGGCGAACGGCCAAGAGTTGGGGTGAGGAGGGCGAGCGAGCGAGCGCGCGCAGGGAAGGGAGGGGAGGGGGCGGCCGCACGAGGGGTGGTGGGAGGCGAGACGGGCACTTGCCTTGCCCACCACGCATCTCTCTCCTTCTCGGTCTCTCTCCCTCCCTCAGCTGGCGAGGGGGCCACGAGGCGGGCGGCAGCAGCAGCAACGGGCCGGGAGCGGCTCTTAGAAAACTTCCCGGGGCAGGACCCCGGTATGGGCCCCCCCAATATTTTTTATAAGTCAGCGCCCCTGCCCACAGCTTTCCAAGTCCCCTCCTCTCTGGGGTTTCTAGCAAGCGATCCAACAGTGTGCCAGTGTGCAGCCTGCCTTTGCTCCTCCATTGTCAGACGTCTCCTGGCTCTGACCATACTGCTGCATTGTTCTAGGACCAATCAGACTGCTGCATTCTGAATCCTATTGTTCTAGGACCAATCAGACTGCTGCATTCTGAATCCTATTGTTCTAGGACCAATCAGACTGCTGCATTTTGGATCCTATTCAACTCAGCATATAACAGCCTGCCTGGCTGGCCTCCCCCTTGTCTGTCCATTCCCAGCAACATGGCGGGCTGGCGGGCTGGGCTCCTTCACCCACTTGCTTGCTTACTCCAAGGTAGCCTCAGCTCCTGGCAACCAGCATCCCCTGACCAACCCCAGGGACACCATTCACCTGCAGCCATGCAAGCCTTTGGGAGGCAGAGATGTGAGGGGGCATCAGAAGAGGAAGGGAAGGAAAGAGAGGCAGAGGCCAGGGTTGCCCACAGCACCCCAACCATCATTCAGGGCACCCAGGGTGCCATGGCACATGGGTTGAAAACCACTGCTATAACGCATTTTGTCTTCTTTTTTGGGGGGGGTGAAGTACCAACTCCTAGAGGGGCAGCTCTGTTACTTGGGGGATTTTGGCTCTTGTTGGACTCTGAGCATCTCCCTCCCTTGGCCAGAAACCAGAGGAAGAGCCTGCAGGGAAAAGGGCTTTGCAGGAGGCAAGGAAGCTCCTCCTAGAATTCAGGAGTGGAGAGAGAGGAGGGGATCCCAGGGTCATCTAGTCCCACCCCCACAATGCAGGAATCTCAGCGAAAGCATCCATGGCAGATGGCCGTCCGATCTCTGCTGAGAAACCTCCAAGGAAGGAGAGTCCCCCACCTCCCAAGGGAGACCTTTCCCCTGCCCAGCTGCTCTTAGATGTCCCTCAAGGCAGCGGGTCCTGAGTTCTAGCCCTGCTGAAACAATCACACTGGCTGCCAAGGAGGAACCTGTTGGGGATAAGCAGTGTCCAGTGCACAGCGGAATGATGAGAAGTATGTGCCAACATGCTCTATACTACTTTATTTACAGTTCAAAGCTGGTAAGTTACAGAAAAACATTTTCCCTCTGCCGGAGCAGAGAAAGCGTCATCTCTCCTCTAAAGCACGGAGAGAATCACAAACTGAAACTGCAAAGAAACAGTGAAAAACAGGAAACCAGTGTATGTCATATCCAGTCTCCCGTTCCCGTGAGAAACCCAACAGTACAGACTCTGTGGAATGTAAACAACCTGTCTCGTGACAAGCACTTCGCTGCACAGAGAAGAAAGCAGAAACCAACATCCTCCCCCTTTCTGTGAACATCTCTGGGCAGCGTGTTCGTACAATATCAGTACAAACCCAACTTCTGCACATAGGTACAGTGTTGATCCCTTGATACAATCTTGGACAATACATCAGCAGGAATTTCATTACCTGGCATATAGGACACCGTTACGAGTCCCTTCTGAATACGTTCCCTAGCATGTTGCACCTTCAATTGCAAGTGCTTCGTGCTTTGCTTACAACCTTCAGAATTCAGCAAAGCCAAACATGCTTTGTTGTCCTGGTAAACCTGGATTGGACATTTGACAGGAATTTTCATGTCTTTGCACAATTGTAACAACCATTCACAATCTTTAAGTGAATAAGACAGTGCATTCAGTTCAGCTTCACAAGTACTTAAGCTAACTGTTGTTTGCTTCTTGCATGACCAATCAAATAGACCCTGATTGTACTTATAGCAAACTCCAGACGTACTTTTCCTGTCTGTAGTGTCACTTCCAAAACTTGCATCTGCAAATATCTCAAGACCACCAGACTTCTGATTGTTAAATCTCAGTCTGTAATGCATAGTGCCTTTCAAATACCGCGCTATGCGTTTCAGAGCTTTCCAATCCTTAACAGTAGGATTGTTGACTTGTCTGCTTAGCAAATTACAGCTAACAGCAATGTCTGGTCTTGAACATCTGGCAATGAAGTTTAGCTTGCCTAGCACACTTCTGTACAGTGTAGTGTCAGAAAATGCTTCTTCAGTGTCATCTACCTGATAACCTGTTGTCATCGGTGTGTCTACAGGGTTAGCATCCATCAGGTTTAGTTTGCTTAACACATCAGCAATTTTCCGTGACTGGTGTACTAGAATGTTACCATCTTGATCTCTCTCTATTTCCAGAGATAGGTAGTTGTTTACCTCACCAAGATCTTTCATGTCAAAGTGCTCTTTCAGTTGAGCTAGGGCGTTATTGTACATTGTGACATCTTTCCAAAAGAATAAAAGATCATCAACATAAAACAAACAATACAGTTTCTTTTGCCCCTCCTCTTTGACAAACACACATGGATCAGCTTTCCCTTGCTGAAAACCTAGAGAAAACAATACTTCAGTGAGCTTTGTGTGCCAACACCGTGCACTTTGTTTGATACCATAAAGGGACTTTTTCAGAGCACAAACAAATCCCTGTTTTACCTGTACGCCATCAGGTGGAAGCATATAAAGTGATTCATTTAGAGATCCGTACAGAAAAGCTGTATTCACATCATGGTGACTAATGTGTAGATTTTCTTCTGCAGCTAGCTTGAGCATAAGCCTAATGCTCTCATACCTCACTGTGGGTGAGTAGGTCTCGTGATAGTCTTCACCTGGTACCTGAGCAAAACCTCTGGCTACCAATCTGGCTTTGTGTCTGACTATCTTGCCATTTTGATCAGTCTTCGCTTTGAAGACCCATTTGCTTCCAAGCAGTTTCATTCCTGGAACTACTGGAACTAGGTCCCATGTTTTGTTCCTTTCCAAGGAATCAAGCTCAGCCTTCATGGCATTTAACCATGGCTCAGCTTCCTTTGAATCCAAATCCTGGATTTCTTGGAAACTTGAAGGTTCAAAAACCTTCTTGGAGCTTTTAACAGCTTTTACTGCTATCTTAGCAAACTCATCAGCAAATCTCTTTGGAGGTCTGCCTTTTGTGGCTCTCTGTGACCTACGAATTAGCCTTAAGTCTTCAACACTTTCCTCTTCCTTCTTAGGAGAAAAGTGACCTATTGTGAACAATGGTTCCTCCAATTCTTGATCAGAGCTTTCAGAGGGTCGCATAGAGGCTTTCGCACTCTTGAAATCCTCTGAATCATCTGATTCAGTTTCAGACTCAGAATCAGAACCTTCATCAGTGGGTGTGGGTTGTTGTGGTTGCTTTTGACTATCCTCAGTCTCATCACTGTCATCAGGATAACATTGGAAAATTCCCACATTCTCCCCCCACTTGGCATTGTACTCAACACTTCTTGTGAGCTTAATTTCCTTAGAGTCAGTCATCATTATTCTGTAAGACCCTTTCTGATAACCTAGAAAGATACCATGCAATCCACGCTTGTCTAACTTGGAGTTTTGTGGTGAGTGAACCCACATGTCCGAACCAAAAATTTTCATGTGTTTGATGTATGGCTTCTTGCCAAACATCTTCTCATAGGGGGTACAACCAATCGCTGAAGATAACCTGCGATTATAACTGTAAGTGAAACATGAGAGAGCTTCGGCCCAATAACTCTCTGGAAGATTTGCATCATGCAGCAAGGTTTTTAACCCTTGAAGCAATGTTTGATTTGCTCGTTCCGCAAGTCCATTCTGCCATGGCGAGCGAGGACTAGACAAATCGTGTTGAATTCCTTTCTCAGCCAGAAAAGCTTCAAACTGCTGAGAAGTGAATTCTCCCCCGCGATCAGAGAAAAGAGTCTTTATCTTCTTACCATGCACATTTCCCAACCAAGCACAGAATTCCTTGAACCTAGGAAAAGCCTCTGATTTCTGCTTGAGATTGTACACATAAATATACCTGGAAAATGCATCAAGGAGAACCATGAAGTACCTATTCCCACCCAAAGAGGGCGCTAGTGGTCCAACCAAATCAGCATGAATAATTTGGTATGGTTCTGTAGCTTGCCTACTAGACACCTTACCTTTCGCAGCCATTTTCACCTTGTTTGCTGCGCATGCCTTGCACTTCATGTGGTACCTGCAGGGTTTAATAGTCATACCTTCAACCAAGGCAGGCATTTTAGATACTGCCTCAAAATGCAAATGACCAAATTTCCTGTGAAAATCATGAATACATTCTGCATGCAAACTTTTGTTAGAACCTGCAATGCAACAAGTGTCATCCTGCACAACATCATCATAATACAAAACAAACAAACGATCAACAAATTCAGCATACAATTGATAATCATTTTTCTTGGTGATGATGCATCTATTGTTTTTAAAGGAAACGTCAATCTTCTTCTCAATCAGCTGTCCAACGCTGAGCAGATTATGTTTCGCATCCGGCACATAAAGAACATCCTGTATCGATAAGTCCAAACTGTGAAGAACAACAGTTCCGTAGCCTTTACTGGGAATGGTGTGGTCATCCGCCTGGTGAATCGCACCTTCCTGCGGTGTAAAAGACACGAACAGTCGCTTATCGTTGCACATGTGATGCGTTGCAGCTGAATCAACAACGAAGAAAGATCTAGACGTCTTCTGGACCTCTGCAACCTCCGCAACCTCTGCAACCTTTGGAGCGAAGCGTGAGACCATTGCCTTGTGCTGCGTTGTCCTGGACACCGGACCTTTGCCTTTGCTCTGGCCTTTTCCACGCGATGAGCTTCCGCTGCGCTGCTCTGTCTTGGCCCTGGGATATTTGCATTCCCTCTTCATATGGCCTAGACGTCCACACGAGTAGCATTTCACTGCCTTCAAAGCTTTGGCGCCATCTGGTGGTTCCACTGCACTGCGGGATGACGACTGTGAAGTCTCCCCCTTGTTGATGCAGCTAGCACCGCGGCGATCCGCTTCATTCAATATCACGGCAGTAACATAGTCCACTGTCAGCTGAGCAGTTGGCTGTACAGCAATCTGAGTCGCAACAGACTCCCAACCTGAACCCAAAGATTGTAGTATCATGAAGGAATACACAGCCTCTGGAAAGTTGAGTCCTCTCTGTTGCAGCTCATGTCTCAGATTCTGCATCTCCATCAGATGTATACGCACATCTCCACCTTCAGCAAGAGCCATATTATGCAGCTTGTTAAAGTAAAACATAGTGGATCCAGCTTCTGTCCTCAAGTGAGCCTCTCTCAAAGCGTCCCAAATTTCTCTGGCTGAGGTCTTATCACGCAATAGACAGAGCTCTTCTGGGGATACTATCAATGTAAGAGTTCCCCTTGCCTTGGAATCCATAGCTTTCCATTCATCTGTAACTGGAGCTGGGGGGGTTTCTGAAATTACCTTAAACAGACCCTCTTTCCGCAGAATAGCCTCTGCATAGAGAACCCAGTCCGTATAGTTTTTCTTATTGAGCTTAGGAACCCCACAAGCATCCTGAAGGGCCATCATGACTCTGGCATTCGCCTTTTGCGTCATTTCTGCTGCTTTAAATCAGACTGCTTTATACAAGCTGTGTCTGTGCTGCTCTGCTTACTTCAAACCTCATTCCAAAGGCAAATTCAAAGTCACTTTCACTTTCCCAGCCATCCAAGCCACTACGCTTGTGCCGTGGAAAACGGCTTTAAAAGTTCAAAGTCCAGCCTTAAAGCCATTAATTAGAAGCTGGCAGGCTGCCCGGAGCAGTAGCACATACCTTCATCAATCATTTTGACGCGCAGAGCAGATACCTTGCGTTCCGTCCCTCTGCCGCTGTTCCGATACTTTGCCGGCACTTCGTCTCTTTGCTCCTTTGTTCCTTTGCCAGGAGCCCGACTTCTGGAGTCCATCCTCAAAACACTGCGTTTTTCTGGGCCCGGAACCAAATGTTGGGGATAAGCAGTGTCCAGTGCACAGCGGAATGATGAGAAGTATGTGCCAACATGCTCTATACTACTTTATTTACAGTTCAAAGCTGGTAAGTTACAGAAAAACATTTTCCCTCTGCCGGAGCAGAGAAAGCGTCATCTCTCCTCTAAAGCACGGAGAGAATCACAAACTGAAACTGCAAAGAAACAGTGAAAAACAGGAAACCAGTGTACGTCATATCCAGTCTCCCGTTCCCGTGAGAAACCCAACAGTACAGACTCTGTGGAATGTAAACAACCTGTCTCGTGACAAGCACTTCGCTGCACAGAGAAGAAAGCAGAAACCAACAGAACCAAGCGAAGTTCAAAATAAACAAATCCTATTCTCATCATAAATAACCAAAACTTTCTTAAGCATGTTTCTATGCGAACATTCAATAGTATGCCATTTCCCCTCCCAGAAATGCTGAATTTCTAATTCAGTGGACTAAAAATGGATGGTTGTTATGTTTAGGGAAGCTTTTAATATTTGATGGCGTATTGTATTAATATTTTGTTGGAAGCTGCCCAGAGTGGCTTGGGAAACCCAGCCAGATGGGCGGGGTATAAATGAATGAATAAATAAGAATAATTGTTGTTGTTGTTAGTTGAATTGATATACCGCCCTTCATTAAGAGATCTCAGGGACATTGAAAACATAGAACTCCAAAAAGTATACAAATGATGCATCCCCTGAAATTCTTTAAACAGGTGAGTTTTCTCCTTTGGAAAGAGGCAGGTGGAATCTCCACGGTTGCTAATAGAATAACGTTGAAAGGCTAGTGAAACATGGGGAACCAAGAGCATCTGCTTGGCATGCAGAATGTCCCTGGGTCAGCCCCTGGCATCTCCCACAAGGCCTGGATGAGACCCGTGCCTGAAACTGGGGGGAGCTGCTGCCAGTCAGTGTGGACTATACAGAGTTAGAGGGAGCCCTTGGTCGGTCTCAGCAGAAGGCAGCTTTTGAGGCTACTTCAAAGCTCTGCAAGATCAAAAGGGATAGATATTCCCTAAGCAAACCAAATTTAAGAAACTGGAATCACGGCAGCCGGAATTTCGCGCAGGATTCCAGGTGTGGATTCTGACCAAGGCAGAAGAGAGCAGGACTTGGACTTCCCTCCATCTGGACACGATCCACTTCTGTGGATGCAGCCGAGAAGAACATTTGCCTTCTTTGCTGCTGCATCACATGTTGGGCTCAGGTGCAGCTTGGGATCCACCAAGACCCTGAGATCCTTTTCGCATGTCTTGCTAGTCAGTCCGGTCTCCCCTGCGCAGCAGAGTCTCCCTGCTAATTGTCCCAAATTAAATCCAGGTGTCTTGTGTGAGGGAAACTGCGATCCAGGGAGTCTCTGGCAGGAGATAATGAGACAAGGAAAGTTTTATTTACAAAAAAGAGAATGGTGAAACAAAGTGAAGACAGGAGATGTGTTCTTTCAGGTAGAAGTTAACTTATTACTTCAGCTAAATGTCTCAGGATTCAACACGGTTCTGCAGGCGCAGCTTCCCTCCAATTCAGTTGCTGCACTTCAGGGAGATGTTCAGGTTTCCAGAATAGGTGGTGAAAGGCTGAACTCTCATTCTGCTGCTTCTCTCTCATCCCCAAACTTAGTAATGAGGGGTCTTTCCGTGAGGTACTTTTGATACAGCCCAGCTTCCTTCACAGCGAGGGGCCACTTTTCCTCGGTTCCCCTCTCTCTTAGCAATCCCACTCCTGAGGTATTTTCCTTTGTATGCCAGACCCAGGGGATCCTCTCAGCCCTTGCCACGGACTTGGGAATCTCCTTTTCCTAGAAGATCTCTCTCCTCCTGACTGGAAGGAGACCCCAGAAGAAGAAGAAGAGAGTCTTCCCACAGCTTCTCCCTCCAGCTTCACTCCCTCCAGACCCTCAACATGGTCTCCCCATCTCAGCTGTGAGGCTCCTTCCTCTGGCTCCATAGATATTCTCCTCAGAGCGGAGGATCCACTCAGATCAGAGCCACTTCTCCCTCCCTCCCTCCCTCCCTCCCTCTCCTCATCCCCATCTTCTCCCAACCTTCCCTCTCTCCCATCTCAAATCCCCTCAGAAACGGCTCTCTTTATTTTCCCTCCAAAAGTGCTGGCGCCACCCCCCTCCGGGTAGCCAATCAGAAAGCGGCTTTGGCCCCCTGGTGGAATGGTGAGGCACTGCACCCCCAGACTCTGCTCTGGCTCTGCTGTCCGTCACAGCAGCCAGCTGCCCCAGCAGGCCTTGCAATCTCCCCACCGCTTGAGCCGTCCCCCATTGTCCCCCGAGACAGGCGGATGAGGAGAGAGCCATTCAGGGGCCACAGGAAAGGGGCATCGGGGGCCAACAGAGGCAAACTGGAGTGGGGAAGCATCGCCCAAATGATGTCTACTAAATCCCCAAAGTTTGAGGGATAGGGTCTCTCTCTCTTCTTCCTTCTCTATATCAGTTATTGCTAGCTAAGAAATTGGGGGAAAGGCAGCTACTCTGTGTAGGGTTTCTTGGGGTTGAGATCCGTAAGCTGAGTATGGTACAATTTCTCAGCAATAAATAGGATACACTTTTATGGATGTTACGGAAAATTCCAGGTGGAGAGACGACTCATCAGCCCAGCCAGTCGGGTGCAAGTCCCTCATGGATCCATGCGGTCGGTAAAAGAAGCAAGTTCCGGCCAAGTAATTTGGAGCAAAACAGCGGTCAGTAGACCTTGATCTTTCTTGTTGCCCAACAGGTCCCCACAGGAGCAAGAACCCAGAACCAAGGGTTACCTTGACTTTTACCCAGAGTACATTTCACAGGGCATCATGAATAGGCCCATACTACACCACAAAGGAAGAGGGGATATAAGACATACACAGGTTCAGCAGGGGCCGAACACTGCTCCCAACACCTCTTAAGTGCCCATCACCAAAAGAACAATGAATCCCTTGGCATCTCCTTGCCCTCAGGACTTGTCCGAAGATGGGCTTTCAGAACACCTGACTTGCTAAATTGCCTCTGGGGACGTCTATTGTTGCCCCCCCCGTCACTCCCTGGGTGGGGAGCCATGTATGTGCTCTCAGGCTTGGGGAAAGATGCCCTCTTCCGGCTGCCCACGTGACTTCCTGCATCTTGGTTCACGGAGGGAGGTGGAGCCCAAATTCACCTTTCTTTCAGGGTTAAAATGCTATTGGAATGAGAAGAGTCGGTTAAAGTATGGATTTTCTACGAATTTATAAAGCTAGGTATCTTCCCTGCGTTGTCAAGTCAAAAGCATACATTCAGGCCTAATATTTGTAACATTAAAGATGCCCCCCCATCATTTCCGTAACATGGGTAAGTGAACTCATATGTTTCATTCAGCCTCACCTGAATAAACACTTAGATTATGTGAAAATAATGGGAGATACCTGTCAGGGAACTGCCATCGGAGCTAGAGGCAAGGCTCCAAAGCGATGCTGGAGAGGGTCCCAGCAGGGAGAGATGCAGCCCATCTGCTGGGGAAGGAAATCAGCGTAACACCAGTGGAGAAGGGGGGCAGATGGGGGAATCGGCAAGGGGGCTCCAGGACTCCTCGCCGGAGACCAGCGGGGAGAGCACGGGTCCCCCCCTGCCCACACCCACCCTGCGCAGATGACTTCCGCACAGGGAGAGTAGGCGGAGACTTGGCGTCAAAGAACTTCTTAGCTGGAAGAGGTTCAAGAAACGCCCACTGACGGATTCTGCCTGCGACTGAAACAGCCACGAAGTGAAGGGCTGTCCAGACAGAAAGGGTTTAACCAGGTAACCTAGCCAGGAGCGGCGACAACTTATGCACGAGCAACCCCTATAACCATTACAGCAATCCATCAGTCACCGACATTGCTTGTGCGCAGCGACAGGCAGGCAGCATAATGAGCCAAACCGGAGAAGCCAGAGGAACGGAGCAAGCAGCTGGAGTGCAAAATCTGGTGGAGAGGAACCGAGATTTGGAACAGCATGTGGCTCTCCTGACGGCACGGCTGGACAAAAGATGGGCTCAGGATGCACAGGTCAGACCCACCCCCGTCGCAAGGAAGGTACCGGGACTGGTACACAGGTTTGGGGGAAGCCCCAGGACTACAACGCGTTCCGAACGGAAATAGAGTACGCTTTGGAACTACAGCATGATGACTGTGTGGATGATGGGGAGAGGGTGGCCTATATTGTTGGGCATCTACAGGATGGGGCCCGGGAATGGATCAGGCCCCTAATGGCAACGCAAAATGCTGCCTTGAAGGACCTTAGGAAATTTTTTCAGGCGATGGATGCAATGTATTCCAGTGAAGTGGAGCAAAATGTGACTCGATGGGAATTGATGGGGTGCAAGCAGGGGAGCCAGTCAGTTAGAGACTACTGGTCGCGCTTTGTGAAGTTGATCCACCAGCTCGTGTGGGATCTGGACTCTGAACCCATTCAAATGTTGTTTGAGAAGGGGTTGTCCCCAACTGTGAAGGACGAGCTCTCCCGCGCCCCGCCCGCAGTCGATGGACCAGCTGACCAAGTCTGTGCTTGCGATTGGAGTAAGACAGGAAGCGCGGGCTCAGAAGAAGCGCGAAGTGAGAGGGGAACGTTGCCATGACTACCGCATTCCTGAAATGCCGAGGCAGCCTTCCCAGGCGGCTGAGCCAATGGAAATAGATGGCGCCCGCGTGCGCGCGAGGTTTCAAACTCCAGTGAAGGTCAGAAGAGGGAGGGAAAGGATTGGAAAACCACCAAGAAGTGTTTCCTCTGCCAACGGCCAGGACATTTTGCCAGGGTCTGCCCTCAAAGAAAGACCTGGCAAGGGATGGTGGGGGCTGCTGGCTGTGAGGAGGAGGGGGAAGGGGCAGGCACAGGGAAACGACAATGCTTGGCTGCCAATCAGCGGGGGCAGCAGCCAAGCCAGCTGTGATGGCCTGGGAATCCGATTCAGAGGCTGAACTGGAGGAATCCCAGCCTGCACAGGAGTCCCCGCCTCCAGGGCCGGCTGAACTGGGGCAGGGCCTTGATTCTGAAGCACCTGCACCTGTGCCGGATCCTCAGGAGCAGGCACCAGGTGAATCCACTCTGGCTCCAGAGGCGGCTGAGGACTCAGTGCCTGCAGGGGAGTCTCCCCCTGGGCCCAGTAACCCTTCGGCCTCTCCTGAACTGCAGAGGCTCAGGGCAGAGAGGCGAAGGGAACTGGTTTCTCCCAGGAGGAGTGCTCGCCTTAAGGCCAGGAGAGGCGGGTCTCTTGGGGGCCGGGGCCGCCCCTGGCCTCAGAGAAGATAAAGGCCAGTCAGCCCGGTCCCAGGTTGCGGGAGCAATGTCGTTGTTGAGTACCTGTTCCTGCCTGGACCCAGACCTGACCCTCCAGTGTTCCTGTCCCCGCCCGGCTTCCTGCTTCAGACCTCGCCCCACTCCTTGTGAACTGTTTCCAGGCTAGTGACCCAGGACCGGACTTTGGCTACGCCAACGGTAACCTTCCCCCCGGGACCAGCACACCAGCAACCAATAGAAGTGCCCCAGCCAGACCCTCCCAGGGCAGCTATAGCCATAGAAGTGGTGCTAGAACTCCCGAATGGGCACCCAGTCAAGGTGGAGGGGCTGCTGGATTCAGGCAGCTCCTGCAATTTCTTCAGCAAAGACTTCGCTCTGGAGCACCAACTCCACCTGCTGCCCCTGGATTTTCCCTTGCAAGTGACCACCATTGATGGCAGAGAACTTCTGGGAGGGGAAGTGACGCACCAGACCCCACCAATGAGAATGAGGGTTTCCAGGCACACGGAGACCATTGCCTTTCACGTAGCCACACTGGCAGGACCCCCAATAATACTGGGGATGAGCTGGCTGGCACTGCATGATCCAGTAGTGGCATGGCATCAGAGGTCGGTCACCTTTGGGTCAGCTTACTGCTTGGAACACTGTCTGGGGGGGGGGCCCAAGCATGACAGTGGCCAGGGTGGCTGGGATGGCTGTGGAGCCAAAAGGGGAGGTGCTGCCACAATATGCTGACCTGAAGGAGGTCTTCAGCGAGAAGGAGGCGGATAGACTACCCCCCCCATAGGCCCTTTGACTGCCAAATCAACTTACTCCCAGGGGCTCAGCTGCCGGTGGGTAAGCTGTATGCCATGTCCGACCGGGAGATGCAGGAGTTGCGGCAGTTTATTGACAATAACCTGAAGAGGGGGTTCATAAGGGAATCAAAGGCGGTGGGGGGCAGTCCGGTGCTCTTTGTGGACAAAAAGGAGACTAATCAGCCCAGATTAGTCGTAGATTACCAGGTGTTAAACCTGGTATCAGAACCCGTGACCTTCCCAATGCCTAGGATTGACGACATTTTAACACGGGTGAGGCAGGGGAAAATTTTTACCAAGCTGGACCTCAGGGGAGCGTACAATTTGATTAGGATAAGGGAGGGGGACGAATGGAAAACCACCATGTTCACCCCCCTGGGGGCTTTTGAGTACTTAGTCATGCCATTTGGATTACAGTCATGCTCCGCCTGCTTTCAAGCATTCATGCACTACGTGTTGGGGTCCCTGCTGTACAAGAACTGCGTAGCCTTTTTTGATGACGTCTTAATCTATTCTGACAATGAGAAGCAACATGCCAGAGACATCAGGGAAGTGCTAAAGAGACTGCAGAAGCAGCAGTTGTGGGTCAAGCTGGAAAAATGCCAATTTCACACAAGAGAGGTAGAGTTTCTGGGGTACAAGTTGTCAGACAAGGGCCTAGCTATGGACCCCAGCAAGGTGCAGGCGGTGCTGGAATGGAAGACCCCCAAAACCCAGAAGGACGTGCAGAGGTTCCTTGGGTTCAGCAACTTCTACAGGAAGTTCATCAAGAACTTCGCCCACTTGACAGTGCCCATCACAGATTGTCTCAGTAGCAAAAAGAAGTTCGTCTGGACAGAAAGGGCCCAGCAATCCTTTGTGTTTTTTTAAAAAAATATTTTTTATTGGTTTTCACAAACATAAAAGATAACATAAAAGACAAAAAATAACAAGACATACAAACACACATAACACGACTTCCCCAAACCTCCCCTTCACTGCACCCTTATTTTTAAAACAACAGTTTTTAGCAATCCTTCGTTCAAATTCATAACTGATTACCTTTAAAAGTTTTTAAATTTAGACTTTAACAGCTATAATTCTTTATCTCGTGCCCCTTGACATCTTAACATTCCGAAATTTTACAACAGTTCTTAAGATATACTTTAAATTTTCCCCAGTCCTCTTCCACCGTCTCTCTCCTCTGGTCACGGATTCTGCCGGTCATCTCAGCCAGTCCCATATATTCGGTCACCTTGGTCTGCCATTCTTCCAGAGTAGGTAGTTCTTGAGTCTTCCAATACTTCGCCAGTAGAATTCTTGCTGCCGTGGTTGCATACATGAAGAATGTTCTGTCTTCCTTTGGTACCATTTGGCCGACCATGCCCAAAAGAAAAGCCTCCGGTTTCTTAGCAAATGTCCGCTTAAGGATTTTCTTAATTTCATTATAGATCATTTCCCAGTAGGCCTTGATCTTTGGGCAGGTCCACCAAAGGTGATAGAAAGTTCCTTCACATTCATTACATTTCCAGCAATTATTATTGGGCAAATGATATATCTTTGCTAGCTTGACTGGGGTCATGTACCACCTGTAGATCATTTTCATTATATTCTCTTTTAAGGCACTACATGCCGTAAATTTAATGCCTGTGGTCCATAACCGTTCCCAGTCTGCAAACATAATATCATGACCAATATCTAATTTTGTCTGGCAGGACAAAAAGCCCAGAATAAAATTTAAGATTTTAACTGATGCAAAAGATAGAGGGGGCTTTGCCCTGCCGGACTTAAGACTTTACTATGAAGCAGCAGCTTTCTGCTGGTTGAAACAATGGCTACTTCTTGAGAACACAGATATTTTAGATCTAGAAGGATACGATAATAATTTCGGCTGGCATGCATACTTATGGTATGACAAGGTAAAGTTACATAGAGGTTTTAAAAACCATATTGTCAGGAAAGCACTGTTTAATGTATGGAATCGTTATAAAGATTTGTTGGAGAACAAAACCCCCAGGTGGTTGTCACCCCTGGAAGCCAAGGCGGTAAAAAAACTTAATATGGATTCAGATTGGCCAAAATATTGTGAAATTCTAGAATATGATGGTGAAAATCTTAAACTACAGAGCTTGGAGAAATTAAAACCTAAAGTCCGAGATTGGTTACATTATCATCAGATTAATGAGATGTTTAAGCAGGACAGGAAATTAGGATTTCAGAAGGAGAGGTCAAAGTTAGAAACGGAACTACTGGAGCCCAATACCAAGAATTTGTCTAGAATGTATAATTTGCTGCTGAAATGGAATACCCAAGACGAAACAGTTAAATCAGCAATGATTAAATGGGCACAAGATATTGGCCCAGCAATCCTTTGAAAGACTGAAGAAGGTGTTCGCTTCGGAAGAGCAGCTCCTGCATGTGGATCTGGAGAAGCCCATGAGGCTGGAGACCGATGCGTCAGACCGAGCCATCGGAGTGGTACTTTTGCAGCCAGGGGCCCAGCAGGGCTGGAGGCCATGCACCTTTTTCTCGAAGAAGCTGAGCAAGTCAGAGCAAAACTACACGGTGTATGACCGCAAACTACTTGCAATCTATGCAGCGTTTCACCGATGGAGACATCTGTTAAGAGGGGCGCAGCACAAGATCCAGGTTTGTACTGATCACAAGAACTTGGAATACTGGAGGACTGTGCGAGTACTCGCCCAGAGACAGATTCAATGGGCACAGGAGTTCTCCAAGTTTTCCTTCAAGATCCGGTACGTGCCGGGAGAGGAAAACGTAAGAGCAGATGCTCTCTCCCGAAAGCCAGAGTACATGGAAGGAGAGGGACCGCCGGAACTCTGACACGTGTTCCCCAAGAACCGATGGGTGTGTGTGGGAGCGTTGGTTGGGAAACGAGAACTGGCCGGGCTTACTAGAAACGACAAGTTCGCTCAAACTATAATCAGGGAACTCTGGGACGGAAGGGAAAACCATGGAGGGTTTGAGGAAAAGGAAGGGCTACTGTACTATAAGGGGGCGCTGTATGTACCGGGGGAGACCTTGAGGGGAAGAGTACTCAAACAACTCCACGACAACCCAACAGTGGGGCACTTTGGTCAACACAAAACCATGTTGCTTGTCACCAGGCAGTTCTGGTGGCCAAGGGTAAGGGAAGATGTACGGAAATATGTACGGGGGTGCGACCGCTGCCAGAGGGCAAAGGGGGAGAGGGCTGCCCCCGCAGGGTTACTGGAACCCTTACCCACGCCGGGAAGACCCTGGGAGGTGGTGTCCATCGATTTTATGACAGATTTGCCCAAGTCAAGGGGAAAGACAGCAGTCATGGTAGTAGTCGATCTACTGACAAAAATGTGCCATTTCATAGCTTGCTCACATGCAGTGATGGCAGAGGAAGCA
Organism: Podarcis melisellensis; assembly: GCF_964234715.1. Taxonomy (NCBI): domain Eukaryota; kingdom Metazoa; phylum Chordata; class Lepidosauria; order Squamata; family Lacertidae; genus Podarcis; species Podarcis melisellensis. The sequence continues at coordinate 104,854,637 of NC_138531.1, read as the reverse complement.
GCCAGGTTGTTTGTGGATCACATCTTCAGGCTGCATGGGGCTCCCTCAAGGGTCATCTCAGATCGCGGGAAACAATTTACTTCCCAGTTCTGGAGGAAGCTCATGAGCTTGCTGCAGGTCGAGGTGGGCTTCTCGACGGCGAGACACCCGGAAACCAACGGGCAAGCAGAAAGAGCGAACAGTATACTCCAGCAATGCCTATGCTGCTACGTCAGCGAGAGACAGAACGATTCGGAAGAGAAACTAGTGCTGGCTGAATTTGTGTACAATAACGTTGAACATGTGTCCAGGAGAATGAGCCCGTTCATGGCCAATTATGGGTGTCACCCCAGGGCCTTCCTGGGAAGGGGGGAGGAAGGATGCGGAAGAGCAGTTTGTGGAAGAAATGGAGGCCTTGCACCAGCAACTCAATATGAACTTGGAACGGGCCAAGGAAATTTACAAGAGGCAGGCAGACAAGCACCGTCAGGAAGGGGACCATATGGGTGGGAGACCGGGTGTGGTTGTCAACCCAAGGGTTACCCTTTAAGGGAGGGTGCAAGAAGTTGCAGCCGAGGCAGCTGGGACCTTTTGAGGTAACACAGCAGGTGAACCCCGTGACATTCAAGCTCAAGTTGCCTGACAGCATGAAGATACATCCGGTGTTCCAAAGCTCCCTACTCTCTCCGTACAGGGAGGGGCCGGAATTCCTGGGGCGGGAGGGAGAAGTCACGACACACCCGCAGGTAGAGGAGAGGGAACACCACAACCAAGCCACAGAAATACTCAATTCAAGGTGGCGAGGGCGCCAGGTGGAGTACTTGGTAGCTTGGGAGGGAGAACCCAGGTCAGAAAACACGTGGGCTCCTGCGGAGGCGATCAATGACGGGTATCTTGTGGAGGAGTTCCACAGCCTGTTCCCAGATAAACCAAAACCACTAGCGAGATTCTGGGAGGAGCAATTTGGACGACGAAGAGAACTTTGTGGGTTTTCCTGCCTCCGAAGAGGAGGGAGGGGAGGCGTCAGAGGGAGAAGAATCAGACTGGGAGGCCCACCCCGCAGGAAGAGATCGGAGTGGGTGGGAAGCGGGTTTTGAATCCTCAGAGGATGGCGACAGCTCCTTCCGGGGATTCCCCGCATTGTCGGCCGAGGAAAGGGACGAAGTTGGATCAGAAAGTCGGGCCGGGGGTGAAGGGGGTCCTGGGGGGGATGTGGATGTCAGGGAACTGCCATTGGAGCTAGAGGTGGAGGCAAGGTTCCAGAGTGATGCTGGAGAGGGGCCCAGAAGGGAGAGAGGCAGCTCATCGGCTGGGGAAGGAAATCAGCGTAACACCAGGGGTAAAGGGGGGGCAGATGGGGGAATCGGCAAGGGGGCTCCAGGACTCCTCGCCGGAGACCAGCGGGGAGAGCACGGGTCCTCCACTGCCCACACCCACCCTGCGCAGAAGACTTCTGCGCAGGGAGAGTAGGCGGAGACTTGGCGTCAAAGAACTTCTTTGCTGGAAGAGGTTCAAGAAACGCCCACTGACGGATTCTGCCTGCGACTGAAACAGCCACGAAGTGAAGGGCTGTCCAGACAGAAAGGGTTTAACCAGGTAACCTAGCCAGGAGCGGCGGCAACTTACGCACGAGCAACCCCCATAACCATTACAATACCGTCTCCAGATGAAATTAAACCTGTGCTTTTATTTATTTTCATGGTATAAAAGATAATTTTAAAGAAAGCAATGGTTACAACAGTAAACAACAAATAGCTTGTCCTCGTGGAATTGCAGACTTTCATCCTGCCATGTGTTAAAGTTTCAATTGATTATTCTAAAAGATCACGCCACATTTTCCCACGAGTGCTGGTTAGATTCCGGCAAAGGTCTTCACAATTTATGTATTCAATAAACATTGGCCACATGTTATAAAAGGAATACGGATTGTGTTCCCCCACCTTTTGGATACTTAAATTGTGATGCCCAGAACTGAACACAAGATTCTAGGTGGGGCCTGGCCAAAGGTAGAATAAAGTGGTACAATTCCTGCTTATTTAACTTATATGTGAAAGGCTGGGCTGGATGAATCCCAAGCAGGAATTAAGATTGCCGGAAGAAATATCAACAACCTCACATATGCAGATGACACAACCTTGATGGCAGAAAGTGAGGAGGAATTAAAGAACCTTTTATTGAGGGTGAAAGAGGAGAGCGCAAAATATGGTTTGAAGCTCAACATCAAAAAAACGAAGATCATGGCCACTGGTCCCATCACCTCCTGGCAAATAGAAGGGGAAGAAATAGAGGCAGTGAGAGATTTTACTTTCTTGGGCTCCATGATCACTGCAGATGGTGACAGCAGTCATGAAATTAAAAGACGCCTGCTTCTTGGGAGAAAAGCAATGACAAACCTAGACAGCATCTTAAAAAGCAGAGACATCACCTAGCCAACAAAGGCCCGTATAGTTAAAACTATGGTTTTCCCAGTAGTGATGTATGGAAGTGAGAGCTGGACCATAAAGAAGGCTGATTGCCGAAAAATTGATGCTTTTGAATTATGGCGCTGGAGGAGACTCTTGAGAGTCCCATGGACTGCAAGAAGATCAAACCTCTCCATTCTGAAGGAAATTAGCCACCTCATGAGAAGAGAAGACTCCCTGGAAAAGACCCTGGTGTTGGGAAAGATGGAGGGCACAAGGAGAAAGGGGCGACAGAGGACGAGATGGTGGGACAGTGTTCTCGAAGCTACAAACATGAGTTTGACCAAACTGCGGGAGGCAGTGGAAGACAGGAGGGCCTGGCGTGCTCTGGTCCAGGGGGTCACGAAGAGGCGGACACGACTAAATGACTAAACAACAACAACATTCCTGCCCTTGATCTGATTCTGCCTTCTGCCACATTGGCCTCCGCCAATGGTGTCATCTGCAAATGTGATGAGCATCCCCTTCAGTTCCTTCATCCAACTCATTCATAAAGACGTTGAATGACAACGGGCCCAGGACAGAACCCTACAGCACCCCTCTTGTCACTTCTCCCAGGATGATGAGGAACCATGAAGGAGTCCTCTTTGGGTTTGGTCAGTCAGTTACCTTGTTCAGCCGAAATTTTACCAGCTTCCTCACAGAAAGAGCACGGGAGACTTTCTCAAAAGCCTTACTGAAATCCAGATGCATTATTTCCACAGCTGTCCCCTGACCAACAAAGTTTGTAACTCCATCCATAAAAGGATCTAGGAGTCTTGGTTGACCACAAACTTGACATGAGCCAACAGTGTGACGCGGCAGCTAAAAAAGCCAATGCAATTCTGGGCTGCATCAAGAGGAGTATAGCATCTAGATCAAGGGAAGTAATAGTGCCCCTGTATTCTGCTCTGGTCAGACCTCACCTGGAGTACTGTGTCCAGTTCTGGGCACCACAGTTCAAGAAGGAGACTGACAAACTGGAACGTGTCCAGAGGAGGGCAACCAAAATGGTCAAAGGCCTGGAAACGATGCCCTAGGAGGAACGGCTAAGGGAGCTGGGCATGTTTATGTTACGAAAAAGGAGCAATGCTCCAGCGAGCTGCAGCTGGCTGGAAAGCCAAGCAGGATGTTGATGTTTGGGACTGTACTGTGGTAACAAAGGGACAGTCTATTCACTGCACTGAGCACCGGATGTTAGCTCAGAGTGTCACCTGAGATGTACTGGAAGTACAGGGGAGGAGTCTCTCTCTCTGCTGTTGGTGTTTGGAGAGTACAGACGTGTTTCTCTGTACTGCTGCATAGACAGAAATAAAGGCATGTAAATACATTTCTGTCTGTCTCTTTCGGGAAGACAGGGAGGAGGGAAGAGTGGTGTGTTCTTCTCACGTTTGAGGAGAATCGCCGATAGAGACCCCGCCTGTCTCCTGCCGGGAGTCGCAGACAGGGAGGTAAAGTAATCCAAGCCGGGTGCCTGGAGAATGGCACATTCCTCTGACAAGGCCTGAAGATTACAACAGTTTAGCCTGGAGATGAGGAGGTGAAGGGGTGATATGATAGCCATGTTCAAATATATAAAAGGATGTCACATGGAGGAGGGAGAAAGGTTGTTTTCTGCTGCTCCAGAGAAGCGGACACGGAGCAATGGTTCCAAACTACAAGAAAGAAGATTCCTTTTTTTAAAAAAATAGTATTTTATTAGGATTTTTAATACAAATGCAAAATTAAAGAGCAATTTAACATGTTTTATAACATATTTTCATAGCTTCTTTGGACTCCCTCACAACTCCCACTCCCATTTACATAAATAAAAAAATTTTTTATCAGCAATTTATCAACTTGTTTGCATTCTTATGTCCCACTCGTTTTACATATAATTAATAATTCTCTAAGAATAAAAGAATTTTTATGTTTTCCTCAATCTCACTTTATCATCCTGATTCCAACTATTTTAATGGTGCTCAATTGTTTATGATCTAGCATCCTTATTAACATTCAACCAAATTACAATATTTTTGTAGATAAATCTTGAATTTCTTCCAATCTTCTTCAACCCTCTCCTCTCCCAGGTCTCGAATTCTGCCGGTCATCTCGGCCAGTTCCATATAGTCTATCAGTTGCATCTGCCATTCTTCCAGTGTGGGTCTTCCAATATTTAGCGATGAGTATCCTTGCTGCCGTTGTTGCATACAAGAAAAAAGTTCTGTCCTTCTTTATCACCCTCTGGCCAACAATACCCAGAAGGAAGGCCTCTGGTTTCTTAAGGAAGGTATACTTAAATACCTTTTTCAACTCATTATATATCATTTCCCAGAAAGCCTTCACTTTAGGACACGTCCACCAGAGGTGAAAGAATGTTCCTTCATTTTCTTTGCATTTCCAACATTTGTTATCAGACAGGTGGTATATTTTGGCAAGTTTAACTGGGGTCATGTACCATCTATATATCATTTTCATTTCATTTTTCTTCAAAGCATTACAGGCAGTGAAGTTCAACCCAGTGGTCCACAACCTTTCCCAGTCATCAAACATAATATTATACCCAATGTCCTGTGCCCACTTTATCATAGCCGATTTAACCGTTTCGTCTTGTGTGTTCCATTTTAACAGCAAGTTATACATTCTTGAAAGTACCTTAGTCTTAGGTTCTAACAGTTCTGTTTCCAATTTCGATTTCTCCACCTGGAACCCTAACTTTTTGTCATTTTTTAAAACTTCTTTAATCTGAGCGTAGTGTAACCAGTCTCGCACTTTGTCCTTTAGTTTCTCAAAACTCTGCAATTTCCAATTGTCTAAGAAAGAAGATTCCACCTAAACATTAGGAAGAACTTCCTGACAGTAAGAGCTGTTCGACAGTGGAATTTGCTGCCAAGGAGTGTGGTGGAGTCTCCTTCTTTGGAGGTCTTGAAGCAGAGGCTTGGCAACCATATGTCAGGAGTGCTCTGATGGTGTTTCCTGCTCGGCAGGGGGTTGGACTCGATGGCCCTTGTGGTCTCTTCCAATTCTATGATTCTATGATTCTAAAAAGGGGAGGAGAGATTTCTCTGGCTTGACTTGTTTTTGAGAAAGCCATGCTTTCATCCTGTATGTTTCTGTTATGAAATCTTCAGATGGAGGGCACATAAATATTAAAAATGATAATAAATAAGGATATTGACAAGCTGAAACATGTGCAAAGGAAGGCAATTTATGTAATTATTTAATTTGTATACCACCCAAAACAGTGGTGCCAACTTGAATAAAATATGGGTGGGGGGCCAGGTAAGGCCCTCCTTGCACAATCAATCGCATGATGCATAAAGGGCATTGGAATGGCAATGCGTACCAACTGGGGGGGTGCCCCCCTCAAATATACTATTGGGGGCAAAACCCCCTCAGCCTCTAAAAGTTGACTACTGTTCCCACATGTCGTAGGACGGTTACAACATAAAAAGACAACATAAAAACACAAAATATACATCTGTAACCCCCCTCACTACCACATTTTAAAAGGGCATTAGATGTCAATTAGGCAAAGGCCTGGTTAACAAGGTGTGGATTTGCCTGGATCCTAAAGCTGTATAATGGTTTTTCCGATCGTTGCATGAATTCTCTGATGGGAAGTGAGAAAAGACCTCTGACTGAAGCTCTTTCCACATTCTGCTTACGGATAGGGTTTCTCCCCTGTATGAATTCTCTGATGCTTAGTGAGAGAGGAGCTCTCTCTGAAGCTCTTTCCACATTCCACACACTGATAGGGTTTCTCCCCTGTATGAATTCTTTGATGGGAAGTGAGATGGGAGCTCCTACTGAAGCTCTTTCCACATTCCACACACTGATAGGGTTTCTCCCCTGTATGAATTCTCTGATGGGAAGTGAGACTGTAGCCCTCACTAAAGCTCTTTCCACATTCAAAGCACTGATAGGATTTCTCTCCTGTATGAATTTTCTGATGCTTAGTGAGATCAGAGCTCTCCCTGAAGCTCTTTCCACATTCCACACACTGATAGGGTTTCTCCCCTGTATGAATTCTTTGATGGGAAGTAAGATAGGACCTCCTACTGAAGCTCTTTCCACATTCAACACACTGATAGGGTTTCTCTCCTGTATGAATTTTTTGATGGGAAGTGAGACGGGAGCCCATACTGAAGCTCTTTCCACATTCCACACACTGATAGGGTTTCTCTCCTGTATGAATTCTTCGATGGGAAGTGAGAGAGGAGCTCTCCCTGAAGCTCTTTCCACATTCCATACACTGATAGGGTTTCTCCCCTGTATGAATTCTCTGATGCTTAGTGAGATCTGAGCTCTTTATGAAGCTCTTTCCACATTCGACACACTGATAGGGTTTCTCTCCTGTGTGAATTTTTCGATGGGAAGTGAGAGAGAAGGTCTGACTGAAGCTCTTTCCACATTCAACACACTGGTAGGGTTTCTCTCCTGTATGAATTCTTCGATGGGAGGTGAGACGGAAGCCCAGGCTGAAGCTCTTTCCACATTCCACACACTGGTAGGGTTTCTCTGCTGTATGAATTCTTCGATGGGAAGTGAGAGAGGAGCTTTCCCTGAAGCTCTTTCCACATTCCACACACTGATAGGGTTTCTCCCCTGTATGAATTTTCTGATGCTTAGTGAGATCTGAGCTCTTTCTGAAACTCTTTCCACATTCAACACACTGATGGGGTTTCTCTCCTGTATGAATTTTTCGATGGGAAGTGAGAGAGGAGCTCTGACTGAAGCTCTTTCCACATTCAACACACTGGTAGGGTTTCTCCCCTGTATGAATTTTTCGATGGGAAGTGAGAGGAGCTCTGACTGAAGCTCTTTCCACATTCAACACACTGGTAGGGTTTCTCCCCTGTATGAATTCTCTGATGCTTAGTGAGAGAGTAGCTCTGACTGAAGCTCTTTCCACATTCCACACACTGATGGGGTTTCTCCCCTGTATGAATTCTCTGATGCTTAGTGAGAGAGGAGCTCTGACTGAAGCTCTTTCCACATTCAACACACTGGTAGGGTTTCTCCCCTGTATGAATTTTTCGATGGAAAGTGAGAATGGAGCTCTTCCTGAAGCACTTTCCACATTCAACACACTGGTAGGGTTTCTCTCCTGTATGAATTCTTCGATGGGAAGTGAGAATGGAGCTCTTCCTGAAGCACTTTCCACATTCAAAGCACGGATAGGGTTTCTCCCCTTCATGAACTTTCTGATGGGAAGTGAGATTGGAGTTCTGACTGAAGCTCTTTCCACATTCCACGCACTGATATGGTTTCTCCCCTGTATGAATTCTCTGATGGGAAGTGAGATGGGAACTCTGACTGAAGTTCTTTCCACATTCCACACACTGATATGGTTTCTCCCCTGTATGAATTCTCTGATGGGAAGTGAGACTATAGCTCATACTAAAGCTCTTTCCGCATTCCACACACTGATAGGGTTTCTCTCCTGTATGAATTCTCTGATGGTTAGTGAGATGGGAACTCTGACTGAAACTCTTTCCACATTCCATGCACTGATAGGGTTTCTGCCCGGTATGGATTTTCTGATGGGAAGTGAGATGGCTTCTCTGACTGAAGGTCTTTCCACATTCCACGCACTGATAGAGTTTCTCCCCTGTATGAATTTTCTGATGCTTAGTGAGATTGGAGTTCTGACTAAAGCTCTTTCCACATTCCACGCACTGATAGGGTTTCTTTCCAATGAGAATTCTTTGTTGGGAAGTGGAATGGGAGCTCTGACTGCAGCTCGCTCCATACTCCAAAATTTTGTGTGGCTTCTCCTCTCTGGGGATTTTGTCATGTTCATCCTTGTTCTTGTTTTCCATTTCATCAAAATCTGCAATGGGGAGAAAAAGGGATTAGAGCCTCAGGCAAAAATCAAGAAGAACTGAAGGGAGTTTGGTCTTTGTTCATTGCCCTTGTTGGTTGTCATTAACCAACATTTTTATTAATATATTCTGATGGATTGTTGAATGCTGATTTGCTTGATATACAGTAGTGGCCAAAACTGTGGAAGCCTTTTGGGGGAAAGTGTATTTCAGATATTTGATGGCTCGTAACACGACTTCTTTTAGAGTAATACCACAAAATTATGTATCAATGTAAAGATAATTTAATGAAGAATGCAATTATCTGTATTCTCAAAAGTCATAGTGGAATAACCAGAAAAAGGAAGCACAACTTGCTTAGCTTGACGTTTGTTAGTGTGTTATGTTATATTGTGGAAAGTTGATATAAAATTTACAGATTGTATATTATTAATAGTGAATTACATGAAAATGATGTATAGATGGTATATCACACCAGTGAAAATGGCAAAGATGTTTAAGAACGAAAATGCTGGAGATGCTGGAGATGTAAAGAAAAGGAAGGAGCATTTTATCATATATGGTGGGAATGCAAATGCATTAAAAAATATTGGGAAATGATATATAATGAACTGAAAATAATGTTTAAAATGAACTTTAGTAAACATCCTAAAGCCTTTCTGTTAGGTATCTCAAATCAAGAGCTGCCAAAAGAAAAATGGACATTATTTATGTATACTATAACAGCGTCAAGAATCTTGACTGCACAAAATTGGAAGGCGAAATACCATCAAAAGAACAATGGTAAGAAAAACTGATGAATTATGCAGAATTGGCTAAGCTAACAGAGAAACTACAAGAGAAGGACAAAAAGGATTTTTAAAGTTTGGGAACCATTTACAGGTTATTTGCAGAAACAGCAACTGGCAGGGTCTGAATAAACTTTATTATAGTAACAGAAAAATTAGAGAAATGATAGGGGAATTTACTTTTATCTAAAGCAGGACACAATAAAAATAAATAACTCAGTAGAAGGGGAGTTGAGGGAAGTCCGGAGGACAGGAGGGAGAACAATGGTATATAACATGATGATTGAGATATTTTTATTTGTTATAAAATTCAATAAATATTCATTTTAAAAAAAGAAAAAAGAAGAAGATTGAGGAAAACTTAATCAAAGCTGGCCTTTCTATATTTGTGAAGAGGTATAAGGAGAGTCCCATGGACTGTAAGAAGATCCAACCTCTCCATTCCGAAGGAAATCAGCCCTGAGTTCTCACTGGGAGGACAGATCCTGAAGCTGAGGCTCCAATACTTAGGCCACCTCATGAGAAGAGAAGACTCCCTGGAAAAGACCCTGATGTTGGGAAAGATGGAGGGCACAAGGAGAAGGGGACAACAGAGGATGAGATGGTGGGACAGTATTCCTAAGGCCACAAACATTAGTTTGACCAAACTGCGGGAGGCAGTGGAAGACAGGAGTGCCTGGCGTGCTCTGGTCCAGGGGGTCAGGAAGAGTCGGACACGACTAAACGACTAAAGAACAACATAAGGAGACTCAGTCAGTACAAAATCAGACTGGTAAAGGCAGGAAAAGGTCACAACAGCAAGTGATGATCGAAGAATGAAGAGACTGTGCCTATGTGACAGAAGAAAATCATCTGGGTGTTTACAAGATGACATGGGGCAATGAAAGGTGAAGTTGAGTGCAAGGACTGGTCAAAATGCTAGAATTCCAAGGGAAAAGACATTATCTCTCAAGCCAAGGTGGAAAAGATTAAACTGGGCTAAAACCCATGGTAACTGGACAGCGGAACAATGGGACAGTGTTATCTGGAGCGATGAGACCCCAATCTCCTTGCTTGGTAGTGAGGGCATGAAATAGGCGAGGAGAATGGGAGATTTACATCCTACTTGCATTACACCGACTGTGAAACACCCAGACAGTGTGATGATCTGGGGTTGTAGGACAGCAAAAGGTGGGGGCAGAATTTGTGTCATTAATGGGAACGTCAATGCGCCCAAATAGATAAATCAAATACTTGAGCCTGAACTGAAGCGTTCTGAATGTGAAATCCTATTCCACTGCTGGAATGGCCTGGGAATAGCCCAAGCGAAAATCTTAGGAGCCGACTAAAGAAACTTGTTAGTCAGAAGCAACACAGCAATAAAGCCCAATTAACAGAGGCAATAATTCCATCTGGGTTTCACATTATCACAGCTGCAGAACTAAAAAACTTGCTTCACTCCATGAGTTGTAAGGCCAGAATTAAAGCTAAAGGTTACCGAAGTCAGTATTAATTGACATGGTGAGAATTTCTGTATATCTCCTTTTTTCTATGTGTTTCACATTTCTTTTTAATGACTGCTGTTCTAATAAATACTCCTTCATAAAAGTTATTTCATTGCAATTTCCATTAAATTATCTTTCCTACGGTATCACTCCCCCCAAAATTGGTGTTATGAGCCATCAAACTTTGGAAACACACTTTTAAATAAGTTTCCATGATTTTAGCCACTAGTATAAGTTGTTCATTTAAAGTTAATGTACTTTTTATATGGGATCAGATTGTTGTTATTAATGTTTCATGTTTATACATGTGTTGGTTGGGTGCAACCCAATCAGATGGTCCAGGGATAAATAAAAATTATTACTATTACTATTATTATTATCGTAGGGATCAGATGGGATTACCATGAGGAATTATAAAATATACATCAAGCCATCGTGTCCATGATGATAGCATTGTGTTGACTGGGTTTGATATATTGACGATAATTTCTGATTAAATCCCATAAGATTCTACATTTGTGCCCTTTTCATGCCCTTTCGCCTCTGCTGCCCATTTCTCCCTGCTCTTCACGAATCACGTACACACTTAGACAGGCAGGCGTCCTGGGTCATCAAAGACTGGGCAGTTTCGTCTTTGTAGTTTTCTTTTTTTAAAAAAAACTTCTTTTTATTCATTTTCTATAACCAAACAACAGCAAAGAAAGAAAAAGAAAAATAGCCAACACATACTAAAAAAAGGGGGGGGGGAGAAAAGAAAACATCAACCAAATCAAAACACCTAAACCAACCAAAAAACAAACATTAATTAACAATAAATAACGTTTGACTTCCCTCCATCTCGGTTTGGGTTATGTGAATATTAAATCCATTCTGCAGTTTTTCATTTTTTAGCGTAAACACATCGCAAGGGTTATATTAAACCTACTGTGATTTTTATATCTCTAGAATTTGTTTCCATATATGTTATGAATTTAGACCAATTGTCGATAAACCTTGTACCTTTTTGCTGTCTAATGTTCTGCGTCATTTTTGCCAGATCCATATACTCAAATAATTTAATTTGCCAATCTTTAACGGTCGGGGTATTTGGGGTTTTCCAATTTTGTGCTAACAGAATCCTGGCAGCTACAGTTGCATATTGAAACATTATATAATCTTCTTTCTTAATCTCCTCTCTGATCATTCCCAGAAGGAAGGCTTCGGGCTTTTTGACAAAGGTGTATTTAAGCATTTTCTTTAGTTCGTTGTAGATGGAATCCCAAATTTTTTAACTTCTGCACATTTCCACCACATGTGGTAGAAGCTTCCCTCTTTAGATTTACACTTCCAACACCTTTTGTCGCCAGTCTTATACATTTTTTGCAATTTCACAGGGGTGATGTACCAACGATACATCATCTTTTCCATATTTTCTCTGAGGGCAGTACATGCTGTAAATTTCATTCCTTTATTCCACAACTTTGTCCATTTTTCAAAATCCAAATTATATCCAATGTCTGTTGCCCATTTTACCATAACCTCCTTAACCTCTTCGTCCTTGGGGTCCCACTCTAATAGCTGATTATACATTTTAGATAGCAGTTTAGTTTTACTTTCTATTATCTCTACCTGGAACTTTGATTTTTTCTCATTCATTCCAATCTTTTTATCTTCCTTCCATAAGGCATTAATTTGATGATACTGCAGCCAACCTGTTAATTTGCTTTTTAACTCTTCATAAGATCTAATTTTCCATCCTCTTTGCGATCTTTCCAGGAGGTCTTCATAGGTCAATCTCTCACCTTCCATATTTGTTGTTTTTTTTTGGTAGTTAATATGTCGATAGGGGATAGCCACCAGGGTTGTATTTTTCCCCAGTAGTTTTTTATTCTTTTCCCACGCTTCTAACAATGTTCCTCTGATAATAGGTAATCTTAGGATGTTAATCTTAGGGCCAGGAAACAGGTTTCACATGAAGGTGATAATGGTCCTCCTGGCCATCCTCCTTATCATATGTATATTGCTTGTTTATTACCTCCGGGGTTGCCAGATGCTCTTCTTGATAGTTCTGTTCTTTGTTTACACTGTGCTTAATTAGTTTTAGTAGTTTAACTTTCTCCCCACGTGGGTTTGTTGAAATGCTCAGAAGAAATCTGATTGGTTCTTACGAACACTATGTAAAAAGTTCTTTTGTGAATAAAACGGCCTGGGCCAGCGGCTGCGGAGATCGGACGGACAAGCACAGAGAGACACGATTATACGCACCCTTCCCAGAGTCTTGCTTGTTCAAGCCTCTGTGTGTATTCTTATTAATCAGAGTTCAATCCTTCCTTTACTTTGCGGACGCAACAATTATCACTGATTCTACTACCTGAGTACAGATAGGTAGCCGTGTTGGTCTGCCATAGTCAAAACAAAAAAATTCCTTCCAGTAGCACCTTAAAGACCAACTAAGTCAGTTCTTGGTATGAGCTTTCGTGTGCATGCACACTTCTTCAGATACACACTATCTGAAGAAGTGTGCATGCACACGAAAGCTCATACCAAGAACTGACTTAGTTGGTCTTTAAGGTGCTACTGGAAGGATTTTTTTTGTTTCTACTACCTGAGGTTCAATCAGCCTGGCTTTTCTCTGGGACAGATTTTGTTTGGCCCAGTCATGGCATCCCCTCCATCGCCAATGTCAGGCGTCTCTTTGGTCAATCCAAGACTGACAGCAGCAAAAACAAAAACAGAAAGAGCCAGTGTGGTGCAGTGGTTAAGAGCGGTAGTCTCGTAATCTGGTGAACCGGGTTCGCGTCTCCGCTCCTCCACCTGCAGCTGCTGGGTGACCTTGGGCCAGTCACACTTCTTAAAGTCTCTCAGCCCCACTCACCTCACAGAGTGTTTGTTGTGGGGGAGGAAGGGAAAGGAGAACGTTAGCCGCTTTGAGACTCCTTAGGGTAGTGATAAAGCGGGATATCAAATCCAAACTACTCTTCTTCTTCAGAAAACCTGACAGAAGCTACTTATATGTCCTAACAACTCTAAAGCTGGCATTTCAGATGACCGGGCAGTTCAGACAAGCCCAACCGTGGTATAAAAAAGCAGAACTGGAGGAAGATGGTTCACAGAAAAAACTGCAATTTGCTGTTCAAGGTTTACTGTGGGGGTGTTAGGTTCCCAGGTGTTGTAGGGGGCGCTGTTGAGCTCTGTGGAAATGTATGAGGTTTGTTACATAGAGGTATTTTTTGAATTTCCAGGCAGATAGGACGATCCCACAGGGAGCCTTACCAAGAGAGGCCACGATCCCACGATTCTCCTCCATGACGTCCTTATGCAGAGCTCTCTGGTCAGGATCCAGCAACGCCCACTCCTCGTCCGTGAAACGAATAGAGACGTCTTCAAAGCACACTGGACCCTAAAAGAAAAAGGGAAATGTCCTCCTCTGAGAACGCAGAAATATGATCTGCTTCACAATGCTCTGTTATAACAGATTGAGGTTGAATCCTGACAAGACAGAAAGTACTCTTTTGGGGGACAGAGGGTGGGCAGGTGTGGGGGACTCCCTGGTCCTGAATGGGGTAACTGTGCCCCTGAAGGACCAGGTGCGCAGCCTGGGAGTCATTTTGGACTCACAGCTGTCCATGGAGGCACAGGTCAAATCTGTGTCCAGGGCAGCTGTTTACCAGCTCCATCTGGTACGCAGGCTAAGACCCTACCTCCCCGCGGACTGTCTCGCCAGAGTGGTGCATGCTCTGGTTATCTCCCGCTTGGACTACTGCAATGCGCTCTACGTGGGGCTACCTTTGAAGGTGACCCGGAAACTACAACTAATCCAGAATGCGGCAGCTAGACTGGTGACTGGGAGCAGTCATTTTTTTGTAAATAGGTGGTTCTCCAGTTGGTGTTTTTCTTTTTTTCCCCTTTCTTTTTTTAAAAAGAATATTTATTAACATTTCCAAAATAGTACAAAAACAAAAAAAAAAAAATAACAAAAATACAAAAATACATAATTAAAAACAATTAAAAACAGATACAATTTCCATTACTTATTTTCTATTAACTTGTTTCCCAGACCTCCTCTCACCTCCCCTTTTTGTATTCCAGTTCAAATTATTAGCTCAGCAAATCCTTATTGTAACTTATTACAACTTATTATAACTTATTATTCCAGTTATTATTCCAGTTGGTGTTTTTCAAGTCATTCTGCCTACGCAAGAATTCCAGTTTCCCCGATGGAAGGATCCACTTTCTCCTCTCCTCGTGTGATGTTCTGGGGAGGTTCCCTTCCAATGCCCTAGAGCCAAATTCAAGGGGTTCATGGGGGCATGGAGAGGGGGAGGAGTGGGGGGCAGGCCCCATTTTGCAGCGGATGGGGCTGGCTAGGTGAATCCTGGCCACTATTTGTACTTGTCTGTCCGCTGCTTAGAAGCCTATTTTAGCATTCATTGATGAATATAGAAATACAATAAGCCTAGTCTGGATGGCCATCTTTCTTGGGTGATCCAGCTGAGACTCCGGCAATGCAGGGGGTGGGACTTGATGACCCTTGGGGTCCCCTTCAACTCTAGGATTCCATGAAAACTGCAACTACAGGTGAATCCTACTGGCGACATTCAGAAGGCTGGTGTAAAGGTGGTGTTTCCCCTTCGCTGTAACACTCTGGCACAGTCAGCGTGGTACTTAGAGTCTTTATTACACATATACAAGAAACAGCTACAGTTCAGAATTAGGCATCCAAACCTGTTCAGCGAGCGGCTTACTGCAATTCCCGCGCAAGATGTCTTTGATCCTTACGTTTCATTTCCCTTCTTGTCTGTGCTGATTTGAAAGCCCCCTCCCTTCCGGAGTCTCAGCTTCCTCCCTGAGCCTCTGGGTGGTTGAGGGGCTCTTCAGCAGCCCTGAGCCCCGGCTCTCCCTGACCGGTCTCTGGCCCCTGTTCTGCCTCTTCTGTCCATTGCTCCTCAGAATCCTCCCTGACAGCTGGCGCCACAGAGTTATTGTTGTGACATGGGGTTTGTGATTTCAGCTCTCTTGACATAATATGCTGGAGACAGTTCTCTAGTAACACTTCTTTATTAAAGCAACAAGACTGGGGCCTGAGGAGGGGAGAGCTACATTTATAGGGACAGGGAACAAGCTAGAAAGGATACATTTTGGAGGGAACAATCTCAGGCAATCACAGTCCTGCCTTTTGGAGGAAACCAATAAGACAGAGGATCCAAATACAGCAGCTTAAATGAACCAATAGTAGCTGTACCCTCTGGAACCAAAAGGCAGTTACTTTACCCTAATGCAATACAGACAATAATAATACAGATATAAAATCCTTTGACTCAATACACAACAGTTATCTGGGCAGGAAATCCCACAGTTCACAGCTGGAGTTTCAGGCTTAATGAGAAGAGCAGCTCATTCCCTGAGGGTTTGTCAGTTTGCATTTCTTAGTGCAGAAAGTATGGATCTGATATTGTCTATTCTATTCTAATTAGTTCAAGAAGGTTCCGGAAGCTTCTCTGTGTAAAAGAAACAAGCAGAAGGTTCCTGATGTTTGGGTTATTCCTTCAGAGAAGCTGAGTACAGCTGGGTTAAAGGGGTTCTGTCATCTCTTCTGTCAAGGTCATGCAGACTATAAGAAGAGGCCAGAAGGAGACTGGGTTCCCCCCCCCCTCTCTCTTCCCTCTGGTGTTCTGTACATAGTATGCTGAGTGATAAGGTTTAGACTTATTATAAGTTAAGTTTAAGTCTGCTGCAACTGGATTTCTTATGGAGAGGGCCAATCCTGTACATTTTGGATTTGTGACCAGTACCCTCATTTGCTTTCAGTAGCAGTTAAAGCTCTGCCGGATGAAATACAATTGCCTCTGGCCTATTTTTGGGAATCCTGCAACATGTTTAGGTCTTACTCTGCTAACTATACATTGGACTTCTGCTCTGGATCAATACTGAGTAGAATTTTATGACAGTGTCTTCCACCATAAAATCATTTGCTGAGAGTGAAGTCCCCCGACTCCCCACAGCTTTCCAAGTCCCCTCCTCTCTGGGATTTCTGGCATATGATTGAACAGTGTGCCAGTGTGCAGCCTGCCTTTGCTCCTCCATTGTCAGACATCTCCTGGCTAAGAGAGACAAGCAGGGAGGGGGGGCTTCTGGCAGAAGGAGAGGGAGCCCCCGGTGGCTCCTCCTTCTCCTGACTCACCTCAGCCTCTCATCCTCCCTCCTCCCACTCGCCTCCTCTTCTGCCTCCGATTCTGGACTGCATTCTGCCACAGAGTCTCCCAGCTCACTAAGCCCTGTTGCTCCTTCAGCTTCTGACACCTCCTCTTCCCAGGCTTCTCCCTCTTCTCCATCTGACCGCCCATCCTTCCTCCACCTCCACTCCGTGGGGTCTGAGATGTCTTCCCTTCCTGGTTCCCCGGCTGCTTCCTCCCACCATTCCTCTGTGCCCAACCAGTCCATGACATTGCTCCATCCCTCAGCCTCTGTCCCCACAAGGCAGCTTCCCCTGACCTGATCTGGTTCCACAGCCGCTGTTCCCCTTCTGCCCCCATGAAAAGGCGGATCAGGAGGTCTTGCCGGCATCATTCTGTCACCTGCAAGAGAAAAAAGGTAAGCAGGATGCCAGGAGTGCCTGCTTCTCTCACAGGTGAAACAGGGCATCTCTATCTACAGATGGGCCTTTCAGAAAGCCTTACCTGCTGAGTGCAGTTAGATGTTTGTGCCCATTTTAGTTGTGCAGAAATACATCTCTCCTCCTCTGGACCCTTGTTCCCAACTCCCCCTCCCCCCCAAAAAAGCTTGATGAAAAGAATCCATAGATTAGTTGGGAAAGCAACAGAATGAGACCAAACAGAGAAAAGCCACCTTCCTCCTTACCCAGTGGCCTCTCTCTGGTGTCCAACGGAGGCCTCTCTGCCTCACAGGAATCCAGGTCCATTTCTGCAAAACAATCCCTTTTCTGAAAGAGCAACAAGGATTAAAAACAGAAAGGGGAGAAATATTAGAAAGAGAATGACAAAGACAAAAACATTCAGGGTGTTGGATCTCATTCCATGGATACTTTCCCAGAAAAAGGATGGGTCATCACTAAAGCATTATGGGATGTTCTCCATCCTGTTTGGAGCCCCTTGAGAGTATCCAGAGCAAAGTCTCTCTCACCTGCTTTCTCTCCTCCGCCTGACTCAGGAGGAAACCTTCGGCCAGGGCCACCACCTGGGAACTGGTCTCCGCTCCGCATTCCCTCACCCAGCTCTCCATCTCCGGGGGAAGGACAGCCAGGAACTGCTCCAAGATCACCAGGTCCAGCATCTCAGCTTTCGTGTGCCTTTCTGGCTTCAGCCATTGGTGGCAAAAGCGGTAGAGTCGGCTGCAAACCTCTCGGGGTCCTTTGGCCTCCTGGAAACAGAACTGCCTCACCTGCTGGCTCTGCCCCTCTGAGCGGAGGGTGTCCTCCTCACCCAGGATCTTCTGCCCAGAGTTTTCCCAGAATCCCCCACTGCTCCCGGTTTGGATGACATGGCCTCTTCTTGCTGCAGGGCCAGCTGAGTCTCGCTCATCCATTTGTGCTCTCTGGAAGTCTCTAAGAGATGGGAAGGAACCCTTTGGTCTTCTGCCAAGTTCTGTCTTAATGAGAAGCTCTTGCCAATCCTACAAAGCAAATGCTTTGTTACGTAAAAGTTTTTATTAGTAGTAGTAAATATTTTTATTTTTTGTATAGTTTGTATAGTTTTGTTCTTTAGGTGAGAGGGTCAGGGCTGTCTGGGAGTCGGCCCCATTCAACAGAATGGCAGGGGGAAGCACTGGGACACCCGATCACAGTGATCACAGGTAGGAGGAGGAGTTACACTATGACCAGACCATGTCATTGTTTGAGGACTATCCTTCCCTCCGGGTCTGGTCTTGACCGGGTGGATACTGGAATCAGCAAGGGAGACCCACGTGACCTGAAGGGGCTGCTGTGCAATGCCAGGTCAAGGATTCATAAGACCACGACTTGGATGGAGGACTTGACCTGGCATGTTTACCTCTAGTGACGTGGGTGATCTGACACGAAGTGAAACCGAAACAAAAGAAGTGTCATGGTCGGATCACTTCCTGGTGCAACTGGACCTCTCCGCAGCCCTTTCCCTCTGCAGGGAGGAGGGACCAATTCGGATGGCCCACCCCTGGTACTTAATGGATCCAAATGGTTTCCAGAAAGGAGGAGGGGATGTTTTATCCCATGTTGATGGCCTTTCAGCTGATTTCCATGTGGCCCCTGGAATGTGGAGTTAACCCAGGCTATCGATGGCCTGGTTCAAAATCAACCTCTCCGATTGCATGGAGCCTGGACATCCCCGTGCTTTTCCCCAGATCTTAGGGGGGTGAAACAATTACTGAGATGGCTAGAGTGTCGGTGGCAGAAAACACACTCTGAATCTGACCTGATATGGGTTAGAGCTCAACGTCGAGCCTACCAGTTGACGATGGCTGTCTAAACTGCCTCTATTGCATCTGCAGAAAGCACACCAGGAGACTCTTTCAGGTGGTTCACAATTTAGTGGAACCACCTGCGTCATTGGGGCCTCAAAAGGACCCTGAGATCTCCTGCAATGATTTGGCAAAGTTTTTTGCAGTTAAAGTCACTCAGATTTGGAAAGCGGTAGACTCCACCACGGGAGCAGGGCCAGGGTGGGAGAGTGCTAGAGTCCCGTCTAGTCAGGTTGCCTCCAAGGATGTGGACAGGCTGCTTGGATAAGTGAAACTGACCACCTGCCTCCTTGCTCATCAACATGAATCGGGAAGGGATGGGTGATGGGCTCTGTGGGGTGGTGAATGCTTCCCTCTGTGAGGGAGCCTTCCCAGACCCGATGAAAGAGGCAGCTATTAAACCGCTTCTTAAAAAAAAATCTTTGGACCAGGCCAATATAGCCAGCTATCGCCCAGTCTCACATTTCCCATTCTTGGGCAAGGTGATTGAGCGAGTGGTTGCTGAACAACTCCAGGCATGCCTGGAAGAAGCGGACCATTTGGATCCCTTCCAGTTGGGATTCACCATGGGACTGAAATTCCCTTGGTCGCGCTGGTTCATGATTTCCAGCGGGCTAAGGTGAGAGCTGCTTCCTAGTTCTGCTTGATCTCTCAGCGGTCTTTGATACCATCGACCATGATATCCTTCGAGAGGGGCTGGGAGCTGGGGGCACTGTCATACAGTGGTTCCGCTCCTTCCTCCTGGGCCATGTCCAGAAAGTGGTGATGGGGAATGAGTGTTCAGACCCTTGGGCTCTTACTTGTGGGGTGCTTCAGGGTTCTGTCCTCTCCCCCTTGCTTTTTAACATATATATGAAGCCACTGGGAGGGATCATCAGGAGGTTTGGGCTGGGTGTTCATCAGTATGCAGATGACACCCAGTTCTACCTCTCTTTTAAATCAGAAGATGTGAAGGCGGTGAAGGTCCTGTGCGAGTGCCTGGAGGCGGTTGGTTGGTGGATGGATGGACAGGGGCTAAGAGATTGAGATTGAATCCTGACAAGACAGAAGTACTGTTTCTGGAGGACAGGAGGCGGGCAGGTGTGGAGGATTCCCTGGTCCTGAATGGGGTAACTGTGCCCCTGATGGACCAGGTGCGCAGCCTTGGAGTCATTTGGACTCACAGCTGTCCATGAATGTGCAGGTCAATTTTGTGTTCAGGGTAGCCGTCTACCAGCTCCATCTGGTACGTAGGCTGAGACCCTATCTGCCTGCGGACTGTCTCCAGAGTGGTGCATGCTCTGCTTATCTCCCACTTGGACTACTGCCATGCACTCTACGTGGGGCTACCTTTGAAGGTGATCCAGAAACTACAACTACCGTAATCCAGAATGCGGCAGCAAGACTGGTGACTGGGAGCGGCCGCCAAGACAACATAACACCAGTCCTGAAAGACCTATATTGACTCCCATTACGTTTCTGAGCACAATTCAAAGTGTTGGTGCTGACCTTGAAAGCCCTAAATGGCCTCAGCCCAGTAGACCTGAAGTAGCATCTCCACCCCCCATCGTTCAGCCTGGACACTGAGGTCCAGTACCAAGGGCCTTCTGGCCATTCCCTCATTGCGGGAAAAGAGGTTACAGGGAACGAGGCAGATGTCCTTCTCGGTAGTGGCACCCGCCCTGTGGAACTCTCTACCATCAGATGTTAAAGAGATAAACAACTATCTGATGTTTAGAAGACATCTGAAGGCAGCCCTGTTTAGGGAAGTTTTAAATGTTTGATGTTTCATATTGTTTTTAGTACTCTATTGGGAGACACCCAGAGTGGGTGGAGTATTTTTTTATTTATTATTATTATTATTATTATTATTATTATTACCAGGGCTGGACTGCACCACAGCCCAAACCATGAAGTATCTGGAGGAGAAGGAGGAGAAGGAGAAGACAAAGAAAGCAGACTCCTGGGGTGGGGTCTCTTTTCCTTTGCTCCAAGGGCCAGGTATGTATCTGGCCAACTCCCTGAGGGCCAAGTGGACGGGGCCAAAGACATCTCCCTTGAAACTCAGAGTAAAGGATGGGTAGTTTGATGATGATGATGATGATTCTCTTAGAGAGCTTATCACACGCACAGCCATTGATGCCCAGGTCCCTGGAGGCTCAGTGAGGAGCAGCGCCCATTTCTAGCACCAATCCCTTTGGGAGAGAGAGGATGGGGTCCTGGGATGCCCTGCTCTGGGTGCGAGGGGATTGCTGCCGTGGCCTCCGTGGGGAGCTGCCCTGGGAGACACTGGGAAACTGGTCCCCAATGCAGCAGCCAGACTCTGGGCTGAGGTCCCTCTCCTTATTTATTCCTGGCCTTCCTCTCCCACCTTTTTTTGGGGGGGGGGGCTAGTCCACCTCCTCGTCCAGCTTTGGAAAACCATTTGCAGATGTTCCCTCTGTTCTGCAATGCCGCTGAGAGACGTCACACAGAGGTAAAGTCCCAGGGACTCCTTTGTTTGAAGAAGGAGATTTCGTGGGAGTCATTGTTTTTCTGAAGGGGGGGGGCGGAAGGCCAACTGAGTTTGGAATCCTCTGCTCTGCAGGAAGGAGGGAGAGCGTGGCAGACCTGGCCCCTCCCTGGCAGGACCCTCTCCCCCCTGACTTGGGGTCCCCCCCCCCGCAGGAGCAGATCAGGCCCCCCAGGCCTCCTCCCCTGCTGCAGCCCTGGGACCCCCACCAGATCCCAGAGAGAGAGAGGGGAGACTCACCGGATCCCAGAGAGAGAGAGCGAGGCAGCCCTTCCAGCAGAGACATCGAAGCAGGGAAGGACTGGGGAGGGAGGGGGCTTGGCTCTGGAGGACCTGCCCCCCTTGCTTCCTGTCCTCTCTAGGAAGGCAGCTCGGTTCCCTTTAACCCTTGCAAGGCCATTCCCCCCCCAGCTCTTCCCTTCCTCCCTTTGCACATCCTGACCGACCCGCTGCGCCCCTGAACAGATCCCGGCTCGCCAAGGGTCTCTCTAATCCATGGCTGCAGCGCAAAAGAGGGGGGGGGAGTGGAGGGCTTGGCCAAAGAGGGGAGCAATTGGGGCGGAGTGGGGAGCCTGTGCAACTCCCCCCCCTCCACTTTCCCTCCTGGCTGGGCTTGTGCTAGACCAGAGCAGCTTCTCCTGGGGGGCCACACCCCTCTCCCTCCCCCCACCCATAAATTGACATATTCATGGCACCGTTTTAAAGCCGATTTTGCGGGGGGGGGGCGCCTATGCCCCTGGGGGGGACTTCCTCGCCCCCCCCCCGCTAGATACGGCCCTGATCCCAGGGTCATCCAGTCCAACCCCCAGCAAGGCAGGAATCTCAGCTGAAGCATCCATGGCAGATGCCCCTCCGATCTGTGCTTGGAAACCTCCCAGGAAGGAGAGTCCCCCACCTCCCAAGGGAGACCTTTCCCCTGCCCAGCTGCTCTTAGGTGTCCCTCAAGGCAGCGGGTCCTGAGTTCGAGCCCTGCTGAAACAATCGCACTGGCTGCCAAGGAGGAACCCAGCGAAGTTCATAATAACTGTTAATAATAATAATAATTTATTTAATAATAGTAATAATTTATTTAATAATAATAATAATAATAATGTTGCGGCAAAATCTGGGTGCGAGGCTGCTCTGCCTCCCAGCTCGTTGGTCTAAGTCCGTGGGTCCCTGCGGAGGAAAATGAGCTCAGCCGGAGACAGGAGCAAACTGCAGAAGATCCAAGTTTATTGCGCAACAGGTTCAAGGCGAGATTGAACAGCGAGAAAGGGGTGACATAAACTTTTGAAACTTCCCTCCATGTCCCAGAATACAGTGCAAAACACGTCATGAATACATTAAAGAGAGGTTGGGTTACACAGATTACATCACGAATACATTAGGAAGAGGTTCGGTTACACAGGATTCACATATGGAGGAGGGAGGGGGAATATGCAGAGCTGGAGATATGCGCAGATAAGCACATCCTGAGTACGGGTGATGAGAAGACAATGGTCCATGTACTGGCATTGCCCGGAGGAAAGGCTTGGCAGAGTGATTTGACAGGATTAGGGCCTTGACACCTTGCTTGAGGGATTATGGAGGACAGGGGAGGTGTCATGGAGTCCTAGAGAAATAGAGCAAATTGGCACGTTGATTTTCTATGAATTTTATAGATTTTAGTCTCTTTTGACATTGACAATTGGAAATAAATTGATATATTGTAGCAAAGAAGAAGGTGAAGAAGACATGCCCCCCCTTCGGTATCAATAATAATAATTTATTATTTATACCCCGCCCATCTGGCTGGGTTTCCCCAGCCACTCTGGGCGGATTACAACCAAATATTAAAAACACATTGAAACCTCAGTCATTAAAAACTTCCCTTACCAAGACTGCCTTCAATTGTCTTCTAAACATCAGATAGTTGTTTATCTCTTCAACATCTGATGGGAGGGTGTTCCACAGCACGGGTGCCACTACCGAGAAGGCCCTCTGCCTGGTTCCCTGTAACTTGGCTTCTCGCAGTGCAGAACCGCCAGAAGGCCCTCAGTGCTGGACCTCAGTGTCCAAGCAGAATGATGGGGGAAGGGGTGGAGACGCTCCTTCAGGTATACTGGACTAAAGCAGTTTAGGGCTTTCAAGGTCAGCACCAACACTTTGAATAGTACTCAGAAACGTAATGGGAACCAATGTAGGTCTTTCAAGACTGGTGTTATGTGGTCTCGGCGGCCGCTCCCAGTCAGCAATCTGGCTCCCGTGTTCTGGATTAGTTGTGGTTTCCGGGTCACCTTCAAAGGTAGCCCTGTCCACCCCGTAAAACAGTACTTCTGTCTTGTCAGGAATCAACCTCAGTCCGTTAGCTGCCATCCATCCTCCAACCACCTCCAGACACTCACACAGGACCTTCACCGCCTTCACTGGTTCTGATTTGAAAGAGAGGTAGAGCTGGGTATCATCCACATACTGATGAACACCAAGCCCCAACCCCCTGATGATCTCTCCCAGCAGCTGCATGTAAATGTTGAAAAGCATTGGGGAGAGGACGGAACCCTGAGGCACCCCACAAGTGAGAGCCCAGGGGTCTGAACACTCATCCCCCCCCCAACACTTTCTGGTGATAGTCCAGGAGGTAGTAGCGGAACCACTATATAACACTGCCCCCAGCTCCCAGTCCCTCTAGACCAGAGGTCAGCGAACTTTTTCAGCAGGGGGCTGGTCCACTGTTCTTCAGACCTTGTGGGGGGAGCAGACTATATTTGCGGGGGTGGACAACGAATTCCTATGCCCCACAAATAACCCAGAGATGCATTTTAAATAAAAGCACACATTTTTCTCATGTAAAAACACACTGATTCCTGGGCTGTCAGCGGGCCGGATTTAGAAGGCAATTGGGTCGGATCCAGACCCTGGGCCTTAGTTTGCCTTCCCATGATCTAGCCGGTCCAGAAGGATGTTATGGTCGATGGTATCAAAAGCCACTGAGAGATCCAGCAGAACTAGGAAACAGCTCTCACCTTTGTCCCGCTGGAGATCATCAACCAGCGCGACCAAGGCAGTTTCAGTCCCATGATGAGGCCTGAATCCCGACTGGAAGGGATCCAAATGGTCCGCTTCTTCCAGGCGTGCCTGGAGTTGTTCGGCAACCGCTTGCTCTATCACCTTGCCCAAGAATGAAAGATTTGAGAGTGGGCGATAGTTGGCCATCGTGGCCGCATCTAAAGATGGTTTTTTAAGAAGTGGTTTGATAACCGCCTTTTTCTGGGAAGGCTCCCTCACAGAGAGAGGCATTCACCACCCCACCACCACCCATCGCCCAGCCCTTCCTGGCTTGCTTTTATCTGTCAAGATGGACCTTGTGTGTGCTGCGCCACAGGACTCTGTGCAGATAAAATGGCGTCCAGCACGATTCCTTGCTGCGGCACTGGACGTCCGTGCCGATCGAAAACTTCTTCCAGCTCCCTTAGCTCTCTTACTTAAGGCTTTAGCAGAGTTCACGCAGAGTTTACATAATTACCAACATAACCAAAATCATAAACGATAAGCAAAACACATCCAAAGGTACACAACCAAATGGAAAAGAATTTCCACATAAATCATAAGATCAAAAATTCGAAATACAACATTAATATCAATAACAATTGAAAATGACGCAGAATTCCATAAAGAGGAAACAACAAAATGAGAAGAAGGAAAAAATTTGGAAACAAATGAAAGAAGGAGAGAAGAAACTGAGATCCAAACCCATGTCCCAGGAGATTTTAAGAGAAATAAAGTATTACCAGGCCCAATATATGGAACTGATGAACCAAGAAATAGAATGGAAAATAAAACAAATGAGGCAAAAGACTTTTGAGTCAGCAGATAAATGTGGGAAACTGCTGTCATGGCAATTGAAAAAGAGACAAAAGCTGAATACGGTGACATCCCTCGAGGTAGATGGAAAATCTATCAATAAACCAAATGAGATTAGTAATTGCTTCCAAAGTTTTTTCAAGAAACTGTATGCACAAGGGCCAAAAAACGAACAAGAGATACAAGAATTTATTAAAAAATATGGACTGTCAAAGATTTCGGGAAAAAACAAAAGGATCTTAAATGAGAAAATTACAGACCAAGAAATAGAAGGTGCCATTCAGGATATGCAACTGGGAAAGTCACCAGGACCAGACGGGCTGACCGCGAGATACTACAAAGCACTGAAGGAATGGTTAATACAACCATGGAAAGAAGTTTGTAACCAAATCTTGGAGGGGAAAAAGGTTCCCGAATCGTGGAAAGAAGCATTCATCTCACTTATACCGAAGACAGAAACTGAGAAACATAATGTTAAGAACTACTGCCCTATATCACTTTTAAATGTGGATTATAAAATTTTTGCAGACATTTTAGCAAAAAGATTTAAGAAAGTGCTGTTAGAGGAGATTCATAAGGACCAAACAGGCTTTCTCCCAGGGAGACATATGTCAGACAATGTGAGGAACATTATAGACATTTTGGAACTGTTGGAGACTGACATAAATAGAAAAGCAGTTTTGATTTTTGTGGATGCGGAGAAAGCCTTTGACAATATTTGTTGGAGCTTTATGAAGAGGAATCTCCAGGGGATGGGGGTAGGTCAAAACTTTGAAAACGGTATAGGTGCAATATATTCTGAGCAAAAAGCCAAATTAATTGTGAATGGTATGGTTATGGACGAGATCCCAATAGAAAAAGGGACACGACAGGGATGCCCAATATCCCCTCTATTGTTTATATCGGTCCTGGAGGTATTGCTGAATATGATTAGAAGGGACCAGCTGGTAGAAGGAATACAGCTTGGAGCTAAACATTACAAGTTAAGAGCATTTGCAGATGACCTAGTTTTAACTTTGCAACAGCCAGAAGCCAGTACAAAAAGAGTTTTAGAACTTATTGAAATATTTGGTCAAGTGGCAGGTTTTAAACTAAATAAACAGAAGACAAAGGTGCTGGGGAAAAACTTGACGATGGGGGAAAAAGATAGTTTCCAAAGGGAAACCGGTTTGGAAATAACAAAAAAAGTGAAATATCTGGGGGTGAATTTAACATCTAAGAATGTGAATTTATTTAAAGACAATTATGAGAAATGTTGGTTGGAAGTGAAGAAAGATCTTGACATATGGTCTAGGCTGAGACTCTCCTTGTTAGGCCGAATTGCCGTTATTAAGATGAATGTACTGCCGAGATTGTTGTTTTTGTTTCAGACATTGCAAATTTTGGATAAGATGGACTGTTTCAAGAAGTGGCAGAAAGATATATCCAATTTTGTCTGGCAGGGCAAAAAGCCCAGAATAAAATTTAAGATTTTGACCGATGTAAAGGATAGAGGGGGCTTTGCCCTGCCGGACTTAAGACTCTATTATGAGGCAGCAGCCTTTTGCTGGTTGAAACAATGGCTACTTCTTGAGGATACAGATATCTTAGATCTGGAAGGACATGATAACAACTTCGGCTGGCATGCATATTTATGGTATGACAAGGTAAAGATTCACAGAGGCTTTAAAAACCATATTGTCAGAAAAGCACTGTACAATGTATGGAACCGCTACAAAGATCTGTTGGAAAACAAAACCCCCAGGTGGTTGTCACCCCTGGAAGCCAAGGCGGTAAAAAAACTTAATATGAACTCAGATTGGCCAAAATATTGTGAAATTATAGAATACGATGGTGAAAAGCTCAAATTACAGAGCTTTGAGAAATTAAAACCTAAAGTTCGAGACTGGTTACATTATTATCAGATTAATGAGATGTTCAAGCAGGACAGGAAACTAGGATTTCAGAAGGAGAGGTCAAAGTTAGAAACAGAATTATTGGAGCCCAATACTAAGAACTTGTCCAGAATGTATAACTTGCTGCTGAAATGGAACATGCAGGATGAAACGGTAAAATCAGCAATGATTAAGTGGGCACAAGACATCGGCCATGATATTATGTTTGCAGACTGGGAACGGTTATGGACCACAGGCATTAAATTCACGGCATGTAGTGCCTTAAAAGAGAACATAATGAAAATGATCTATAGGTGGTACATGACCCCAGTCAAGCTTGCAAAAATATATCATCTGCCCAACAATAATTGCTGGAAATGTAATGAATGTGAAGGAACTTTTTACCATCTTTGGTGGACCTGCCCAAAAATTAAGGCCTACTGGGAAATGATCTATAATGAAATTAAGAAAGTCCTTAAGTGGACATTTGCAAAGAAACTGGAGGCTTTTCTTTTGGGCATGGTCGGCCAAATGATCCCAAAGAAAGACAGAACTTTTTTTATGTATGCAACCACGGCAGCAAGAATCCTACTAGCAAAGTATTGGAAGACTCAAGAATTGCCTACTCTGGAAGAATGGCAGACCAAGGTGATCGAGTTTATGGGAATGGCGGAGATGACCGGCAGAATCCGTGACCAGAGGAGAGAGATGGTGGAAGAGGACTGGAAAAAATTTAAAGTTTATCTTAAGAACTGTTGCAAAATTTCGGAATGTTAAGATGTCAAGGGGTATGAAACAGAGAATTACAGCTGTTAAAGTTTTAAACTTAAAAAAATTTAAAGAAAGTTAAGTATAAAATTGAACGAAGAATTGCTAAAAATTGTTCCTTTAAAAACAAGGGTGCAGTGAAGGGGAGGTTTGGGGAAGTCGTTTGTATGTCTGTATGTTTGTATGTTTGTGTTTTATTATGTTGTAAAAATCAATAAAAATCATTTAAAAAAAAGAAAAGAAAATGACACAGATAAAAACCCAAAACCATTTGAAGAAGGAGGCCTATCTGCCCAGCAGTAGCAGCAGTATTATTATTATTATTATTATTATTATTATTATTATTATTATTAATACATACCCCGGGCATCTGGCTGGTTTTTCCCAAGCCACTCTGGGCGGCTTCCAACAAAATATTAAAATACAATAGTCCATAAAATATTAAAAGCTTCTCTAAGCATAACAACCATCCATTTTTAGTCCATTGAGTTAGAAATTCAGCATTTCTGGAAGGGGAAATGGCATACTATTGAATGTTTGCCTAGCAACATGCTTAAGAAAGTTTTGGTTATTCATGACGAGAAGAGGATTTATTTATTTTGAGCTTCTCTTGGTTCCTCCTTGGCAGCCAGTGCCATTGTTTCTACAGGGCTGGAACTCAGGACCCGCTGCCTTGAGGGACACCTAAGAGCAGTTGGGCAGGGGAAAGGTCTCCCTTGGGAGGTGGGGGACTCTCCTTCCTGGGAGGTTTCCAAGCACAGATCGGAGGGCCATCTGCCCTGGATGCTTGAGCTGAGATTCCTGCATTGCTGGGGGTTGGACTAGATGACCCTGGGATCAGGGCCGTATCTAGGGGGGGGGGCGAGGAAGTCCCCCCCCCAGGGGCATAGGCGCCCCCCCCGCCAAAACGGCTTTAAAACGGTGCCATGAATATGTCAATTTATGGGTGGGGGGAGGGAGAGGGGGGTGGCCCCCCAGGAGAAGCTGCTCTGGTCTAGCCAGGGGGGAAAGTGGAGGGGGGGAGGCAGTTGCACAGGCTCCACATCCCCCCAAGTTGCTCCCCGTCTCTGGATCTCCACTCCCCCCTTTCTGCGCTCCAGCAATTCAAGCTGAATTGAGAGACTAGCCGGGATCTGTTCAGGGGCGCAGCGGGTCGGTCAGGATGTGCAAAGGGAGGAAGGGCTCAGCTGGGGGGGGGGGGACTCGGCACTGCAAGGGTTAAAGGGAACCGAGCTGCCTTCCTAGAGAGGCCAGGAAGCAAGGGGGGGCAGGTCCTCCAGAGCCAAGGCCCCCCCCTCCCCAGTCCTTCCCTGCTTGGGTGTCTCTCCTGCAAGGGCTGCCTCGCTCTCCCCTCCTGGGATCTGGTGAGTCTCCCCTCTCTCTCTCTGGGATCTGGTGGGGGTCCCAGGGCTGCAGCAGGGGAGGGGGCCTGATCTGCTCCTGCAGGGGGGGGGGAACCCAAGTCAGGGGGGAGGAGAGGGTCCTGCCAGCGAGGGGCCAGGTCTGCCACGCTCTCCCTCCTTCCTGCAGATCAGAGGATCCCAAACTCAGTTGGCCTTTCGCCCCCCCTTCAGAAAAACAATGACTCTCCCACGAAATCTCCCTTCTTTAAACAAAGGGGTCCCTGGGACTTTACCTCTGTGTGACGTCTCTCAGCGGCATTGCAGAACAGAGGAAATGTGTGCAAGTGGTTTTCCAAAGCTGGAGGAGGTGGACTAGACCCCCCCCCAAAAAAAAGGTGGGAAAGAGAGGCCAGGAATAAGGAGAGGGACCTCAGCCCAGAGTCTGGCTGCTGCATTGGGGACCAGTTTCCCAGTGTCTCCCAGGGCAGCTCCCCACGGAGGCCACTGCAGCAATCCCCTCGCACCCAGAGCAGGGCATCCCAGGACCACATCCTCTCTCTCCCAAAGGGATTGTTGCTGGCAAAGCAGCCGGAAATGGGCGCTGCTCCTCACTGAGCCTCCAGGGACCTGGGCATCAATGGCTGTGCGTGTGTGAAGCCATCTAAGAGAATCATCATCATCATCATCAAACTACCCATCCTTTACTCTGAGTTTCAAGGGAGATGTCTTTGGCCCTCAGTGGGTTGACTAGATACATACCTGGCCCTCAAAGCAAAGGAAAAGAGACCCCACCCCAGGAGTCTGCTTTCTTTGTCTTCTCCTCCTCCTCTTCCAGATACCTCATGGTTTGGGCTGTGGTGCAATCCAGCCCTGGTAATAATAATAATAATAATAATAATAATAATAATAATAATAATAATAATAATATTTATACTCCACCCACTCTGGGTATATCCCAATAGAATACTAAAAACAGTATGAAACATCAAACATTTAAAACTTCCCTAAACAGGGCTGCCTTCAGATGTCTTCTAAACATCAGATAGTTGTTTATCTCTTTGACATCTGGTGGGAGGGCGTTCCACAGGGCGGGTGCCACCACCAAGAAGGCCCTCTGCCTGGTTCCCTGTAACCTCTTTTCCCGCAATGAGGGAACGGCCAGAAGGCCCTTGGTGCTGGACCAGGGGCGCCGACTTATAAAAAATATTGGGGGGGCCCATACCGGGGTCCTGCCCCGGGAAGTTTTCTAAATTTTAGATGAAAATTAGTGAGTTTTAAAGTTTTTTTATGTCATATGATCAACATTAGAACCCCGAAAACTCGACTCTCTATAACTCCACACTCCGGGAAACTCGACAAGCCTGAAACACTTTTTGGCTTTGAAAAAAGAAACAAAACATAAACACGCACGGTATTTTCGTAAAAAGCTAATTTAATTTACAGTAACAATTATGCTTATAGACTATTACAGAGCAGTGAATATATAGCTCTGAAAAGACTGAAATGATATTTAAATAAATCCTAAACTATCATTAAAAGAATAAAACATAAAATATTGCTGTCGCACAGTAATAGCACTTTGATTAATAAGTGAAATAGCTAATTTAAGCTTACTTTGAATAAGGCTGAGGGTTCATTAAATAAAAATAATATCTCAAAGTTAATGCTTTAATACAGTTAATAAAGTTAATACAGTATGCCTAATACTGTATGTAAATACTGTAATACTGTATGTAAATAACGGGCTTTAATTGGGTCTTACACCCTAAAAATATTTAAGTATTTGAAAATAACTAATACAGTACTATAGTAATATAGAAATACAGTACTAAACTAGTACTAATATTTCGAAACTGAAAATTTAACATTCTGTATGTATTTAATTCTCTATTTTATAAAGATTTTTAATATCTGACAGTGAGTTTGGAGTAGCCCAATGCAAAAATCCTGAGGATCCATGTGGATCCATGCTTTGTAACCACGTTTTTGCACCACTGTGACCCTAGGCAACAGTGGGTGCGTGATTTTTTGTGTGCAAGATGTAGCCATGAACATGCTATGTGATCTGATGGTGAATTTGGGGTGACCCAATGCAAAAATCCTGAGGATCCATGTGGATCCGTGCTTTGTCACCACGTTTTTGCACCATTGTGGCCCCAGGCCACAGTGGGTGCGTGATTTTTTTGGTACAGACTGTAGCCATGGACATGTAATGTGATCTGATGGTGAATTTGGGGTGAGCCAATGCAAAAATCCTGAGGATCCATGTGGATCCGTGCTTTGTCACCACGTTTTAAATGGGGAGGGAAGGAAAAACACAGAAGGGACAAGAAGCACAAGAGGGGTGTGCAGCTGGCTAAGAATGCAGGGGAGGAGTTTAACGGGGTGGGGGGGAGGAAAGGAAGGCAAAAGTCCCCCCCCCAAGCCAGCCCTCTCTCTCTCTCCCCCACCTGCGAGTCCCTAGAGCACGGAGAGGAGGAGGTGGTGGGCTGGAGCCTGCACGCAGTGTGACTAGGAAAGAATTAGAAGGAAGGACTCGATCCTTTCCTTAACCCTCTGCTTGCCAGGAGGGCAGGGGATTCCCTGCTCTTTGTTGAGTTTGAGCAAATGCAGCAACAGAAGCGGGTGGGCAGTAAGACCCTGAGGCAGAATGCAGGAAAGCAGCAGCTTCCGCCTTCCCTCCACCCGCCCGCCCGATCTTATTTTTGCCTGATTTTTGCCTATTTTTGCCCCTGCCCTCCGGCGAGTCAGCTCCAGGGACCACACATTCGCTCCATAACACGCACAGACATTTCCCCTTACTTTTTAGGAGAAAAAATCTGCGTGTTATAGAGCGAAATTTATGGTAATAATTCTCTTAAATTATTGGGGGGCAGAGCCCCCCCAAACGAATTTTTGAGGGGGCTCGGGCCCCCTCAGGCCCCATGGAGTCGGCGCCTATGTGCTGGACCTCAGGCTGAACGATGGGGGGTGGAGATGCTACTTCTGGGCTGAGGCCTTTTAGGGCTTTCAAGGTCAGCACCAAAACTTTGAATTGTGCTCGGAAACGTAATGGGAGTCAATATAGGTCTTTCAGTACTGGTGTTATGTTGTCTTGGCGGCCGCTCCCAGTCACCAGTCTTGCTGCTGCATTCTGGATTACGGTAGTTGTAGTTTCCGGGTCACCTTCAAAGGTAGCCCCACGTAGAGTGCATGGCAGTAGTCCATGTGGGAGATAAGCATAGCATGCACCACTCTGGAGAGACAGTCTGCAGGCAGGTAGGGTCTCAGCCTGCGGACCAGATGGAGCTGGTAGACGGCTACCCTGGACACAAAATTGACCTGTGCCTCCATGGACAGCTGAGAGTCCAAAATGACTCCTAGGCTGCACACCTGGTCCTTCAGGGGCACAGTTGCCCCATTCAGAACCAGGGAATCCCCCAAACCTGCACCCCCCCAGTTTCCCAAAAGAGGATTCAACCTTGTCAGGATTCAACCTCAATCTCTTAGCCCCTGTCCATCCATCCACCAACCAACCGCCTCCAGGCACTCGCACAGGACCTTCACCGCCTTCACATCTTCTGATTTAAAAGAGAGGTAGAGCTGGGTGTCATCTGCATGCTGATGAAAACTCAGCCCAAACCTCCTGATGATCCCTCCCAGTGGCTGCATATAAATGTTGAAAAGCATGGGGGAGAGGACAGAACCCTGAGGCACCCCACAAGTGAGAGCCCAAAGGTCTGAAGACTCATCCCCCATCACCACTTTCTGGACATGGCCCAGGAGGAAGGAGCGGAACCACTGTAGGACTGTGCCCCCAGCTCCCAGCCCCGCCAGACGGTCCAGAAGGATGTCATGGTCGATGGTATCAAAGGCCGCTGAGAGATCCAGCAGAACTAGGAAGCAGCTCTCACCTTAGCCCTCCAGAAATCATGAACCAGCGCGACCAAGGGAATTTCAGTCCCATGGTGAATCCCGACTGGAAGGGATCCAAATGGTCCGCTTCTTCCAGGCGTGCTTGGAGTTGTTTGGTAACCACCCGCTCAATCACCTTGCCCAAGAATGGGAAATGTGAGACTGGGCGATAGCTGGCTATATTGGCCTGGTCCAAAGATATTTTTTTTAAGAAGCGGTTTAATAACTGCCTCTTTCATCGGGTCTGGGATGGCTCCCTCACAGAGGGAAGCATTCACCACCCTGCAGAGCCCATCGCCCAGCCCTTCCCGGTTGGCTTTTCTGAGCCAGGATGATCAAGGAGGCAGGTGGTCAGTTTCACTTGTCCAAGCAGCCTGTCCACATCCTTGGAGGTAACCTGACTAGACGGGACTCTAGCACTCTCCCACTCTGGCCCTGCTCCCGTGGTGGAGTCTACTGCTTTCCAAATCTGAGTGACTTTAACTGCAAAAAACTTTGCCAAATCATTGCAGGAGATCTCAGGGTCCTTTTGAGCCCCCAATGACACAGGTGGTTCCACTAAATTGTGAACCACCTGAAAGAGTCTCCTGGTGTTGTTTTCTGCAGATGCAATAGAGGCAGTTTAGACAGCCATCGTCACTTGGTAGGCTCGACGTTGAGCACTAACCCATATCTGGTCAGATTCAGAGTGTGTTTTCTGCCACCGACACTCTAGTCATCTCAGTGATTGTTTCACCCCCCTCAGATCCGGGGAAAACCACGGGGCTGTCCAGGCTCCATGCAATTGAAGAGGTCAATTTTGAACCAGGCCATCGATAGCCCGGGTTAACTCCACATTCCAGGGGCCACAAGGAAATCAGCAGAAAGGCCATCAACATGGGATAAAACATCCCTCCTCCTTTCTGGAAACCATTTGGATCCATTAAGTACCAGGGGTGGGCCGTCCGAATTGGTCCCTCCTCCCTGCAGAGGGAAAGGGCTGCGGAGAGGTCCAGTTGCACCAGGAAGTGATCTGACCATGACACTTCTTTTGTTTTGGTTTCACTTCATGTCAGATCACCCACATCCATAGAGGTGAACATGCCAGGTCAAGTCCTCCATCCAAGTCATGGTCTCATGAATCCTTGACCTGGCATTGCACAGCAGCCCCTTCAGGTCACGTGGGTCTCCCTTGCTGATTCCAGTATCCACCCGGTCAAGACCAGACCCGGAGGCAGGGATAGTCCTCAAACAATGACTAAACCTGCCTCCTCGGTAATGACGTGGTCTGGTCATAGTGTAACTCGTCCTCCTACCCGTGATCACTGTGATTGGGTGTCCCAGTGCTCCCCCCCCCCCGGGGAACCCATCCCCTGCCATTCTGTTGAATGGGGCCGACTCCCACACAGCCCTGACCCTCTCACCTAAAGAACAAAACTATACAAACTATACAAAAAATAAAAATATTTACTACTAATAATAAAAACTTTTACGTAACAAAGCATTTGCTTTGTAGGATTGGCAAGAGCTTCTCATTAAGACAGAACTTGGCAGAAGACCAAAGGGTTCCTTCCGATCTCTTAGAGACTTCCAGAGAGCACAGATGGATGAGCGAGACTCAGCTGGCCCTGCAGCAAGAAGAGGCCATGTCATCCAAACCGGGAGCAGTGGGGGATTCTGGGAAAACTCTGTGCTGAGGATCCTGGGTGAGGAGGACACCCTCCACTCAGAGGTTCAGAGCCAGCAGTTGAGGCAGTTCTGTTTCCAGGAGGCCAAAGGACCCCGAGAGGTTTGCAGCCGACTCTACCACCTTGACCGTCAGTGGCTGAAGCCAGAAAGGCACACGAAAGCTGAGATGCTGGACCTGGTGATCTTGGAGCAGTTCCTGGCTGTTCTTCCCCCGGAGATGGAGAACTGGATGAGGGACTGTGGAGCGGAGACCAGTTCCCAGGCGGTGGCCCTGGCCGAAGGTTTCCTCCTGAGTCAGGCAGAGGAGAGAAAGCAGGTGAGAGAGACTTTCCTCTGGATACTCCCAAGGGGATCCAAACAGGACAGAGAACATCAAAAAAATGGTCTGCTGATGGCCCATCCTTTTTCTGGGAATGAGATCTAACACCCTTAAAGATTCTGTCTTTGTCATTCTCTTTCTAACATTTCTCACCATTCATTTACGATTTTGAATCCTTGTTGCTCTTTCAGGGAAAGGATCATTTTGCAGAAATGGACCTGGATTCCTATGAGGCAGAGAGGCCTCCGTTGGACACCAGAGAGCGGCCACTGGGTAAGGAGGAAGGTGGTTTTTCTCTGTTTGGTCTCATTCTGTTGCTTTCCCAACTAATCTGTGGGGTTTTAAAATCTTTTTTTGGGGGGGACACAGTTGGGAACAAGGGTACAAAGGAAGGGAGAAGTATTTCTGCACGACTAACATATGAAATGGGCACAAATGTCCAACTGCACTCATCAGGAAAGGGTTTCTGAAAGGCCCATCTGTAGATAGAGATGCCCTGTTTCACCTGTGAGAGAAGCAGGCGCTCCTAGCATCCTCCTTACCTGTTTTCTCTTTCAGGAGACAGAATGATGCCAGCAAGACCTCCTGATCCGCCTTTTCATGGGGGCAGAAGGGAAGCAGCGGCTGCGGAACCAGATCAGGTCAGGGGAAGCTGCCTTGTGGGGACAGAGGCTGAGGGATGGAGCAATGTCATGGACTGGTTGGGCACAGAGGAATGGTGGGAGGAAGCAGCCGGGGAACCAGGAAGGGAAGACGACTCAGAACCCAAGGAGTGGAGGTGGAAGAAGGATGAGCGGTCGGAGGGAGAAGCCTGGGAAGAGGAGGTGTCAGAACCTGAAGGGGCAACAGGGCTTAGTGAGCT
This sequence comes from Podarcis melisellensis, assembly GCF_964234715.1. Lineage (NCBI taxonomy): Eukaryota > Metazoa > Chordata > Lepidosauria > Squamata > Lacertidae > Podarcis > Podarcis melisellensis. The sequence continues at coordinate 104,818,667 of NC_138531.1, read as the reverse complement.
GGGAGACTCTGTGGCAGAATGCAGTGCAGAATCGGAGGCAGAAGAGGAAGGAGGCGAGTGGGAGGAGGAAGGTTGAGAGGCAGAGGTGAGTCAGGAGAAGGAGGAGCCACGGGGGGCTCCCTCTCCTTCTGCCAGAAGCCCCCCTCCCTGCTTGTCTCTCAGAGCCCAGAGACTTCTGACAATTGAATTGACACTGTTGGATCGCTTGCCAGAAACCCCAGAGAGGAGGGGACTTGGAAAGCTGTGGGGAGTCGGGGGCTTTCACTCTCAGCAATTGATTTCTTGGAGGAAGACCCTTTCATGGAATTCTACTCAATATTGATCCAGAGCAGAACTACATTGTATAGTTAGCAGAGTGAAAACCTAAACACATTGCAGGATCCCCCCAAAATAGACCATAGGCAATTGTATTTCATTCAGCAGAGCTTTACTGCTACTGTGAAGGCATAATGTTCCCAAATCCAAAACGTTCAGGATTGGCCCTGTGCATAAGAAATCCAGTTGCAGCATACTTAGCTGAAATTTACCACAACCTAGGACTTGCTGATCAGAAGGCTGGCAGTTTCCAATCCCCACAACGGGGTGAGCTCCTGTTGCTCGGTCCCTGCTCCTGCCATCCTAGCAGTTGGAAAGCACGTCAAAGTGCAAGTAGATAAATAGGTACCGCTCTGGCGGGAATGTAAACGGCATTTCCGGGTGCTGCTCTGGTTTCACCAGAAGCGGCTTAGTCATGCTGGCCACATGACCCGGAAGCTGTATGCCGGCTCCTTCGGCCAATAAAGCGAGATGAGCTCCACAACCCCAGAGTCGGCAACAACTGGACCTAATGGTCAGGGGTCCCTTTACCTTTAGGGAATTCTGGTGGCCCAAAATTAAGGAGGATACCGCAGAATACGCGAGGGGGTGCGAAGTCTGTCAGACAGCCAAAGGGCAAAGGGCAGCCCCAGCTGGGCTGTTACAACCGTTACCCACCCCAAGTAAACCGTGGGAAGTGGTATCCATGGATTTTTTCACCAACTTGCCAGTGTCACAGGAAAACCCCCCCGGTTATTTGGGTGGTGGTAGATGTGCTGACAAAGATGGCGCATTTTGTACCTTGCTCTAAGATACCTTCCAGAAAGGAGACAGCAGGGTTGGTCGTGGATCATGTGTTTAAGTTGCACGGTATGCCATCAAGGCTAATCACAGATTGCGGAAGTCAGTTTACTTCGCATTTCTGGAGGAGGTTGATGCAGTTGTTAGGGGTGGAGGTTAGCCTGACGTCAGCTAGGAATCCACAGAGAAACCGAGAGTCAGAAAGGACCAATGCCACCCTGCAGCAATACTTGAGGTGCTATACATGCTACCATCAAGATGATTGGGTAGAGAAGCTGAGCCTGGCCGAGTTTGCACACAACAATGCGGTCCACGCATCCGCGGGCGTGGCCCCCTTGGTGGCGAACTATGGTGTGCATCCCAGGGCCTTTCTGGGTAGGGAAGAGGTGCTGTCAGTACCAGCAGCTGAGGAGTCTGTGGAGTAAATGGAGTACTTGCATGAGATATTGAAAGACAGCCTGGAAGCATCAAAGGCAGATTACAAAAGGATCTCGGACGCACATAGGCGGGAGGGAGAGAAAATCCAGGTAGGAGACCAGGTGTGGTTGTCCTCAAAGGGGTGCCGTTCAAAGGGAGGCGCATGAAGCTAGAGCCGCGGAGGCTGGGGCCGTTTAAGGGGGTGCAGGAAATTAATCTGGTGTCCTTTAGGCTCCGGTTCTTTGCTGTCCCCCTTTATTCCAGCACACAGGTACCAGGGGGAGAGGAAGGAACCTCCACCCCCCCCTAAGCTGGTAGAAGGGGAGCAGGAGTACAAGGATGGATTCTGAAACTGGGATGCTTGCGTAGGCAGAATGATTAGAAAAACACCAACTGGAGTACCACCTATTTACAAAACATGACTGCTCCAGTCACCAGTCTAGCTGCCGCATTCTGGATTAGTTGTAGTTTCCGGGTCACCTTCAAAGGTAGTCCCAGGTAGAGCGCGTGGCAGTAGTCCAAGCAGGAGATAACCAGAGCATGCATCACTCTGGCAAGACAGTCACGGCAGATAGGGTCTCATCCTGCATACCAGATGGAGCTGGTAGACACAGAATTGACCTGTGCCTCCATGGACAGCTGTGAGTCCGAAATGACTCCCAGGCTGCGCAGCTGGTCCTTCAGGGGCACAGTTGCCCCATTCAGGACCAGGGAGTCCTGTCCCCCCAAAACAGTACTTCTGTCTTGTCAGGATTCGACCTCAATCTGTTAGCCACCATCCATCCACCAACCAACCAACCAACCGCGTCCAGGCACTCACACAGGACCTTCACCGCCTTCACTGGTTCTGATTTGAAAGAGAGGTAGAGCTGGGTATCATCCGCATATTGATCAACACCCAGCCCAAACCCCCTGATGATCTCTCCCAGCGGCTGTATTAACAGAAAGGAAAGAACAGAGCATTGTGTAGCAGATCATATTTCTGCTGTCTCAGAGGAGGACATTTCCCTTTTTCTTTTAGGGTCCAGTGTGCTTTGAAGATGTCGCTGTCCGTTTCACGGACGAGGAGTGGGCATTGCTGGATCCTGACCAGAGAGCTCTGCATAAGGACGTCATGGAGAAGAATCGTGGGATCGTGGCCTCTCTTGGTAAGTCTCCCTGTGGGATTGTACTATCTGTCTGGAAATTCAAAAAATACCTCTATGTGATTTCCCCAGAGCTCAACAGCGCCCCCTCCAACACCTGGGAACCAACACCCCCACAAAAAACCTTGAACAGCAAATTCCAGTATTTTCTGTGAACCATCTTCCTCGAGTTCTGCCTTTTTATACCACGATTCGGCTGGTTTGAACTGGCCAGACATATTAAATGTCACCTTCAGAGTTGTTCGGAAAGATAAGTAGCTTCTGTCAGGTTTTCTGTTTTTGTTTTTGCTGCTGTCAGTCTTGGGTTGACCAGAGAGACGCCTCACATTGGCGATTGGAATCAGTGTAGCACCAGTGGAGAAGGGGGCAGATGGGGGAATCGGTGAGGCAGTCCCATGACTCCTTGACGGAGACCAGCGGGGAGAGCACGGGTCCTCCGCTGCCCACACCCTCCTTGCGCAGAAGGCTTCCGCGCAGGGAGAGTAGGAGGAGACTAGGCGTCAAAGAGCTTCTTTGCTGGAAGAAGTTCAAGAAACGCCCACTGATGGATTCTGCCAGCGATTGAGACAGCCACGGGTGAGTGGCTGTCCAGACAGAAGAGGTTCACTCAGGCAACCCAGCCAGGTGTTGCACCGGTTTACGCACGAGCAACCCCTAGAACCATTACAATCATCATGTTATGTACAAATGTTCTCCCTTCCATCCTCAGGACTTCCCTCAACTCCCCCTCTACTGAGTAATTTAGTTTTATTTATTGTGTCCTGCTTTATATAAAAGTAAATTCCCTTACCATTTCTCTTAATTTTTCTGTTACTATAATAAGGTTGTGAACGTTTATTCAGACCCTGCCAGTTGTTGTTTCTGTAAATAACCTGTAAATGGTTCCCAAACTTTTAAAATCCTTTTTCTTCTTCTCTTGTAGTTTATCTGTTAGCTTAGCCAATTCTGCATAATTCATCAGTTTTTCTTACCATTGTTCTTTTGATGGTATTTCTTCCATCTTTCAATTTTGTGCAGTCAAGATATTTGCCACTGTTGTAGCATACATAAATAATGTCCATTTTTCTTTTGGCAGCTCTTGATTTGAGATACCTAACAGAAAGGCTTCAGGCTGTTTACCAAAGCTCATTTTAAACATTTTTTTCAGTTCATTATATATCATTTCCCAATATTTTTTAATGCATTTGCATTCCCACCATATATGATAAAATGTTCTTTCCTTTTCTTTACATCTCCAGCATCTATTATTTTCTTTCTTAAACATCTTTGCCATTCTCACTGGTGTGATATACCATCTATACATCATTTTCATGTAATTCTCTCTTAATAATATAAAATCTGTAAATTTTATATCAATTTTCCACAATTTCCCCCAACTTTCAAATTGAATGTTGTGTCTCACATCCTGAGCACATTTAAACATGACTGATTTAACATCTTCATCTTTGATTTCCCACTCTAATAAAACACTATATGCTTTTTTAAACAAAATTGGATAAAGTTGGAAAAAGAAGAAGAATCCTCAATCTTCTAATTTCTTCATTACTGTAGCCTTTTTCACTTAATAGTACTATTTTACATCGCTTTTGGGTGTCTGGTCAACTCTTTGTGCCATTTCTTTAATTTTATTATGTTTTACAAACTCACTAAATGAAAAAAACACCAAATAAGCAACGAACGTGATAGACATCACGTAACACGCTGACAAAAGTCAACCTAAGCAAGTTGTGTTTCCTTTTTCTAGTTATTTGGCTGTAACTTTTGGTAGAATACAGATAGGTACATTCTTGATTAAATTATCCTTACATTGATACATAATTTGTGGTATTACTCCAAACGAAGTGGTGTTACGAACCATAAAACATCTGAAATAAGCTTTTTTCCTAAAAGGCTTCCACAGTTTTGGCCACTACTGTATATCAAACAAATCAACATTCAACAATCCATCAGAATATATTGCCAAAAATGTTGGTTAATGACAATCAACAAAGGCAATGAACAAAGCCCCAACTCCATTCAGTTCTTCTTGATTTGTGCCTGAGGCTCTAATCCCTTTTTGTCCCCATTGCAGATTTTGATGAATTGGAAATCAAGAACAAGGGTGACCATGACAAAACCCCCAGAGAGGAGAAGCCACGCAAAAATTTGGAATGTGGAGAGAGCTGCAGTCAGAGCTCCCATTCCACTTCCCAACAAAGAATTCTCATTGGAAAGAAACCCTATCAGTGCGTGGAATGTGGAAAGAGCTTTAGCCAGAGAGGCCATCTCACTAAGCATCAGAAAATTCATACAGGGGAGAAACCCTATCAGTGCGTGGAATGTGGAAAGAGCTTCAGTCAGAGCTCCCATCTCAGTTACCATCAGAAAATTCATACAGGGGAGAAACCCTATCAGTGCGTGGAATGTGGAAAGAGCTTCAGTCAGAGCTCCCATCTCAGTTACCATCAGAAAATTCATACAGGAGAGAAACCCTATCAGTGTGGGGAATGTGGAAAGAGCTTCAGGGAGAGCTCCAGTCTCACTAAGCATCAGAGAATTCATGCAGGGGAGAAACCCTATCAGTGTGGGGAATGTGGAAAGAGCTTCAATAAGAACTCCAATCTCACTTCCCATCAGAGAATTCATACAGGGGAGAAACCCTATCAGTGTATGGAATGTGGAAAGTGCTTCAGTCAGAACTCCAATCTCACTTCCCATCAGAGAATTCATGCAGGGGAGAAACCCTATCAGTGCCTGGAATGTGGAAAGAGCTTTAGCCAGAGAGGCCATCTCACTAAGCATCAGAGAATTCATTCAGGAGAGAAACCCTATCAGTGTGGGGAATGTGGAAAGCGCTTCAAGAGGAGAGACATTCTCACTTCCCATCAGAGAATTCATGCAGGGGAGAAACCCTATCCGTGCGTGGAATGTGGAAAGAGTTTCAGTAAGAGCTCCTCTCTCACTTCCCATCAGAGAATTCATAGAGGGGAGAAACCCTATCAGTGTGTGGAATGTGGGAAGAGCTTCAGTAAGAGCTCCAGTCTCACTTCCCATCAGAGAATTCATACAGGGGAGAAACCCTATCAGTGCATGGAATGTGGAAAGAGCTTTAGTATGAGCTACAGTCTCACTTCCCATCAGAGAATTCATACAGGGGAGAAACCCTATCAGTGTGTGGAATGTGGAAAGAGCTTCAGTAATAGCTCCAGTCTCACTTCCCATCAGAGAATTCATACAGGGGAGAAACCCTATCAGTGCATGGAATGTGGAAAGAGCTTCAGTAAGAGCTCCAGTCTCACTTCCCATCAAAGAATTCATACAGGGGAGAAACCCTATCAGTGCATGGAATGTGGAAAGAGCTTCAGGACGAGCTCCGATCTCAATTCCCATCAGAGAATTCATACAGGGGAGAAACCCTATCAGTGTGTGGAATGTGGAAAGAGCTTCAGTCACAGCCACAATCTCACTTCCCATCAGAGAATTCATGCAACGGTTGGAAAAACCATTATCCAGCTTTAGGAGCCAGGCAAATCCACACCTTGTTAACCAGGCCTTTGCCTAATTGACATCTAATGCCCTTTTAAAATGTGGTAGTGAGGGGGGTTACAGATGTGCATTTTGTGATTCTATGTTGTCTTTTTATGTTGTAACCGTCCTGCAACAGTGGGAACAGAAGTCAACTCTTAGAGGCTGATGGGTCTTTGCCCCCCCCCAATAACATAGTCATACCTTTTGTTACATTTGCTTCAGGTTACGTCTTTTCAGGTTGCATCCTGCAACAACCCGGAAGTACCGGAAAGGGTTACGTCCGGGTTTCACCGCTCACCATGCGCAGACGTGCAAAATGATGTCATGCGCATGCACAGATGTGGCGGCTTGTGACCCTTGCATGCACAGACACGGGTTGTGTTCCTTTCAGGTTGCGAATGGGGCTCCAGAACGGATCCTGTTCGCAACCAGAGGTCCAACTGTTTTTGATGGAGAAACCCCCAGTTGGTACATGTTGCCATTCCAATGCCCTTTATGCATCATGTGATTGATTGTGCAAGGCGGGCCTTACCTGGCCCCTCCCACCCATATTTTATTCAAGTTGGCACCACTGTTTCGGGTGGTATACAAATTAAATAAATACATAAATTGCCTTCCTTTGGACATGTTCCAGCTTGTCAATATCCTTATTTATTATCATTTTTAAAATTTATGTGCCTTTCATCTGAAGATTTTACAACAGAAACATACTGGATGAAAGCATGGCTTTCTCAAAAACAAGTCAAGCCTGAGAAATCTCTCCTCCCCTTTTCTTTGGATGGAGTTACAAACTTTGTTGATCAGGGGAGAAGGCTTTTGACAAAGTCCCCCGTGAAATTTTGGCAGGAAGCTGGTAAAATGTGGGCTGAACGAAGTAACTGTTAGGTGGATTTCACTAACCGAACCCGAACAGTCCTCCTCCATGGTTCCTCGTCATCCTGGATAAAAGTGGCAAGAGGGGTGCTGCAGGGTTCTGTCCTGGGCCCATTGTTGTTCAACGTCTTTATAAATGACTTGGATGAAGGACCTGAGAGGGATACTCATTACATTTGCAGATGACACAAAACAGGGAGCAGAGGTCAACACAATAATCTTTATTGTCATTATCCCATGTCGCAGAAGGCAGAATCAGAGCAAGGACATGAATTTTGTTGTTTAGTCATTTAGTCGTGTCCGCCTCTTCGTGACCCCCTGGACCAGAGTACGCCAGGCACTCCTGTCTTCCACTGCCTCCTGCAGTTTGGTCAGACTCATGCTGGTAGCTTTGAGAAAACTGTCCCACCATCTCGTCCTCTGTCGTCCCCTTCTCCTTGTGCCCTCCATCTTTCCCAACATCAGGGTCTTTTCCAGGGAGTCTTTTCTTCTCATGAGGTGGCCAAAGTCTTGGTGCCTCAGCTTCAGGATCTGTCCTTCCAGTGAGCACTTGGGGCTGATTTCCTTCAGAATGGAGAGGGTTGATCTTTTTTAAAAAATTATATTTATTCGAATTTTAAAGATTACAAAGAAAAAAAAGAAAAATAAAAAAGACAGAAAAAATACAAACAATAAAAAAGAACAGATCAAACCTTTACATAGCTTTCTTTCCTTTGCTTATTTCCTCGACCTCCTCACACCTCCCATTTTTGTATTCTAATTCAATTTGTTATTTCAGCAAATCCTTCCAACCTTGTTTTTATCTTAATAATTTGTCTTAATATACTATAATTTTACATTCTCTTTCACCAATTCATTTTTACTTAATCCTTTATGTCATTTCTGCTAAAACCACATAATTTTCTTTTCCCAACATCTTTCTAACAATCCTTAATTTTGCAATATTTTTGAAGATAAACTTTAAATTTTTTCCAATCTTCTTCCACTGACTCTTCTCCTTGGTCCCGGATTCTGCCAGTCATCTCAGCCAGTTCCATGTATTCCATCACCTTCATCTGCCATTCTTCCCGGGTGGGTAGATCTTGTGTTTTCCAATACTTTGCAATGAGTATTCTTGCTGCCGTTCTTGCATACATAAAAAAAATTCTATCCTCCTTTCGCACCAATTGGCCGACCATGCCCAAGAGAAAGGCCTCTGGTTTCTTCTGGAAGATATATTTAAATACCTTTTTCATTTCATTATAGATCATCTCCCAGAAGGTCTTAATCTTTGGGCGTGTCCACCAAAGGTGAAAGAATGTACCTTCAATCTCTTTACATTTCCAACATTTATTATCGGGCAAGTGATAAATTTTTGCAAGCTTGACTGGTGTCAAGTACCACCTGTAAATCATTTTCATTATATTCTCTCTTGAGGGTTGATCTTCTTGCAGTCCATGGGACTCTCAAGAGTCTCCTCCAGCACCAGAATTCAAAAGCATCAATTCTTCGGCGATTAGCCTTCTTTATGGTCCAGCTCTCACTTCCATACATCACTACTGGGAAAACCATAGCTTTAACTATACGGACCTTTGTTGGCAAGGTGATGTCTCTGCTTTTTAAGATGCTGTCTAGGTTTGCCATCACCTTTCTCCCAAGAAGCAGGCGTCTTTTAATTTCGGATGAATAGTACCACTATATTCATGTCCACTAATGAGACATGAATAGTACCACTTTATTCTGCCTTGGTCTGGCCCAACGTAGAATACTGTGTTCATTTCTGGGCATCACAGTTTTAAGTATCAAGAAGGTGGAACACAATCCATATTCCTTTTATAACACATGGCCAATGGTTATTGAATACATAAATTGTGAAGACTGTTCCAGGAATCCACCCAGCACTCATGGGTAAAGGTGGCCTGATCTTTTTTAAAATAATCAAATGAAACTTTAACACATGGCAGGATGAAAGTCTGCAATTCCATCAGACAAGTTATTTGTTGTTTACTGTTGTAACCTTTGCTTTCTTTAAAATTATCTTTTACATCATGAAAATTGAAGTGAAGGACATGAGGCAGGAGCTGATAATGCAGGTGAGCTGTGCACATGTGAGCTGCAAGCAAGCTGCCGGCCAGCTCTGTGGAGGCTCCTTTTATTGACACAATATGCAAACCCAGGCAGATACATTTTGGGCTGTGACCTTTAAACATCTTCCAGGCCCGAGATTGTGGGGTGGTACAAAGCTATTTTGGCACCTGTTTCCACCGCGTCCTTTTCCCCTTGCACAGTTTATGACGAAGGAGACACAAAGGTTACAGACAGGACATGGCAGAGTACTGAGACCGCAAAAGGTTAGACAGAGGGCAAGATGTTCAGACAGCTGTGGCTTTATCTGTGGAGGGGAGTGTGCCCCACACCCAGCAATCATTTCTACAAAAATAAAAGCAATTTTTAAAAAAGGAGGTGGGGAAATCATGTGTACTATTCTACAGATCTTGCATGTGTTTTATGTTATTTGCAGACTGTAACTCCCAGTGATTTCACATTATCGATGGGTTTCTTTGTATTCAGCACACATGATTGCAGGTGAGACTGAATAAAAGACTTCCTAGGAAATTCCCTTTTACTGCTTCTGTATTGTTTCAAATGTGACTTCACTTACAGATAATGACAAATCATATTTATTGCTGACAAATCACACCACAGTCAGCTCATTAATCTCAAACCCTGCGCTGAACATGAGCAGCTGCTTTCTTCCCATTTCTTAGGTGGAAATAACTATAAGGAAGAAGGGAGATAGACCCTTTCCCTCAACCTTTGGGGGTCTGGGGGGCTTCATTTCACCCCTTAGTCCTGCTCCCGAAAGCTTGGCAGATGTGGAGTATTTGCTCACACATTGTCATGACTTAAAGATCAACATTGTTTAAAAAATGGTATTGCAGTACTAAAAAGGCTCAAGAATGCCATTTCTGTAGTAGCTTCAATTAACAATTAAGCATTTCTGCAAGGGGAAATGATATACAGTGGTACCTCAGGTTACATACGCTTCAGGTTACAGCCTCCGCTAACCCAGAAATAGTACCTCGGATTAAGAACTTTGCTTCAGGTTATGAACAGTTTAAGGTTAAGAACGGACCTCCAGAATGAATTAAGTACTTAACCCGAGGTACCACTGTACTTGTGTATGTTTGTATAGCACCATGCATAAGAAAGTATTGGTCACTCACAATGAGAATAGGATTCCTACATTGCTGGGGTGGGACTAGATGACCAGGGATCCCCTTCTATCCCTCCCACTCATGCCTGCTGAGGTAAAAGGATCCTGGGGGGGGGGGTCCTGTCACAGCCCTGCGACCTGCTGTTAAGAAAGTGTGTGCCCAAAGACTGGTGAAATCATGTACAACCTCGAAGGTGAAAGAATGGTGTAAAATATGAGACTGTACTCTACAAATGAAAGAAACGCAATACAAATGAAATGAGGCAACCACACAGTGAGTGTAACCGAAGGAAGGACTTGTGTGTCTCCGGGCCAGATTGTTGCCCTCAGGAGAGGGAGACCAGGAACCCCCCAAGCAGGACGTAGAGAGTCAGTCCCCCCTCTGACACCCGGAAGGGCCAGCCAGGCCGGGAAGAGAGCGGCTTCCCCTGCTTCCCCCTCTCCCTCCCCCCCCCAGAACAACTCTCCCAGGCCGGCTTCTCTCCTCCAGCGGCAGCAGGGCTCTCCCTCCCCGGCGTCTGACCTGCTGCGCTCCAGCCTGGGCTACACTGCTCCTCCGCTTCCTGGCCGAGGGACCAAGGGAGATGCTCAGAGCCCAGCCAAGAGCCAAAGGCCCCCCCAAAAGGGACCAAGGGAGATGCTCAGAGCCCAGCCAAGAGCCAAAGGGCCCCCCAAAAAGGGACCAAGGGAGATGCTCAGAGCCCAGCCAAGAGCCAAAGGGCCCCCCAAAAAGGGACCAAGGGAGATGCTCAGAGCCCAGCCAAGAGCCAAAGGCCCACCCAAAGGGACCGAGGGAGATGCTCAGAGCCCAGCCAAGAGCCAAAGGACCCCCCAAAAAAGGGACCGAGGGAGATGCTTAGAGCCCAGCCAAGAGCCAAAGGCCCCCCCAAAAAAAGGGACAGAGGGAGATGCTTAGAGCCCAGTCAAGAGCCAAAGGACCCCCCCAAAAGGGACTGAGGGAGATGCTCAGAAACCCAGCCAGGAGCCAAAGCACCCCCCCAAAGGGACCGAGGGAGATGCTCAGAGCCCAGCCAAGAGCCAAAGGCCCCCCAAAAAAGGGACCGAGGGAGATGCTCAGAGCCCAGCCAAGAGCCAAAGGCCCCCCCAAAGGGACCGAGGGAGATGCTCAGAGCCCAGCCAAGAGCCAAAGGCCCCCCAAAAAAGGGACCGAGGGAGATGCTCAGAGCCCAGCCAAGAGCCAAAGGCCCCCCAAAAAAGGGACCGAGGGAGATGCTCAGAGCCCAGCCAAGAGCCAAAGCCCCCCCCCAAAAGGGACCGAGGGAGATGCTCAGAGCCCAGTCAAGAGCCAAAGGCCCCCCCCAAAAAAGGATCCCTTGCCATAGGCGGATCCAGGGGGAAGCTGCCCCCTTAGAGCCATTCAAAATAATAAAGAGCTGAGGTTCAGGAAGGCGAGAGAGGGCTGAGCTGGAGGGGGGGACTGGCCTTGCAAGGGTTAAAGGGAACCGAGCTGCCTTCCTAGAGAGGACAGGAAGGAAGGGGGGCAGGTCCTCCAGAGGAAAAGCCCCTCCCTCCCCAGTCCTTTCCTGCTCGGGTGTCTCTCCTGCAAGGGCTGCCTCGCTCTCCCCTCCCGGGATCTGGTGAGTCTCCCCTCTCTCTCTCTCTCTGGGATCTGGTGGGGGTCCTAGGGCTGCAGCAGGGGAGGAGGCCTGGGGGGCCTGATCTGCTCCTGCAGGGGGGGGGCCCAAGTCAGGGAGGAGGAGAGGGTCCTGCCAGGGAGGGGCCAGGTCTTCCACGCTCTCCTTCCTGCAGAGCAGAGGATCCCAAACTCATTCAGAAAAAATCTCCCTTCTTCAGACAAAGGAGTCCCTGGGACTTTAACTCTCTGTGACGTCTCTCAGCATCACTGCACAACAGAGGGAAGAGGTGCCAATGGTTTTCCAAAGCTGGACAAGGAGGTGGACTAGCCCCCCCCCCAAAAAAAAAGGTGGGAAAGAGAGGCCAGGAATAAGGAGAGGGATCCCAGCCCAGAGTCTGGCTGCTGCATTGGGGACCAGTTTCCCAGTGTCTCCCAGGGCAGCTCCCCACGGAGGCCACGGCAGGAATCCCCTCGCACCCAGAGCAGGGCATCCCAGGACCACATCCTCTCTCTCCCAAAGGGATTGTTGCTGGAAAACCAGCCGGAAATGGGCGCTGCTCCTCCCTGAGCCTCCAGGGACCTGGGCATCAATGGCTGTGTGTGTGTTCAGCCATCTAAGAGAAGAAGAAGAAGAAGAAGAAGAAGAAGAAGAAGAAGAAGAAGAAGAAGAAGAATAACCTGCCAAAGGAGATGTATTTGGCCCTGTTCACTTGGCTCTCAGGTCATATGCATTCTTGGCCCTCAGAGCAAAGAAAAAGGGACCCCACCCCAGGAGTCTGTCTTGAGAGCGGCAAGAGAGTCCAAGTGCAAGAAAAGGAGACGGAAGCAGGGGAGAAATGTGCCCAGAAGTGGTGTGGGGGGAGAGCAACTCCTGAGGACCCCCGTAATAGTAATAGCAATAATAATAATAATAATAATAATAATAATAATTTATTTATACCCCACCCATCTGGCTGGATTTCCCCAGCTACTCTGGGCGGCTACCAAACAGAACACTAAAAACAGAATAAAACATTAAAAGTTTCCCTGAATAGGGCTGCCTTCAGATGTCTTCTAAAAGTCTGGTAGTTGTTCTCTTTGACATTGAATGAGAGGGCGTTCCACAGGGCAGGCGCCACTACCGAGAAGGCCCTCTGCCTGGTTCCCTGTATCTTTGCTTCTTGCAGGGAAGGAACCGCCAGAAGGCCCTCGGCGCTGGACCACAGTGTCCAGGCTGACCGATGAGGCTGGAGATGCTCCATCAGGTCTACTCGGCCTTTGAGGCCGTTCAGGGATTTAAAGGTCAGGACCAACACTTTGAATTCTGCTCGAAAACGTCCTGGGAGCCAATGTAGGTCTTTCAAGACCGGTGTTAGGTGGTTCGGCGGCCGCTCCCTGTCACCAGTCTAGCTGCTGCGTTCTGGATTAGTTGTAGTTTCCGGGTCATCTTCAAAGGTAGCCCCACAGAGAGCGCATTGCATCCACATAGAACCAAGCATTCATTTTTCACAAAATACAAATTATTCCCTTGTCAGTCAATTCTTGCATTTACTCGAAGGCAGGAGCAACTAGACTGATTCACCTCAGAGAAATCCCTTCAGTTGCCTCCACATTTTGCATCGCAATCTTCCTTCTAGGAGGGCTAGAGTCTGCTTCCCCTCCTCCTCTTCTCCTTCTTCTTCCTCTTCTCTTCACCTCCTCCTCCTCCTCCGTCTTCTTCTTCAGAAGATATCTCATGGTTTGGTACAGTCCCACCCTGATTCCTAGGAAGACTCATCCATGCTAGCTCAGGGAACATTTCTCTTCTTCGGACCTAAAAATTCTGTAACTAAACAATGTATTTGCTTTGTACGATTTCCTTGTTGTTGCTTAGTCGTATAGTCGTGTCCGCCTCTTTGTGACCCCCTGGACCAGAGCACGCCAGGCACTCCTGTCTCCCACTGCCTCCCGCAGTTTGGTCAGACTCATGCTGGTCCCTTCGAGAACACTGTCCCACCATCTCGACCTCTGCTGTCCCCTTCTCCTTGTGCCCTCCATCTTTCCCAACATCAGGGTCTTTTCCAGGGAGTCTTCTCTTCTCATGCGGTGGCCAAAGTACTGGAGCCTCAGCTTCAGGATCTGTCCTTCTAGTGAGCACTCAGGGCTGATTTCCTTCAGAATGGATCGGTTTGATCTTATTGCAGTCCATGGGACTCTCAAGAGTCTCCTCCAGCACCAGAATTCAAAAGCATCAATTCTTTGGCGATCAGCCTTCTTTATGGTCCAGCTTTCACTTCCATACATCACTACTGGGAAGACCATGGCTTTAACTATACGGACCTTTTTGGTAAGGTGATGTCTCTGCTTTTTAAGATGCTGTCTAGGTTTGTCATTGCTTTTCTTCCAAGAAGCAGGTGTCTTTTAATTTTGTGGTTGCTCTCAAAATCTGCAGTGATCATTGAACCCAAGACATTAAAATCTCTCACTGCCTCTATTTCTTCCCCTTCTATTTGCCAGGAGGTGATGGGCCCAGTGGCCATGATCTTCGTTTTTTTTGATGTTGAGCCTCAGACCATATTTTGCACTCTCCTCTTTCACCCTCAATAAAAGTTTATTTAATTCCTCCTCACTTTCTGCCATCAAGGTTGTGTCATCTGCATATCTGAGGTTGTTGATATTTCTTCCGGCAATCTTAATTCTGGCTAGGGATTCATCCAGTCCAGCCTTTTGCATGATGAATTCTGCATATAAGTTGGATAAGCAGGGAGACAATATACACCCTTGTCATATTCCTTTCCCAATTTTGAATGAATCAGTTCCATATCCAGTTCGAACTGTAGCTTCTTGTCCCACATAGAGATTTGCTAGCAATTCTCATTAACACAGGTAGAACTTGACAGAAGACCAAAGGGTTTCTTCTGATCTCTTAGAGACTTCCTGAGAGCACAGATGGATGAGCAAGATTCAGATGGAGCAGGAAGAGGCCATGCCAACCAAACTGGGAGCAGTGGGGGATTCTGGGAAAACTCTGTGCAGAAGATCCTGGGTGAGGAGGACACCCTCCGCTCAGAGGTTCAGAGCCAGCAGTTGAGGCAGTTCTGCTGCCAGGAGGCCAAAGGACCCCGAGAGGTTTGCAGCCGACTCTACCACCTTGACCGTCAGTGGCTGAAGCCAGAAAGGCACACAAAAGCTGAGATGCTGGACCTGGTGATCTTGGAGCAGTTCCTGGCTGTCCTTCCTCCGGAGATGGAGAGCTGGGTGAGGGACTGTGGAGCAGAGACCAGTTCCCAGGCGGTGGCCCTGGCCGAAGGTTTCCTCCTGAGTCAGGCAGAGGAGAGGAAGCAGGTGAGAGAGACTTTCCTCTGGATACTCCCAAGGGGTTCCAAACAGGACGGAGAACATCCCATAATGCTCTACTGGTGGCCTTTCCTTTTCCTGGGAAGGCATCCATGGAATAAGATTTCACACCCTTACAGTTTTTGACTTTGTAATTCCCTTTCTAACATTTCTCACCATTCTCTGTTTTGAATCCTTGTTTCTTTTTCAGGGAAAGGATCATTTTGCAGAAATGGACCTGGATTCCTGTGAGGCAGAGAGGCCTCCGTTGGACACCAGAGAGAGGCCTCTGGGTAAGGAGGAAGGTGGCTTTTCTCTGTTTGGTCTCATTCGGTACGTTTCCCAACTAATCTGTGGGTTTTTTTGGGGGGGGGGAGGACAGTTGGGGTCAAGGGTCCAGAGGAGGGGAGGTGTATTTTTATACAACTAACATATGAAATGGGCACAAACGTCTAACTGCACTCAGCAGGTACGGCTTTCTCAAAGGCCCATCTGTAGTTAGAGATGCCCCGTTTCACCTGTGAGAGACGTGGGCACTCCTGGCATCCTGCTTACCTTTTCTCTCTTGCAAGTGACAGAAGGATGCTGGCAGGACCTCCCTACCCACCTTTTCATGGGGGCAGAAGAGAAACAGCGGCTGTGGAACCAGATCAGGTCAGGCGAAGCTGGCTTGTGGGGACAGAGGCCGAGGGATGGAGCAATGTCATGGACTCTTTGGGCACAGAGGAGTGGTGGGAGGAAGCAGCCGGGGAACCAGGAAGGGAAGATGGCTCAGAGTCCAAGGAGTGAAGGTGGCGGAAGGATGAGTGATCAGAGGGAGAAGAGGGAGAAGCCTGGGAAGAGGAGGTGTCAGAAGCTGAAGGGGCAACAGGGCTTAGTGAGCTGGAAGACTCTGTGGCAGAATGCAGTGCAGAATCAGAGGCAGAAGAGGAAGGAGGCGAGTGGGAGGAGGAAGGTCGAGAGGCAGAGGAGAGTCAGGAGAAGGAGGAGCCACCGGGGGTCAGGATGACCTTGACAGAAGAGTTGACAGAACCTCTTTAAATCAGCTGTACTCTGAAGGAATGATCCAAACCTTACGAACCTTCTGACTGTTTCGTTTTCGCAGAGAAGCTTCCGGAACCCTCTTGAATTACCTTATTTTTCGCTCTATACGACACACTTTTCCCCCTCCAAAAATGAAGGGGGAAAGTGTGTGCATGCTATGGAGCGAATGCAGGCTTTCGCTGAAGCCTGGAGTGCGAGAGAGGTCCCGGCGAACAGCTGCCTGCAGCCCGAAGCCTGGGGAGTGCGGCGCTGTCTTTGGAGCCTGTGGGAGTTCCTGCCGGGCTCCCAGGGCTTGCAGATAGCAGCCTGCTGTCCCCGAAGCCAAAAAAGTGAGGCGGGGCGCTGCGCTGCCCTCCGTCTCGCTGTTCCAGCTTCGGGATGGCTGCGCAAAGCCTCTGCAGGGCGGCGGGGTGAAGGCACCCTGTTGCCCTGCGGAGGCTACAAAGGATGTCCCTGAGGCCTCAAGCCTTTGGAGTGCAGCTGCGCTCCAAAGGCTTCAGGGATCTTTGAGGCTGGTGGTGGGGGAAAGCAGCGCTTCCTCCCACCGCCAGCCCCACAAGCTCAGGGAGCAGCAGGAAGGTTCCCCGACCTGCTCTTGAATGCACCATGAACGCACCTTGTTTTTGAGGGGGAGAGCAAGATATTTTTTTTCCTATTCTCCCCCTTCTATGGTCCGGTGCGTCCAAAAGAACAAAAAATACGGTAACTAGAATAGGAAGGAGCTCTACATATCAGATCAATGCTTTCTCCACTAAGAAATGCAGACTGACAATCCCCCCATTTATTAAGTGCAGGAAGTATTGATATGCAAAACACCTCTGGAAAAACATTGCATGTACACTTTCCTTCGATAAGAATAAATCCTAGCCTTTGGTTGGTAGACCTGCAGTTCATCAGCAGACGACACAGTCTGACCAGAAGCTTCTGTGAGCAGCAGAACAACATCCTGACTCCGAAAACTAAATGTTGTCCCTCACATTAGAAAACAAAAGGCTACCTATGAAACCTGACACAGTTAAGGAAAAACACAACTCACTCATCAAAACAGCTATCTTATAAACCTTATCATCTTATCTTAGTTTGGCTAGCTTACTAATAGTATATAAACTCCACTCAAACATATAAACCAAGACCTGAAAACCTCGCTTTATAGCAAATCTCTCTAACAGAATATTGAACAGAGCACTTCTTTACCAGACCACATCAACAAACTTTGCCCTATATCATCCCACTTTTCAAATCTCTCCACACTAAATAAACTTCCACCTAGGCAACTAGTCCATTAATTGATTGACAGTGCAAACTGACAGACCCTCAGGGAATGAGCTGCTGTTCTCATTCGGCCTGAAACTCAGCCAAGATTGTGAATATTGTGTTCTCGCTGATAAGGAGTTAACTCCAGCTGTGAAGTGTGGGATTTCCTGCCCATATAACTCTGTGACACCAGCCTTCTGAATATTGCCAGTAGGATTCATCTGTAGTTGCAGTTTTCATAGAATCCTAGAGTTGAAAGGGACCCCAAGGGTCATCAAGTCCCATCCCATGCATTGCAGGAGTCTCAGCTATATCACCCAAGACACATGGCCATCCAAAGTAGGCTTCTTGTATTTCTATATTCATCACTGAGTGCTAAAATAGGCTTCTAAGCAGCGGGCAGACGAGAACAAATAATGTCCAGGATTCACTTTGTTGTTGTTGTTGTTTAGTCATTCAGTCGTGTCCGCCTCTTCATTACCCCCTGGACCAGAGCACGCCAGGCACTCCTGTCTTCTACTGCCTCCTGCAGTTTGGTCAGACTCATGCTGGTAGCTTCGAGAACACTGTCCAACCATCTTGTCCTCTGTCATCCCCTTCTCCTTGTGCCCTCCATCTTTCCCAACATCAGGCTCTTTTCCAGGGAGTCTTCTCTTCTCATGAGGTGGCCAAAGTATTGGAGCCTCAGTTTCACGATCTGTCCTTCCAGTGAGCACTCAGGGCTGATTTCCTAGAGAATGGAGAGGTTGGATCTTCTTGCAGTCCATGGGACTCTCAAGAGTTCCCTCTAGCAACAGAATTCAAAAGCATCAATTCTTCAGCGATCAGCCTTCTTGATGGTCCAGCTCTCACTTCCATACATACATGGTCTACTGGGAAGACCATGGCTTTAACTATACGGAGCTTTGTTGGTAAGGTGATGTCTCTGTTTTTTATTATGCTGTCTAGGTTTGCCATTGCCTTTCTCCCAAGAAGCAGGCGTCTTTTAATTTCGTGGCTGCTGTCACCATCTGCAGTGATCATTGAGCCCAAGAAAGTAAAATCTCTCACTACCTCCATTTCTTCCCCTTCTATTTGCCAGGAGGTGATGGGACCAGTGGCCATGATCTTCGTTTTTTTGATGTTGAGCTTCAGACCATATTTTGCGCTCTCCTCTTTCACCCTCGTTAAAAGGTTCTTTAATTCCTCCTCACTTTCTGCCATCAATGTTTTGTCATCTGCATATCTGAGGTTGTTGATATTTCTTCCAGCGATCTTAATTCCGGCTTGGGATTCATCCAGCCCAGCCTTTCGCATGATGAATTCTGCATATAAGTTAAATAAGCAGGCAGACAATATACAGCCTTGTCGTACTCCTTTCGCAATTTTAAACCAATCAGTTGTTCCATATCCAGTTCTAACTGTAGCTTCTTGTCCCACATAGAGATTTCTCAGCAGACAGATGAGGTGATCAGGCACTCCCATTTCTTTAAGAACTTGCCATAGTTTGCCGTGGTCGACACAGTCAAAGGCTTTTGCATAGTCAATGAAGCAGAAGTAGATGTCTTTCTGGAACTCTCTAGCTTTCTCCATAATCCAGCGCATGTTTGCAATTTGGTCTCTGGTTCCTCTGCCTCTTCTAAATCCAGCTTGCACTTCTGGGAGTTCTCGGTCCACATACTGCTTGAGCCTTCCTTGTAGAATTTTAAGCATAACCTTGCTAGTGTGTGAAATGAGTGCAATTGTGCAGTAGTTGGAGCATTCTTTGGCACTGCCCTTCTTTGGGATTGGGATGTAGACTGATCTTCTCCAATCCTCTGGCCACTGCTGAGTTTTCCAAATTTGCTGGCATATTGAGTGTAGCACCTTAACAGCATCATCTTTTAAAATTTTAAATAGTTCAGCTAGAATACCATCACTTCCACTGGCCTTGTTATTCACTTAGCTAGCCCCAACAGCATGCCCCCTTGAACCCCTGGAATTTGGCTGTAGGGCACTGGGAAGGATCCTCTTCAGAACAGGACATGAGGAGAGGAGAAAGGGGATCCTTCCATCTGGAAAACTGGAATCCCTGCGTAGGCAGGATGACTCGAAAACCACAAGGAAGAGAACCACCTATTTGCACAAAGATGAATACCCATAATTAAAAGCAGAATAAAATAATTCAATTAAAACGTCAAAATAGGCATCCAGAATTAAATTGTGCAGCAAAGCAATCCTATTGAAACAACGCAGCAATTAAGAGGAAGGAAGAAGACAGAGCATTGTGTAGCAGATCACATATCCCTTTTTCTTTTAGGGTCCAGTGTGCTTTGAAGATGTCACTGTTCGTTTCACAGACGAGGAGTGGGTGTTGCTGGATCCTGACCAGAGAGCTCTGCATAAGGACGTCATGGAGGAGAATCTTGGGATCGTGGCCTCTCTTGGTAAGGATCCCTGTGGGATCGTCATATCTGCCTGGAAATTCAGAAAATACCTCTATGTGACAAACCTCATATTTTTTCACAGAGCTCAACAGCGCCCCCTCCAACACCTAGTTTCTGTCAGGTTTTCTGTTTTTGTTTTCTTGGGTTGACCCAAGAGACGCCTGACATTGGCGATGGAGGGGAAGCCATGACTGGGCCAAACAAAACCCATCCCAGAGCTCTTGCCAGGCTTATTGAATCTCAGGTAGTAGAATTGATGATAATAATAATAGTAATAGTAGTAATTTTTATTTATCCCCTGCCCATCTTGCTGGGTTGCCCCATCCACTCTGGGTGGCTTCCAACACATATATACACATGAAATATTAGTAATAACAATCTGATCCCATATAAAAAGTACATAAACTTTAAAATAAACAATTTATAGTAGTGGCCAAAATTGTGGAAATCTCTTGCAAAAAGTATATTTCCAAGGTTTGATGGCTCAAAACACCACTTTTTTTGGAGTAATACCATAAAATTGTATATCAATGGAAATATAATTTAATGAAGAATGCAATGCAATAACATTTATGAAAGCGTAAGTATTAGAGCAGCAGCCATAAATACGAAACATGAAAGACATAGAAAAAATGAGATCTACAGAAATTCTCACCATGTCAATTAATACTTAGTTTGTTAACCTTTAGCTTTAATTCTGGCCTTACAACGCCTTCCCATGGAGTGAACCAAGTTTTTTCATTCTGCAGCTGTAATAATGTGACACCAAGATGGAATTGTTGACTCTATTAATTGGCTTTATTGCTGGGTTGCTTCTGACTAACTAAATATTTATATAAATATATATTGTTGCTGTTTAGTCGTGTCTGACTCTTCGTGACCCCGTGGACCAGAGCACACCAGGCACTCCTGTCTTCCGCTGCCTCCCGCAGTTTGGTCAAACTCATGATGGTAGCTTCGAGAAAACTGTCCCACCATCTCGTCCTCTGCTGTCCCCTTCTCCTTGTGCCCTCCATCTTTCGCAACCTCAGGCTCTTTTCCAGGGAGTCTTCTCTTCTCATGAGGTGTAAGGGGTGAGGGTGCTGATAAGCTAGTAAAGAAACACTGCGGGCTTCGCGCCATCTCTTCACAAGATTTATTGTTCAGCTCCAAAGCCATTTACGAGAGATCAAACACATACATCCGTACTCCTCACACTCTGTTATTTGCAGTGCTTTCCAAGGCCCATTTGACTTCACTCTCCAGGATGTCTGGCTCAAGGTCAGCAACCACACTTCCTGGGGTGTATGAGACATCCATATCTTTCTGGTATAATTCCTCTGTGTATTCTTGCCAGCTCTTCTTGATGTCTTCTGTTTCTGTTAGGTCCTTACCACTTTTGTCCGTTATTATGGCAATCTTTGAACGAAATGTTCCTTTCATATCTCCAATTTTCTTGAACAGATCTCTGGTTCTTCCCATTCTGTTGTTTTCCTCTATTTCTTTGCATTGCTCGTTTAAGAAGGCCTTCTTATCTCTCCTTGCTATTTTTTGGAAATCTGCATTCAATTTCCTGTATCTTTCTCTATCTCCCTTGCATTTTGCTTGCCTTCTCTCCCCCGCTATTTGTAAGGCCTCATTGGACAGCCACTTTGCTTTCTTGCATTTCCTTTTCATTGGGATGGTTTTCGTTGCTGCCTCCTGTATAATGTTGCGAGCCTCCATCCATAGTTCTTCAGGCACTCTGTCCACCAAATCTAAATCCTTAAACCTGTTCTTCACTTCCACTGTGTATTCATAAGGGATTTGACTTAGATTGTATCTTACGGGCCCAGTGGTTTTTCCTACTTTCTTCAGTTTAAGCCTGAATTTACACATTATTCAGAGCCACATAAATCGGCGGGACGAATCAACGCAATCTGGACAACAAAGGATTTATTAAATAATATTACAAAAGCAGAAATTCATCCAAGGACAATTTCAGATCACAGAGCGGTCTGGGTTAACTTTAAAGGAAAAGAAGAAAAGGTTAAAAGGTGGCAACTTAATGAGAGTATGCTAAACGATGAAAAAAGTGTACAGAAGGCCAAGCACATCTTAGAATAATATTTTAAGTTCAGTTACAGATAGGTAGCCATGTTGGTCTGCCATAGTCAAAACAAAAAAAATTCCTTCCAGTAGCACCTTAAAGACCAACTAAGTCAGTTATTGGTATGAGCTTTCGTGTGCATGCCCACGAAAGAAGAAGTGTGCATGCACATGAAAGCTCATACCAAGAACTGACTTAGTTGGTCTTTAAGGTGCTACTGGAAGGAATTTTTTTTGTTTTATTTTAAGTTCAGTTTAAATCAAGATCTAGAGACGGTTTGGGATGCGGGTAAAGCCGTCATAAGAGGCTTCTTTATCCAACAAAACACATTCCAAAGGAAAATAAAGGAGGAGAAGAAAATGGAGATATGGGAGATTAGAAAAAAGGAAAGGATCCTTTTCCAAAAACCAGATGATGAACTAATTAAGCAAAGTATAAAAATTTTACAGACGCAATTCTCCATGATAATAAATGAAGAGATAGAATAGAAGATAAAATGGTTGAGACATAGAAATTTTGAGTTTGCAAATAAACCTGGCAAACCTTTGGCCTGGCAATTAAAGAAGAAAAAGGAAGATAGAATTATCAATAAAATTAAAATTGAAGACAAATGGATTCAAGAACCGAAGGAAATTAGTAAAAACTTTGCTAGTTTTTTCGGAAAACTATATAAGAAGGTCCAGAGACTCTAGAAAAAATTATTGATTATTTGAGCAAAAATAAACTACCAATAATACCTAAGGAAAAAACTGAAATCTTGAACTCACCAATAACAGCTATGGAGGTGCAACAAGCTATACAGAGATCAAAATTAGGAAAGACACCGGGCCCAGATGGTCTACCAGCTAATTACTATAAAAAGTTAGAACAAGCATTATTTCTTCCCATGAAAGACCTAATGAATAATATTTTGGCAAATGGAAAGCTACCAAAAACCTGGAAGGACAGCTTTATTACTCTTATCCACAAACAGGGAACAGATGCCTCAAACACGGCCAATTACAGACCCATTGCACTGCTAAATAACGATTACAAGATATTCGCAGACATTCTTGCAAATAGATTAAAAATGGTGCTGAAAGAGATAATTCATAAAGATCAAACTGGATTTCTTCCCGGATGATTTATGCAATCCAATATTAGATGTGTGATTAATGTGTTAGAATATTTGGATATTAAAATTGATAAACCAGCAGCTATTATGTTGGTGGACGCTGAAAAAGCTTTTGATAATGTGTCCTGGAAGTTTATGAAAAAATTAATGGAAGAAATCGGACTGGGAGAAAATATTTGTAAAGGAATAAATGCCATCTATTCAGAACAATATGCAAAATTGATCATCAACGGAAGAATTACTGAGGAGTGCAAAATAAACAAGGGAACCAGATAGGGCTGCCCACTGTCACCACTGATATTTATCTTGGTGATGGAAGTCTTGAACAATCAGATAAGAAAGGATCAGCTTGTTAAAGGCATCACTCTGGGAAACAAAACATATAAAATTAAAGCTTTTGCGGACGATTTACTTGTTATGACTGAAAACCCTAAAGAAAGTCTGAAAAGAGTGCTGGAATTGATTAAAGAATTTGGAGAAGTGGCAGGCTTCAAGCTGAATATAACAAAAACAAAAATGCTTGTTAAAAATGTAACCACAGAAGAAAAGGACAATTTAGAAAAACTATTGGGCCTGAAAATCTCCTCAAAAGCGAAATACCTGGGTATTTGAATCACCCCCAAGAACATAAACTTATTTCAGGATAATTACACCAAAACTTGGTTAGAGATTAGAAAAAACTTTGTAACCTGGAGTGAACTAAAATTAACATTTCTGGGTAGGATTTCCATTATAAAGATGAATGTGCTTCCAAAATTAATCTTTTTATTTCAAATGATTCTGATACTGGGTGAAGCAGGTTGTCTCAAGATATGGCAAAGAGAAATTTCCAAATTCTTGTAGGAAGGGAAGAAACCTAGGATTAAACACCTGATCTTAATAGACATAAAAGAGAGAGGAGGCTTTTCCCTACCCGATCTAAAACTTTACTACGAGGCAGCCTGTTTCACCTGGCTAAAAGATTGGTGCACATTGCAGGATCTGGACCTCCTGGACCTGGAAGGTTTTGACAACCATTGGGGATGGCACGCCTACCTAATATATGGAAAAGCGAAAATTCATTAAAACCATATAATAAGAAAGTCACTCTTTGCTGTATGTGAAAAATATAAAGACCTGATGGAGCCTAAAGTCCCGTGGTGGACTTCTCCAATAGAAGCCGTAGCAGTAAAACGGAAAAATACTCAGGAAAGCTGGCCAACATATAAAATACTTCTAAAAAACGAAGATAACCAAATAAAATTTTAAAACTTTGAGGAAATAAGAGACCACATTTCAGACTGGTTCCAATACCATCAGTTATTTGAAAAATTTAAATCTGACAAACAAAAGGGGTTCTCAACAGAAATTTCCCGATTCGAATCTGATCTTGTAAATTCTAAAAGAAAAACTCTTTCCAAAACTTACCGACTCCTCCTTGACTGGACAGTCAAGGAGGAGGAAGTAACAGTGGCAATGGTGAGGTGGTCCCAGGATTTTGGCCACTCAATAACCATGGCCCAATGGGAAAATTTATGGATGATCAATTGGAAATTCACAAATTGTTACATGATTAGAGAGAACTTTCAAAAAATGCAACATCGATGGTATCTAACACCATGGAAGCTTTCAAAAATGTATAAAAATGTATCAAGTAATTGTTGGAGATGCGGAGACCCAGGAACATTCTACCATATGTGGTGGATATGTAGGAAAATACAGGTATTCTGGGAGAGTATACATGCAGAACTGCAAAAAAAAATGCTAAAGATCTCTTTCAATAAAAAACCAGAGGCCTACCTCCTGGGAATAACAGATTTGGATATTCCACAAAAGAGGAAGGGTATCTTTTTATATGCGACGGCGGCAGCAAGAGTTTTGATCGCAGCAAAATGGAAGAGTAATGAAAGCCCCTCTATTCAAGATTGGATCCAAAAGCTGACAGAATATGCTGAATTAGATGGTTTATCAGAAAAAATAAAGAATAAATCAAAACAGGAATTTGTTTCTATATGGGAGGTTTTTAAAGAATATCTGAAAAATAAATATAGTAGTTTAAATTATGTTGCAGCATTCGGGGAACTTCAGTAATAGTTGCAAGGTAGATATAATAAATTAGATTTAATGAGAATAAGTTTAATTATGAAAAAAAATGTGCATTGGCAATAAGTAATATGAATTTGAAGTATGGAATAGACGGGAGGTTGGGTACCATTAATGATGCAAATTCTGCGAACACCATTTTCTGTCATACAACCCCAGATCATCACACTATCTATGGGAACAACCCTTCAGGCTCTTTCCAGTATGACACTTCGGCCCCCACCCTGGGGTGAGAGCATGCATTAGCAGAGTTTAGCGATATCGGACTGTGCAGGATTGTAGCATCGAGAATTTTATTTACAGCAGAGAAAACATAGAAACAGGGCCATCTCCTCTAAGTCAAAAGAGAAGGACAAAGAGAGGAAGTAAAACCATCCTAATTTCCGTTCCCATACACCCAACAGCAAGGAATGTAAATATAGGATCATAGGACCCTGCAATGGGAGAATGAAAATACTAACACCAACTGGGTGTTTCACGGTCGGTGTAATGCAAGTAGGATGTAAATCTTCTCCCATTCTCCTCATGCATTTCATGCCCTCACTACCAAGCAAGGAGATTTGGGTCTCATCACTCCAAATAACACTTTCCCATTGTTCGCTGTCCAGTTACCATGGGTTTTAGCCCATGCTTAATCTTTCCAACCTTGGCTTGAGAATTTTGCGCTAGGATGAGAACGGAAATCATTTGCCAGCAGTGAAGCGGCAGCAAGAGACCACATTCATGAAAGCATGCCTATAGTTAAGAACAGTTTTGAGTTAAAAACAGACCTTCGTAACTAGAGGTACCACTGTATATCAAACAAAGCCACATTTAACAACCCATGTGAATCTAAAAATAAATGTTGGATATTGATAAACAAAAAAAGGTATTGAACACACACCCAACTCCCTTGAGTTCTTCTCCATTTCTTCCTGAGGCTCTAATCCCTTTTTGTCTCCATTGCAGATTGTGATGAATTGGAAATCGAGAACAAGGGTGACCACAACAAAATTCCCAAAAAGGAGAAGCCACATCAAAATTTGGAGTGTGGAGAAAGCTGCAGTCAGAGCTCCCACTCCACTTCCCAACAAAGAATTCACACAGGAGAGAGACCCTATCAGTGTGTGGAATGCGGAAAGACTTTCAAGAGGAGCTCACATCTTACTTCCCATCAAAAAATTCATATGAGTGAGAAACCATATCAGTGTGTGGAATGTGGAAAAAGCTTCAGTCACAGCGACATTCTCACTAAGCATCAGAGAATTCATACAGGGGGGAAACCCTATCAGTGCATCGAATGTGGAAAGAACTTCAGGAGGAGCTCCCATCTCATTTCCCATCAAAAGATTCATACAGGGGAGAAACCCTATCAGTGTGTGGAATGTGGAAAGAGCTTCAGTCAGAGCCACAGTCTCACTTTCCACCAAAGAATTCATACAGGTGAGAAACCCTATCAATGTGTGGAATGTGGAAAGAGCTTCACTCATAGCTCCTCTCTGACTTCCCATCAGAGAATTCATGCAGGGGAGAAACCCTATCAGTGCATGGAATGTGGAAAGAGCTTCAGTCAGAGCTCCCATCTCACTGCGCATCAAAGAATTCATACAGGGGAGAAACCACATCAGTGTGTGGAATGTGGAAAGAGCTTCAGTCACAGTCACAGTCTCACTTTCCATCAAAGAATTCATACGGGAGAGAAACCCTATCAGTGTATGCAATGTGGAAAGAGCTTCAATAAGAACTCCAATCTCACTTCCCATCAAATAATTCATACGGGAGAGAAACCCTATCAGTGTCTGGAATGTGGAAAGAGCTTCAGGAAGAACTTCACTCTTACCTCCCATCAAAGAATTCATACAGGGGAGAAACCCTATCAGTGTGTGGAATGTGGAAAGAGCTTCAGTCAGAGCTCCCATCTCACCAGGCATCAGAGAATTCATACATAGTTTGGAAAAATCCTTCAGTATAGCTTTAGACATCAGGCTAATATGCACCTTTTTAAGTAGACTTTGGCTGATTGACATCTAATGTCCTTTTAAAATGTTGGGAGGGGGGTTACAGATGTGTATTTTTTGTTTTTATTTTGTCTTTTTATGTCGTAACCGTCCTTAGACCTGGGGTGTAGGGATTAGGAGCCAACTCTTTGAGACCGACGGTTCTTTGTCCCCCCCCCATATTTGAAGGGGCACCCACCCAGTTGATAGGCATTGCCATTCCAATGGCACGCATGCATCATGTGATTGATTGTGCAAGGTGGGCCTTACCTGATCCCCCCACCAATATTTCATTTCAGTCGGCACTGCTGGGTAGGGTGGTATTCAATTTAAATGCATGATTCACCTTCCTTTGCACATGTTTCAACTTGTCAATATCCTTATTTATAATCATTTTTAAAATTTATGTGCCCTTCGTCTGAGGATTTCACAATATAAACATACAGGACGAAAGCATGGCTTTCTCAAAAACAAGTCAAGCCAGATAAATCTCTCCTCCCCTTCTTTTGGATGGAGTTAAAATCTTTGTTGATCAGGGGACAGCTGTGGAAATAGTTCATCTTGATTTCAATAAGGCTTTTGACAAAGTCCCCTGTGATATTTATGTGAGGAAGCTGGTAAAATGTCGGCTGAACAAGGTAACTGTTAGGTGGATTTTGCTGACGTAACCTGAACAGTACTCCTTCATGGTTCCTCACCCTCCTGGGGAAAAGTGACAAGTGGGGTGCTGCAACACATACCTGGTGCCGGTGGACTTGACCCAATCCTGTCAGCAGTTGCTGGTGGATGAGGCCACCATTGAGGCACAGATGATTGTAAAGCACGGGCACGTTCCGGGTCAAGCAACAGCAATTCGGCATCAACGTGGCGCTAGGCATCTTCCAGAATCTAATGGACTCTCTCCTCAAAGGGGTTCCCGGTGTCACTCCCTTCTTCAATGATGTGTTGGTTGCTGGGTCCATGCCGGAGGAGTTCAGGGTCAGCGTCCTGCGCTGTTTCCAGACTGCTGGGCTCAAGATGAAGTGGGAAAAGTGTCGACTAGGAGTGCCCCAGGTGGACTTTCTTGGATTTACGATGGATGCAGACGGGGTCCACCCGACCGGGAACAAGGTGCAGGCCATTTGCAACACCCTGGCACCTAAGGGTAAGGCCGAACTCCAGGCTGCCTTGGTACTAATGAAGAAGGAAGGCATGGTAAAAGTTCAAAAGGCGGCGGTAGCGGAACCCCTACACAGGCTCCTAGACAAGCAGCCCTTGTGGGTGTGGGGGCAGTGCCAGGAGTCCACATTCCAGGCAGTCAAGGACTTGCTCATCTTGAACTTGGTCCTGGCGCACTTTGACGAGAGGCTGCTGGTGGTGCTGGCATGCAACGTCTCGCCCTATGGCATTGGTGCCATCCAGGGGCACCAACTTTCAGATGCAAGAGAAGTGCTGGTGGCGTACTTTTCCCAGATCCTCACCGCAGCTGAGCAGAACTACTCGCAAATTGACAAGGAGGGTCTCGCAATCGTGAAGGGAGTAAATTGTTTTCATGATTTCATGCGCGGGTGCCCTTTATTGTGGTGACTGACCACAAGCCGCTGCTCGGCCTGTTCGTCCCTGAGAAGCAGACCCCCCCCCCCAAGTACTGGCCCCCCACATTGATTTTCCTTGCTAACTACCAGTATGCACTGGTCCATCAGCCCAGGAAGGCGATGGGCTACGTGGATGCCCTCAGCCGGCTACCACTACCATAGACCAAACCCAACCCAGTGCCCGCCCAAGAGGTCATGAACCTGGAGCTGCTTCCCAATCAGGTGCAGGAACTAGCGTGCCACTCCAAGAAAGATAGGGTCATCTCCCAGGTCCTGGACTGGGTGTGGCAAGAATGGCCCAGTAACAGCCGAGGTCCGGGGCTACACGACCCGCAAACAAAAACTGTTGGCCCACAGGTGATGCCTGTTATGTGGGAGGAGGGTGGTAGTTCCCCAGCCACTCCGCCAAAAATTCCTCACAGCCATACATGAGAGACACCCAGGGTTAGTGAGAATGAAGGCCCTTGCCAGGAGTTACGTGTAGTGGCCCGGGATCAACGGGGAGAGATAGAGGCCTGGGTTCAATACTGCCAGACCTGCCAGGAGTCCCACCTGGATCCCCTCAGGGCCCCCATCCATTCCTGGGAGTCCACCCAAGAGCCATGGTCCTGCTTGCACATGTACTTCGCTGGGCCCTTCCAGGGAAAAACATCCTTCGTAGTGGTGGACTCCAACACCAAATGACTGGAGGTCACCCTGGAATGGTTCCATTTCTATGGCTGTGGTCATCTGGGTACTACGTAGGCTGTTCATGACCCATGGGCTTTTCCTCGTCTCAGACAACAGAACTGCATTCACGTCAGAGGAGTTCCAGACTTTCACAGTGCAAAATGCCACCCGCCACGTCTGCTTGCCACCGTTCCACCCAGCCACCAGCAGCAAAGCAGAGCGCACAGTGCAGAGCACCAAAGATACCTGAGACCACCAAGAGCAAGTGTGGTGTAGTGGTTAAGAGTGGTAGATTCGTAATCTGGGGAATCGGGTTTGCTTCTCCGCTTCTCCACCTGCAGCTGCTGGGTGACCTTGGGCCAGTCTCCTGAAGGGGAGAGATAAAGCGGGATATCAAATCCAAACTCCTCTTCATCTTCTTCTCTGCTGCATGACGCAAGGGGGCTGGGAGTACCACCTCACCACATTCCTTCTAGCTCAGCACAGCAACCCCAGCACAACAACCGGCCAGAGCCCAACGGAACGATTAAAGGCCGGCACCTCACAATAAGACTTGACCACCTTCACCCCAACAGAGCTCAGGACGAGGCAGCGGCGGGGGGTAGCATGGACCCCTGGACCCAGTGTACACAAAGAATTTCAGGGCAGGCCGTCATGGGTAACTGCCACAGTCAGCAGGGCGACTTGCCCCATGTATTATGAGGTGCTAACGTGCAGGGGGGTGGGCAATGCTGACACCACCACTGTGGTGAGCTACAGCGACCATTCCTGAGAGAAAACCGGGAGGAGGGCCGGACAGAAGGGTCCCAAGGGGGCAGCTGGGCATTGAGGCCCATAGAGCAGGAGGAGTGGGCAGGGGAGGCAGAACCACTATGCACAGAGATGACCCCTAGGCTGAGCGGCCACAGGAACCAGAGTTGTGACTGAGTGGGCCGGCTGTGCCAGACCAAATGGCCCTGAGCATCCAGCAGCTCTGGAACATGAGCTGAGGCAGAACCAGAACCCCCAACCAAGGGACACCCCAGGCATCAACTTAGACGTAGGCAACCAGCATACATTGAGGACAATGAATGCAAACCTCCTGTATGTACTGAGCTTGGATCCTAGAACAATATGCAGGTAGGATCCAGAAGTCAGCAACCTGATTGGCCTGTAGGAACAGTCCATTCAGGCTCTAGGAGGGGACATGAATCAGCCAATCACGTGGGACCCATTGTATAAATAATGTATATATAGCCAGAGGTTTGGGGGAAAATTCATTCACTGTGTACTAGGAGCTGAAATAAAGAGCATGAAATCAATACTCAGAGTATATTTCACCCTTTGGGGGGGGAGCTCAAGCAGTGGGGAGATTGCAAGGCCTGCCGGGGCAGTTGGTTGCTGGGACAGACAGCATAGCCAGGGCTGAGTCTGGGGTGTAAAAGGTAAAGGGAGCCCTGACTGTAAGGTCCAGTTGTGGACGGCTCTGGAGTTGCGGCGCTCGTCTTGCTTTATTGGCAGAGGGAGCCGGCGTACAGCTTCCGGGTCATGTGGCCACATGACTAAGCCGCTTCTGGCGAACCAGAGCAGCACACAGAAATGCCGTTTACCTTCCCGCCTGGAGCGGTACATATTTATCTACTTGCACTTTGACGTGCTTTTGAACTGCTAGGTTGGCAGGAGCAGGAACCGAGCAACGAGAGCTCACCGTGGGGTTTCGAACCACCAAACTTCTGATCGGCTCTGTAGTTTTAGACTACAGTGCCATCTGCGTCCCTCAATCTGGGGTGTAAAGGTAAAGGCAACCCACGTCCCTCACAACTCCACCAGAGGGCCAGGGCCTCTCTTTGATTGGCTACCCTACAAGAGAGGGATGGAGGGAAAATAAAGAGGGCCATTTCTGAGGGGATTTTTAGAAAGGGCTGGATTTGAGATGGGAGAGAGGGAAGGTTGGGAGAAGATGGGGATGAGGAGAGGGGGGAGGCAGGGAGGGAGAAGTGGCTCTGATCTGAGTGGATCCTCCGCTCTGAGGAGAATATCTATGGAGCCAGAGGAAGGAGCCTCACAGCTGAGATGGGGAGACCATGTTGAGGGTCTGGAGGGAGTGAAGCTGGAGGGAGAAGCTGTGGGAAGACTCTCTTCTTCTGGGGTCTCCTTCCAGTCAGGAGGAGAGAGATCTCGTAGGAAAAGGAGATTCCTGAGTCCGTGGCAAGGGCTGAGAGGATCCCCTGGGTCTGGCATACAAAGGAAAATACCTCAGGGGAACCGAGGAAAAGTGGCCCCTCGCTGTGAAGGAAGCTGGGCTGCGTCAAAAGCACCTCACGGAAAGACCCCTCATAACTAAGGGAGGGGATGAGAGAGAAGCCGCAGAAAGGGAGTTCAGCCTTTCACCACCTATTCTGGAAACCTGAACATCTCCCTGAAGCGCAGCAACTGAACTGGAGGGAAGCTGTGCCTGCAGAGCCGTGTTGAATCCCGAGACCTTCAGGTCCACCATCTGCTTTCCCGGGTGTGAGAGGACCTTTTCCTCTCTGCTTTTGGGCGGGACGGGCGTGTCTGCTGATTGGGCAGGCGACTGTGGACTCGGCTGCCTATTGGCTGGGAGGGCGAGGAGGCGGCTGCTTCGCTGATCCGGCAGTTGAGAGGCAGCTTGGGCCAAAGCGCTTCCAAATAGCCCGAGAAAGGCGGCCTGTGTCTCCGCTGGCCGGCTGCCCTGAGGAAGACGAGCTGCTCCTCCTCCTCCGGGCTCGCCACAAGCCCTTCAAGGCGGCGACTGCGAGAAGATGGGGCTGCAGGCCAAGGCAGGGAGGTGCTCAGGGCCCAGCCAAGAGGAGAGCCGGGCAGGGGCCTCGCCAGGGGGGCAGCTGGCCCTCCACAGCCATCGCAAATAACAGGAAATCATGGAAATCTGCCAGGCTGCAGGCGTGGGTGGACTCGGCATTGCAAGGGTTAAAGGGAACCGAGCTGCCTTCCTAGAGAGGCCAGGAAGTGGACGGTGGGGGGAGGTCCTCCAGAGCCAAGGCCCCTCCCTCCCCAGTCCTTACCTCCTTTGGGGTCTCTCCTGCAAGGGCTGCCTTGCTCTCCCCTCCTGGGATCTGGTGAGTCTCCTCTCTCTCTCGGATCTGGTGAGTCTCTCCCCTCTCTCTGGGATCTGGTGGGGGTCCCAGGGCTGCAGCAGGGGAGGGGGCCTGGGGGGCCTGATCTGCTCCTGCAGGGGGGGGACCCCAAGTCAGGGAGGAGGAGAGGGTCCTGCCAGGGAGGGGCCAGGTCTGCAACGCTCTCCTTCCTGCAGATCAGAGGATCCCAAACTCATTTGGCCTTCCGCCCCCCCCCTTTCAGAAAAACAATGACTCACGGGGAGGGAGGGAAAGGTGGGAAAGAGAGGCCAGGAATAAGGAGAGTGATCCCAGCCCATAGTTTTGATTCCTGCATTGCGGACTAGTTTCCCAGTGTCTCCCAGGGCATCTCCCCACGGAGGCCACTGCAGCAATCCCCTCGCACCCAGAGCAGGGCATCCCAGGACCACATCCTCTCTGCCCCAAAGGGATTGGTGCTGGCAAAGCAGCCGGAAATGGGCGCTGCTCCTCACTGAGCCTCCAGGGACCTGGGCATCAATGACTGTGCGTGTGTTAAGCCATCTAAGAGAATAATAAATTTCCTGCCCTTCACCCGAAGCTTCAAGGGAGATGTCTTTGGCTCCACCCACTTGGCCCTTGTCCAGATACATTCCTGGCCCTCAGAACAAAGAAAAAGGGACCCCACCCCATGAATCTGTCTTGAGAGCGGCAGAGAGACCAAGTGCAAGAAAAGGAGACGGAAGCAGGGGAGTGGGGGTGGGGAGAGCAACTCCTGAGGACCCCCACTAGAGCCAGGCATCCATTTTCCACAAGATACAAATTATTCCCTTGTCAGTCAGTTCTGACTTCTTGCATTTACTCGAAGGCAGGAGCAGCTAGACTGATTCACTTCAGAGAAATCCCTTCAGTTGTCTCCACATTTTGCATCGCAATCTTTCCTTCTAGGAGGGCTAGAGTCTGCTTCCTCCTCCTCCTCCTCCTCCTCCTCCTCTTCTCCTTCTTCTTCTCCTCTCCACCACCTCCTCCTCCGTCTTCTTCTTCAGAAGATATCTCATGGTTTGGTACAGTTCCACCCTGGTTCCTAGGAAGACTCATCCATGCTTGCTCAGGGAACATTTCTCTTCTTCTGACCTAAAAATTCTGTAACTGAACAATGTATTTGCTTTGTAGGATTTGCTAGAGCTTCTCATTCAGACAGACAGAACTTGGCAGAAGACCAAAGGGTTCCTTCTGATCTCTTAGAGACTTCCTGAGAGCACAGATGAATGAGCAAGACTCAGCTGGCCCTGGAGCAAGAAGAGGCCATGCCAACCAAACTGGGAGCAGTGGGGGATTCTGGGAAAACTCTGGGCAGAAGATCCTGGGTGAGGAGGACACCCTCCGCTCAGAGGGGCAGAGCCAGCAGGTGAGGCAGTTCTGTTTCCAGGAGGCCAAAGGACCCCGAGAGGTTTGCAGCCGACTCTACCACCTTGACCGTCAGTGGCTGAAGCCAGAAAGGCACACGAAAGCTGAGATGCTGGACCTGGTGATCTTGGAGCAGTTCCTGGCTGTCCTTCCCCCGGAGATGGAGAGCTGGGTGAGGGAGTGTGGAGCAGAGACCAGTTCCCAGGCGGTGGCCCTGGCCGAAGGTTTCCTCCTGAGTCAGGCAGAGGAGAGAAAGCAGGTGAGAGAGACTTTCCTCTGGATACTATCTTGACCAGAGCCAGGGCCTTTTCGGATGTGGCTCCGTCCTGGTGGAACGCTCTCTCACAAGAGACCAGGGCACTGCAGGATTTGACATGCGCCAGGCCTTTGGTCAGGGTTCAGTCTGATTCTTTTCTTTCAGTACAAGAATAAGCATTAAAGAGGCTTCTTAGACCGCTCACACCTCCTTTATAAGACCGGTGGTAACAGTCGTTGGCCCTAGCGAATATTAACCACTCTCAATTTTACCAGTGGACTGCCGTCTGTCCAGATTTTAATTTGTTTTGAACTAATTTTAAGAAGTATTTTAATTAATTGATTGCCTGTTCTTATATTCTTTGTATACTGTGTTAGATTTATGATGTTAGCCGCCAAAAGATTGGCTCCGGCCAGGGAGGGTGGAGTATAAATTATAAATTATTATTATTATTATTATTATTATTAGGGGCTCCAAAGAGGATGGAGAACATCCCATAATACTCTGCTGATGGCCCATCCTTTTTCTGGGAAGGCATCCATGGAATGAGATCTCACACCATTAAAGTTTTTTACTTTTCCATTATCTTTCTGCTATTTCTTGTCATTCATTTTCTGTTTTGAATCCTTGTTGCTTTTTCAGGAAAAGGATCGTTTTGAGGAAATGGACCTGGATTCCTGTGAGGCAGAGAGGCCTCCGTTGGACACCAGAGAGAGGCCACTGGGTAAGGAGGAAGGTGGTTTTTCTCCATTTGGTCTCATTCTGTTGGTTTCCCATATAATCTCTGGGTTCTTTTCATCAAGTTTTTTTTTTGGGGGGGGGAGTTGGGAGGAAGGGTCTAGAGGAGGAGAGATGTATTTCTGCATGACTAACATATGAAATGGGCACAAATGTCCAAATGCACTCAGCAGGAAAGGCTTTCTGAAAGGCCCATCTGTAGATAGAGATGCCCTGTTTCACCTGTGAGAGACATGGGCACGCCTGGCATCCTGCTTACCTTTTTGCTCTTGCAGGTGACAGAATGATGCCGGCAAGACTTCCTGATCCACCTTTTCATGGGGGCAGAAGGGAAGCAGCGGCTGTGGAACCAGATCAGGTCAGGGGAAGCTGCCTTGTGGGGACAGAGGCTGAGGGATGGAGCAATGTCATTTACTGGTTGGGCACAGAGGAATGGTGGGAGGAAGCAGCCGGGGAACCAGGAAGGGAAGACCTTTCAGAGCCCAAGAAGTGGAGGTGGATGGAGGATGAGCATTGAGGGGGAGAAGAGGGAGAAGTCTGGGAAGAGGAGGTGTCAGAAGCTGAAGGGGAAACAGGACTTAATGAGCTGGGAGACTCTGTGACAGAATGCAGTGCAGAATAAGAGGCAGAAGAGGAAGGAGGCAAGTGGGAGAGGAAGGTTGAGAGGCAGAGAAGAGTCAGGAGAAGGAGGAGCCACCGGGGGCTCCCTCTCCTTCTGCCAGAAGCCCCCCTCCCTGCTTGTCTCTCAGAGCCAGGAGACGTCTGACAATGGAGGAGCAAAGGCAGGCTGCACACTGGCGCACTGTTCAATCGCTTGCCAGAAACCCCAGAGAGGAGGGGACTTGGAAAGCTGTGGGGAGTTGGGGGCCTTCTCTTTTGGCAGCTGATTTCATGGAGGAAGACCCTGTCATGGAATTCTACTCAGTATTGATCCAGGCAGAACTCCAATGTATAGTTAGCAGAGTGAAAATGTAAAGACGTTGCAGGAACCCCCAAAATAGACCAGAGGCAATTGTATTTCATCCAGCAGAGCTTTACTGCTACTGAAGACAAATGAGCATAATGGATCCCAAATCCAAAACATTCAGGATTGGCTCTGTTCATAAGAAATCCAGTTGCAGCAAACTTAACTGAAACTTACCACAACTTATAATGTCTAAACCTTAACACTCAGCTTACTATGTACAGAACACCAGAAGGAAGAGAGAGAGAGAGAGAGAGAGAGAGAGAGAGAGAGAGAGAGAGAAAGAGAAACCTAGGCTCCTTCTGGCCTCTTCTTATAGTCAGCATGACCTTGAAAGAATCATAGAATCATAGAGTTGGAAGAGACCACAAGGGCCATCGAGTCCAACCCCCTGCCAAGCAGGAAACACCATCAGAGCACTCCTGACATATGGTTGTCAAGCCTCTGCTTAAAGACCTCCAAAGAAGGAGACTCCACCACACTCCTTGGCAGCAAATTCCACTGTCAAACAGCTCTTACTGTCAGGAAGTTCTTCCGAATGTTTAGGTGGAATCTTTTTTCTTGTAGTTTGGAACCATTGCTCCGTGTCCGCTTCTCTGGAGCAGCAGAAAACAACCTTTCTCCCTCCTCTATGTGACATCCTTTTATATATTCGAACATGGCTATCCTATCACCCCTTAACCTCCTCTTCTCCAGGCTAAACATGCCCAGCTCCCTTAGCCGTTCCTCATGAGGCATCGTTTCCAGGCCTTTGACCATTTTGGTTGCCCTCCTCTGGACACGTTCCAGTTTGTCAGTGTCCTTCTTGAACTGTGGTGCCCAGAACTGGACACAGTACTCCAGGTGAGGTCTGACCAGAGCAGAATAGAGTGGCACTATTACTTCCCTTGATCTATATCCTATACTCGTATTGATGCAGCCCAGAATTGCATTGGCTTTTTAGCTGCCACGTCACACTGTTGGCTCATGCCAAGTTTGTGGTCAACCAAGACTCCTAGATCCTTTTCACATGTACTGCTCTCAAGCCAAGTGGCCCCCATCTTGTATTCGTGCCTCTCATTTTTTTTGCCCAAGTGCAATACTTTACATTTCTCCCTGTTAAAATTCATCTTGTTTGTTTTGGCCCAGTTCTCTAATCTGTCAAGGTCGTTTTGAAGTGTGATCCTGTCCTCTGGGGTGTTAGCCACCCCTCCCAGTTTGGTGTCATCTGCAAATTTGATCAGGATGCCCTTGAGTCCATCATCCAAGTCATTGCTAAAGATGTTGAATAAGACCGGGCCCAAGACAGAACCCTGTGGCACCCCACTAGTCACTCTTCTCCAGGATGAAGAGGAACCATTGATGAGCACCCTTTGGGTTTGGTCAGTCAGCCAGTTACAAATCCACTGAGTGGTAGCATAGTCAAGACCGCATTTTACCAGCTTCTTTACAAGAATATCATGGGGCACCTTGTCAAATGCCTTGCTGAAATCAAGGTTGGCTACATCCACTGCGTTCCCTTCATCTACCAGGCTTGTAATTCTGTCAAAAAACGAGATCAGGTTAGTCTGACATGACTTATTTTTCAGAAATCCATGCTGACTATTGGTGATCACAGCATTCCTTTCTAGGTGCTCACAGACTGTATGCTTAATGATTTGCTCCAGAATCTTCCCTGGTATTGATGTCAGACTGACTGGGCGATAATTATTTGGGTCCTCTCTTTTCCCCTTTTTGAAAATAGGGACAACATTTGCCCTCCTCCAGTCTGCCGGGACTTCGCCTGTTCTCCAGGAATTCTCAAAGATGACTGCCAGTGGTTCTGAGATCACATCTGCCAGTTCTTTTAATACTCTTGGATGCAGTTCATCTGGCCCTGGAGACTTGAATACATCTAAACTAACCAAGTATTCTTGTACTATCTCCTTAGTTATTCTGGGCTGTGTTTCCTCTGTTGAATCATTTGCTCCAAATTCTTCAGGTCGGGCATTGTTTTCTTTATCGGAGAAGACTGAGGCAAAGAAGGCATTGAGGAATTTAGCCCTTTCTGTGTCCCCTGTTTGCATTTCACCATTTTCTCCTCTGAGTGACCCCACTGTTTCTTTCTTCTTCCTTTTTGCTACGAACATACCCATAAAAGCCTTTTTTGTTGCTTTTAACCTCTCTAACAAGCCTGAGTTCATTCTGTGCTTTAGCTTTTCTGACTTTGTGTCTACACATGCTGGCTATTTGTTTGAATTCCTCTTTGGTGGTTTCCCCCCTTTTCCATTTTTTGTAAACATCCTTTTTTAATCTTAACTCCGTTAAAAGTTCTTTAGATAGCCACCCTGGCTTCTTTAGGCACCTTCTATGTTTCCGTCTCATTGGTATTGCCTGAAGTTGTGCTTTTACTATCTCCCTCTTAACAAACTCCCAGCCTTCATGAACTCCCTTTCCTTTTAGTATTACTGTCCATGGGATCTCACCCAGCACTTCCCTAAGTTTTATGAAGTCGGCTTTCTTAAAATCAAGAAATTGAGTCCTAGTATGCTTGGCTGCTCCTTTCTGCTGTATAGTAAACTTCAGAAGAGCATGATCACTCGCGCCTAATGATCCTTCCACTTCTACCCCACTAACCAGGTCATCAACATTGGTTAGGACCAGATCTAAAATGGCTGTTCCTCTTGTTGCTTCTCCCACTTTCTGGACAATGAAGTTGTCTGCAAGGCCAGTGAGAAATCTGTTTGACCTTATGCTCTTGGCTGAGTTTGACATCCAACAAATATCCAGGTAATTGAAGTCCCTCATTACTACTATCTCCCTTCCTTTTGCATGCTTGGCCATCTGTTCCAGGAAGGCATCATCTATGTCCTCAATTGGCTTGGGGATCTATAGTAAACTCCCACAATGAGGTCCCTGTTATTCTTCTCTCCCTTAATTTTGACCCAAATGCTCTCACTTTGGCTTTGAGGTTCTAAATCTTGGATCTCTTCACAGGTATACACATCCCTGACATATAACGCCACTCGTCCTCCTTTCTTGTCTGGTCTGTTTCTCTGAAATAGATTGTATCCCTCCATTATTACATTCCAATCGTGGGACTTATCCCACCAGGTTTCAGTGATGCCTATTATGTCATATTTAGTTTGCTGTACCAAGAGCTCAAGCTCATCTTGTTTATTTCCCATGCTTTGCGCATTAGTGTACAGACATTGAAGTCCATTAATCATTCCCCTGTGTCTCTTATTTAAGGATTTTTTTCCTCCCACCACTAGGTCTGCGTGCTGTTTGCTCCATTTGGTCTATGACATTTAGATGATCATCTTCATCAATTGATAGACTCCTACCTTCAGGAGCACTGTCTCCCTCCCCCACATTAGTCAGTTTAAAGCCCTATTGATGAGGTTTCTGAGATTTTTGGCAAAAACATTCCTCCCACCCGTTGTGAGGTGCAGCCCATCGCTTGCCAGAAGTCCATCTTCAAGAAACTGCGGTCCGTGATCTAAGAATCCAAACCGTTCCGTTTACACCATTTGCGAAGCCAGCTGTTCACTTCCACTATTTCTCCCTCTCTCCCTGGGCCACGTCGTTCAACTGGGAGGACAGATGAGATGACAATTTGTGCATTTAATTGCTTCAATTCCCTGCCCAGAGCCTCATAGTCTCTTTTGATCTTCTGGAGGCTATTGCTTGCAGTGTCATTGGTTCCCACATGAACCAAGAGGAAGGGGTATTTGTCAGTGGGTTTTATGATTCCTTGCAGTCGTTCAGTTACATCTTGGACCTTAGCCCCGGGGAGACAGCACACTTCCCGAGACATCTTGTCAGGCCCACAGATCACTGCTTCTGTTCCCCTCAGTAGGGAATCCCCTATCACCACTACACGCCTCCTCTTAGGTTTGGTCGGGGTTCTTCCGTGATCTGTCCGTTCCAAGGTCGCCTGCACATTCCCTGAGGACTGACTTTGCTGCTTGTCTTCATATACCTGATCGACGTAATGAGGGAGAGAGCCTCAAATGGAGTCTGCTCTTCGTCTTCCATGCTAGAGGAGAGGACCTCAAAGCGATTGTGTATTTCTAAACAATCAGAGCGAACCCTGGGCCTCCTACTTCTTTGAGTCCCGTTTCTCCATATATCTGTCGGAAATCAAGCCTTTATCAGGAGAAACTGGCATCTCTCCCAGGCACCCGGCATGATTCCCTGTTGACCTCCCTGGCTGCATTCCCCAGCAAGATCCAGGCGAGGTCTCGATAGGCGATTCTTCTCAAACATGAGAAGAACACCCCCCCTCTTTCCTGCCCCCCCTTGCAGGGGAAAGAGATAGAAATGTATTTACACACCTTTATTTCTGTCTTTGCAGCATTACAAAAAACATGACTGCTCTCTTCAAGCTCCAGCAGTCTAGAGACAAACACTTCCTGTACTTCCTGGACAGGAACAAACGGAAGAGCTCATATTACACTCTGAGCTAATTCCGGTGCTTTGCACTGTGAATTGACCGTCCCTCTGTTTCCCACGGACAGTCCCAACATTCCCATCATGTTTACTTTTCAAGCTAGCACTTTGCAGCTGCATTGGATCCATATCGTAACAATATCTGGCTCCTGTGTTGGTGAACTAGCCTTCTTCTCAGGGGAGTCCCCTGTCTCCTCCTTGGTGGAGATGGTGTGCTCTGTTGCTTCCAAGAAGTGCTCCAGCTCTCTAATTCTTTGGAGCGTAGCTACACGTTCCTCCAGTTGCTGGACTTTGTCTTTTAAGAGGGCAATCAACATGCAGTTGCTGCAGGTAAAGCTGCCTGCAACCTTTGGCAAGATGGCAAACATTGCGCAGGAACCGCAGGCGACTGCAGCTGTTCCCTCACCCTCCATCTTGAGAACGTGTCGTTGAGGGTGACTACATCATAAAAAGCGTGAAGACAGGACAAATACCTCCCCCCAAAAAAACCTAGGTCTCCCCAAACAAATGTTTGAGACTAGCTCCCCTAAATCTAAAAGATGGATCAAACTGCGCGCTCTGATAAGCTCCTCCCACAGCTAATCACCTGCCTCAACAGAAACCCTGCCCCCTCTGACCTTTGCACAGGGAGAGCAGCTAATCAGCCACAAACACACACACAAGAAAACCCTTTTTGTTCCTTCAGCTGCTGCCCTGCAAGCTCTCATAACAGAACCACTTTAACCCAAAGGCCAAGCACAGAAAGGGTGGCCCTAGGTCCCAAAAGATGGTTTTCTGTGGGTATGAGCCAGGGACCAAGGGGTGGAGATTTGCCTATCCAACAGGCAATCAGTCCAGGATTCTGCTCAGCAGCAGTGCTGAGTTCTGTGAGTAGAATGGATGGACACGCATACATGGGAACCCTGATGTTCTTTCAGAGTCTGCTTGACTCTGCTGATGAGGAAGAGGTAGAGGTTGAACCTGCTGCTGAGGCACAGAGTCCTGACCCAGAGCAGGTAGAGGGAAGAACTTCTCCTAAAGCTGTGAAGCTTGAACAGAGAAGTGCTCCTTCCTCACCCACAGGTTCAGCTGAGAAGTCTAAATGCAGCAGTAAGTCAGAGGGGGAGCTCTCGGAGGCCAAGGACGTTCTAGCTGGTCCTAGTGGGTCTGAGGGGGTACCTGAAACTGGGTTGAGACGTTCAGCTCACACAACGAAAGATAAACCTCCTGACAGGTTTGCAGTCACAAGTGTGTGTGTTGGCATGGCACAGTGTAAACCCGAGAGTTTTGAGGATGTTCAGAAACTGCCTCAGGAAAAAGCCAGGAAATGGCATGAGGCAATGCAGAAGGAGATGAGCTCAATGGAGTCTCTAGGTGTGTTCTCCCTCACAACGTTGCCAGTGGGCAAACAGGCTGTGAGCAGCCGCTGGGTTTACCGTCTTAAACCCACAGCAACAGGGGAAGCACAGTACAAGGCTAGGCTAGCAGCCAGAGGGTTCATGCAGGAAAAGAGGCTGCATTATACTGAGGTATATGCTCCTACTTCCAGATGTGAATTTCTGCACATTCTCTTAGCCATTGCTGCACAATGAGGTTTTCAGGTGTATCACTTTGATGTGGATGTGGCCTATTTGAACTCAGACCTCCAGGAGGATCTGTACATGCTTCCTCCTTCAGTGTTTGAGGGCAATGAGCCAAATACTGTATGGAGGCTTCACAAGTCTATTTATGGTTGGAAGCAATCGGCCAGAAATTGAAACTTGTACCTGGATGAAGCCTTAGAGAAGCTAGGTTTCAGGAAGAGTCTTGCTGACACCTGCCTGTACCTTAAAGGGTCAGGAGAGTCACAGGAAATGGTGTTGATCTTTGTTGATGACATCATTCACATCTCAGGGGCAAACAAACAGGTGCAGAAGTCTGCCAAAGAGCTTGGAAAACGGTTTCAGCTCAAGAACCTGGATGCAGTAAGGATCTACTTAGGTGTTCAGATAGACAGGACTGAAGATGGAAGCTTCTTGCTCAGTCAGAAAGGCAAGATTGAGCAGTTGCTTGAGAAGTTCAGAATGTCTGATTGTGCAGGGGTTAGGGCACCCATGGAGACAAGCTACGTGAAAGACAGTCAGCTAGGAGAACGCGTTGAGTGCGAGAATGCTGAGCTCTTCCAGTCAGCTCTGGGTAGTCTGTTGGATCTGTCCCAATGGAGCAGGCCGGACATTGCTTTTGCTACCAATCTGCTCAGTAGGGAAGCATCAAAGCCCAGTGTGAGTGCTTGGCACGGTATCAAGTGGGTACTGCGCTACCTGCAGGATACCAAGGACTTCAGTCTCAAGCTGTCAGCTGCAGGTGACACGGCGCTTACTTGGTGGGCAGATAGCGACGGGGCAAATCTGGATGACAGGAAGTCCGTATCTGGGATGGTAATAAACCTTGGGGAATCTCTAGTTGGGTGGAAGTCCCGGAAGCAAAGTCTCATTGCGCTGTCCTCTACTGAGGCTGAGTTCATTGCACTGTCGGAATTGTGCAGGGAACTGGAGTTCTATAGATGCCTGGTGCAAGAGATCTATGGGGATTGTTGCCTGCCCATCACTGTTTGGGAAGACCATCAACCCTGTCTGAAGTTGGCAGAATCTGGGCAGTTTAAGGCCAGAACCAAGCATCTAGACATACGTTTCCAGAATGCGTGTCAAAGTGTCAATCCTATTGAAAGCAATCCTATTGAAACAACACAGCAATTAAGAGGAAGGAAAGAACAGAGCATTGTGTAGCAGATCATATTTCTGCTGTCTCAGAAGAGGACATTTCCTTTTTCTTTTAGGGCCCAGTGTGCTTTGAAGATGTCGCTGTTTGTTTCACGGACGAGGAGTGGGCGTTGCTGGATCCTGACCAGAGAGCTCTGCATAAGGACATCATGGAGGAGAATCGTGGGATCGTGGCCTCTCTTGGTAAGGCTCCCTGTGGGATCGTCCTATCTGCCTGGAAATTCAAAAAATACCTCTATGTAACAAACTTCATACATTTCCACAGAGCTCAACAGCGCCCAATACAACAGCTGGGAACCTAACACCCCCACAATATACCTTGAACAGCAAATTCCATTTTTTCTGTATTCCAGCAAATTCCTGTTTTTTGGTATCTGAAGAAGTGTGCATGCACACAAAAGCTCATACTAATAACAAACTCAGTTGGTCTCTAAGGTGCTACTGGAAGGATTTTTTTTTTAGCTTCAGTTGTGCAGAAAGATAAGTAGCTTCTGTCAAGTTTTCTGTTTTTGTTTTTGCTGCTGTCAGTCTTGGGTTGACCAGAGAGACGACTGACATTGGAGATGGAGGGGATGCCATGACTGGGCCAAACAAAATCCATCCCAGAGAGGAGCCAGGCTTATTGAATCTCAGGTTGTAGTAGCAGTGATAATAATAATAGTAATAATAATTTTTATTTTTACTCTGCCCACCTGGCGGCTTCCAACACTTATATAAACCAGAAACATTAATCATAACAATCTGTCCCCATATAAAAAGTACATTAACTTTAAAATGAGCAACTTACACTAGTGGCCAAAATTGTGGAAACCTTTTGGAGAAAGTGTATTTCAGAGCTTTGATACCTCATAACACCACTTTTTGGGGAGTAATAGCATAAAACTATATATCAATGGAAAAAATAATTTAATGAAGAATGTAATGATTTTCTTCTGTCATGCAGGCACAGTCTCTCCATTCTTCGATCATCACTTGCTGTTGTGCACCTTTCCCTGCCTTTACCA
The DNA here is from genome assembly GCF_964234715.1 of Podarcis melisellensis. NCBI lineage: Eukaryota > Metazoa > Chordata > Lepidosauria > Squamata > Lacertidae > Podarcis > Podarcis melisellensis. The sequence continues at coordinate 104,774,784 of NC_138531.1, read as the reverse complement.
GTCTGATTTTGGAGTGACTGAGTCTCTTATACCCCTTCAAAAATATAGACCAGCTTTGGTTAAGTTTCCCCGCATCTTTCTTCTAATTTCTTCATACCTGTAGCCTTGTTCACTTAATAGTACGATTTTACATCTCTTTCTGGGTAACTAGTCAACTCTTTGTACCATTTTTTAATTTTATTAAGTTTTACAAACTCACCAAATGAAAGAACCAAGAAACCAACCAAATTGATAGCAATCACATAATACACTGACAAACGTCAACCTAAGCAAGTTGTGCTTCCCTTTTCTGGTTATATGTATATAACCTTTGATAGAATACAGATAATTGAACTAAATTTGTTGCACTACATTCTTGATTAAATTATCTTTCCATTGATATATAATATTATGGTATTACAGTCATACCTCGGGTTACAGTCGCTTAAGGTTGCGTGTTTTCGGGTTGCGCACTACGCCGAACCTGGAAGTACCGGAATGGGTTACTTCCAGGTTTCAGTGCTCGCACATGCGCAGAACCACCAAATTATGACCCACGCATGCGCAGATGCAACGCTGCAACTTGCGAACGCTGCGGATTGCGAACATGTCTCCCACATGGATCATGTTTGCAACCCGAGCATCCACTGTACTCCAAAAGAAGTGGTGTTATGAGCCATCAAACATCTGAAATGCACTTTTTTCTAAAAGGCTTTCACAATTTTACCACTACAGTATATCAAAAAAAGCAACATTCAACAACCCATCAGAATCTAATAAGAAATATGTTGGTTAATGACAAAACACAAAGGTAATGAACACACATGCAGCTCCCTTCAGTTCTTCATTTGTTCCTGAGGCTCTAATCCCTTTTTGTCTCCATTGCAGATTGTGATGAATTTCAGATCGAGAACAAAGGTGAACACGACAAAATCCCCAGAGAGGAGAAGCCATGCAAAAATTTGGAGTATGGGGAGAGCTGCAGTCAGTGTGTGGAATGTGGAAAGAGCTTCAGGGAGAGCTCTGGTCTCACTAAGATTCAGAGAATTCATACAGGAGAGAAATCCTATCAGTGTGGGGAATGTGGAAAGAGCTTCAGTCAGAGCTCCAGTCTCACTTCCCATCAGAGAATTCATACAGGGGAGAAACCCTATCAGTGTGGGGAATGTGGAAAGAGCTTCAGTCAGAGCTCCAGTCTCACTTCGCATCAGAGAATTCATACAGGGGAGAAACCCTATCAGTGTGGGGAATGTGGAAACAGCTTCAGGAAGAGCTCCCATCTCACTTCCCATCAGAGAATTCATAGAGGGGAGAAACCCTATCAGTGTGGGGAATGTGGAAAGAGATTCAGTAGGAGCTCCAGTCTAACTTACCATCAGAGAATTCATACAGGGGAGAAACCCTATCAGTGTGGGGAATGTGGAAAGAGCTTCAGTCACTGTTCCAATCTCACTTCCCATCAAAGAATTCATACAGGGGAGAAACCCTATCAGTGTGGGGAATGTGGAAAGAACTTCAGGGAGAGCTCTGGTCTCACTAAGCATCAGATAATTCATACAGGAGAGAAATCCTATAAGTGTGATGAATGTGGAAAGAGCTTCAGTAGAAGCTCCCATCTCACTTCCCATCAGAGAATTCATACAGGAGAGAAATCCTATCAGTGTGGGGAATGTGGAAAGAGCTTCAGTCACAGCTCTGATGTCACTAAGCACCAGAGAATTCATACAGGGGAGAAACCCTATCAGTGTGGGGAATGTGGAAAGAGCTTCAGTCAGAGCTCCCATCTCACTTCTCATCAGAGAATTCATACAGTGGAGAAACCCTTCATTCTATAGCTTTAGGAGCCTGGTTAATACGCACCTTTTTAACCAGGCCTTTGGCTGATTGAAATCTAAGGCCCTTTTAAAATGTGGTGGGGAGTTGAGTTACTGATGTGTATTTTGTGTTTTTATGTTGTAATCGTCCTGAGACACGTGGGAACAGGAGTCAACAACTAGAGGCCAATGGGTTTTTCCCCCAATTGTATATTTGAGGGGGGCGCCACCCCAGTTGTTAGGCATTGCCATTCCAATGGCCTGCATGCATCATGTGATTGATTGTGCAAGGTGGGCCTTACCTGGCCCCTCCCACCAATATTTTATTCAAGTTGGCACCACTGGGTCGAGTGGTAGACAAATTAAATAAATACATAAATCGCCTTCCTTTGCACATGTTCCCGCTTGCCAATATCCTTATTTATTATCATTTTTAATATTTATGTGCCCTCCAATTGAAGATTTCACAACAGAAACATGCAAGATGAAAGCATGGCTTTCTCAAAAACAAGAAAAGCCAGAGAAATCTCTCCTCCCCCTTTTTTGGATGTAGTTACAAACTTTGTTGATCAGGGAACAGCTGTGGAAATAGTGCATCTTGATTTCAGTAAGGCTTTTGACGAAGTCCCCCCCTAAAATGTGGGCTGAATGAGGAAACTGTTAGGTGGATTTGACTAACCGAACCCCAAAAGTCCTCCTGAGCGATCCCTTCTTCAGTCAACAATGAGTTGCACCTGGCTCAGGGAAGGCCTGTGGAGTAGCCATAATACTCAGTAGAGACCTGAACTTCAAAGCCAGAACAGTCCTCAAAGACAAAAGAGGCAGACTCGTTTTTGCTAAAAGGACACTAGATGGCAAAACTAAACTGACAGTTGGCTCCATATATGCCCCAAACTTGAAACAGCTAGAGTTCATCCAAAAAACATTAAACAAATTCCTCCGAAGGGGAAGCAATTCCGGGGGGGTGACCTCAACCTAAATATGAAAAGCATATCCCTGAAAGACACCCACCCTACAACTCCCTGGGCAACCTTCCTCCGAAGGAAACCCCCAACAATTAGGGACTCTTACAAGTTGCTAAAAATGCTAAAAACTGGTCTCTATGACATTTGGGGTGAAGAAAACCCAGGAGACACCAGCCACACATTCTTGTCTGGGCGCCATGGCACAGTCTCCCTCTGGACAGCATTCTGCTCACAGAAGGTCTGATTCCCTCAGTAGAATCAATGAACATGGGTAACATTAAGATCACAGATCACTCCCCAGTAGAAGTTACCCTCAAAATAGGAGGGGGAACACAAGCCACCCCATCATGGTCCTTCAGTCCCATCCTAACCACAAATAAACAGAGAGAGTCTCACAAAACTCTCCCAAACTACTTCAAGGAAAACAATGTAGACAACAAAGAACCCCGCTCCTATGGGATGCAATGAAAGTGGTCACCAGAGGAGCTACCATAAAAGAGAAAGCATCCCTTAAAAAACAAACCTCCTTAAAAGTTAGCAAGACAGAATAAGACATCACGGCCTTCTCATCATGCTACAAAGAGGATCTAAAAAAGTCCTTGAAGCTATAGAACAGAAACGGAGAGAACCAGACTCCCTAGAAATCAACAAAACAATGATCAACATTCTATACTCTAAACAACGCTTCTGTGAGTATGGAGGGGAAAGCTCCAGATTATTAGCAAACAGGTGTAGGAAAAAAGCACTCAGAACAAGAATACATTGCAACACCAAAAAGGACGGCAACATAACATTTCCCCCCAAAGAAATAACCTCAGAATTTGCAGAATTGTACTCCAAGCTATACACCTCCCATAACTGATGAGGAACAGGAATTCATGGACAGTCTTATCACCCCAGAGGAAATATATACAGTCCTCAAAAACCTGAAGCCCCACAAAGCCCCATGGCCCAGACAGCTTTACAGCAGAATTCTATAAGAAATTCAAAGAACCCCTGATGCCCTACATGACCCACCTATTCAATGACATCATAAAAGGGGGCCCCATTCCAAAAACCTGGACCTACTCCAAGATAGTCTCCATCCCAAAACCACTGAAATACAGCCTCAAAGTAGAATCATTCCGCCCAATCTCCATAATAAACTATGACTACAAGATACAAGATACCCATATCAATCATGGCCAACCGCCAAATCTTCCTACACAAGTTAATAGTCCCAGACCAGACTGGCTTCGTCCCTGGCCGCAATATAACAGACCCCATCAGGAAACTACTGAATCTGATTGAACACAGCAAGGCAACTAAACTCCCACTGACAATTATGTCCCTAGAAATCCAAGAAGCTTTTGATTGCTTAGAGTGGAAATATATTTTAGAAGTACTAACTAACATGAAATTTGGCCCCAACTTCCTACAAACCCTCAAACAAATATACACCCGAGCCTCAGCAAAATGCAAGACTAACAATAATACCATAGCAATCCAAAGAGGCAGAAAACAAGGATGCCCACTGTCTCCCTTCCTATTCATCCTGGCTCTGGAACCTTTAACAATCCGAGCAGCTGCAGACATCACTGGAGTGGAAATAAAAGGCAGAAACTATAAATCAGGGCTCTTGGCAGATGACCTAGTGCTCACAACACCAGACCCCATAAACATAGCAACCTCCCTAACCGGAGAACTCAACACATTTGCAATGGTATCAGGCCTACAGGTAAATTTTGCAAAGTCAGAAGCAATGTGCTTCAACACCCCCCTTACACCCAAAAATAATTTGCCAACGTCACCAAGATAAAACTTTGCTGCACCAGGCTCAGATACCTAGGGGTACAAGCAACCAGAAACCTCAACAAATTATACCTCTACAACTACAACCCCTTGTGGTGACAAATTAACAAAGACCTAAAGAGATGGGACAACACAAACTTCACTCTCTCAGACAAAGTAGCCATGATCACCCTCCCAAAACTAACCTACCTATACCAAACCTCCCAATATGGATTCCCTCAGCCACAAGTGGCAGAAAAAACTACAAATTCCCAAAATCCAATTATTCTGGACAACAACCATATGAGAAATATGCAAAATAACTAAGCAAGTATTAGAAGTTACCCCAGAAATGGCCATACTAAACATCTTCCAAGACAATAACGCTCACTCACATCACAAAGAGCTCATAACCCACCTACTCTCAGCTGCTGGAAACATCATAGCCAGACACTGGAGAGACCTGTCAGGAGTAAGCATGGGGTGTGCCGGGTGTTCAATTTCAGAGGTTACGGCTGCATAACGAAACAGAAACATTGTCACCCCACCCCACCCCCATTCACCATGCCCCCACCTCTTTCCCCCTTTTCTTCCTAATTCAACACTAATGTCTCGACAGAGGAAACTGATCTGTAGAAAATGTAACTTGAAAAAGGAGAAATTGCACATACTTTGGTAAACCAAGAAATAAAATATGTTGTGTTTTTTTAAAAAAGAGAGGGACCCCAGCCCAGAGTCTGGCTGCTGCATTGGGGACCAGTTTCCTAGTGTCTCCCAGGGCAGCTCCCCACGGAGGCCACTGCAGCAATCCCCTCGCACCCAGAGCAGGGCACCCCAGGACCACATCCTCTCTCTCCCAAAGGGATTGTTGCTGGCAAAGCAGCCGGAAATGGGCGCTGCTCCTCACTAAGCCTCCAGGGACCTGGGCATCAGTGGCTGTGCGTGTGTTCAGCCATCTAAGAGAATAATAATATTAATTAACTGCCTAAATTTCAAAGGAGATGTCTTTGGCCCCGTCCACTTGGCCCTCAGGGGTTTGCCAGATATGTACCTCTTGCTGGCCTTCTCCCACTTTGGAACAAGCTGCCTCAAGTGTCCACATGAGAGTCAGAGGGGTCAGATAGAATCGCAGGATTGCAGAGTCGGGATGGACCCCAGGGGTCATCTAGTCCAACCCCCTGAAAGGCAGGAATCACAGCAAAAGACTCCCTGACATATAGATGGCTCTAGGTGATGGCTTCTTCTTGCGGTTATCAGCCTCTAGGAAGGCGACATCTTTTTATATGGTCTATAGAGATCTTGCTCTTCCGGCCTGGGTGCCTCCATTCCTAGTCTTTGCTCTCTAAGAAAAGATGGAGCTGGGATTTCTATCCCTTTTGATCTTGTGGCGTTTTGATGAAGCCTCCAAAGGAACATCGGAAGCTGCCTTCTGCTGAGCCTGACCAAGGGCTCCCTCTAACCCTGTATAGTCCACACTGACTGGCAGCAGCTCCCCCCAGTTTCAGGCACGGGTCTCATCCAGCCCTTGCGGGAGATGCCAGGGGCTAACCCTGGGACATTCTGCATGCCAAGCAGATGCTCTTGGTTCCCCATATTTCACTAGCCTTTCAACGTTATTCTGTTAGCAACCGTGGAGATTCCACCTGCCTCTTTCCAAAGGAGAAAACTCACCTGTTTAAAGAATTTGAGGTAATGCATCATTTGTATACTTTTTTTGAGTTCTATGTTTTCAGTGTCCCTGAGATCTCTTGATGAAGGGCGGTATATCAATTTAATAAATATTAACAACCATCCATTGTTAGTCCCCTGAATTTACAATGAAGTGCATGGGGGGGCCCTCATTTAATTTCACTGCACACAGGTCGTGTAGTGATAATAAAGGTTTATTATTATTACTGTTCTCGAAGCTACCAGCATGAGTTTGACCAAACTGCGGGAGGCAGTGGAAGACCGGAGTGCCTGGCGTGCTCTGGTCCAGGGGGTCACGAAGAGGCGGACACGGCTAAACAACAATTATTACTGGAAGGAGAAATGGCATACAGTGGTACCTTGGGTTATATACACTTCAGGTTACAGACTCCGCTACCCCAGAAATAGTACCTCGGATTAAGAATTTTGCTTCAGGATAAGAACAGAAATTGTGCTCTGGTGGCACGGCAGCAACGGGAGGCCCCATTAGCTAAAGTGGTGCTTCAGGTTAAGAACAGTTTCAGGTTAAGAACGGACCTCCAGAACGAATTAAGTTCTTAACCTGAGGTACCACTGTAAAGGTAAAGGGACCCCTAACCATTAGGTCCAGTCGTGACCGACTCTGGGGTTGCGGCGCTCATCTCGCTTTATTGGCCGAGGGAGCTGGCGTACAGCTTCCGGGTCATGTGGCCAGCATGACTAAGCCGCTTCTGGCAAACCAGAGCAGCACACAGAAATACCGTTTACCTTCCCGCCAGAGTGGTACCTATTTATCTACTTGCACTTTGATGTGCTTTCAAACTGCTAGGTGGGCAGGAGCAGGGGCCGAGCAACGGGAGCTCACCCCGTCGCGGGGATTCGAACCGCCGACCTTCTGATCGGCAAGTCCTAGGCTCTGTGGTTTAACCCACATCTATTTACATCCTTGCCAAAGTTCAAGGATTCTCGCTTGAGGCCGAAGTCTTCTTCTTGAGCTTCTGCCGCTCAATCCTGTCTCTTCTCTCTCTTTCAACATGTTGGGGAGACCGGAGACCCTGCAGAGTCCAGCGCTGCTGAAGGTCTGTGCCCAAACTTTCCTTTGGGGCTTTTGTCCTGAAAAGGCAGCTTCATGAGCGAGATGTAAAACAGTATTTCTGTCTGTCTGGGGCACACACTTGGCTCACAGTCTGGGGCAGATTTCTTTGGAAAGAACTGTCTAGAAAGCAACTCTTCCTCCCAGATGAAACTAATTCTTGCTTCAGTGCCAGCCCTGGGGACCCCGGCACTTCTACATACTTCTAAAGTTGGGTCCTTAAGCATTTCTTTCTTAAAGTCATTATTAAGCCATGTCATGCTTATGATATTTTATTCTCTTTTTAATTACGGTATGCTGTTATAAATGTGCATTTTATATTTGACTTCACTTAGCAATGGTTTTTTTTAAGAAAAAGTTTAAGTTTTTTTCTGTTAACCTTGTGTTAAATATGTATTCTGTAGTTGACCTTCTTTGTAATGTTTTATTTTGAAATTTTAAGATAATATTTTAGTTTTCTGTTAATTATGTTGTTTTGACTATATACAACTATATTTTGACATCTTTTATTGATGTTTTAATATGCTGCAAACCACTTTCAGATTTTTCTTAAAAATATAAAGCAGTATAGAAATGAAAATAATGATGATGATGAAGGGGTGAAGGAGGAGTCATGGTATTCTCACCATACTTTGCCAAGGAAATTTCTGGTGACTCACAATCTTCACGAAACTGATTTACATTTCCAATGACAGGCTCCTCAACACATTGGCTGGATGATACACCAAACGTTAACTCTTTAGAGTCTGGCAACAGCTCTTTTTGCTGCTGAGCTAAATGCTATTTAAAAGCGAGATCATTGCTTATAAGGCAAGGTGTAAACATACCATTTTCATGTACTAAAACTGGTAAGGACCCTTTAAAATCTTTGTATTCACAATCTACCTGGGCTAGACTGGTTTTTACTGCTTGGACCCCATAGGGAGTTCCAAGCAACTATTTACCTTCTAAAAATTGGCCAGGCTGTAATAACCCCTGAGGAAGCATCAGTCCCTGTGTCCTGTAACCCAACTATTAATAGGTTATTAGTTTTAATTACATCACTGAATTGCACCTGAGCACCTGAACCCATCTAGATTGACACAAGTCAATTAATGCCGTTCTCACAGAGGCCCATTCTGGTGAACCATTTTCTGATGAAGCTTGATTCTGGGGAGTGGGAACTGCTGTTAGATATCGGTCACTTGGCCTTCCTCCCTCCTCCTATGAAGCTTCCTCAGACTGCAGCACACACACTTGTGCTGTTCTCGATATGCAACCTGTCCGCCATTTTCTGTCTTGCCGCAAGCTACCATCTTTCTTCCAGCCATCAATCATGCAAGACGTGGCAGGAGAGGTCCCCGGCTAGGCTCCTGGGGTGCTAGTCCTCAGCATAGACCTAGCTACTCACACCTTGAAAAGGTGTGATTCACAACAGCAGAAACTCATAGGTTAGTTTTCTCAGTTGACAGCAACTGTGCATAGGAGCCAACTCCTAGGGGGCAGAGGTTGACCCTCTGATCACCCTGTGATCAATTATGCAGGGGGGGGAGCTTACCTGCTCCGCCCTCAATATTTTGTTCAAGTTGGCACCCCTGCCACCATGAATGCCATGGAAGCAGCACCACATGCTGCCATGCTGTGCCCACACTGGTGTGGACCCCCGTCTTGCCCCCTGCCAAGCTCTGAAGAAATCGAGAACAGTTGAATGGGTTTGTTGCCCAGTGTTAGCTCTATATGAGAGTAAGGGTGCCGGAATTTCCCAATGAGAAAGCTAAAGTTGTATTTGTGATTAGCCTGCTAGAAGGGGACACCAGGCACTGGGTGGCCCCCATTCTCACTGCTGTCAGAAAACAGGCTATGATTGGACCCTTCCATTCTCTATTTTTGTAGCCATCCAGATCTGAGCTTGCAGGAAAAGGTCTTTTCAAGGTGATTTTAAGGGCGGATGCCAAAGAGTCCCGCAACCTAGATGGCAGAGTGTGGATTGTGCATTAAAACAGTGGGGTGGGGTGATCTCTTGGTTTTGCTTTGTGTAGAAATCATGGGATACAGTTTCATTCATCTTAAAGTGTCTTCTTAGAGCCAGGCATCATCAGGCACCTTCTTACAAATATACTGTAGGCGTTGAGCACAGTTAAATGCCATCCAGCATCTTTCGTAGTAGCAATCAAAGGTCATTGCACCACAGTCGTGGAACGCTTCATAATTTGGCTCATAGTAATTCCAAAGAAAAGAAAGAAACAGCCGCACTGATGAATCAAGACTGGATGTTTACTTCCTCACCTTCTCCCCATGCCTTCTACCATTAAAAAGATGTTCAGATCTTTCTCTCTTAGCCTCCCCCCACAACTGTGATGGATTTTTCTCCCCAGATTTTAGAATTCTAACCATGTAAAAACAACAACAACAACAACAACAACAACACACACACACACACACACACACACACACACACACAAACTAAGACTCTCTACATTCTTTTCATATGAAGTGATTTCTCATAGGAAACTACAAAAAAGTGAGGCTGTCACTGTGGAAGGCTCAGTGGTACACACAAGAACTTTCATTCAATTTATTCAGTTTATTTTACAATTTTGGGTAGTATCCAATGCAGTACTTCTGCTATTGCCAGGATTTCCATTTCTGCAACAGAACCGCCCCTCTCTCCTCTCCATCTGCACCCACATCCTCCTCAGATCTGCTCTGTACTGTTGTGGGTGATGGAGAGAGAGCCTTACTCTCTCGTGGCCGAGTTAACACAGTAGTGATTGATCTGAGCATATTAAAAACTTGTTAGATTTGCATCCGCTTTCATCCACCTCATCTCACATCCATCACCCACCCCAGGCATGAGGATAGCAATGACAGTATACAGAAACTAAAATAGCTACGTCTACAAATGAAATACAAAAAATAATCTATAACCACAAAGCCATTATAGAGTTGATTGAAATATATCATCATCTCATTGATTGAAATATATCATCATCTCTCACATATATATCTTATCTAAACCTTACGTGATGGTTCTAAGTTTAATCAATTATCCATAGCTGATAAAGGAATCACCCTAGCCTCCCACTTATTGGCCTTGCATTGTATACTGAATCAAGTCCCACTACATAGCACTAAAATTCTGTGATAAATGTATTCTTTAACTCCCATTTTCAACTCTCCATGAATCTGTTCAGTTGATACTAGTAATAATGGTGTAGTAGGTGTTCTTTTACTCCCATGAGATGTTTGGGTTGGATGTGCCCTTTGATCAAGTCTAAGTTCATATACAGCAGTGATTCACCAATTGGAGGTCCAAGGACCACCCACCCAGCAGCTCCATTACACCATTCACATAACAAAAACTGCCACAGAGATACCCAAATGTTCAAAGGTAGAGGGGCCCATGGCTTGGCTTTTGAAATAGAAGGGGTCTGTACTACTTAGGTAACTGGGAACCACTGGCATACAGGGTTTAAGTTCCCAGCTGGTATTATCCAACTCCAATGGCCGTTTGTGAACTTTACTCAATGCCTTTGCCAAAAAGGTTAAATGATTAGTATTGGGTGCATCAATGGAGATGAATGCCATTGGGTTTTGTTCCAGGAGAAAGCGACCCTCTATTCATCTAGTCTTGGTAATAAATGCCAGACCAGCTCGCTGTTCTACTACCAAGCTGTGGATGAGTGAGATCTTACTCTGACCTTGTCAATCCATCAACATGGGTTGAAAAGGGTTGTTAGATACTTAAAGGGAACCATGAACTATCTTAAATTGCCAGCTGACAGCAAAAACTATTAGGGATCTGTCAGGGCTTCTTCAGTTGTGATTCCTGCTTTGCAGGGGGTTGGACTAGATGACCCTTGGGGTCTCATCCAACGCTAAATTTCTATGTGTCTATGATTCTATCCAAGAAAGTGAGCTTCATCTACCCTCCCTTACACACTTACTTCATCTGCTCCTATTATTTTAGGTTTGAGGTTGCTGGTTATTCAGCTTGTTTAGCAGATAACTGCAGAAATACTTTCCTAAAGAGATTGTTGCTCAGCTTTAGGTTCTTGCAAGTCCTTTTGAAGCTGAGCTAAGCAGCACAAAACATTTAAAATCATGCCTTCATCCTCTTCCGAATCACCACATTCACTAGGTCAGAGAAGCATTTGGAACGCATGCCATTCTTCATAAACTTACGTGGTTTCAGGACTCATTCCTGATGTCCATCTCCATGTCCCTCCCTTGTCTTTAAAGAGTCCAATCCAAAAAAGCATTTTACGGCCTTTTACTTGCTGGTTTATAAAGAACTAGGGTAGAGGAAGGGAGAAAGAAAAAACAGAAAATCATCAGTAGGACTGAGGAGCAAGGCACTTCTCTCAAAGCCCTTCTAGACAATGTCCCTTTCTCTGGGAGACTACAGCCCTTGACCGACATTCAACAGGCACAAAACAAATACGTTTCAAAAGGAGCAGGTGTCACCACTGGAAGTCCAATACACATTTTTTTAAGAAGCAGTGATCAAAACTATACAGTGATACCTTTGTTCTCAAATGCCTTGGTACTCAAACACCTTGGTTCCCAAATGCGAAAACCTGGAAGTAAGTGTTCCAGTTTCTGAACATTTTTCAGAAGTCGAATGTCCGATGCGGCTGTCTGGCTATTGTTCCCAGGGTGCCTGCACTAACCAGAAGATGCTCCTTGGTTTTCAAACATTTCATAAGTCAAATGGACTTCCAGAATGGATTAAGTTTGGCGTTTTGGGTTTTGCTATTTATTTTGCCTTTTTGTTTTTTAGGCTTTTTTGCTTCATTTGTTTTTGTGACTGTGTGGAACCCAGTTCAACTACTGGTTGGTTGGTTGGCTGATAGATTGATTGACTGATTGATTGATTGATTGATTGAGTGAGTGATTGTGGAAATGGTTAAAAGCCTCCCATCCAAACAATAACTATCATCAGTGCAGGTAAGAAAAAAAAAATTTTAATTTCCGTCATCTACGATGCTTCTTATTAATTTTATAGCACATCACATAGATTCTTGCTTTCATTTTATGGTCTTGTTAGATAGTAAAATTCATTTAAATTGCTGTTTTAGAGGATGCTTTTAAAAGGTTGGAATGGATTAATCTGTTTTGCATTGCTTTCTATGGGAAAGCACGCCTTGGTTTTGAAATGCTTTGGTTTTGGAACGGACTCCTGGAACCTATTAAGTTTGAGAACCAAGGTACCACTGTACATAGTACTCCAAGTAAGGTTGCATCAAGCACCAAGAATAATTGTGTACTGAGGATGTGCTATTGTCCCCCTGATCCAAATTATGATGATGGTGATGCTGATGATGGAATCAAGGAAGCATCCCAAAGAGGAAATATTACAGTGAAGGGTAGCTTCACCTGCCCTCACCGAGACCGGCTACACATGTCTTTCCATACGTATGTCTTTCATGAAACAGAGTTAAAATTTCCAGATACTGTAAATGACTGTGCCATAAAACAGTTTGTCTTGAAACCATCTAGCAGGACAGTGACCTGTGTAGCAAACACTCCAATTTCTGCACCCATGCTTGCTTGTTGATTCCAGAGACACTGGAATCAGTCTGGTTGTGGTATGCTTGAAGGACTGATGATGGGGTCTCACTCATGTCTGTGCCCTGCAGCACCTCAGTAGCCCCTCTATAATAATAATAATAATAATAATAATAATAATAATAATAATAATAATAATTTATTATTTATACCCCGCCCATCTGGCTGGGCCTCCCCAACCACTCTGGGCGGCTTCCATAAAAACCAAAAATACAATAAAATATCACACGTTAAAAACTTCCCTGAACAGGGCTGCCTTCAGATGTCTTCTGAATGTCAGGTAGTTGTTTATCGCTTTGACATCTGCTGGAAGGGCGTTCCACAGGGTGGGCGCCACTACCGAGAAGGCCCTGTGCCTGGTTCCCTGTAGCTTCGCTTCTCGCAATGAGGGAACCGCCAGAAGGCCCTCGGAACTGGACCTCAGTGTCCGGGCAGAATGATGGGGGTGGAGACGCTCCTTCAGGTATACTGGACCGAGGCCGTTTAGGGCTTTAAAGGTCAACACCAGCACTTTGAATTGTGCTCGGAAACGTACTGGGAGCCAATGTAGGTCTTTCAAGACCGGTGTTATGTGGTCTCGGCGGCCGCCCCCAGTCACCAGTCTAGCTGCCGCATTCTGGATTAGTTGTAGTTTCCGAGTCACCTTCAAAGGTAGCCCCACGTAGAGTGCATTGCAGTAGTCCAAGCGGGAGATAACCAGAGCATGCACCACTCTGGCGAGGCAGTCCGAAGGCAGATAGGGTCTAAGCCTACGTACCAGATGGAGCTGGTAAACAGCTGCCCTGGACACAGATTTGACCTGTGCCTCCATGGACAGATGTGAGTCCAAAATGACTCCCAGGCTGCGCACCTGGTCCTTCAGGGGCACAGTTGCCCCATTCTGGACCAGGGAATCCTCCACAAATGCCTGCCTCCTGTCCCCCAGAAACAGTACTTCTGTCTTGTCAGGATTCAACCTCAATCTGTTAGCCGCCATCCATCCTCCAACCGCCTCCAGACACTCACACAGGACCTTCACTGCCCTCACTGGTTCTGATTTAAAAGAGAGGTAGAGCTGGGTATCATCTGCATACTGATGAACACCCAGCCCAAACCTCCTGATGATCTCTCCCAGCGGCTGCATGTAAATGTTGAAAAGCATGTGGGAGAGGACAGAACCCTGAGGCACCCCACAAGTGAGAGCCCAGGGGTCTGAACACTCATCCCCCACCACCACTTTCTGAACACGGCCCAGGAGGAAGGAGCGGAACCACTGTATAACAGTGCCCCCAGCTCCCAGCCCCTGAAGACGGTCCAGAAGGATGTTATGGTCGATGGTATCAAACGCCGCTGAGAGATCCAGCAGAACTAGGAAACAGCTCTCACCTTTGTCCCTAGCCCGCCGGAGATCATCAACCAGTGCGACCAAGGCAGTTTCAGTCCCATGATGAGGCCTGAATCCCGACTGGAAGGGATCCAAATGGTCCGCTTCTTCCAGGCGTGCCTGGAGTTGTTCGGCAACCGCTCGCTCTATCACCTTGCCCAAGAATGGAAGGTTTGAGACTGGGCGATAGTTGGCCATCGTGGCCGCATCTAAAGATGGTTTTTTAAAAAGCGGTTTAATAACCGCCTCTTTCAGCGGGTCTGGAAAGCTCCCTCACAGAGGGAAGCATTCACCACCCCACGAAGCCCATCGCCCAGCCCTTCCAGGCTAGCTTTTATAAGCCAGGATGGGCAAGGATCAAGGAGACAGGTGGTTGGTTTCACTCGTCCAAGCAGCCTGTCCACATCCTCGGAGGTAACAGATTGGAATTGATCCCACTCAACTTGACTAGACAGAACTCTAGCACTCTCCCGCCCTGGCCCTGCTCCCACGGTGGAGTCTACTTCTTCCTGAATCTGAGCGATTTTATCTGCAAAAAACTTTGCAAAATCATTGCAGGAGAATATGTGGCCCGTACTGGGCCCCGATGTTACAGGTGGTTCCGCTAAATTGTGAACCACCTGAAAGAGTCTCCTGCTGCTGTTTTCTGCAGATGCAATAGAGGCGGTGAAGAAATTCTTCTTCGCCGTCGCTATCGCCACTTGGTAGGCTCGACGTTGAGCTCTAACCTGTGTCCGGTCAGATTAGGAATGAGTTATCCGCCACCGGCGCTGTAGCCGTCTCAACGATTGTTTCATTGCCCTCAGATCCATGGAAAACCACGGGGCTCTCCAGGCTCCATGCAATCGGAGAGGGCGCTTCGGAGCCAAACAGTCAATAGCCCTGGTTAACTCCGCATTCCAGCGGGCCACCAGGGAATCAGCTGAAAGGCCATCAACATGGGATAAAGCATCCCCTACCACTCTCTGGAAACCATTTGGATCCATTAAGTGGCGGGGGCGGACCATCCGAATTGGTCCTACCTCCCTGCAGAGGGGATGGGTCGCAGAGAAGTCCAGTTGCACCAGGAAGTGATCTGACCATGGAACTTCTTTTGTTTTACTTTTACTTAGTGTCAGATGACCAACATCCATAGAGGTAAACACCAGGTCCAAGGCACGTCCGCGGCTATGGGTTGGGCCAGACTTATTCAGGGACAGCCCCATGGAGGCCATGCTTTCCACGAAGTCCCGAGCGGCCCCTTGTAAGGTCGTGTCGGCATGGATGTTAAAATCCCCTAGGACGACCAAGCTAGGTGTCTCCAGGAGAACATCCGCCACGACCTGAAGCAGCTCGGGCAGGGAATCCTTGGTGCAGCGGGGAGGTCGGTACACCAAAAGGAATCCTGTCCTGCCCCTATTGCCCAACTTCCAGAACATGCACTCAGAAAATTGGGTCTTCCCAATAGGACGCCTGGTGCAAACTAATGACTTTCTAAAAATCACTGCAACCCCCCCTCCCCGCCCACATGACCTGGGTTGCTGTGCGTAAGAGAAACCTGGTGGACAAGCAGCAGCAAGGACAGGCCCATCTACTTCATCCAACCAAGTCTCTGTTATACATGCCATGTCAAGTCCTCCATCCATGATCAAGTCATGGATGGCAGTGGTCTTATGAATCATTGACCTGGCATTGCACAGCAGCACCTTCAGGTCATGTGGGTATCCCTTGCTGATTCTAGTATCCATCCGGTCAGGACCAGACCCAGAGGCAGGGATAGTCCTCAGACAACGACTAAACCTGCCTCCTCTGTAATGACATGGTCTGGTCTTAGCGTAACTCCTCCTCCTACCCGTGATCACTGAGATCGGTTGTCCCTCTACCTGGGCTAAGGGGCTGGGAGAGAGATATACCTTGCAAGGTCCTCTAGAGTCATCTCCATGATACTCTCATGCCAGAGGGTCAGGGTGGAGCAGAGGAAGAATTTACCGGCAAGCCAAGGGATAGATGCCCCTCAAGTATCTCCTCCTCCTCCTCCTCCTCCTCCTCCTCCAAGACCTCCTTCTTGACTGACAGCTTCATTCTATTAGAGCTCAGCAGCTCCAAGAAGCCTCCGTGAGTCCCAGATGGTAGCAGCTGCTCCCTGCCCCACCCACCCCTTGGCTTGACTGATGGAGTTGCTGTCTTGGCTGCATGCAGGGGGATTGGAGCCTCTTAAGTGGATGGTGATGATAGGAGCCTTTGGCTCAAGGAGATCTCCTACCTTCCTGTCTGTACTCAGCTCTGATGCTCACCTGTTCTTCCCTTGTTTCCACAGAAATGAGCCTGGCGCCCTCCTGCTCACAATGTTTTTTGGAATCCATCCATGAGCGTAGCTCAAGAGAAAAGAAATAGAATGCCCTTGAATATACAATCCAACCATCGTCCAAGTTCCTAGTAAGGATGTCTTTGAGTCAAGCCAGATATGGAGGAAGAAAGGAGAAAGAAAACAAGATAGGGAATTTAAGGGGACCAACTTTGTATTTCTGTGCGGACTTCAATTATTTTTGTTAAGTTCATTTCTGCGGCCACGTGATAACATAACATTCATCTAGGAAGCTCGGAAAGATTAAAATAAGACCATTAACTCTTCACCCCATGCTGATGCTGCAGTAAATATCTGGGTGGGCATAGCTGGGAGTGCAGTCAAGAACCTTTTATTCGAGGGAATAGACAAAAGATGTAGGTCCCCTCAAAGGCCTTATCTGAACCCCTGGGGCCTCACCTATTTGTTAAAAATCTGGATACTCAGGGCAGCATCAGGGCAGACTTGAAGGTTGGGGTGGGGGAGTAGCTGTGGCTTATCAAAATTCTCTTCCTCTCTCCAGGCTCTCTGCTGGGGGTGGGGGTGGGAATCTAGAGTGTGTGATCCTGGCACTGGGCAACTGGGACAGATGAAGGAGTCTGCTGGTTTTACCACCCAGTTTGCTGCCCAGCAGTCTCCCTGCCTGAGCTGACAGGATGGATCCAGTGGGCTTCCCAAATGGCTGTTTTCTACTGTTCCAGAGAAGCGGACACGGAGCAATGGATCCAAACTACAAGAAAGAAGATTCCACCTAAACATTAGGAAGAACTTCCTGACAGTAAGAGCTGTTTGACAGTGGAATTTGCTGCCAAGGAGTGTGGTGGAGTCTCCTTCTTTGGAGGTCTTTAAGCAGAGGCTTGACAACCATATTTCAGGCGTGCTCTGATGGTGTTTCCTGCTTGGCAGGGGGTTGGACTCGATGACCCTTGTGGTCTCTTCCAACTCTATGATTCTATGATTCTATGAGAGGCTTTCAGCTGGTGCAGAATCAGGGCTGATTCCCACTGCACTACAATTTTCCAGCATCGTAGGGTAGCTTACCAATTTCCTTTTGCAGTTGATCATTTCTGTTGGCAAAATACCGCATTTCCTCTGATATGTTTTGAGCTGCAGCGAGTATTTGGAAGTCTAAAAGATTAGGAACGGTTTAAGGCAGGAGCATCTGAAATAACAATCTGCAAATCCTAAGAAACCATTTTCAAACATTTTGAAACGCTCTAGCCTAAAATGAGCGAGGAGCAGAGCTCCAGGACGGGGTTCTTATGAATATGAGGGCACATTTGATTCTCTGTGGCTGAGATCACCAATGAAAAGTCTCTGAAGAATCCTGCGGCTGGATCAAACCAAAGACCCATGGAATCCACTATCCTGTTCTCATATTAAAAGTGGCTCATGAAGTATCTCTGATGTTCCCCTCCTATGTCCTCCTTTTCTGCTGGGAATCACAGGGTCACAAAGCAATTCCTCTTGGAACTTTGAAGTGTCAGGCATAGCTCTAATGGCTTTAGCCCAAACGTAGCAGAGTTTTCCTGCACAGCGAAGAAGCTAGTTGAGGTGGAAATGACTAGTCAGCTAGACTCAGAATAACTATTTACAGGATTTATTAAAAGGAAAAATAAAACCAGCAGAGTTTCTGCATATAAAACAAAGCAAAATAAATCCTTTCTTTCTCTCTCTCTCTCTCTCTCTCTCTCTCTCTCTCTCTCTCTCTCTCTCTTAACCATACACAGCACTCCAACTCCTAACACACCCACCCAACACAAACTGTGCTAGCATTCCTAGATAACAGAGTTGAGTGCTGGTCGTTAACCAATCAGAGTAAGTAGTTTCTAGGTCAAGCAGACCTTGGCTTTCTGCCAAGAGTAAATTGACACTGCCTTGAGTTAATTGTGTGAAGCCAGAATCTGTAAGTTTTCATGAGAATCAATTAACAGAAACTGAACACCCCCTCACTGATTCTGCTGAACAATTAACATCAAATAACACCTATGTAGGAGATTTTTCCAGCAAACCTAAACCCTTGCACATTTGCTTGTTCTTTATCTTTGCCAATGGTTTAGTTAATACATCTGCTACATTTTCTTCACTTGATACATAAGTACATGTGATTATATTGTCTTGTACACAGCAACGTACATTTTGGTATTTTACAGAGATATGTTTGGAACGTGATTTGAAACCCTCTGTTTTACTTAAGGTTATACAAGCCTGATTATCAATGTAAACTCATACTGGTTCTCCACAATTTACATTTAAATCTGCTAACAAATGCTTGAAATAAATCACCTCACTGCACAATTCACTCAATGCGGCGTACTCGGATTCTGTTGATGACACACTTACAACGTCTTGCTTGCGTGACCGCCAGCTGATTAAAGCTCCACCGACCATTATGACTAGTCCTGTGACAGATTTTCTATCTGGCAAATTTCCCCAGTCACTATCACAGTAGCAACTCAGCGTTTCATCCTCTGAAGAATTTAATTGTAACATATAGCCAATTGTCTGTTTGAGGAATCTCAGAACTTGTTTTACCCCTTTCCAGGCATTTAGTGTGGGTTTTGAGACCAATCTACTCAATATGCCTACTGCATAGCTAATATCAGGTCTGGACCACTGTGCTAGATACAATAAACTTCCAATTACAGAATGATATATATCAGGATGTTCAAATTCAGGACTCTCATCTATATGAAGTGTTTTTATGAAACCTGGATCCATAGGCACCACTGCTCCTTTGCAATCCTGCATCCTGTATGTAGTCAGTAGTTGTTTAACTTTGTTCTGCTGACTAATTAGGCAGCTGCCATCTTGGGCCCAGCACACTTCCAACCCTAGATATGTCCTAACCGGGCCTAAGTCTTTCACTTTGAACTTACTGGATAATTGCTTGGCAAACCTTTTAGTTTGTTTATCTGTTTTGCAAGCATACAATACATCATCTACATAAATCAGACAAAACTCTTGATCACTGCCTGTACCACGTACATAAACACAATTGTCAGCTGTAATCTGCTTGAAACCAAATGACACTAAGGCTTCATGGAAACATTTGTTCCAAGAACTTGCAGCCTGTCTGAGACCATATAGAGCTTTGTTTAATTTCAACACTCTATTGGAACCTGTCTCATAACCAGGCGGTTCAGCTAGATACAGGTCTTCTGATATTGATGCATGTAAATATGCAGTCTGGATATCAAAATGGTTTAACAGGAGTTTTCTCTTTGCTCCAAGTGTTAGAATCAGCCTTACACTGTCCCCCTTAGCAGTAGGGGGAAAAGTCTCGTCATAATCTTTTCCAGGCCTCTGAGAGTATCCTTGAGCCACTAAACGAGCTTTGTATTTGTACTTTCCTGTCACCAGAGGTTTAAGTTTGTACACCCACCTGCAGCCTACAATCTTTGCCCCCTCAGGCGCTGCTACTGGTGTAAAGACCTTGTGCTCATTCAGAGAGGACATCTCTTCCTCCATTGCCTGTTTCCAGAGCTCTGCCTCCTCTTTTGGTAACTTTAACACCTCCTGAAAACTCTTGGGCTCTGCAATTACACTAAACACATTTGCAGTATCTGGAGAAAAACGCACCGGAGGCACTCCTTTGTTTTGTCTTTTAGATCTTCTGGGAGAAAATTTTTCTTCTGACCCACTTTCCTCCTCAGAACTACGACCTCTCTTTTGTTGCTTAGCAACTGGTCTCTGGCTAATTCCACTTTCTTGAGAGCTCTTATCTGAACTTTCCTCCCCCTCAGACTCTGATTCTCTATGTTTACCTTCAGAGTCATGAAGCTCCTGGGAAGGTTCAAACCAAACCTCAGTATTGGCATGTAGTCTCTCCCAGCCACTATGTTCACAAAAACTGGCATTCCTGGAGATCACAATGCCATTTGTCCCTTCAGCAAAGCGGAAACCTTTTCCCAGCTCCTGGTAGCCCACAAACACTAACTGTTTGGTCTTAGGATCTCCCTTCTTTCTCATTTGTTTTGGAATTAATACCCAGGCTTTTGATCCAAACACATGCAAATGGTCAATTTTGGGTTTTTTCTGAAACAATTTAAAGTACGGAGTTGTACCTATTGTTTGATGAAAGAGCCTATTTTGGAGATAACACGCGGTGAGCATGCTCTCCCCCCAATAAGACATGGGCAAATCAGCATCATCAAGCATGGCAAACATCATATCTTGTAAAGATCTATGTTTTCGCTCTGCAACGCCATTCTCCTCTGGGGAAAAAACGTTCGTTTTTCTATGCCCAATGCCACGCTTTTGTAACCAATCTCTAAAAGCATTTGACATAAATTCGCCACCTCTGTCCGTCTGAATCCTTCTGAGTTTAATGGACAGAAATCTTTCCACAGATGCCACCCAGCCTTTAAACTTAGTGAACACGTCACCCTTATTCTTCATGGGGAAAACCCAAGAGTAACGCGTGTCGTCATCCACAATTGTTAATGAAAAACGCGATCCACCCCTGCTTACAGGAAATGGACCAATTACGTCCATGTGAACCAGCTGTAGCGGTGACTCACTAACTCTGTCACTTCTGGGGTAAGAGACTCTGTGGGTTTTAACCTTTTTACAAACATTACAATCAAGGTACTTGTTACAACTCTTTAAATTACCCCCATCAGCCAATTCAGACATTTTTAGTACACTTTTCCAGCAAGCATGCCCCATTTTCCTATGCAATAAGTGCACACAGTTGTCATGTATAGCTTTGTTATTCACTGCAGGCTGAGATTTACTGACTACTGCTGCAACTTGAGATCCTGCTTTAAGCCAAAACAAGCCTCCCTCTGACTTAGCAGTGCCTAAAATCTCACCAGCCTTCTTAATAATGCAACTGTCTCCTTCAAAATACACTTTAAACCCAGCTTTTAGCAAACAATCTACAGACATCAGATTGCTCCTTAATGAAGGCACACAAAGTACATTTTGCAGGCATTCACGAAGACAAGGAACAAAAACTGCACCCCCCGAAATGACTTCGGAAGTACTTCCATCTGCTAGAGCCACCTGGCTGCGCTGTGCTGAGTTCTTGGAAGCAAACAATTCATCTGAATTTACGATGTGCCGAGACGCTCCCGAATCGACCACCCAGACAGCTTGTTTCTCATCAGCAATCTTGACCTCGGCGGTCACCAGCTGAGCCGACTGTTTTCGTTTGAAGAATTTCTTTTTATGCTGCTGCTGCTGCTGATCTCGTCTCTGCTCCTGCACTGGCCACTGAGACTTGACCAACTCCGGACATTGTCGTTTTAGATGCGCTGAAGACCCACATCGGAAACAACGCCTAACAGCAAACGCTGACTCCTCACCGGTACGCTGCTTTTGCTTCACCTCTGGCACGGTATGAGAACTCCCTCCAAACCGCCCGCCTGTAGAAGACTCTGCAGCAAACAACCTTTCTTGCCTCTTCTGCCATTCTTCAATCAAACGCCCAGTAACGTAACTGACTGATAAATCACGCTCCTGTATGCCTTCTAGAGACAAAACTAAATTATCCCAGCTTTCCGGGAGAGAACTCAAAATAATAGCCACCTTCTCCTGCTGGTCTAACGCACAGTCTCTTTCCTGTAGCGCAACAAACTTTAACTGTAAACTGTGTAGGTGTTCCTGCATTGTAACCCCAGGCTGTAACATTGCCTTGTACAATGCCTTGCGAATGAACAGCTTGGAAACCGCTGTCTCACGCACATGGAGTTCTTTAAGTGCTTGCCACACACCTCTAGCTGTCTTGATTCCCCTCACATACGGCAACTGGGAATCTTCCAGCCCCAAGACAATTGTGGCCCTTGCTCTTTGGTCTTTATCGAGGTCTTCATCATCAGGCTTCGCAGGAAACTTACTCACCACTTGCCAGAGACGATCCCTCTGCAGCACTGCCTGCATGCGTTCCGACCACAGCAAGTAATTGGAGTCATTCAGACGCTCAAAAGCCATCTGAACTGGTTGTGAGGCCATCTTGAGAGCGATGTCCCTGGAACCTGGAACCAGCTACTCATGACCACCGAGAGAGAAAACAGGAACCACAGCACCCAGCAATCACACGCTGCAGCTGTTGTCCTTGTGTCCACTGTGTCACCAGCTCACAGCAGTCAGAAATCAGCCAGTGTCCATCTGCTGCACCAACAGGAACAACAACTTCTGGAACTACTGGAACCAACACCGTTGATGCTGACACCACCACAACTCAGGCTGGCAGCACAATACCCATAACCTCTTGGAACTTTGAAGTGTCAGGCATAGCTCTAATGGCTTTAGCCCAAACGTAGCAGAGTTTTCCTGCACAGCGAAGAAGCTAGTTGAGGTGAAAATGACTAGTAAGCTAGACTCAGAATAACTATTTACAGGATTTATTAAAAGGAAAAATAAAACCAGCAGAGTTTCTGCATATAAAACAAAGCAAAATAAATCCTTTCTTTCTCTCTCTCTCTCTCTTAACCATACACAGCACTCCAACTCCTAACACACCCACCCAACACAAACTGTGCTAGCATTCCTAGATAACAGAGTTGAGTGCTGGTCGTTAACCAATCAGAGTAAGTAGTTTCTAGGTCAAGCAGACCTTGGCTTTCTGCCAAGAGTAAATTGACACTGCCTTGAGTTAATTGTGTGAAGCCAGAATCTGTAAGTTTTCATGAGAATCAATTAACAGAAACTGAACAATTCCTCCCTGAATCCCACAGTAGAGCCAAATGTACAAAGAATACTTTGCAGTTTTCAGTTATGCTTTGGGAGATCTAGGAAAATACAGGCACCCAAACTCTTTTTCTGATGAATATTGGGTTGCATTCCCTATAGTTCTAAAGAGGGCGTTCTGTAAGCGCAGGAATTTCTCCTTGTGCAATGCAATCTTCAGCCCCCTTCCCTCCAATCTGTTCTGAAGTTTCCCCCACCCTGGAGAGCAGCTTTGTTGATGGCATGCAGGGAGAAATGGGGGGAACGTTCCCTTGTGCTAGTGCTAAAATCTTACACTAGCACAAACATTGTGAATTACAGTGTGATGGGGGAGGACAGCATTTCTAGTGGGGAGGTGTGAGAATCACAACTGTCTGCTTTTCTTCCTGCTGAGCAATGAAACAGGGATAAACTCTATTGGGTGCTGAGTTTCATTGAATACATGTATGGCTCAAGCAATATGAACCCCAAATTTAACTACAGGAATTGAAATCTGTTTAAATTAAACCTATTTTAGCAAAAGTGAGGATTTGTATATAAAATGCTTACCATCCTTGTCCATATAGTTTGAATCAATCCCAACCACAAAGGTTCGAATCATGTTCATTGCCTCTTGGAACTCTGCTCTTTTTTCCACTTCCTTCTCATCTAAAAGGTAGAAAAGAAATGAAGAAAATGTGTTCTAGCACACTAGTCTGATGAGCTGTGCAAGCGGGATACTTGGTTTCAAACTGCTATTAATATTTAATTTTAAATGCTGACTTGTAACAGGTCCCAGGACCTTAGGAAGAAGGGTGAATAAAAAATCAAATCAACAAAAACAAGAATATGACTTCTATTAATATTTTCTGCTCCAAACACTTATACTCATGTTTCCTATGCCTTGATTGTGGCTGCCCTGGTGGTCTGGAGTTCTGTTTCCATGGCTGGCCTTCCGCAGAGAGCATTAGATTTTTGGTTGTCTAGATACACCTAGAATCATAGAATCATAGAGTTGGAAGAGACCACAAGGGCCATCGAGTCCAACCCCCTGCCAAGCAGGAAACACCATCAGAGCACTCCTGACATATGGTTGTCAAGCCTCTGCTTAAAGACCTCCAAAGAAGGAGACTCCACCACACTCCTTGGCAGCAAATTCTACTGTCAAACAGCTCATACTGTCAGGAAGTTCTTCCTAATGTTTAGGTGGAATCTTCTTTCTTGTAGTTTGGAACCATTGCTCCGTGTCCGCTTCTCTGGAGCAGCAGAAAACAACCTTTCTCCCTCCTCTATGTGACATCCTTTTATATATTTGAACATGGCTATCATATCACCCCTTAACCTCCTCTTCTCCAGGCTAAACATGCCCAGCTCCCTTAGTCGTTCCTCATAAGGCATCGTTTCCAGGCT
Source organism: Podarcis melisellensis (assembly GCF_964234715.1). Lineage (NCBI taxonomy): Eukaryota > Metazoa > Chordata > Lepidosauria > Squamata > Lacertidae > Podarcis > Podarcis melisellensis. The sequence goes on along the minus strand of NC_138531.1, from coordinate 104,750,195 downwards.
TTTGACCATTTTGGCTGCCCTCCTCTGGACACGTTCCAGTTTGTCAGTGTCCTTCTTGAACTGTGGTGCCCAGAACTGGACACAGTACTCCAGGTGAGGTCTGACCAGAGCAGAATAGAGTGGCACTATTACTTCCCTTGATCTAGATGCTATACTCCTATTGATGCAGCCCAGAATTGCTAACTAATCCTCCTTTGCTGTGGGAGAGCCCCCGTTTCTGGTCCTCGGCACCCTGCCCTCTGCTAGGGCTCCAGTTCCTTCAAGGAAAGTGTTTGGGGAAAACAGGCTGCAAAGGATAAGGCCATGGCTAATGTGGCTGGCTCCATAGCCTACCTAAATATTGATGTCCCTTGTGGTCTCTTCCAACTCTATGATTCTATGATCCTAGTTGGGAAAGGAGGAGAGAATTGCAAACTGGGAAAGGGAATTTTCCAGGGTGTCCCAGGGACTTGTGTTAGGCTGTGCTTCTGTCCCAAGTGCTGGAACTCACTTATTCAGGGAGAACAAAACAGAGCCATTGCTCTCAGTGGGTGACAGCTGGAACTCCCTCCCTGACATGAAAGAGAGATGAAAGGGGTAAATGGAAGCTGCATCCTGCCTTCTCTTTTTGGAAATGCTACTGGCATTAAAATAAAGCCCGTGTTATTAGTTGCTAAGTCCACCAATTATGTACTTACATAGCATGTAAATCAGCAGCGTCATGGCAGTAAGGATGAAAATCTCAAATATGATCAATCTTTCACCCGTTGGAGATTGGAAGAAAGTAACCAAGTCCTGAATAGCAGATGCTTGAAGAAAGAAAATCCTGCTTTAGCCATCAATAGCCAACATACCATTGCCACTCCAGGAAAAAGGGTTTCCATATGCTGTGGAATCCATCAGCCAGAGACACTCAACTGTTCAGGGGGTGGGCAATTGGGAGGATAAAAGCAGGTGGAGACGAGATGCCTTGCTGCTTGTGGAAACTTTTCTGACCAATGTCTGGATGAGAAGACAGGAGCCTTTGATACAACTTTCTGCCCCCCAGGCAAATAACAAGATGCTCCCTCCAAACACGTAATTCCACATACACAAGCTGGGCTGGCCTGGCCATTGGCTCTTATCTCAATGTTGCTAATAAGGCAGCAGACTAACTGAGGAGGTGGAGTGCAGCTTGTGTGGTCTGCACATCTCTACCCACCCCAGACCTGCTACCTGAGGCAACTGCCTCATTCTGCCTAATTGTACAGCCATTCCTGACTGCACACACTAGAGGAACACAGCAGCCAGCAGCAAAGAGTGGGCTCACCCCTGGGGTTTCTATGGGGCTTAGTGGCTCTCTGGCACCCAAAGAGCTGCGTGGGCTTTACTTGGCACTCCTCCCTGGCACAACATGACTGGCTCCACTCCCTGCCCGTCTCCCCGTCAACTTCCCTTTCCCGCGCATTCCTTATCCCCTATGACTGTGCTGTATACAGACCACCAGTTTCATTTGCTTTTGCTTTGCGCTTTCTGGACGCTGAAAGCTTTGTGGGCGTTGCCTTCGCCATCCTCTCAGATGTGTCTGTGAAACAACAAACTATTATAACATGGAGGATAAGACCATGAACACACTGCTTGGATGCCGGGGGGTTCCAAGCTCAGAGTATAAGTTTCTTGTCAAGCATGAAAGTTCACAATATTCTCTTTGTTGTCCTGCACTTAAACTCCCCATTTCAAGAACATAATTTTAAAAATAGATGCACGTCTACAAATGTCAAGGATTTCATCGGTACAAAGTTGAAATGGGCAACAACTTCTGGCCAAAAATGGGTCTCAGTGAGGCATTTCCAGCATTAAACTTTGGCGTCTGTCAGGATCAGACAATCCTTTCCCATAAAGACATTGTTGAGTCCAATATAACTGAAATGTCTTTTTCTTTTGCTGGACCAATCTCCATTTTAAAAAGATGTTCCATATGGATTCAAAGGCCTTTTTAAAAAAATGTTTTAGATAACATAGCTTTCTCATTTGCATCTTATTCCTCTCTAAGCTCCTGGGCATCTAGTTTATAGGACTTCAGTAAGCATTTGCAAGCAACAGTTATGGGTTTGATCCATCTTTTCTCTCTATATTCATTTTACGGGGTAAATCAAATTTGGGGCAATCTTCTTTGTGGAAGAAACGGGTTGATTGTAAGATCTGTACACTAGATCAGCTGATAAATCAGATGGAGAATTTTTGGTTCTTTTTAAAATTGCAGCTGAAATCTCAGCTACTGGTGTGTGCTGAAAAGAAATATCTTGCTTTGCAACATTTGCTGGTGTTTATTTATAGGCTATCTGCTTTGATACCAGCCCTCAGGCTGAAAGTGGCTTCTCCATAATACATTACCAGATGTTCACCATTTAATAGACTGTGTGGGATCTATGAGGTCTTCAGATGTTCCTGGGTGCCAACTCCTTCCATCACAGGCATCATGGTCAATGTTTGGGGATGACAGGAGTTGCAGACCAGTAACATCTGGAGGGCAACATGTTCCCCATTGTTGATGGAAGGTATATACATTTAATTATGGAATTACCTCCTGATCATCAGAAAAGATGGAGTACTACCGTATTTTTCGCTCTATAACACGCACCTGACCATAACACGCACATCGTTTTTAGAGGAGGAAAACAAGGGAAAAAACATTCTGAATGAAACAGTGGATGTATCATTTTTGTGCTTCATGCTGTGACCACAGACATGTGATCTGATGGTGAATTTGGGGTGACCCAATGCAAAAATCCTGAGGATCCATGTGGATCCGTTTTGTAACCATGTTTTTGCACCATTGCAGCCCCAGGCAACAGTGGGTGCGTGATTTTTGGGGGGCAGGCTGTAGCCATGGACATGCTATGTGATCTGATGGTGAATTTGGGCTGACCCAATGCAAAGATCCTGAGGATCCATGTGGATCCATGCTTTTTAACCACATTTTAAGTGGGGAGGGAAGGAAAAACACAGAAGGGACAAGGAGCACGAGAGGGGTGTGCAGAGAAGCAGCTGGCTAAGAATGCAGGAGAGGGGTATAACTGGGAGGGAGGAAAGGAAGGCAAAAGTTTCCCCTCACCTACCCACCCAAGCCAGCCAGCTCGCACGCGCGCTCTCTCTCTCTCTCTCTCTCTCTCTCTCTCTCTCTCTCTCTCTCCTGCATGTTTTCCCCTCTGCTTGTCTGGAGGGGAGGGGCTTTCCCTGCTCTTTGTTCCGTTTGAGCAAACACAGCAAGGAAACAGAGGTGGGTGGGCAGTAAGACCCTGAGGCAGAATGACGGAAAGCAGCCACTTCCTCTTTTTAGGTTTCCCTTCTAGGAGATGCGCGATTTGATTTTTGCCTGCTTTTTTTTGCCTCCCCTCGTGCCATTTGGCTCCAGGGACCACACATTCGCTCAATAACACGCACAGACATTTCCCCTTCCTTTTTAGGAGAAAAAATCTGCGTGTTATAGAGGGAAAAATACAGTAGATCCCATCTCAGTTGGATGCATATAACTCCAATTGAGTCTAGCAAGACTTTGGAGACCATCAGTTGGACCTGGAAAAGAAGCAGAGAGAAGCTGTTACCCAGACTCTGAAGTCTGCCATTTTGTTTTCTTTTTGCAAAGACCCAGCCTGACATCTGGTGCTGTGCCAGAAAGGAAGGAAGGAAGGAAGGAAGGAAGGAAGGAAGGAAGGAAGGAAGAAGGCTGTTGTCTAATCCCGTTTTGAAGAAGCCATCTGAGCTAGCAGCCCTTGATATGCTAGCAAATGGGTTTTCCAAAGTCTTGTATTTTCTGGATCATGATCTAGATCTGGACTGACAAACTGGGCCCATGAGTCAGAGCAGGGCACCTGTATTGCCAGGGAATAAAACAGAATGTGGTGCTCCTGGTTTGCGATGGAGTTGTAGCTTTAAGGTAAGGAACGTGGCTGTTTGAGAAGAAGTGAAAACAACTTCATGGCTTGGCCAGCTATCAAACACCTGCCTGCATGGGGGAAGGAAGGAAGGAGGAGCCAGTTGTCCAGGAACAAGGAAACTAGCCTTATTTTGACTGCAGAGATAAAGAAAGAATGCAAATGAAGGCTCATGCCCACACTTGTCGACTCCCAGGCCAGATCAAAGGATGGGAATGGGATTACATCATTAATTACATCTGTTGCCAGCTTATAATAATTTATTATTTGTACCCCGCCCATCTGGCTGGGTTTCCCCAGCCACTCTGGGCAGCTTCCAACAAAAATGAAAAATATCACACATTAAAAACTTACCTGAACAGGGTTGCCTTCAGAGAACAGGGCTTGGCACGAGACTTTCACTATGGACTATATAAAGGCCAGCTGAAGGAGACAGTGAGAACTTGATACATGATTCTATGCTCCATTCCAGAATGTGGAGAGAAAGACTGTCTGCCAGTCCGAAGCCTTCCAGATCTCCATCGGCTGGGGAGACATGAAGAACTGAACCTATTCTATCCGTATTATTATTATTGTTTCCCAATAACTTTTGCTTATTGGTTATATTGCTAGCTTTGTAGTTTATTCCAGTTGCTGCTGGCTTTACATTAGACACTGTCCTACGTTGCTGATCAATTTCTTTGCTAATGTTAACCAATTGATAAAAGTTTGTCGTTACCTAAGAGTCTGTCAGTCCTCCGTCCAACCTCTTGCTTGCCTGGTGGTTGCCATTGGCCAAACGGTCATTAGGAGGCCCTGGCCAGAAGAGCACCTGTACACAGTCCTAGAATGTTCCACCACTCAGTTTCATGGGATGACCCTGAGTTCTAGTATTTAAAAGAGAAAGACCACCTGTAATTTAAAAAAAGTTTCCTATCATTTCCCCTCTTAGTGACCTTTTGGCCCTGGAATGAGACCCAGCAAATATCATAGCTTGTGATGAAAGGGTTAAACCCACCTCGCCTCTTTCTGTTTTGATAACTTCTTGTTGTCATGGAACAATCTTTTCTCTACTTTCTTCATAAGGTTGTTTCACCTTCCCACTGGCTAAGAACCACCTCCCTTGTGACGTCAGGTATTCCAGAACTCCTCCCATTTAGTCTATACCATTTCTTGATTGGCTCCTCATCATATCCAATCAGCATTCGTTATACCACCTATTTTTTCAAATGATTTTACATTTTATTTTTTATTTAGGTCGGGTACATACATTACCTTCAAAGCATATCCCTCAGAAGAATCCTTACTCCTCATAAACTCTGCTAGTAATACTCTGCTAGACAAGGGTGCCCACTCTCACCTTTATTATTCATTATGGTTTTGGAAATATTAAATCAAGAAATCAGATTGGATCAAGAAATAAATGGAATATCCCTAGGAGAGGAAATATACAAAATAAGGGCATTTGCAGATGATTTAGTCTTAATGATGGAAAATCCCAAGGAAAGCATAGCAAAGGCTCTAGAAAAAATGGGAAACTTTGGAAAGGTATCAGGTTTTGCTTTGAATAAAGAAAAAACAAAACTAATGGTAAAAAAAACCATGGGAGATCAAGAGAAAAAGGACCTGGTAGAAAAATTTGGATTACAAATTGTAAAACAAGGTGAAATATTTAGGAATACAAATAACAATGAAAAATATAAATTTGTTTGAAGATAATTATAAAAAAAATTTGGGAAGAAACAAAAAGAGAAATGGAAACTTGGACAAGATTGAATTTAACACTCTGGGGTAGAATTTCGGCTATTAAAATGAATATCTTACCAAAACTTCTGTTCCTTTTCCAAATGATTCCTATAATAGGTAAAGATGATTGTTTTAAAAAATGGAAAACGGACCTAACAAAGTTTATATGGCAAGGCAAAAAGCCACGGATCAAACATAAATTATTAACCGACATAAAAGAGCGGGGAGGTTTTGGACTCCCATACCTGAGACTATATTACTTGGATCAAGGATTGGATTAAATTGGATAACAGTGACATTTTGGATTTGGAGGGATGGAACAACAGATATGGTTGGCATGCCTATCTAATTTATAACAAAGTGGCAGTCCATAAAGAATTTCTAAGCCATGTAATTAGAAATGCATTATACAAGGTCTGGGTGAGACATAGAAGGTTGTTAGAACCGAAAACCCCATGGTGGGTCTCCCCGTTAGAAGTTATATCGGTTAAAAAGAAAAATACTATAGGAAGAATGGTGACATACCAGCAGCTCCTTAAGGAAGAACAGGGCCAATTAAAACTAAGACCATACGAAAAGGTGACCCAATACTGTACCACATGGCTACAATATCACAAAATTGCACAAATATTCAACCAGGATAAAGTAATTGGATTTGAAAAAGAAGAATCAAAATTACAAAAAGTATTATTACAAAACTCAAAAAAGAATATATCTAAAATGTATAATTTATTATTAGAATGGGAATTAAAGGATGAAGAAGTAAAAGAAGTTATGATTAAATGGGCATGTGATATAGGATATGTAATTCGGCTGGAACAATGGGAGAAATTATGGAAAGATATTAAATTCACGGCATGTTATACAATAAGAGAAAATTTTATGAAAATGGTGTACCAATGGTACTTAACTCCGGTAAAATTGGGTAAAATTTACAAATTAAAATCGAATACCTGTTGGAGATGCAAAAAAGAAATAGGAACAATTTTTCACATGTGGTGGGAATGCCGACCAATTAAAAATTCTGGAATGAAATCTACGAAGAACTCAAAAAGATGTTTAAAATATCTTTCAGTAAAAAACCGGAGGCATTCCTTTTAGGTTTAATTACAAATGATATTCCCGAAAATCAAAGGAAAGTATTCCTTTATGCAACAACAGCTGCCAGGATGCTTATAGCAAAAAACTGGAAAGGGAGAAAAATTCCATCAGTGAAAGATTGGCAAATTAAATTTTGTGAATACATAAATCTGGCAAGACTCACAGCATACATAAGGGGACAATCGGACCAGAAATTATTAAAAGAATGGGGTTGTGTTATAGAGTATATGAAAAAACATTGTTCTGGAGTACATATATTGGTATGTAATGAATGATGCTTTACAGGGTTAAAGAAAAAGAAAAATGGTGTTTTAAAAAAAAGTACAAAGGTGAAAGTAATCTAATTAGACACAACAATATAGTAAGAGTAAATTTTTTGAGGTCTTAGAACAAAGGAAGGAAATCAATACGTGTATATGTACGTAATGATATGTTTTTTTTCTGTAGATGTGTGCTTTTTCATTTATGTTTAGCTTAGTTTTGTTTCCTGCGTTTTTTTTTCCTTTTTCTTTTCTGTTTTTTTTGTCTGTTCCTTTTTTTTTCTTTGTATAGTATTATTTTGGATTCAATGTTTGTAATTTTTGTTATGATTCTGCATTGAAAATAAAAAAAAAGAAGAAGAATCCTTACTCCTCATAAACTCTGCTAGTAATATTGGAAAGCTTCCTATCTCAGCACTTGTACCAGGAAATAGTATTAGTATAAATCCTCATTTGCAAAGTTAAAGCACAAAGAAAAGGAACAGACGCAGTCAAATTTCAATATGCTTGGTTTACATTTATTGCATGTATCATCATCAAAACAAACATGCCACCAATGCTCTTTTTCCAGAAAAAAGGGTGCCGGAACTGACTCTTATAATGGTGTCCACCTGAGAGGTGTCAGAACTGAGCCCTGCATGCCCTGAGCCCTGACCTTCAACAGAGGGTAACTCATGGAGAACTGTACTTGCATTGAAAGATAGATCTGCACAAACTCAGAACTGGACTCTGCTAATAACAAGGCCAGTGGAAGTGATAATATTCCGTCTGAACTATTTAAAATTTTAAACAATGATGCTGTCAAGGTGCTACACTCAATATGCCAGCAAATTTGGAAAACTCAGCAGTGGCCAGAGGATTGGAGAAAACCAGTCTACATCCCAATCCCAAAGAAGGGCAGTGCCAAAGAATGCTCCAACTACCGCACAATTGCACTCATTTCACACGCTAGCAAGGTTATGCTTAAAATTCTACAAGGAAGGCTCAAGCAGTATGTGGACCAAGAACTCCCAGAAGTGCAAGCTGGATTTAGAAGAGGCAGAGGAACCAGAGACCAAATTGCAAACATGCGCTGGATTATGGAGAAAGCTAGAGAGTTCCAGAAAGACATCTACTTCTGCTTCATTGACTATGCAAAAGCCTTTGACTGTGTCGACCGCGGCAAACTATGGCAAGTTCTTAAAGAAATGGGAGTGCCTGATCACCTCATCTGTCTCCTGAGAAATCTCTATGTGGGACAAGAAGCTACAGTTAGAACTGGATATGGAACAACTGATTGGTTCAAAATTGGGAAAGGAGTACGACAAGGCTGTATTTTGTCTCCCTGCTTATTTAACTTATATGCAGAATTCATCATGCGAAAGGCTGGGCTGGATGAATCCCTAGCCGGAATTAAGATTGCCGGAAGAAATATCAACAACCTCAGATATGCAGATGACACAACCTTGATGGCAGAAAGTGAGGAGGAATTAAAGAACCTTTTAATGAGGGTGAAAGAGGACAGCGCAAAATATGGTCTGAAGCTCAACATCAAAAAAACGAAGATCATGGCCACTGGTCCCATCACCTCCTGGCAAATAGAAGGGGAAGAAATGGAGGCAGTGAGAGATTTTACTTTCTTGGGCTCCATGATCACTGCAGAGGGTGACAGCAGCCACGAAATTAAAAGACCCCTGCTTCTTGGGAGAAAGGTGATGGCAAACCTAGACAGCATCTTCAAAAGCAGAGTGCTCACTGGAAGGAAAAATCGTGAAGCTGAGGCTCTGTTAGAGACTTCAGAATCCGGACCAGAATGGAAAAATCCGGGCAGCAATATTTTTTATTGACTTTGGTTTATTTGTCAGACAAGCAAAGCAAAGTGGGTACATTCAGCAAAAATGAGAGAATGCCCACCGTCAGTCAGATGCAGACAACTTTTATACCTTTTGGCAAAAGCACAGTTCAGCCCTTGACCCACCCCTTACACATTCCTCTTTATACATATTCATTAAAAGCTCTACCAATGAAAGAATTGATGGTGGCCTTTCGGTTCCAGGCTGCATTATCCACTAGGGGGCACTAATGGCTTAAAATCTATCTGACCTCTTTACTATTTCCCGTAACTACTCCTGCCCCCTATCTCAGGAAAGGGGTCCTGTGGTTTTAACAGGTTCAGGTGTAAGTCTTCTTTTAGAATTTTGTGGTGGGCTAGATATCCTGCTTCTTGCTCTCTCCTCGGTCTGTTTACTGGAATTGGGTCAACAGCTAGAGCAGGTGTAAAATGTTCTGACCACATTTGCTGCATTCGCAAAGAATGCTTTTGCAAACAGAAGAGAGATAGCTTTTAGCCTTTTTAGCTTTTAGTTTGCTTTCTAAGATGGCTTTCAGCTTATAAAATGTCTCCAGCCTGGCTCTCCAAAGTGGACCTCTGGTCTCCACTCCTTCAGCTCCAGTACTTTGGCCACCTCATGAGAAGAGAAGACTCCCTGGATAAGACCCTGATGTTGGGAAAGATGGAGGGCACAAGGAGAAGGGGACGACAGAGGACAAGATGGTTGGACAGTGTTCTTGAAGCTACAAACATGAGTCTGACCAAACTGCGGAAGGTAGTGGAAGACAGGAGGGCCTGGCGTGCTCTGGTCCAGGGGGTCACAAAGAGGCGGACACGACTAAACGACTAAACAACAACGAACAACGCTCCAGCCTGGGCTGCGCTGCTCCTCCGCTTCCTGGCGTAGGGACTGAGGGAGATGCTCAGAGCCCAGCCAAGAGCCAAAGGCCCCCCCAAAAAGGGACAGAGGGAGATGCTCAGAGCCCAGCCAAGAGCCAAAGGCCCCCCAAAAAAGGGACCGAGGGAGATGCTCAGAGCCCAGCCGAGAGCCAAAGGCCCCCCCCAAAAAGGGACCGTGGGAGATGCTCAGAGCCCAGCCAAGAGCCAAAGGGACCGAGGGAGATGCTCAGAGCCCAGCCAAGCGCCAAATGACCCCCCCAAAGGGACCGAGGGAGATGCTCAGAGCCGAGCCAAGAGCCAAAGACCCCCCCAAAAAGGGACCAAGGGAGATGCTCAGAGCCCAGCCAAGAGCCAAAGGCCCCCCAAAAAGGGACCAAGGGAGATGCTCAGAGCCCAGCCAAGAGCCAAAGGCCCCCCCAAAAAGGGACCAAGGGAGATGCTCAGAGCCCAGCCAAGAGCCAAAGGCCCCCCCAAAAAAGGGACTGAGGGAGATGCTCAGAGCCCAGCCAAGAGCCAAAGGCCCCCCCAAAAAGGGACCAAGGGAGATGCTCAGAGCCCAGCCAAGAGCCAAAGACCCCCCAAAAAGGGACCAAGGGAGATGCTCAGAGCCCAGCCAAGAGCCAAAGGCCCCCCCAAAAAAGGGACTGAGGGAGATGCTCAGAGCCCAGCCAAGAGCCAAAGGCCCCCCCAAAAAAGGGACCAAGGGAGATGCTCAGAGCCCAGCCAAGAGCCAAAGCCCCCCCCCAAAGGGACCGAGGGAGATGCTCAGAGCCCAGCCAAGAGCCAAAGCCCCCCCCAAAAAGAGACCGAGGGAGATGCTCAGAGCCCAGCCAAGGGCCAAAGGCCCCCCCCAAAGGGACCGAGGGAGAGGCTCAGAGCCCAGCCAAGAGCCAAAGGCCCCCCAAAAGGGACCGAGGGAGATGCTCAGAGCCCAGCCAAGAGCCAAAGGCCCCCCCAAAAGGGACCGAGGGAGATGCTCAGAGCCCAGCCAAGAGCCAAAGGACCCCCCAAAAGGGACCAAGGGAGATGCTCAGAGCCCAGCCAAGAGCCAAAGGACCCCCCAAAAGGGACCGAGGGAGATGCTCAGAGCCCAGCCAAGAGCCAAAGGCCCCCCCAAAAAAGAGACCGAGGGAGATGCTCAGAGCCCAGCCAAGAGCCAAAGGCCCCCCAAAAAAGGGACTGAGGGAGATGCTCAGAGCCCAACAAGAGCCAAAGCCCCCCCCCAAAAGGATCCCTTGCCATAGGCGGATCCAGGGGGAAGCTGCCCCCTTAGAGCCATTCAAAATAATGAAGAGCTGAGGTTCAGGAAGGCGAGAGAGGGCTGAGTGTGGGGGGGGGGTACTGGCCTTGCAAGGGTTAAAGGGAACCGAGCTGCCTTCCTAGAGAGGACAGGAAGCAAGGGGGGCAGGTCCTCCAGAGCCAAGGCCCCCCCCTCCCCAGTCCTTCCCTGCTTCTATGTCTCTCCTGCAAGGGCTGCCTCGCTGTCTCTCCTGGGATCTGGTGAGTCTCCCCTCTCTCTGGGATCTGGTGGGGGTCCCAGGGCTGCAGCAGGGGAGGAGGCCTGGGGGGCCAGATCTGCTCCTGCAGGGGGGGGGGCCCAAGTCAGGGGGGAGGGGAGGGTCCTGCCAGGGAGGGGCCAGGGCTGCCACGCTCTCCTTCCTGCAGAGCAGAGGATCCCAAACTCATCTGGCCTCCCCCCCCTTCAGAAAAAATCACCTTTCTTTAAACAAAGGAGTCCCTGGGACTTTACCTCTGTGTGACGTCGCTCATCGTCATTGCAGAACAGAGGGAAGATGTGCAAGTGGTTTTCCAAAGCTGGACGAGGAGGTGGGCTAGACCCCCCCCCAAAAAAAAACCACGGGGAGGGGAGGAAGGAAGGAAATGTTGGAGAGAAAGGCCAGGAATAAAGAGAGTGATCCCAGCCCAGAGTCTGGCTGCTGCATTGGGGACCAGTTTCCCAGTGTCTCCCAGGGCAGCTCCCCACGGAGGCCACCTCAGCAATCCCCTCGCACCCAGAGCAGGGCATCCCAGGACCCCATCCTCTCTCTCCCAAAGGGATTGTTGCTGGCAAAGCAGCCGGAAATGGGCGCTGCTACTCACTGAGCCTCCGGGGACCTGGGCATCAGTGGCTGTGTGTGTGTTCAGCCATCTAAGAGAATAATAATACTAACTTACCCTCCTAAATTTCAAGTGAGATGTCTTTGGCCCCGTCCACTTGGCCCTCAGGGAGTTGGCCAGATACATACCTGGCCCTTGGAGCAAAGGAAAAGAGACCCCACCCCAGGAGTCTGCTTTCTTTGTCTTCTCCTCCTCCTCCTCCTCCTCCAGAAACCTCATGGTTTGGCCTGTGGTGCAATCCAGCCCTGGTTCTAATAATAATAATAATAATAATAATAATAATAATAATAATAATAATAATAATAATATACTCCACCCACTCTTGGTGTCTCCCAATAGAATACTAAAAACAGAATGAAGCATCAAACATTTAAAACTTCCCTAAACAGGGCTGCCTTCAGATGTCTTCTAAACATCAGATAGTAGTTTATTTCCTTGACATGTGATGGGAGGGCATTCCACAGGGCGGGTGCCACCACCGAGAAGGCCCTCTGCCTGGTTTCCTGTAACCTCTTTCCTCGCAATGAGGGAACCGCCAGAAGGCCCTTGGTGCTGGACGTCACTGTCCGGACAGAACAATGGGGTAGACTTCAGGTATACTGGACTGAGGCTGTTTAGGGCTTTCAAGGTTAGCAGCAACTCTTTGAATTGTGCCTGGAAATGTACTGGTAGCCAATGTAGGTCTTTCTGGATTGGTGGTATGTGGTCACGGAGGCCACTCCCAGTCACCAGCTCCCAGTCTAGCTACCGCGTTCTGGATTACGGTAGTTGTAGTTTCTGGGTCACCTTCAAAGGTAGCCCCACGTAGAGTGCATGGCAGTAGTCCAAGCGGGAGATAACTAGAGCATGCAGCACTCTGGCGAGACAGTCAGCTGGCAGATAGGGTCTCAGCCTACGTACCAGATGGAGCTGGTAAACAGCCACCCTGGACACAGAATTGATCTGCAGCTCGATGGACAGATGTGAGTCCAAAATGTCTCCCAGGCTGCGCACATGGTCCTTCAGGGGCACAGTTGTCCCATTCAGGAGCAGGGAGTCCTCCACACCTGCCCACCCCCTGTCCCCCCAAAACAGTACTTCTGTCTTGCCAGGATTCAACCTCAATCTGTTAGCCTCCATCCATCCTCCAACCGCTTCCAGACACTCACACAGGACCTTCACCGCCTTCACATGTTCTGATTTAAAGGAGAGGTAGAGCTGGGTATCATCCGCATACTGATGAACACCCAGCCCAAACCCCCTGATGATCCCTCCCAGTGGCTTCATATATATGTTAAAAAGCAAGGGGGAGAGGACAGAACCCTGGGGCACCCCACAAGTGAGAGCCCAAAGCTCTGAAGACTCATCCCCCCCCCCACCACTTTTTGGACTCGGCCCAGGAGGAAGGAGATTAACCACTGTATGACAGTGCCCCCAGCTCCCAGCCCCTCTAGCCGGTCCAGAAGGATGTCGTGGTTGATGGTATCAAAGGCCGCTGAGAGATCCAGCAGAACTAGGAAGCAGTTCTCACCTTAGCCCGCCAGAAATCATGAACCAGCGCGACCAAGGGAATTTCAGTCCCATGGTGAATCCCGACTGGAAGGGATCCAAATGGTCCGCATCCTCCAGGTGTGCCTGGAGTTGTTCAGCAACTACTCGCTCAATCACCTTGCCCAAGAATGGGAAATGTGAGACTGGGCGATAGCTGGCTATATTGTTGTTGTTGTTGTTTAGTCGCTTAGTTGTGTTCGACTCTTCGCGACCCCCTGGACCAGAGCACGCCAGGCCAAATTGGCTGGGTCTAAAGATGTTTTTTTAAGTAGCGGTTTAATGACCACCTCTTTCAGCGGGTCTGGGAAGGCTCCCTCACAGAGGGAAGCATTCACCACCCTGCAGAGCCCATCACCCAGCCCTTCCCGGTTGGCTTTTCTGAGCCAGGATGATCAAGGAGAAAGGTGGTCAGTTTCACTTGTCCAAGCAGCCTGTCCACATCTTTGGAGGTAACAAACTTGAACTGATCCCACGCAACCTGACTAGACGGGACTCTAGCACTCTCCCACCCTGGCCCTGCTCCCATGGTGGAGTCTACCTCTTTCCAAATCTGGGTCATTTAACTGCAAAAAACTTTGCCAAATCATTGAAGGAGATCTCAGGGTCCTTTTGAGGCCCCAATGACGCAGGTGGTTCCACTAAATTGTGAACCACCTGAAAGAGTCTCCTGGTGTTGTTTTCTGCAGATGCAATAGAGGCGGTGAAGAAAGCCATTGCTATTGCCACTTGGTAGGCTCGACATTGAGCTCTAACCTGTATTTTGTCAGATTCAGAGTGTGTTTTCTGCCACCGACACTCTAGCCATCTCAGTATTTTTTTCATCGTCTTCAGCTTCGGGAAGAACCACGGGGCTGTCCAGGCGCCACAAGGAAATCAGCTGAAAGGCCATCAACATGGGATAAAACATCCCCTCCTCCTTTCTGGAAACCATTTGGATCCATTATGTACCGGGGGTGGGCCATCCAAATCAGTCCCTCCTCCCTGCAGAGGGGAAGGGTCGTGGAGAAGTCCAGTTGCACCAGGAAGTGATCCGACCATGACACTTCTTTTGTTTCGGTTTCACTTCGTGTCAGATCACCCACATCCAGCCAAGTCGTGGATGGCAGTGGTCTCATGAATTCTTGACCTGGCATTGCACAGCAGCTCACGTGGGTCTCCCTTGCTGATTCCAGTATCCACCCGGTCAAGACCAGACCCGGAGGCAGGGATAGTCCTCAAACAATGACATGGTCTGGTCATAGTGTAACTCCTCCTCCTACCCGTGATCACTGTGATCGGGTGTCCCAGTGCTCCCCCCCCCCGGGGAACCCGCCCCCTGCCATTCTGTTGAATGGGGCCGACTCCCAGACAGCCCCGACCCTCTCACCTAAAGAACAAAACAAACAAAAAATAAAAATATTTACTACTAATAATAAAAACTTTTACGTAACAAAGCATTTGCTTTGTAGGATTGGCAAGAGCTTCTCATTAAGACAGAACTTGGCAGAAGACCAAAGGGTTCCTTCCCATCTCTTAGAGACTTCCAGAGAGCACAAATGGATGAGCGAGACTCAGCTGGCCCTGCAGCAAGAAGAGGCCATGTCATCCAAACCGGGAGCAGTGGGGGATTCTGGGAAAACTCTGTGCAGAAGATCCTGAGTGAGGAGGACACCCTCCGCTCAGAGGTGCAGAGCCAGCAATTGAGGCAGTTCTGCTGCCAGGAGGCCAAAGGACCCCGAGAGGTTTGCCGCCGACTCTACCAATTTTGCCGCCAATGGCTGAAGCCAGAAAGGCACACGAAAGCTGAGATGCTGGACCTGGTGATCTTGGAGCAGTTCCTGGCTGTCCTTCCCCCGGAGATGGAGAGCTGGGTGAGGGACTGTGGAGCGGAGACCAGTTCCCAGGCAGTGGCCCTGGCCGAAGGTTTTCTCCTGAGTCAGGCAGAGGAGAGAAAGCAGGTGAGAGAGACTTTCCTCTGGATACTCCCAAGGGGCTCCAAACAGGATGGAGAACATCCCATAATGCTCTACTGTTGGCCCATTCTTTTTCTGGGAAGGCATCCATGGGATGAGATCTAACACCCTTAAAGATTCTGTCTTTGTCATTCTCTTTCTAACATTTCTCACCATTCATTCTCTGTTTGGAATCGCTCTTTCAGAAAAGGGATCATTTTGCAGAAATGGACCTGGATTCCTGTGAGGCAGAGAGGCCTCCGTTGGACACCAGAGAGAGGCCACTGGGTAAGGAGGAAGGTGGCTTTTCTCCGTTTGGTCTATTCTGTTGCTTTCCCAACTAATCTGTGGGGTTTTTAAATCTTTTTTGGGGGGGGCACAGTTGGGAACAAGGGTACAAAGGAAGTGAGAAGTATTTCTGCACGACTAACATATGAAATGGGCACAAATGTCCAACTGCACTCAGCAGGAAAGGCTTTCTGAAAGTCCCATCTGTAGTTAGAGATGCCCTGTTTCCTCTCTGAGAGAAGCAGGCACTCCTAGCATCCTGCTTACCTTTTTTTCTTTTGCAGGTGACAGAATGATGTTGGCAAGACCTCCTGATCCGCCTTTTCATGGGGGCAGAAGGGAAGCAGCGGCTGTGGCACCAGATCAGGTCAGGGGAAGCTGCCTTGTGGGGTCAGAGCCCGAGGGATGGAGCAATGTCATGGACTGGTTGGGCACAGAGGAATGGTGGGAGGAAGCAGCCGGGGAACCAGGAAGGGAAGACGTCTAAAGCCCAAGGAGTGGAGGTGGAGGAAGGATGAGCGGTCAGAGGGAGGAGCCTGGGAAGAGGAGGTGTCAGAAGCTGAAGGGGCAACAGGGCTTAGTGAGCTGGGAGACTCTGTGGCAGAATGCAGTCCAGAATCGGAGGCAGAAGTGGGAGGAGACGAGTGGGAGGAGGGAGGATGAGAGGCTGAGGTGAGTCAGGAGAAGGAGGAGCTACCGGGGGCTCCCTCTCCTTCTGCCAGAAGCCACCCTCCCTGCTTGTCTCTCGGAGGCAGGAGATGTCTGAGAATGGAAGGGCAAAGGCAGGCTGCACACTGGCGCACTGTTCAATCGCTTGCCAGAAACCCCAGAGAGGAGGGGGCTTGGAAAGCTGTGGGGAGTTGGGGGCCTTCACTCTTGGCAACTGCTTTTGTGGAGGAAGACACTGTCTTAAAATTCTACTCAATATTGATCCAGAGCAGAACTACAATGTATAGTTAGCAGAGTGAAATTGTAAAGACGTTGCAGTATTCCCCAAAATAGACCAGAGGCAATTGTATTTCATCCAGCAGAGCTTTACTGCTACTGAAGACAAATGAGCATAATGGATCCCAAATCCAAAACGTTCAGGATTGGCCCTGTTCATAAGACATCCAGTTGCAGCAGACTTAACTGAAATTTCCCACAACTTATAATAAATTTAAACCTTAAGACTCAGCATACTATGTACAGAACATCAGAAGGAAGAGAGAGAGAGAGAGAGAGAGAGAGAGAGAGAGAGAGAGAGAGAGAGAGTGAAATCCAGGCTCCTTCTGGCCTCTTCTTATAGTCAGCATGACCTTGACAGAAGAGATGACAGAACCCCTTTAACCCAGCTGTACTCAGCTTCTCTGAAGGAATAACCCAAACATCAGGAACCTTCTGCTTGTTTCTTTTACGCAGAGAAGCTTCCAGAACCCTCTTGAATTAATTAGTATTGTTGTTTTTGTTTAGTCGTTTAGTCGTGTCCGCCTCTTTGTGACCCCCTGGACCGGAGCACGCCAGGTCCTCCTGTCTTCCACTACCTTCCGCAGTTTGGTCAGACTCATGCTGGTAGCTTTGAGAACACTGTCCCACCATCTCGTCCTCTTCTCTTCTCATGAGATGGCCAAAGTATTGGAGTCTCAGCTTCACGATCTGTCCTTCCAGTGAGCACTCAGGGCTGATTTCCTTCAGAATGGAGAAGTTGGATCTTCTTGCAGTCCATGGGACTCCCAAGAGTCTCCTCCAGCACCATAATTCAAAAGCATCCGTTCTTCGGCGATCAGCCTTCTTTATGGCCCAGCTCTCACTTCCATACATCACTACTGGGAAAATCATATGTTTAACTATACGGACCTTTGTTGGTAAGGTGATGTCTCTGCTTTTTAAGTGCTGTCTAGGTTTGTCATTGCTTTTCTCCGAAGAAGCAGGCGCCTTTTAATTTCGTGGCTGCTGTCACCCTCTGCAGTGATCTTGGAGCCCAAGAAAGTAAAATCTCTCACTGCCTCCATTTCTTCCCCTTCTATTTGCCAGGAGGTGACGGGCCCAGTGGCCATGATCTTTGTTTTTTGATGTTGAGCTTCAAACCATATTTTGCACTCTCCTCTTTCACCCTCATTAAAAGGTTCTTTAATTCCTCCTCACTTTCTGCCATCAATGTTTTGTCATCTGCATATCTGAGATTGTTGATATTTCTTCCGGCAAACTTAATTCCGGTGAGGGATTCATCCAGTCCAGCCTTTCGCATGATGAATTCTGCATATAAGTTAAATAAGCAGGGGGACAATATACAGCCTTGTCGTACTCCTTTATAGGAAATATCAATATCAGATCCATACTTTCTGCACTATGAAATGCAAAGTGACAGACCCTCCGGGAATGAGCTGCTCATTACGCCTGAAACTCAGCCAAGATTGTGAATATCGTGTTCTTGCTGATAAAGAGTAAACTCCAGCTGTGAAGTGTGGGATTTCCTGCCCAGATAGCTCTGTGACACCAGCCTTCTGAATGTTGCCAGTAGGATTCATCTGTGGTTGCAGTTTCCATGGGATCCTAGAGTTGAAAGGGACCCCAAGGGTCATCAAGTCCCACCCCCTGCATTGCCGGAGTCTCAGCTGGATCACCCAAGACAGATGGCCATCCAAACTAGGCTTCTTGTATTATTAGAAGTATGGAAAAAATGGAGAAGGGGGAGGATGATTTGTTAAGAGATGTAAAGGCAATATAAAGTTAAGAAATGCATAAGAAGTGGTGAAAATGGTGGATCATCAGAGGTGCTGATGGAAGTCCAAAAAGATTGTATGAGGGATAGGTTTTGTGGTACATTGTATAATTTATTAGTTAAAATTAAAAATATATATATAAAAAGAAATAGCACAGCAATTTACAGGAAGGAAACCACAGAGCATTGTGTTGCAGATCATATTTCTGCTGTCTAAGAGGAGGACATTTCCCTTTTTCTTTTAGGGTCCAGTGTGCTTTGAAGATGTCGCTGTTTGTTTCACGGATGAGGAGTGGGCGTTGCTGGATCCTGACCAGAGAGCTCTGCATAAGGACGTCATGGAGGAGAATCGTGGGATCGTGGCCTCTCTTGGTAAGCCTCTGTGTGGGAAAGTCATATCTGCCTGGAAATTCAAAAAATACCTCTATGTGACAAACCTCACATATTTTCACAGAGCTCAACAGCGCCCCCTACTGTTGGAAAAACGCCCAGGAAGGCCATCACCTTCCCAAGACACTGGGGTGTCTCTCCGGTGGTCTCTCTCTGGCTGTAAATCTTCCTCAGTCCAGAGAGACCAGTGATAAGCGACCCCTCCCTCCTGAGAGGGAGAAGAAAAAGACAATCAGTAGCTATAAACTACTTTATTTACAGTCCATATATACAGAGAACCCACCAGCATGTCCGCTCTCTCTCTCAGCAGCAGTTCAGAACAACATCTCACACAGAAGTGAAAGTGACTTCTGTCGCAGTCCCCAACAGTACCGAGACTCCCTGTCTCACGCTCTCAGACACTCACGTGATATAAACAACCATAGTGCTACTTGCTGACCAGCTGGTGAGATAAAGATCCTAACACCTACAACACCTGGGAACCTAACCCCCCCCCCCCAATAAACAGTAAATTACAGTTCTTTTCTGAGAACCATCTTCCTCCAGTTCTGCCTCTTTATACCACGGTTGGGCTGGTCTGAACTGCCCAGGCCATTTTAAATGTCAGCTTCAGAGTTGTTACGAAAGATAAGTAGCTTCTGTCAGGTTTTCTGTTTTTGTTTTCTTGGGTTGACCCAAGAGACGCCTGACATTGGCGATGGACATACGACCCTGAAAGTGGCTAGGTTCCTGGTCGCTGTCCTTACACAAAAGCGACGCCAAGGAGCACTACAAGCTAACTAAGGCGTAGTATGCCATTCTATTTTATAGTATTTTATTGTTATAGTGGTGTTTTAGCGGCTGTTTTTCCCCCCATGTGCACAAGCTATTATTTATGTGTTGTTTTTACCTGTATGGGCCTATGGCCGTAATAAATATTGTTGTTGTTGTTGTTGGCGATGGAGGGGAAGCCATGACTGGGCCAAACAAAATCCGTCCCAGAGAAGAGCCAGGCTTATTGAGTCTCAGGTAGTAGTTGCAGTGATAATAATAGTAGTCATTTTTATTTATCCCCTGCCCATCTGGCCGGGTTGCCCCAGCCACTCTGGGTGGCTTCCAAGACATACATACACATGAAACATTAATAATAACCATCTGGTCCCATATAAAAAATACATTAACTTTAAATGAACAGCTAGTGGCTAAAATCGTGGA
Source organism: Podarcis melisellensis (assembly GCF_964234715.1). Classification (NCBI taxonomy): domain Eukaryota; kingdom Metazoa; phylum Chordata; class Lepidosauria; order Squamata; family Lacertidae; genus Podarcis; species Podarcis melisellensis. Next base: position 104,730,354 of record NC_138531.1, on the reverse strand, counting down.
AACGTTTTAAAAAGTGTGTTTCCGAGGTTTGATGGCTCATAGCACCACTTTTTTCGGAGTGATACCATAGGAAAGATAATTTGATGAAGAATGCAATGCAATAACTTTTATGAAGGAGTATTTATTAGAACAGCAGTCATAAAAAAGAAATGTGAAACACATAGAAAAAGGGAGATATACAGAAATTCTCACCATGTCAATTAATACTGACTTCGGTAACCTTTAGCTTTAATTACGGCCTTACAACGTCTTCCCATGGAGTGAAGCAAGTTTTTTAGTTCTGCAGCTGTGATAATCTGAAACCAAGATGGAATTATTAATAATAATAATAATAATAATAATAATAATAATAATAATAATAATAATAATAAAAATTTATTTATACCCTGGCCTCCGTAGCCAAGACCAGGCTCAGGGTGGCTAACAACCAGTAATAAAATCAAAACAAAAAAAATTCCTTCCAGTAGCACCTTAAAGACCAACTAAGTTAGTTCTTGGTATGAGCTTTCGTGTGCATGCACACTTCTTCAGATACACGAAAGCTCATACCAAGAACTAACTTAGTTGGTCTTTAAGGTGCTACTGGAAGGAATTTTTTTTGTTTTGACTATGGCAGACCAACACGGCTACAACATTAAAATACAACATTAAAACATTAGGATGTAGCCTCTTCACAGGAGGAAAAAGGAAAAAGAAAGAGGGGGAGGGAATCAAACTGATTCTAAGCCATAGGCCAGGTGGAACAACTCTGTCTTACAGGCCCTGCGGAAAGAAATCAGATCCTGCAGGGCCCTGGTCTCATGAGACAGAGCGTTCCACCAGGCCGGTGCCAGTGTTGAGAGGGTCCTAGGCCGTGAAGGGCTTGAAAGGTCAAAAGCAGCACCTTGAGTCTGACCCTGTACTCCACCGGGAGCCAGTGCAGCTGGAAAAGCACTGGGTGAATATGCTCCCATGGCAGAGACCCCGTGAGGAGCCTCGCTGCAGCATTCTTCACCCGCTGGAGTTTCTGGGAGAGCTTCAAGGGCAGCCCCGCGTAGAGCGAATTACAGTAGTCAAGCCTGGAGGTGACCATCGCATGGATCACTGTGGCCAGACCAAGGTGGGGAAGGTAAGGGACCAACTGCTTGATGCGGCGAAGGTGGGAAAATGTCGCCTAGGCCTGTTGTTGTAACCTGTGCCTCCATGGAAAGGGAGGCGTCAAGGATTACACCCAAACTCCACCCGCTGGAGTTTCTGGGAGAGCTTCAAGAGCAGCCCCGCGTAGAGCGAATTACAGTAGTCAAGCCTGGAGGTGACCATCGCATGGATCACTGTGGCCAGGTCGGGGCGGGAAAGGTGGGAAAATGTCGCCTTGGCTGTTGTTGTATAACCTGCGCCTCCATGGAAAGGGAGGCGTCAAGGATTACACCCAAACTCTTAACGGAAGGCAATGGCAAGAGAAGGGAGTTGGTCCCTCATCATTTCGCTTGGGCTATTCCCAGGCCATTCCAGCAGTGGAAGAGGATTTCACATTCAGGCTCAAGTATTTGGTTTATGTATTTGGGGGCATTGACGTTCCCATTAATGACACAAATTCTGCCCACACCTTTTGCTATCATACAACCCCAGATCATCACACTGTCTGGGTGTTTCACGGTCGGTGTAATGCAAGTAGGATGTAAATCTTCTCCGATTCTCCTCCTCGCGTATTTCATGCCCTCACTACCAAGCAAGGAGATTGGGGTCTCATCACTCCAAATAACACTGTCCCATTGTTCCGCTGTCCAGTTACCATGGGTTTAAGCCCAGTTTAATCTTTTCCACCTTGGCTTGAGAGATAATGGCTTTTCCCTTGGAATTCTAGCATTTAGACCAGTCCTTGCACTCAGCTTCACCTTCCATTGCCCCATGTCATCTTGTAAACACCCAGATGTTTTTCTTCTGTCATGCAGGCACAGTCTCTCCATTCTTCGATCATCACTTGCTGTTGTGCACCTTTTCCTGCCTTTATCAGTCTGATTTTGGAGTGACTGAATCTCCTTATGTTGTTCTTTAGTCGTGTCCACTTCTTCATGACCCCCTGGACCCGAGCACACCAGGCCCTCCTGTCTTCCACTGCCTCCCGCAGTTTGCTGAGACTCATGTCTGTAGCCTCAAGAACACCGTCCAACCATCTCGTCCTCTGACGTCCCCTTCTCCTTGTGCCCTCCATCCTTCCCAACATCAGGGTCTTCTCCAGGGAGTCTTCTCTTCTCATGAGGTTGGCAAAGCATTGGAGCCTCAGCTTCAGGATCTGTCCTTCCAGTGAGCACTCAGGGCTGATTTCCTTCAGAATGGATAGGTTTGATCTTGCAGTCCATGGGAGTCTCCTTTTTATTTTTATTTTTTTAAAAAGATATTTATTAAAGTTTCAAAAAAATATTACAATAATAAGAAGAAGAGTAAAAAAAAAGAAACAAAGATAGATAATACTTTATTTGGCTATAAGCCCACAAGATAAAACCAATCAATAAATAAAATAGCATTTTACATTCTAAAATATCTACTAAAATATTTCAACGCATAATCTCCTTCACGTTACATACAATCTCTAGATGTACCATATTGTGGCCTTGAATATAAAGATGGTGGATAGAGTTTACTAGATTTTTAATAGTCATGCAGCATTCCATGAAGTCTTTTATATGAAAGAACTGAATTCAGGAATCTTGCAACCTGTAATGTTCTATAAGAGTCAATGTCCTGGAGTAGATAGGCTAGATGTAATTCAGGTGGTTTAGCAACAGTTTCCAAAATGATTGAACTCAGAGGCCTTGATCGGGAAACAGTATATAAAGGACAATTAAACAAGATATGATAAAGGGATTCTATTGATTTGTTGTCACATGCGCATAAAACAGAGGTTTTACCGTTAGAAAATCTATTGCTCAGCACATTTGAGGGGAACACATTAAATCTGGCTCTAACAAAAGCGAATCTATGTGACGCAACCGATAAGGTAGACAGATATCGAGGTATCTGGGACATAAATGTAATGCCCTGATTTATCGGGGAACATGTACCTCCACCTGTAGTAAGATTTTGTTGCAAGTCAACCTCCTCCAATCTTTGTTTGATGACCTTTTTTTGCTGTAATTAGATCTAAATTTAGTACAGTGGTGCCCCGCAAGACGAATGCCTCGCAAGACGAAAAACCCGCAAGATGAAAGGGTTTTTCGGGTTTTGCGACGCTTCGCTAGACGATTTTCCCTATGGGCTTGCATCGCAAGACGAAAGCCCATAGGGAAATCTCGGGGACCTTTTTTTAAATGCTGGCGGTGGGGAGCAAAGCCTTTTTCCCCCCTCCGGACTTCAGAAGAGGTCCAGGAAGGCCGGCGGGGGCGAAAGGCTTTGCTCCCCACCGCCAGCATTTTAAAAGCGGTCCGGGATAGCAGGGAAGCGCTTCCCGCTATCCCGGACGGCTTTTGAAGGCAGGCAGGGGGGGCAAAGACTTTTGCCCCCCCGCCCGCCTTGGGAAGAGGTCCTGGACCTCTTCCCAAGGCGGGCGGGGGGCAAAAGTCTTTGCTCCCCCTGCCTGCCTAACCGGGGCGATTTAAAAGCCCCCGGACGGCTTTTGAAGCCTCCCCCCGCCGCCCGGCATCGGGGCATCGTCCCGATGCCGGGCGGTGGGGCAGGAACGCCTCCCCCCGCCGCCCGGCATCGGGGCATCGTCCCGATGCCGGGCGGCGGGGCAGGAACGCCTCCCCCAGCCGCCCGGCATCGGAACCATGTCCCGATGCCGGGCGACGGGGCGGGAAAGCCTCCCCCCGCCGCCCGGCATCGGAACCATGTCCCGATGCCGGGCGGCTGGGGGAGGCGTTCCTGCCCCACTTCCCGGCATCGGGACGATGCCCCGAAGCCGGGCGGCGGGGCGGGAAAGCCTCCCCCGCCGCCCGGCATCGGAACCATGTCCCGATGCCGGGCGACGGGGCGGGAAAGCCTCCCCCCGCCGCCCGGCATCGGAACCATGTCCCGAAGCCGGGCGGCCGGGCGGGAAAGCCTCCCCCCGCCGCCCGGCTTCGGGGCATCGTCCCGATGCCGGGAAGTGGGGCAGGAACGCCTCCCCCAGCCGCCCGGCTTCGGGGCATCGTCCCGATGCCGGGCGGTGGGGCAGGAACGCCTCCCCCAGCCGCCCGGCTTCGGGGCATTGTCCCGATGCCGGGCGGTGGGGCAGGAACGCCTCCCCCAGCCGCCCGGCTTCGGGGCATCGTTCCGATGCCGGGCGGTGGGGCAGGAACGCCTCCCCCCACCGCCCGGCATCGGAACGATGTCCCGAAGCCGGGCGGCCGGGCGAGAAAGCCTCCCCCCGCCGCCTGGCATCGGAACCATGTCCCGATGCCGGGCGACGGGGCGAGAAAGCCTCCCCCCGCCGCCCGGCATCGGAACGATGTCCCGAAGCCGAGCGGCGGGGCGAGAAAGCCTTTGTCCCCCCTGCCTGCCTTCCCAGGGGCTTTTAAATCGCCCCGGACAGCGGAGAAGTCCTCCGCTGTCCCGGGCGATTTTAAAATGCCGCCCGCCAGAAGAGGTGGGGGAAGGCGTTTTCCATAGGAACGCATTAATTGATTTTCAATGCATTCCTATGGAAAACCGTGCATCGCAAGACGAAAAACTCGCAAGACGAAGAGACTTGCGGAACGAATTAATTTCGTCTTGCGAGGCACCACTGTATATCGGAAGGAGAGATTCCATAAGACAACAGTTTGGAATGGATTTTTGTGGCTGGTAAATTCATCTCTCCAAAGGCACTGAATAAGATGGTAATTGGGCAATTTATGCCAAAGGGACAGCCAGTAATTAAAGGCATGTCTCCACATCAGGTTCTCTAGGGAGGGGGTCTTAGGTTCTAAGCGAATAGCCGAGTTGCTTACACAGGAGGGTAGTTTCAAAAGGCGTCTGAGAAAAAGATTTTGCAATGTCACCAGAGGCATGAGGTTTACAAAGGCGCCCCATAAAGGGACCGCATAGGCCATAGTTGCAACCACTTTTGCACTATAAACTTTTAAGGCGGATGGAGCATGCATAGCCCCCTCTGTAAAGAAAAAGCGTAATAGAGCGTAGATAAGGGCTTTGTCCTTATTTTGTAAGTATGTGATATGCGCTTTCCATCCCATATTATACTGGAAGTAAATTCCTAGATATTGAAAATCGTAGACTTGTTCAATTGGCTTCCCCTTGAGTTCCCACCTATACAGTTTACGACTCCTGGAAAAAATTAGGGCTTTAGATTTGGAATGGTAAATTTGTTTGGCAATATAACGCGAAAATCTTAAAGGCCCTCCTCAAACCGATTCTTGAATATGAGAGGATCACCGCATCATCAGCGTACAATAGTAAGGGGCAGCGATAGTCTGCAAGCCTGGGTGCATGAATGGTGGTTTGGGCCTCAGCTAGGGGAGTTCTCATGTCACTAATATAGAGGTTAAAGAGATAGGGGGCAAGGATGCACCCTTGTTGTACCTCCTTATTTATTGGTACAGAGTTTGTGAGATCGCCCTCAGGTGCTAACCTCACCCTAGCGGCTGATTTGGTCTAAACCCGGCCTGTTCATGGCCTATCAGATTGGAATCTTCGGCCCATTGGGTTAGTCTGGTTAGCAGGAAGCGAGTATAGATTTTTCCGATGATTGATAATAAACTGATATTACGATAGTTTCCTGGGTCCTCTGGTGGTCCTTTTTTATATATAGGAATTATGATGGACTCCTTCCATGATCTAGGTATCTGGCCTGTGGCATTAATTGCATCAAAGATTTTTGCAAGAATTTTGGCCCACCATGCTGGGTGTTGTTTAATAGCTTCCGCCGGGATCAGATCGGTTTTCAGTTTAGCAATTAAATCAACTATTTCCTCCGGGTCAGTATCTGGCCATATGGGCAAGTGACATGAAAGAGTATCACAATGAATGTTAGAGATAACTGTCTGGGAGAAATATTTTCTTAGAAATTGTTCCCATGTCGGAGCTGGTATAACCGTCAATGGGTATTTCCTCAATCTTTTGTTGATTAAATTCCAAAAACCACGAGAGCTGCGAAGCTTAGAGGCAGCAATCAGTGCTTGCCAACGTCTTAGCTGCCACTCGTGCTTGGCTGACTTCTGTGCCTGTTTGTAAGCAATTTTGGCCTGCAAGTACTCTGGGGGGAGAGTTTCAGCTCCAGAAGATTTATATCTGTTGTAGATACAACAGAGAGAGAGTCTAGCTTGCTTACATTTGGAATCAAACCAAGATGCACCGAACCTGGGTTGATCTCGGTTAACCAGGTGAGTCGGCATCGTAAAGAAGCTAGTTAAATCTACAGAGAGGTGGGAGAACCACTCCAATATCCTATTTGGTTCAGACAACTCCGCCACTGAAACAATAAGGGGTTCGGAGATATTCCTCTGGAAGAATTCTGCGTATTTTTGGGCCTGTTTCATAGACCATTTAATGCCTCTTACTTGAGCTGCGGCATTTAAACCTACATGAATTGGGTGTGAGCCGCTAACCGGATGCCAGTCAAGCGTTAGCTTGGCCGCTAGAGGTAGGTGGTCACTGGATTGTACATTGTCTACTTTAAAATAAAAGAAGTTTGAGAATAGGTCTTCTGAAACTAGAAGGTAGTCTAGGACACTATTTGATGTTGTGCCCAAGTGAGTGAATTCACCTGGCACGTCCGGAGGGCAATTGCCATTCAAAATGTTCCAATTCATACGAAGGGCCAATTGATAAAGAAGGAGTCCCGCCTCATTCACTCTGATGTCCTTAGATCTTCTTGATGTAAAAGAGATTAAATCAGATTTTGGGTAGGGGGGAGGTACCCACCACTTGGCCTTGATTATCCCATCCCAATTGGCGGCTGTACGTGCATTAAAGTCGCCACCCATTATCGATGGAATATTAGGGTACATAACATAGCGTGCCAATAAATGATCTTCCAGAGAATCCCATCTATAATGGAAGTCTGATATAAGACCACCTGGAGGAAGATAAACATTGGTGATTAATAGGGAGAATTTTTCGCTTGAAATCAGACCTGTAAAGGCAAAAGGAGGAAAAGTCTGAACTAGCGAGAGTTTAGCGCTCATTTTAAGCGATATGGCGATTGCAAGACCACCTCTGGACCGGCCACCTTTTGGGGCTCCTTTGCAACTTGGGGGAGCGCAAATGGTGCCCGCCGAGTCCCCACGTTGGCAGGCTTCCTCCGCCTGAGATTTTTAAAGGGTCCCCGCTTTGCCGCAGCGGTGAGACCCGATCCCGCGGAGCTAATCCCGCCGAAGCTCAGAGGGAATCCACCATTAATCGTTGGCAATGACCCGGAAGTCCTGATTTTTAAATGCTTTATGTGCTTTGACCTTATCATACCACAAATATGCATGCCACCCAAATACATTATTAAAACCTTCTAAATCCAAAATGGCTGTGTTTTCAAGAAGCAGCCATTCTCTCAGCCAGCAAAATGTAGCTGATTCATAATAAAGTTTGAGGTCTGGCAGGGCAAATCCACCTCTTTCTTTTGCATCCGTTAGTATTTTAAGTTTTATTCTGGGCTTCTTGCCCTGCCAGACAAATCTAGAAATATCTCTCTGCCACTTCTTGAAACAGTCCCTTTTATCCAAAATTTGCAAAGTTTGAAACAAAAACAACATTCTTGGCAATACATTCATTTTTATCGCAGCGATACGGCCTAGCAATGAAAGCTTCAAATTTGTAAATCTTTTTTCACTTCCGTCCAGCATTTTTCATAGTTATATTTAAATAAATTCACATTCTTAGCAGTCATATTAACCCCCAGGTATTTCACTTTCTTAACCAAAGTTAAACCTGTCTCCCTCTGAAACCTCTCTCTCTCAATCACTGTTAGATTTTTCTCTAAAACCTTGGTTTTTAACTTATTCAACTTAAATCCTGCAGCCTGACCAAATTCTTGAATGAGTTCCAATACTCTTTTAGTACTAGATTCTGGCTCCTGTAATGTCAATACTAAGTCATCTGCAAATGCTTTCAATTTGTACTGTTTGGCTCCGACTTAACCAATTGGTCCCTTCTAATCATATTTAACAGGACCTCCAGGACCGATATAAAAAGAAATGGGGAAATTGGGCAACCTTGTCGTGTCCCTTTCTCTATCTTAAATTCCTCTGTCACCACATTGTTAACAATTAGTTTAGCCTTTTGTTCAGAGTATATTGCACTTATACCATTTCCAAAACCTTGACCAACCCCCATCCCCTGTAGGTTCTTCATAAAACTCCAGGAAATATTGTCAAAGGCTTTCTCCGCGTCCACAAATATCAAAACAGCCTTGGTGTTAATATTCACTTGTAATTTCTCTAAAATGTTAATTATGTTTCTCGTATTATCAGACAAGTGTCTGCCCAGGAGAAAGCCTGCTTGATCTTTATGTATCTCTTCCACTAGTACTTTTTTTAATCTTTTAGCCAAAACATCTGCGAAAATTTTATAATCCACATTAAGCAGATATGGGGCGGTAATTCTTAAGCTGTGTCTTCTCAGACTCAGTTTTCGGTATAAGTGTAATGTAAGCTTCCTTCCATGACTCTGGTGCTTTTTTCCCTTCCAAAATTTCATTGCAAACTTCCTTTAGTGGTTGTATTATCCAACTTTTCAAAGATCTATAGTATCTTGAAGTTAAGCCGTCCGGCCCTGGAGATTTACCCAGTTGCATATTCTGGATGGCACCTTCTACCTCCTGTTCAGTTATTTTATAATTCAACATTAGCTTGTTTTATTGAGAGATTTTTTGTAGTCCATTTATTTTCAAAAATCGATCTATGTCAATTTCTTTCTGTGGCCCTTGTGTATATAGTTGCTTAAAGTACCTCTGGAAACAATTTCTAATCTCCACTGGGTTCTGTATATTCTTTCCTTCCACTTCCAAATTTTTGATAGTGTTGAGTTTTTGTCTTTTTTTATTTGCCAGGCCAGCAATTTCCCACATTTGTTAGCCGACTCAAATGTCTTTTGTCTCATCTGTTTAATTTTCCATTCTATTTCCTGGTTCATCATTTTTATATATTGTACTTGATATAACTTTATTTATCTCAAAATCTCTTGCAACTTTGGTTTTGCTCTCAGTTTCTTCTCACCTTCCTTTATTTTCTCCAAAATTTTGTCTTTCTTCTCGTTTTGAGTTCTCTTCTTTATTGCATTCTGTTGTATCAGAAACCCTCTCATGACCGCTGTTCTTGCATCCCAGTTTACTCTTTTTCCAACAGTAGTATTCATATTTATCTCAAAATAGTCTCTCAAGGTTTTTTGGGCCTTCTTAATCACTTCTTCGTCCCTAAACAAGGTGTCATTCATCCTCCATCTGAAAGAGCCAATTGGTGTTAGTTTCATCTCCATCTTTACAGCATTATGGTTGGAGCAAGTTTTAGGGCAAATTTCCACGTTTCTTTTTTTAAATTTTTATAAATATTTATTAAGTTTTTTACAATATTAAAAAATGAAAAAGAACAAATACAAAATAAAAATAGTTAAAAACAATTCAATCTTTTCATCACTTATCTTTCATTTACTTGTTTCCCGGACCTCCTCATACCTCCCTTTTTTGTATTCCAGTTCAATTTATTAGTTCAGCAATTCCTTTCCCTCCTTATTTTATCCTGATCTTTAATCTTAAATTATTAGAGCATTAAATTTTTGCCTATTAAAAAACCATTTTTTCATATTCTTTTATACCATTACAGCTAGAAACCACTTAATTTCAATCCAACATCATTCTAACATTCATTAATTTTGCAATATTTCTGTAAATAGTCTTTAAATTTCTTCCAGTCTTCCTCCACCGACTCTTCTCCCTGGTCTCGGATTCTGCCAGTCATTTCCGCCAACAAATTTCCACTTTTCTTGTCTTTGGAGCCAGTCCTCTAGCTACCCAAATTTGTCAATTCTTGTCCATGTCATTTTGGCTTCAGAGAATAAAAGTTCCCTCTCTACCCAAGGGGTTCTTTGTTCTCCAAATATCAACTAAATCCAAATTCTCAGTCATCTCAAAAAAAAGTTATTGGTAGTCTGCCATCCTTAGTGACTACCTGTCTCTGTGCCTTGTCCATGTTTGTAGATACCACTCCATTCATATCCCCCATCATGATCGCATTGTAATCCAAATAGTCTATCAAAGTCTCATGCAAATTTCGGTGATAGGCTCTCCTTTGCATAGATCACTACTCTTTTTTTGACTTTGTCCGATGAAATAAACTCTTGACTCAGTCTTTTATTGATTAATACTTTTCTGTGTAACCTAATCACATGTGTTTCCTGTAGACAGATCAAGTCCAATTGTTCCTTTTTTAATAAATGAAAGACTCTTTTCCTTTTCTGAGGGGAGTTAAGACCATTAGTATTCCAGCTCTCTTGGACTTCCGGGGGTGGCGCCACCGGCAATGGCGGACTCCCTCTGAACTGGAGGGAATAGCTCCGCAGGAAACGGGTCTTTTTCCGCTACGGCGAAGTGGGGACCCTTCAAAAATCACAGGCGGACGAAGCCTGTGATCATGGGACTCGGCGGGCACCTTTAGCGCCCCCCCAACTCGCTAAGGAACCCATAAACGGGCTCTGAAGTGAAGAGGGGGAAGTGGCGCGGTGCTGAGAGTCAACCGCTACTTCCGTGGAGAGAAGCCGCACAGCCGTTACCGGAGAGCGCTGCCTTTTTCCTGGGACAATTTGGACTTTAAAACAATAACCCGTGAGTAGTACGGAAATTGGTTTTCTAAAATATTAATAAATTCGGCTGATCGGGGAAGGTCCAACCAGGAAGTCTGCCTCCCCTTTCTTCTTTTAAAAAAATGAATATTTATTGAATTTTATAACAAATAAAAATATCTCAATCATGTTATATACAAATGTTCTCCCTCCCGTCCTCCGGACTTCCCTCAACTCCCCCTCTACTGAGTTATTTAGTTTTATTTATTGTGTCCTGCTTTATGTAAAAGTAAATTCCCTTATCATTTTGCTAAAATTTCTGTTACTATAATAAAGTTGTGAACGTTTATTCAGACCCTGCCAGTTGTTGTTTCTGCAAATAACCTGTAAATGGTTCCCAAACTCTTTTAAAATCCTTTTTGTCCTTCTCTTGTAGTTTCTGTTAGCTTAGCCAATTCTGCATAATTCATCAGTTTTTCTTACCATTGTTCTTTTGATGGTATTTCTTCCATCTTCCAATTTTGTAGTCAAGATATTTGCCGCTGTTGTAGCATACATAAACAATGTCCATTTTTCTTTTGGCAGCTCTTGATTTGAGATACCTAACAGAAAGGCTTTTGAGATACCTAACAGAAAGGCTTAAACATTTTTTTCAGTTCATTATATATCATTTCCCAATATTTTTAATGCATTTGCATTCCCACCACATATGATAAAATGTTCCTTCCTTTTCTTGACATCTCCAGCATCTCTTATTTTCTTTCTTAAACATCTTTGCCATTTTCACTGGTGTGATATACCATCTATACATCATTTTCATGTAATTCTCTCTTAATAATATACAATCTGTAAATTTTATATCAACTTTCCACAGTATAACATAACACACTGAAAAAAGTCAAGCTAAGCAAGTTGTGCTTCCTTTTTCTGGTTATTGCGCTATGACTTTTGATAGAATACAGATAATTACATTCTTCATTAAATTATCTTTCCATTGATACATAATTTTGTGGTATTACTCTAAACGAAGTTGTGTTACGAGCCATCAAACATCTGAAATATACTTTTTTCCCAAAAGGCTTCCACAATTTTGGCCACTACTGTATATCAAACAAATCAACATTCAACAATCCATTAGAATATATGAATAAAAATGTTGGTTAATGACAACCAACAAAGGCAATGAACAAAGGCCCAACTCCCTTCACTTCTTCTTGATTTGTTCCTGAGGCTCTAATCCCATTTTTGTCTCCATTGTAGATTTTGATAAATTGGAAAACAAGAACAAGGATGAACATGACAAAACCCCCAGAGAGGAGAAGCCATGCAAAATTTTGGAGTATGGAGCGAGCTGCAGTCAGAGCTCCCATTCCACTTCCCAACAAAGAATTCTCATTGGAAAGAAACCCTATCAGTGCGTGGAATGCGGAGAGAGCTTCAGTCAGAGAGGCCATCTCACTAAGCATCAGAAAATCCATACCGGGCAGAAACCCTATCAGTGCATGGAATGTGGAAAGAGTTTCAGTCAGAGTTCCAATCTCACTTCCCATCAGAGAATTCATTCAGGAGAGAAACCCTATCAGTGTGTGAAATGCGGAAAGAGCTTCAATCACAGTTCTGCTTTCACTAGGCATCAGAGAATTCATACAGGGGAGAAACCCTATCAGTGCATGGAATGTGGAAAGAGCTTCAGTCGGAGTTCCCAGCTCAGTTACCATCAGAGAAGTCATACAGGGGAGAAACCCTATCAGTGTGTGGAATGTGGAAAGTGCTTCAGTCAGAAGTCCAATCTCAATTCCCATCAAAGAATTCATACAGAGGAGAAACCCTATCAGTGCATGGAATGTGGAAAGACCTTCAGGAAGAGAGGCCTTCTCACTTCCCATCAGAGAATTCATACAGGAGAGAAACCCTATCAGTGCAGGGAGTGTGGAAAGAGCTTCAGCGACAGCTCCTCTCTCACTTCCCATCAGAGAATTCATTCAGGAGAGAAACCCTATCAGTGTGTGGAATGTGGAAAGAGCTTCAGTACGAGCTCCTATCTCACTTCCCATCAGAGAATTCATACAGGGGAGAAACCCTATCAGTGCATGGAATGTGGAAAGAGCTTCAGTACGAGCTCCTATCTCACTTCCCATCAGAGAATTCATACTGGGGAGAAACCCTATCAGTGCATGTTATGTGGAAAGAGCTTCAGTGAGAGCTCCTATCTTACTAAGCATCAGAGAATTCATACAGGGGAGAAACCCTATCAGTGTGCGGAATGCGGAAAGAGCTTCAATCACAGCTCTGCAGTCACTAAGCATCAGGTAATTCATACAGGGGAGAAACCCTATCAGTGTGTGGAATGTGGAAAGAGTTTCAGTCGTAAGAGTGATCTTACTTCCCATCGAAGAATTCATACAGGGGAGAAACCCTATCAGTGTGTGGAATGTGGAAAGAGCTTCACTGATAGCTCCCATCTCACTTCCCATCAAAGAATTCATACAGGGGAGAAACCCTATCAGTGCATGGAATGTGGAAAGAGCTTCAGTCAGAGCTCCAATCTCAATTCCCATCAGAGAATTCATACTGGGGAGAAACCCTATCAGTGTGTGGAATGTGGAAAGAGCTTCACTGATAGCTCCCATCTCTCATCCCATCAAAGTATTCATACAGGGGAGAAACCCTATCAGTGCATGGAATGTGGAAAGAGCTTCAGGACGAGCTCCGATCTCAATTCCCATCAGAGAATTCATACAGGGGAGAAACCCTATCAGTGTGTGGAATGTGGAAAGAGCTTCAGTCACAGCCACAGTTTCACTTTCCACCAAAGAATTCATACAGGTGAGAAACCCTATCAATGTGTGGAATGTGGAAAGAGCTTCAGGACGAGCTCCGATCTCAATTCCCATCAGAGAATTCATACAGGGGAGAAACCCTATCACTGTGTGGAATGTGGAAAGAGCTTCAGTCACCGCCACAGTCTCACTTTCCACCAAAGAATTCATACAGGTGAGAAACCCTATCAATGTGTGGAATGTGGAAAGAGCTTCAGATCAAGCTCCGATCTCAATTCCCATCAGAGAATTCATACAGGGGAGAAACCCTATCAGTGTGTGGAATGTGGAAAGAGCTTCAGTCACAGCCGCAATCTCAGTTCCCATCAAAGAATTCATGCAACGGTTGGAAAAACCATTATCCAGCTTTAGGAGCCAGGCAAATCCGCACCTTGTTAACCAGGCCTTTGCCTAATTGACATCTAATGCCCTTTTAAAATGTGGTAGTGAGGGGGGTTACAGATGTATATCATGTGTTTTTATATTGTCTTTTTATGTTGTAACAGTCCTGAGACATGTGGGAACAGGAGTCGACTTTTAGAGGCTGAGGGGATTTTGCCCCCCAATGATATATTTGAGGGGGGCACCCCCCCAGTTGATAGGCATTGCCATTCCAATGACCTGCATGCGTCATGTGATTGTGCAAGGCAGGCCTTACCTGGCCCCCCACCAATATTTTATTCAAGTTGGCACCACTGGGTTGAGTAGGATACAAATTAAATAAATACATAAATCACCTTCCTTTGCACATGTTCCAGCTTGTCAATATCCTTATTTATTATCATTTTTAATATTTATGTGCCCTTCATCTGAAGATTTCACAACAGAAACATACAGGATGAAAGCATGGCTTTCCCAAAAACAAGTCAAGCCAGAGAAATCTCTCCTCCCCTTTTTATGGATGGAGTTACAAACTTTGTTGATCAGGGAACAACTGTGGAAATAGTGTGTCTTGATTTCAGTAAGGCTTTTGACAAAGTCTCCAGTGATCTTTCTGTGAGAAACTGGTAAAATGTGGGCTGAACGAGGAAACTGTTAATGGGATTTGACTGACCAAACCCAAAGAGGAAAAAAAATATTCCTTCCAGTAGCACCTTAAAGACCAACTAAGTTAGTTCTTGGTATGAGCTTTCGTGTGCATGCACACTTCTTCAATGGCAGACCAACACGGGCAGACCAACATGGCTACCTATCTGTAACTCAAACCCAAAGAGGACTCCTTCATGGTTCCTCATCATCCTGGGGTGCTGCAGGGTTCAGTCCTGGGCCCGTTGTTGTTCAGCGTCTTTATGAATGAGTTGGATGAAGGAACTGAGAGGATGCTCATCACATTTGCGGACGACACCAAACGGGGAGCACAGGTCAATGTGGCAGAAGGCAGAATCAGATCAAGGGCAGGAATAGTACTACTTTATTCTACCTTGGTCAGGCCCCACCTAGAATCCTGTGTTCTATTCTGGGCCTCACAATTTAAGTATCCAAAAGGTGGGGGAACACAGTCCGTATTCCTTTTATAACACGTGGCCAATGTTTACTGAATACATAAATTGTGAAGACTGTTGCCGGAATCTACCCAGCACTCGTGGGAAAATGTGGCATGATCTTTTAGAATAAGAGAGAGGTAGGCATCCTTTCGGCGATGGTTCCCCATCCAGTTTGCCTCTGTCGGCCCCCGATGCCCCTTTCCTGTGGCCCCTGAATGGCTCTCTCCTCATCCGCCTGTCTCGGGGGACAATGGAGGACGGCTCAAGCGGTGGGGAGATTGCAAGGCCTGCTGGGGCAGCTGGCTGTTGTGACAGACAGCAGAGCCAGAGCAGAGTCTGGGGTGCAGTGCCTCACCATTCCACCAGGGGGCCAGAGCCTCTTTCTGATTGGCTACCCAGAGGGGGGTGGCGCCAGCACTTTTGGAGGGAAAATAAAGAGCCGTTTCTGAGGGGATTTGAGATGAAAAACTCAGTATGGAGGCCAATTGGCCGAAGTATTGTGAAATTCTGGAACAAGAAGGTGACAGTTTAAAATTGCAGACCTTTGAAAAATTAAAGAATAAAGTGTGAGACTGGCTCCATTCCTATCAAATAAGGGAGGTATATAATGTGAATAAAAAAATAGGCTTTCAAGTGGAAAAATCAAAATTGGAAACAGAATTGTTAGATTCTAAAGTTAAGAATTTGTCAAAAATGTATAACTTGCTGTTGAAATGGAATACTCAGGACGAAAGGGTGAAATCTGCTATGATTAAATGAGCACAAGATGTTGGTCATAACATTATGATGGCTGACTGGGAACAGTTATGGACCACAGGTATGAAGTTTACACCATGTAATGCCTTAAGAGAGAATATAATGAAAATGATATACAGGTGGTACATGACACCAGTCAAGCTTGCAAAAATCTATCATTTGCCCGATAATCTTTGGAAGAATGGCAGATGAAGGTGATGAACTATATGGAACTGGCGGAAATGACTGGCAGAATCCGAGACCAGGGAGAAGAGTCGGTGGAAGAAGATTGGAAAAAAATCAAAGTATACTTACAGAAATATTGTAAAATTAATGAATGTTAGGAGGTTGTTGCAAAGAAGTTATTTGGCTTTAGTAGAAATGGTATTAAAAATTAAGTAAGAATAGATTGAATATGGTTAAAGGGTAAAATTTAAGGCTAAATGGCCTTAAGAAGAAGTTTGGATTTAAATTTGAGAAAGAGGGAAAGGACTTGCTGAAATAATTAATTGGACTGGAATACAAAGAGGGAGGTTTGAGGAAGTCAAGGAAATAAGTAAATGTAAAATAAGGATATGAAAATATGGTTTTTATTCTTTTTTCCTTTTTAAGTGTTTGTGTTTTTAAAATGCTTCTGTCTTTTTTTGTTTTTTCCCAATATTTTTTTCCCTTTTTTATTGTAATTTTTTATTGTTTGTCTTTCGTTTCTCTGTATTTGTTAAACTTTAATAAATATTTATTTAAAAAAAGAGAGAGATGGGAGAGAGGGAATTCTGAGAGAAGATGGGGATGAGGAGAGGGTGGAGGGAGAAGTGGCTCCGATCTGAGTGGATCCTCCGCTCTGAGGAGAATATCTATGGAGCCAGAGGAAGGAGCCTCACAGCTGAGATGGGGAGACCATGTTGAGGGTCTGAAGGGAGTGAAGCTGGAGGGAGAAGCTGTGGGAAGACTCTCTTCTTCTTCTTCTGGGGTCTCCTTCCAGTCTGGAGGAGAGAGATCTTCTAGGAAAAGGAGATTCCCAAGTCCGTGGCAAGGGCTGAGAGGATCCCCTGGGTCTGGCATACAAAGGAAAATACCTCAGGGGAACCGAGGAAAAGTGGCCCCTCGCTTTGAAGGAAGCTGGGCTGCGTCAAAAGTACCTCACGGAAAGACCCCTCATAACTAAGTTCGGGGGTGAGAGAGAAGCCGCAGAAAAAGACTTAAACCTTATACTGTAGTATTCACAGTGGTACCTCGGGTTAAGTACTTAATTCGATCCGGAGGTCTGTTCTTAACCTGAAACTGTGTTTTTTTTTAACAGATATTTATTAGAATTTTACAAAATGAAAAAAGAAAAATACAAAATAAAAATAGATAAAAAACAATTCCATCTTTCCCACTTTCTTTCATTTGCTTATTTCCCGGACCTCCTCACACCTCCCTTTTTGTATTCCAGTTCAATTTGTTAGTTCAGCAAATCCTTCCCCTCTTTGTTTATCCTAATCTTTAATCTTGAATAATGTGTAACATTAACATTTGACTGTTAATACCCCGTTTTTTTTTTATACTCCTTATAGCGTTATAGCTAAAAACCACATAAGTTTTATCCAACATCATTTTAACATTCATTAATTTTGCAATATTTCTGTAAATAGTCTTTAAATTGCTTCCAATCCTCCTCCACCGACTCTTCTCCCTGGTCTCGGATTCTGCCGGTCATTTCCGCCAATTCCATGTAGTCCATCACCTTCATCTGCCATTCTTTATGTGCTTTGACCTTATCATACCACAAATATGCATGCCATCCAAATACATTATTAAAACCTTCTAGATCCAAAATGTCTGTGTTTTCAAGAAGCAGCAATTCTTTCAGCCAGCAAAAAGCTGCTGATTCATAATAAAGTTTAAGGTCTGGCAGGGCAAATCCACCTCTTTCCACCTCTTTCCTTTGCGTCCGTTAGTATTTTAAATTTTATTCTAGGCTTCTTGCCCTGCCAGACAAATCTAGAAATGTCTCTCTGCCACTTCTTGAAAGAATCCATTTTATCCTCCGCTTCCTGGCCGAGGAACCGAGGGAGATGCTCAGAGGCCAGCCAAGAGCCAAAGGCCCACCCAAAGGGACCGAGGGAGATGCTCAGAGCTCAGCCAAGAGCCAAAGGCCCCCCCAAAAAGGACCGAGGGAGATGCTCAGAGCCCAGCCAAGAGCCAAAAGAACCCCCCAAAAAGGGACCGAGGGAGATGCTCAGAGCCCAGCCAAGAGCCAAAGGCCCCCCCAAAAGGAACCGAGGGAGATGCTCAGAGCCCAGCCAAGAGCCAAGGACCCCCCCCAAAAGGGACCGAAGGAGATGCTCAGAGCCCAGCCAAGAGCCAAAGGCCCCCCAAAAAGGGACCGAGGGAGATGCTCAGAGCCCAACCAAGAGCCAAAGGCCCCCCCCAAAAGGGACCGAGGGAGATGCTTAGAGCCCAGCCAAGAGCCAAAGGGACCCCCCAAAAAGGGATGGAGGGAGATGCTCGGAGCCCAGCCAAGAGCCAAAGGCCCCCCCCCTCCAAAGGGACCGAGGGAGATGCTCAGAGCCCAGCCAAGAGCCAAAGGCCCCCCCAAAAAAGGGACCGAAGGAGATGCTCAGAGCCCAGCCAAGAGCCAAAGGCCCCCCAAAAGGGACCGAAGGAAATGCTCAGAGCCCAGCCAAGAGCCAAAGCCCCCCCCAAAGGGACCGAAGGAGATGCTCAGAGCCCAGCCAAGAGCCAAAGGCCCCCCCAATTGACCGAGGGAGATGCTCAGAGCCCAGCCAAGAGCCAAAGGCCCCCCCAAAAAAGGGACCGAAGGAGATGCTCAGAGCCCAGCCAAGAGCCAAAGGCCCCCCCCAAAGGGACCGAGGGAGATGCTCAGAGCCCAGCCAAGAGCCAAAGGCCCCCCAAAAAGGGACCGAGGGAGATGCTCAGAGGCCAGCCAAGAGCCAAAGCCCCCCCCAAAAGGGACCGAAGGAGATGCTCAGAGCCCAGCCAAGAGCCAAAGGCCCCCCCAATTGACCGAGGGAGATGCTCAGAGCCCAGCCAAGAGCCAAAGGCCCCCCCAAAAAAGGGACCGAAGGAGATGCTCAGAGCCCAGCCAAGAGACAAAGGCCCCCCCAAAGGGACCGAGGGAGATGCTCAGAGCCCAGCCAAGAGCCAAAGGCCCCCCAAAAAGGGACCAAGGGAGATGCTCAGAGCCCAGCCAAGAGCCAAAGCCCCCCCCAAAAGGGACCGAAGGAGATGCTCAGAGCCCAGCCAAGAGCCAAAGGCCCCCCCAAAAGGGACCAAGGGAGATGCTCAGAGCCCAGCCAAGAGCCGAAGGCCCCCCCCAAAAAGGGAGCAAGGGAGATGCTCAGAGCCCAGCCAAGAGCCAAAGCCCCCCCCAAAAGGGACCGAGGGAGATGCCCAGAGCCCAGCCAAGAGCCGAAGGCCCCCCCAAAAAAGGGACCGAGGGAGATGCTCAGAGCCCAGCCAGGAGCCACAGGCCCCCCAAAAAAGGGACCGAGGGAGATGCTCAGAGCCCAGCCAAGAGCCAAAGGCCCCCCCAAAAAAGGGACCGAAGGAGATGCTCAGAGCCCAGCCAAGAGACAAAGGCCCCCCCCAAAGGGACCGAGGGAGATGCTCAGAGCCCAGCCAAGAGCCAAAGGCCCCCCAAAAAGGGACCGAGGGAGATGCTCAGAGCCCAGCCAAGAGCCAAAGCCCCCCCCAAAAGGGACCGAAGGAGATGCTCAGAGCCCAGCCAAGAGCCAAAGGCCCCCCCAAAAGGGACCAAGGGAGATGCTCAGAGCCCAGCCAAGAGCCGAAGGCCCCCCCAAAAAAGGGAGCAAGGGAGATGCTCAGAGCCCAGCCAAGAGCCAAAGGCCCCCCCAAAAGGGACCGAGGGAGATGCCCAGAGCCCAGCCAAGAGCCGAAGGCCCCCCCAAAAAAGGGACCGAGGGAGATGCTCAGAGCCCAGCCAGGAGCCACAGGCCCCCCAAAAAAGGGACCGAGGGAGATGCTCAGAGCCCAGCCAGGAGCCAAAGCCCCCCCCCAAAAGGGACCGAGGGAGATGCTCAGAGCCCAGCCAGGAGCCAAAGGCCCCCCAAAAAAGGGACCGAGGGAGATGCTCAGAGCCCAGCCAAGAGCCAAAGCCCCCCCCAAAAGGGACCGAGGGAGATGCTCAGAGCCCAGTCAAGAGCCAAAGGCCCCCCCCAAAAAAGGATCCCTTGCCATAGGCGGATCCAGGGGGAAGCTGCCCCCTTAGAGCCATTCAAAATAATGAAGAGCTGAGGTTCAGGAAGGCGAGAGAGGGCTGAGTGTGGGGGGGGGGGGTACTGGCCTTGCAAGGGTTAAAGGGAACCGAGCTGCCTTCCTAGAGAGGACAGGAAGCAAGGGGGGCAGGTCCTCCAGAGCCAAGGCCCCCCCCTCCCCAGTCCTTCCCTGCTTCTATGTCTCTCCTGCAAGGGCTGCCTCGCTGTCTCTCCTGGGATCTGGTGAGTCTCCCCTCTCTCTGGGATCTGGTGGGGGTCCCAGGGCTGCAGCAGGGGAGGAGGCCTGGGGGGCCAGATCTGCTCCTGCAGGGGGGGGGGCCCAAGTCAGGGGGGAGGGGAGGGTCCTGCCAGGGAGGGGCCAGGGCTGCCACGCTCTCCTTCCTGCAGAGCAGAGGATCCCAAACTCATCTGGCCTCCCCCCCCTTCAGAAAAAATCACCTTTCTTTAAACAAAGGAGTCCCTGGGACTTTACCTCTGTGTGACGTCGCTCATCGTCATTGCAGAACAGAGGGAAGATGTGCAAGTGGTTTTCCAAAGCTGGACGAGGAGGTGGGCTAGACCCCCCCCCCCAAAAAAAAAGGTGGGAAAGAGAGGCCAGGAATAAAGAGAGGGATCCCAGCCCAGAGTCTGGCTGCTGCATTGGGGACCAGTTTCCCAGTGTCTCCCAGGGCAGCTCCCCACGGAGGCCACCTCAGCAATCCCCTCGCACCCAGAGCAGGGCATCCCAGGACCCCATCCTCTCTCTCCCAAAGGGATTGTTGCTGGCAAAGCAGCCGGAAATGGGCACTGCTACTCACTGAGCCTCCGGGGACCTGGGCATCAGTGGCTGTGTGTGTGTTCAGCCATCTAAGAGAATAATAATACTAACTTACCCTCCTAAATTTCAAGTGAGATGTCTTTGGCCCCGTCCACTTGGCCCTCAGGGAGTTGGCCAGATACATACCTGGCCCTTGGAGCAAAGGAAAAGAGACCCCACCCCAGGAGTCTGCTTTCTTTGTCTTCTCCTCCTCCTCCTCCTCCTCCAGAAACCTCATGGTTTGGCCTGTGGTGCAATCCAGCCCTGGTTCTAATAATAATAATAATAATAATAATAATAATAATAATAATAAAATACTCCACCCACTCTTGGTGTCTCCCAATAGAATACTAAAAACAGTATGAAACATCAAACATTTAAAACTTCCCTAAACAGGGCTGCCTTCAGATGTCTTCTAAACATCAGATAGTAGTTTATTTCCTTGACATGTGATGGGAGGGCATTCCACAGGGCGGGTGCCACCACCGAGAAGGCCCTCTGCCTGGTTTCCTGTAACCTCTTTCCTCGCAATGAGGAAACCGCCAGAAGGCCCTTGGTGCTGGACGTCACTGTCCGGACAGAACAATGGGTTATACTACAGGTATACTGGACTGAGGCCGTTTAGGGCTTTCAAGGTTAGCAGCAACTCTTTGAATTGTGCCTGGAAATGTACTGGTAGCCAATGTAGGTCTTTCTGGATTGGTGTTTTGTGGTCACGGAGGCCACTCCCAGTCACCAGCTCCCAGTCTAGCTACCGCATTCTGGATTGCGGTAGTTGTAGTTTCTGGGTCACCTTCAAAGGTAGCCCCACGTAGAGTGCATGGCAGTAGTGCAAGCGGGAGATAACTAGAGCATGCAGCACTCTGGCGAGACAGTCAGCTGGCAGATAGGGTCTCAGCCTACGTACCAGATGGAGCTGGTAAACAGCCACCCTGGACACAGAATTGATCTGCAGCTCGATGGACAGATGTGAGTCCAAAATGTCTCCCAGGCTGCGCACATGGTCCTTCAGGGGCACAGTTGTCCCATTCAGGAGCAGGGAGTCCTCCACACCTGCCCACCCCCTGTCCCCCCAAAACAGTACTTCTGTCTTGCCAGGATTCAACCTCAATCTGTTAGCCTCCATCCATCCTCCAACCGCTTCCAGACACTCACACAGGACCTTCACCGCCTTCACATGTTCTGATTTAAAGGAGAGGTAGAGCTGGGTATCATCCGCATACTGATGAACACCCAGCCCAAACCCCCTGATGATCCCTCCCAGTGGCTTCATATATATGTTAAAAAGCAAGGGGGAGAGGACAGAACCCTGGGGCACCCCACAAGTGAGAGCCCAAAGCTCTGAAGACTCATCCCCCCCCCCACCACTTTTTGGACTCGGCCCAGGAGGAAGGAGATTAACCACTGTATGACAGTGCCCCCAGCTCCCAGCCCCTCTAGCCGGTCCAGAAGGATGTCGTGGTTGATGGTATCAAAGGCCGCTGAGAGATCCAGCAGAACTAGGAAGCAGTTCTCACCTTAGCCCGCCAGAAATCATGAACCAGCGCGACCAAGGGAATTTCAGTCCCATGGTGAATCCCGACTGGAAGGGATCCAAATGGTCCGCATCCTCCAGGTGTGCCTGGAGTTGTTCAGCAACTACTCGCTCAATCACCTTGCCCAAGAATGGGAAATGTGAGACTGGGCGATAGCTGGCTATATTGTTGTTGTTGTTGTTTAGTCGCTTAGTCGTGTCCGACTCTTCGTGACCCCATGGACCAGAGAACGCCAGGCACCTCTGTCCTCCACTGCCTCCCGCAGTGGCTATATTGGCCTGGTCCAAAGATATTTTTTTAAGAAGCAGTTTAATAGCTGCCTCTTTCATCGGGTCTGGGAAGGCTCCCTCACAGAGGGAAGCATTCACCACCCTGCAGAGCCCATCGCCCAGCCATTCCCGGTTGGCTTTTATGAGCCAGGATGATCAAGGAGGCAGGTGGTCAGTTTCACTTGTCCAAGCAGCCTGTCCACATCCTTGGAGGCAACCTGACTAGACGGGACTCTAGCACTCTCCCACCCTGGCCCTGCTCCCATGGTGGAGTCTACCTCTTTCCAAATCTGAGTGACTTTAACTGCAAAAAACTTTGCCAAATCATTGCAGGAGATCTCAGGGTCCTTTTGAGGCCCCAATGACGCAGGTGGTTCCACTAAGAGTCTCCTGGTGTTGTTTTCTGCAGATGCAATAGAGGCAGTTTAGACAGCCATCGTCACTTGGTAGGCTCGACGTTGAGCTCTAACCCATATCTGGTCAGGTTCAGAGTGTGTTTTCTGCCACCGACACTCTAGCCATCTCAGTGATTGTTTCACCCCCCTCAGATCCGGGGAAAACCATGGGGCTGTCCAGGCTCCATGCAATCGAAGAGGTCGATTTTGAACCAGGCCATCGATAGCCTGGGTTAACTCCACATTCTAGGGGCCACATGGAAATCAGCTGAAAGGCCATCAACATGGGATAAAACATCCCCTCCTCCTTTCTGGAAACCATTTGGATCCATTAAGTGGGTGATCCAGGGGTGGGCCATCCGAATTGGTCCCTCCTCCCTGCAGAGGGAAAGGGTTGTGGAGAAGTCCAGTTGCACTAGGAAGTGATCCGACCATGACACTTCTTTTGTTTCAGTTTCACTTCATGTCAGATCACCCACATCCATAGAGGTGAACATGCCAGGTCAAGTCCTCCATCCAAGTCGTGGTCTTATGAATCCTTGACCTGGCATTGCACAGCAGCCCCTTCAGGTCACGTGGGTCTCCCTTGCTGATTCCAGTATCCACCCGGTCAAGACCAGACCCGGAGGCAGGGATAGTCCTCAAACAATGACTAAACTTGCCTCCTCGGTAATGACGTGGTCTGGTCATAGTGTAACTCCTCCTCCTACCCGTGATCACTGTGACTGGGTGTCCCAGTACATCCCCTCCCCCTGTGGAGCCTGCCCCTGCCATTCTGTTGGCTGGGGCCCACTCCCAGACAGCCCATACCCTCTCACCTAAAGAAGAAAGCTATACAAACTATATAAAACTATATCAACTATGCAAAGAATAAAAATATTAACTAATAATAATAAAAACAATTCTTTAACAATGCATTTGCTTTGTAGGATTGGCTAGAGCTTCTCATTAAGACAGAACTTGGCAGAAGACCAAAGGGTTCCTTCCGATCTCTCAGAGGCTTCCTGAGAGCACAGATGGATGAGCAAGACCCAGCTGGCCCTGAAGAAGGAAGAGGCCATGCCAACCAAACTGGGAGCAGTGGGGGATTCTGGGAAAACTCTGTGAAGAAGATCCTGGGTGAGGAGGACACCCTCCGCTCAGAGGTGCAGAGCCAGCAGTTGAGGCAGTTCTGCTGCCAGGAGGCCAAAGGACCCCGAGAGGTTTGCAGCCGACTCTACCACCTTTGCCGTCAGTGGCTGAAGCCAGAAAGGCACACGAAAGCTGAGATGCTGGACCTGGTGATCTTGGAGCAGTTCCTGGCTGTCCTTCCACCGGAGATGGAGAGCTGGGTGAGGGACTGTGGAGCGGAGACCAGTTCCCAGGCGGTGGCCCTGGCCGAAGGTTTCCTCCTGAGTCAGGCAGAGGAGAGAAAGCAGGTGAGAGAGACTTTCCTCTGGATACTCCCAAGGGGCTCCAAACAGGATGGAGAACATCCCATAATGCTCTACTGTTGGCCCATCCTTTTCCTGGGAAGGCATCCATGGGATGAGATCTAACACCCTTAAACTTCTGTCCTTGTCATTCTCTTTCTAACATTTCTCGCCATTCATTCTCTGTTTGGAATCGCTCTTCCAGAAAAGGGATCATTTTGCAGAAATGGACCTGGATTCCTGTGAGGCAGAGAGGCCTCCGTTGGACACCAGAGAGAGGCCACTGGGTAAGGAGGAAGGTGGCTTTTCTCTGTTTGGTCTCATTCTGTTGGTTTTCCAACTAATCTGTGAGTTCTTTTTTTGGGGGGGGGGGGAGAACAGTTGGGAACAAGGGTCCAAAGGAAGGGAGAAATAGTTTTGCACAACTAACATGAAATGGGCACAAACGTCCAACTGCACTCAGCAGGTAAGGCTTTCTGAAAGGCCCATCTGTAGTTAGAGATGCCCTGTTTCACCTGTGAGAGAAGCAGGCACTCCTGGCATCCTGCTTATCTTTTTTCTCTTGCAGGTGACAGAATGATGCCGGCAAGACCTCCTGATCCGCCTTTTCATGGGGGCAGAAGGGGAACAGCGGCTGTGGAACCAGATCAGGTCAGGGGAAGCTGCCTTGTGGGGACAGAGGCTGAGGGATGGAGCAATGTCATGGACTGGTTGGGCACAGAGGAATGGTGGGAGGAAGCAGCCGGGCAACCAGGAAGGGAAGACATCTCAGACCCCACGGAGTGGAGGTGGAGTAAGGATGTGCGGTCAGAGGGGGAAGAGGGAGAAGCCTGGGAAGAGGAGGTGTCAGAAGCTGAAGGGATAACAGGGCTTAGTGAGCTGGGAGACTCTGAGGCAGAATGCAGTGCAGAATCAGAGGCAGAAGAGGAAGAAGGCGAGTGGGAGGAGGAAGGTCGGGAGGGAGAGGTGAGTTAGAAGAAGGAGGAGCCTCTGGGGGCTCCCTCTCCTTCTGCCATAAGCCACCTTCCCTGCTTGTCTCTCAGAGCCCAGAGACTTCTGACAATGGAGGAGCAAAGGCAGGCTGCACACTGGCGCACTGTTGGATCGCTTGCCAGAAACCCCAGGGGGGGGGGGCTTGGAAAGCTGTGGGGAGGTGGGGGCCTTCACTCTTGGCAACTGCTTTTGTGGAGGAAGACACTGTCTTAAAATTCTACTCAATATTGATCCAGAGCAGAACTCCAATGTATAGTTACCAGAGTGAAAACGTAAAGACGTTGCAGGATCCCCCAAAATAGACCAGAGGCAACTGTATTTCATCCGGCAGAGCTTTACTGCTACTGAAGGCAAAGGAGCATAATGGTCCCACATCCAAAACGTTCAGGATTGGCCCTGTTCATAAGAAATCCAGTTGCAGCAGACTTAACTGAAATTTCCCACAACTTATAATACATTTAAACCTGAAGACTCAGCATACTATGTACAGAACACCAGAAGGAAGAGAGAGAGAGAGGAAGAGAGAGAGAGAGAGAGAGAGAGAGAGCGCGCGAAAGAAAGAGAAACCCAGGCTCCTTCTGGCCTCTTCTTATAGTCAGCATGACCTTGACAGAAGAGATGACAGAACCACTTTAACCCAGCTGTACTCAGGTTCTCTGAAGGAATAACCCAAACATCAGGTGATGTCTCTGCTTTTTAAGTGCTGTCTAGGTTTGTCATTGCTTTTTTCCGAAGAAGCAGGCGCCTTTTAATTTTGTGACTGCTGTACTCAGGTTCTCTGAAGGAATAACCCAAACATCAGGAACCTTCTGCTTGTTTCTTTTACGCAGAGAAGCTTCCGGAATCCTCTTGAATTAATTAGTATTGTTGTTTTTGTTTAGTCATTCAGTCGTGTCCGCCTCTTCGTGACCCCCTGGACCAGAGCACGCCAGGCCCTCCTGTCTTCCACTGCCTCCCGCAGTTTGGTCAGACTCATGCTGGTAGCTTCGAGAACACTGTCCCACCATCTCGTCCTCTGTCATCCCCTTCTCCTTGTGCCCTCCATCTTTCCCAACATCAGGGTCTTTTCCAGGGAGTCTTCTCTTCTCATGAGGTGGCCAAAGTCTTGGAGCCTCAGCTTCACGATCTGTCCTTCCACTGAGCACTCAGGGCTGATTTCCTTCAGAATGGAGAAGTTGGATCTTCTTCCAGTACATGGGACTCTCAAGAGTCTCCTCCAGCAGCAGAATTCAAAAGCATCCGTTCTTCGGCGATCAGCCTTCTTTATGGTCCTGCTCTCACTTCCATACATCACTACTGGGAAAATCATAGGTTTAACTATACGGACCTTTGTTGGTAAGGTGATGTCTCTGCTTTTTAAGTGCTGTCTAGGTTTGTCATTGCTTTTTTCCGAAGAAGCAGGCGCCTTTTAATTTTGTGACTGCTGTCACCCTCTGCAGTGATCATGGAGCCCAAGAAAGTAATATCTCTCACTGCCTCCATTTCTTCCCCTTCTATTTGCCAGGAGGTGACGGGCCCAGTGGCCATGATCTTTGTTTTTTGATGTTGAGCTTCAAACCATATTTTGCACTCTCCTCTTTCACCCTCATTAAAAGGTTCTTTAATTCCTCCTCACTTTCTGCCATCAATGTTTTGTCATCTGCATATCTGAGATTGTTGATATTTCTTCCGGCAATCTTAATTCCGGTGAGGGATTCATCCAGTCCAGCCTTTCGCATGATGAATTCTGCATATAAGTTAAATAAGCAGGGAGACAATATACAGCCTTGTCGTACTCCTTTATAGGAAATATCAATATCAGATCCATACTTTCTGCACTATGAAATGCCAAGTGACAGACCCTCCGGGAATGAGCTGCTCATTACGCCTGAAACTCAGCCAAGATTGTGAATATTGTGTTCTTGCTGATAAAGAGTTAACTCCGGCTGTGAAGTGTGGGATTTCCTGCCCAGATAACTCTGTGACACCAGCCTTGTGAATGTCGACAGTAGGATTCATCTGAAGTTGCAGTTTTCATGGAATCCTAGAGTTGAAAGGGACCCCAAAGGTCATCAAGTCCCACCCCCTGCATTGCAGGAATCTCAGCTGGATCACCCAAGAAAGATGGCCATCCAAACTAGGCTTCTTGTATTTCTGTATTCATCACTGAATGCTAAAACAGGCTTCTAAGCAGTGGACAGACAATTACAAATAGTGTCCAGGATTTACCTAGCCAGCCCCATCTGCTGCTAAATGGGGCCTGCCCCCCACTCCTCCCCCTCTCCATGCCCCCATGAACCCCTTGAATTTGGCTCTAGGGCACTGGGAGGGAACCTCCCCAGAACAACTCACGAGGAGAGGAGAAAGGGGATCCTCCCATCGGGGAAACTGGAATTCTTGCGTAGGCAGAATAACGTGGAAAACATAAGCTGGAGAACCACCTATTTGCACAAAGACAAATACCCGTAATTAAAAGCAGAATAAAATAATTGAATTTAAGCATTAAAATAGCTACCCATAATTAAAATGTGCAGCAAAGCAATCCTACTGAAATAACGCAGCAGAATTAGATAAACTAACAGGAAGGATTCAAAACCGTCGAGACCAGAAATTCACGGAAGACTGGAGTAAATTTACGGACTATATGAAAAGTAATTGTGAAGAACAGACGACGTTTGTAGGGTTGCAAGAAGTTTTGTGAGGAGTATTATTAGAAGTATGGAAAAAATGGAGAAGGGGGAGGATGATTTGTTAAGAGATGTAAAGGCAATATAAAGTTAAGAAATGCATAAGAAGTGGTGGAAATGGTGGATCATCAGAGGTGCTGATGGAAGTCCAAAAAGATTGTATGAGGGATAAGTTTTGTGGTACATTGTATAATTTATTAGTTAAAATTAAAAATATATATATAAAAAGAAATAGCACAGCAATTTAGAGGAAGGAAACCACAGAGCATTGTGTAGCAGATCATATTTCTGCTGTCTAAGAGGAGGACATTTCCCTTTTTCTTTTAGGGTCCAATGTGCTTTGAAGATGTTGCTGTTCATTTCACGGATGAGGAGTGGGCGTTGCTGGATCCTGACCAGAGAGCTCTGCATAAGGACGTCATGGAGGAGAATCGTGGGATCGTGGCCTCTCTTGGTAAGGCTCCCTGTGGGATCGTCCTATCTGCCTGGAAATTCAAAAAATACCTCTATGTGACAAACCTCACATATTTTCACAGAGCTCAACAGCGCCCCCTACTGTTGGAAAAACGCCCAGGAAGGCCACCACCTTCCCAAGACACTGGGGTGTCTCTCCGGTGGTCTCTCTCTGGCTGTAAATCTTCCTCAGTCCAGAGAGACCAGTGATAAGCGACCCCTCCCTCCTGAGAGGAGTATGCTCGTCTTCTGGCATCTCATTGCAGAAGAAAAAGACAATCAGTAGCTATAAACTACTTTATTTACAGTCCATATATACAGAGAACCCACCAGCATGTCCGCTCTCTCTCAGCAGCAGTACAGAACAACATCTCACACAGAAGTGAAAGTGACTTCTGTCGCAGTCCCCAACAGTACCGAGACTCCCTGTCTCACGCTCTCAGACACTCACGTGATATAAACAACCATAGTGCTACTTGCTGACCAGCTGGTGAGATAAAGATCCTAACACCTACAACACCTGGGAACCTAACACCCCCCCCCAATAAACAGTAAATTACAGTTCTTTTCTGAGAACCATCTTCCTCCAGTTCTGCCTCTTTATACCACGGTTGGGCTGGTCTGAACTGCCCAGGCCATTTTAAATGTCAGCTTCAGAGTTATTAGGAAAGATAAGTAGCTTCTGTCAGGTTTTCTGTTTTTGTTTTCTTGGGTTGACCCAAGAGACGCCTGACATTGGCGATGGACATACGACCATGGACATACGACCATGGACATACGCCTGACATTGGTGATGGACATACGACCCTGAAAGTGGCTAGGTTCCTGGTCGCTGTCCTTACCCAAAAGCGACGCCAAGGAGCACTACAAGCTAACTGTCAGGGTTTCTGGGAGAGAGGAGGAGATGACAGAGGAGACGGAGAGCGAGTGGGAGGAGGGGCAGAAGGATGAGGAAGAAGATGACGGAATTCTAAGGGAATCCACGAGTCTGAGCAGCGAGTCAGAGGATTCTCAAAAGGGGGTTACCTTAATCAAGCAAAAGGGAGGAGAAGGGAGAAGCGGAGAGGAGCCCAGTGGAAGACAGACGCAGCAAGAGGCGTCTCAGCTGGAACGGAGTAAAGGGGGTGGAGTCGTCAGCCTCTCGGAGGGAGCAGGATTAGGAGAGAACAGAGAAAGGGGGTTGGAGCAAGGTGTTCAGCCGGAAAGGGTGGAGAGCAGAACAAAGGGTGGTGTAGCGGTCGAAAGAAAGGTCAGGAGCAACGTACGCGCGCCAAGTTCAAACGTAGAGGCGCGCGGAAGTGGAGAGAGCTCAGGGGAGGAGCCCGGCCCCAAAGCCAGAAGGAGGGGGGAAGAGGCGGCAGAGGATTCAGCCTCAGGCGAGTCACGGAGAGAGGGAACCCAGGGGGGCAGGAAGACCCTGCGGAAAAGAAAGGAGAGGAAGAGGTGGTCTAGAGCCAGGCTATTAAGTTGGTGTGGAAGAGGGGAGGAGTCAGAGGGGACTTCAGCGGTCTAACGTGACAGACGTACGGCCACAATGCTGAACTGTATGAGAAGCAGAAATCTTCAATAAACTTTTCCTGTAAATAAACTGCAACGGAGTGAGGTCTCTTGTGAGCTGGGACCCATCCTGGGTGGCCGAGACAGTAAGTCCCCTCTCTGAAAGCAAAAAATTTTTTTTTGCGAAGCTCACGAACGGGAGCAGCCATGAGCGCTGAGGAGCAGCTGGTTGCACTGCGGGATCAGGTTACCGCTCTCACATCGGCAGTCATTGCTTCGCAGAAGAAGAATGACGACTTGGAGAAGACGTGCCAGGATTTGCAGGCAAGGTGGGAACACGCGGACAGGGCGGGGGCCCCAGGATCCAGAGCGGAGGGCATTGCGCTTGGACGGCGGGGGGGTGCCCTGGTTCCGCATTTTAATGGCAACTTGCAAGACTATCCCAATTTCAGAGCGGACGTCGTGTATGCACTGCATTTACTCCGTCACGATTTTAAAGATGAGGAGGAGAAAGTGGGGTTCATTGTTTCGCACCTGCATGGGGAGGCCAGGGCTTGGCTACGCAATCTGTGGCGCGAAGATGGACCGGCCCGTCGCAATTCAACTGCGTTCATCAAAGCGATGGATTCTTGTTTTCAATCCTCTGTGGATGTGGACATTGCGCGCCGTCAAATGCACGGGCTGAGGCAGGGGAAAGCGACTGTGCGCCAATACCACTCTAAATTTTTTGCATTGCTCACCGCCTTAGATTGGCCAAAGGACAGTAAACCGGTCAGAGATCTTTTTTGGGAGGGATTGAGCCCCCCCATCAAGGATGAGATCGCTAGGGGGGACAGACCCCAGACCCTAGAAGACGTGGTGCAACGGGCTTTAGCTATTGGAATTCGACATGAGGGACGTCCGTGGCACGAGGAGGACGGGCCCCAAGCGCGTGCGCAAGCGAGGACTCTCCCTTTTGTGCACAGGGATTTCAGCCGTGCGCACCCCTCGCCAATGGGGAAGGACAGCGAGGAGCCAATGGAGATTGGTGGTGCTAGGGCTCAGAAGCCATCCCAGAGCCCTGTCCCTGGTGCAGCCAAAGCGAAGCCTCCTAGAGGAACCAGGAAGTGTTACATCTGTGACAGTGCGCACCATATGGCGAAAGAGTGCCCCCAGAGGCTCCAGAAGCACACTGCGGCACTGGCAACTGTGACAGCAGAGGTGCAACCAGGGGAGCGACTTCAGGGAAACGACAGTGCCTGGCTGGAAGCAGAGCTCCTGGGGCTCAGCCAGGCGGATCTGTAGACAAGCCCCCAGCATCGCCGCAGAGCGTGGACCCTTTGCCTCCCAAACCGGCAGTTCTGCTCACAGCAACACTCCAGCTGCCTGATGGGAGACTCCTCGAGGTTCCAATAACGATCGATTCGGGAAGCAACGCCGACTTCGTGGGACTGCAGTTCGTTAAGCAGCACAACATGGCGCTCCTGCCTGCAACGACGCCTCTGAACGTGGTCACGGTAGACGGCAGGAAGTTGCTGGGAGGGCAAGTGGTGCAGCAAACCCCTCCCATGCTGATGCAGATTGGCAACCATCGAGAACTTATTAGTTTCAATGTCACCCACTTATCGGACACGCCCATCGTGTTAGGCATGAGTTGGCTGGAGAGGCACAGTCCCGCGGTTGCGTGGTATCAGCGGCAGATCACCTTTTGTTCATCGTATTGTGCTCAGCATTGCTTTCAGACCGATCAGGGAGGAGAAGCCGAGCAGCAGTTGCATCTGGGTATGGTGCAAACAGTGCCTCACAAGTACCAGGACTTCTTGGAGGTTTTCTGTGAGAAGGAAGCTGACAAGTTGCCGCCTCACAGACCTTACGACTGCGCGATTGATTTAGTGCCAGGGGCGCAACTGCCTGCTGCCAAGCTGTACTCCATGTCGGAGGACGAAATGCAAGAGCTTCGGGAGTTCATAGACCATAACCTCAAGCGCGGTTTCATCCAGGAATCTAAAGCAGCGGGAGGCAGCCCTGTTTTCTTTGTGAAGAAGAAAGACACGCCCCAAAAAAGGCTTATAGTGGATTACAGGTTCATAAACAGCTTGACTAAGCCCAAAGCTTTCCCCATGCCCAAGATTGACGACCTTTTAGCGACCGTCAGGAGGGGCAAGATTTTCACCAAGCTGGACCTACGTGGAGCTTACAATCTCATCCGCATCCGGAAAGGAGATGAGTGGAAGACCGCCATGTTCACCCCTCTGGGCACATACGAATACAGAGTCATGCCTTTCGGCCTCCAAAATGGCAGCCACGTTTTTCAAGCATTTATGCACCACGTGCTAGCAGGTCTCCTCTACAAAAAGTGTGTCTGCTTTCTCGACGATATCCTGATTTTCTCGGAATCGCCGGAGGATCACGATAAGGACGTGAGGGAGGTCCTGCAGAGGCTGAAGGAACACAGGCTGTACGCCAAGTTGGAAAAATGCCAGTTTGATGTCAGAGAGGTTGATTTCCTTGGCTACAAGTTGTCCGACGAGGGACTGGCCATGGACAGGGCTAAGGTTCAAGCGCTGTTGGACTGGAAAAGCCCTCGAAATCGGAAAGAGGTCCAGAGGTTCATCGGCTTTGCCAATTTTTACCGCAAGTTTATTAAAGGCTTTGCGAACGCGACGGCGGCTATCACTGACACCCTCAGTTCCAAGAAGAAGAAGTTCGTCTGGACCGAACAAGCGGAGCGGTCCTTCCGGACGCTTAAGGGTCTTTTCGCCTCCGAAGAGCAGCTGCTCCACGTGAATCCCGGCAGACCCATGCGGGTAGAGACCGATGCGTCAGACAGAGCGGTTGGGGCCGTTCTTTTGCAAGAGGATTCACAAGGCAACTGGAGACCGGGTGCGTTCTACTCCCGGAAGCTCAGCAAGACGGAGCGCAATTATACCATATGGGACAGGGAGTTGTTGGCCATTCATGCAGCTTTCAAAGCGTGGCGACACTTCTTGATAGGAGCCAAGCACACGGTGCAGGTCCGCACGGATCACAAGAACTTAGAGTATTGGCGGACGGCTAAGTTGCAGACCCAGCGACACATGCGCTGGGCGGAGTTCTTCGCGGACTTCGACTTCAAAATAGAATACATCCCAGGAGACTCCAATGTTATTGCAGACGCGCTATCCCGAAAGCCGCAATACTTGGAGGAAGCAGCTCCAATCGCAGCAAAGCACATTTTCGCACCGCAGGCGTGGACGTGCGCTACCATCGCAGTCGACCTGGACGCGGTGCGACGCGCGTTGCAAAGGGATCAGTTTGCACAGTCTAAGATGGAGGAACTACGCGGAGGGTCGCGAGACAATGATGAGTTTCAATTGCAAGATGGACTTTTGACTCGTAAGGGTGCCCTTTACGTGCCCACCGACGAGCTTCGAGCCAAGGTTCTGCAACAATTGCATGACGCCCCTAGTGCAGGCCATTTCGGCAAAGAGAAGACGATGGAGTTGGTGGCTAGAGACTTTTGGTGGCCCCAGATGAGAGGAGAGGTGGCGGACTACGTCGCCAGGTGTGATATCTGCCAGAGGTCCAAACCAGTGCACCAGAAGCAGGCGGGATTGCTAGAACCGCTGGAGACACCGCAGCAACCGTGGGAGAGGGTAGCGTTGGACTTTGTTACAGACCTGCCCAGCTCCAGAGGTAAGACGGCGGTGTTAGTGGTGGTGGACTTGTTCACCAAGATGGCGCACTTCATCCCTTGTGCCAAGGTGGCGACGGCAGAACAGACCGCAAAGCTCTTCATCGATCACGTCTTCAGAGTGCATGGCCTTCCGCAGTCCGTCTTGTCCGACAGAGGGCGCCAGTTTGTTTCCACTTTCTGGCGAAAGCTTCTGGGCATCTTGCACGTCAAAATCAACCTGACATCGGCGAGGCATCCACAAACCAACGGTCAAGCGGAGAGGGTCAACGCGATCATGCAGCAGTACCTGCGGTGCTACGCCAACCAGCGACCTGCGGCGTGGGTGGACTATCTGCCGATGGCTGAATTCGCCTACAACAACACGAAACACGCATCCACCGGGGTGACGCCTTTCTTCGCGAACAATGGCCGTCATCCCAGGACCTTCCCGAGATTTGCGGCACCAGGAGGGGGGGGGCCTCAAGATGCCGACCAGTTTGCAGCGGAGTTGCAAGAGGTGCACGAGGAGCTGCGGAGACATTTGGAGCTGGCAAAACAGGTGTATAAGGTGCAGGCCGATAAGCACAGGAGGGCGGGAGAGGACATCCAGGTTGGGGACTGGATGTGGTTAGCAGCCCACGCGATGCCGGCCAGGTCATTGGCCAAGAAGAAGTTAGGACACAGGCAGCTAGGGCCATATCAAGTTGAGGCTAAGATCAATCCGGTGGCTTTTCGTCTAGCCCTTCCGGAGGGTTCCAGGGTGCACCCGGTCTTTCATAGGTCGGTGCTCACTCCCTACAAAACCCCACACAGGTTTCAAGAGTCAGGAGCACCCCCAGAGCCACGTAGGAGGGCGCCTGAGAGGGGGGAATCGCCAAGACCAGAACCTCTTAACGAGGTCACCGAGATACTGGACTCGAGATGGGGGGAGGAGGGAGTTGAATATTTTCTCGCCAGGGAAGGCACTCCGGCCTCTGCCAATAGCTGGGTGCCGGGTTACGCGTTGGACGAACCCCTGTTGAAGGAGGAGTTCCATGCACTTTTTCCGCACAAGCCCATGCCCGAGGAGTATTTTGATGATTGGCTTTTCACGCCCACTTTGTCGGACAGCACGTTCGAGGGTTTCTCCTCGCCCGAGGGCCATACGCCCGAAACAAGCCCGACCAGGGATCCGAGACTGGGGGGGGAGGAGACAGGCCCTTGTTGGTGGGTGGATCAGCCAAGGGAGGCATGGAGTCAGAGATGGATGGTAGGTCCTTGGCAGGCAGCGCCAGGAGAAACAGTGATGGAGGAAGAGACTGTGATGTCTTTGGGTGGGGAACCCGAGTTCGAACACACATATACGGAGCTGCCAGAGGAGAACGTTGAAGTGGACAACCTGTATCCTGAACCGACCCCGGAAGAACCACGTTTTCCTCAACCTGCACCCGGCGAGCGGGAGGGGGGAAGGGGGGGCTTCGAGGGGGGGATGGATGTCAGGGTTTCTGGGAGAGAGGAGGAGATGACAGAGGAGACGGAGAGCGAGTGGGAGGAGGGGCAGAAGGATGAGGAAGAAGATGACGGAATTCTAAGGGAATCCACGAGTCTGAGCAGCGAGTCAGAGGATTCTCAAAAGGGGGTTACCTTAATCAAGCAAAAGGGAGGAGAAGGGAGAAGCGGAGAGGAGCCCAGTGGAAGACAGACGCAGCAAGAGGCGTCTCAGCTGGAACGGAGTAAAGGGGGTGGAGTCGTCAGCCTCTCGGAGGGAGCAGGATTAGGAGAGAACAGAGAAAGGGGGTTGGAGCAAGGTGTTCAGCCGGAAAGGGTGGAGAGCAGAACAAAGGGTGGTGTAGCGGTCGAAAGAAAGGTCAGGAGCAACGTACGCGCGCCAAGTTCAAACGTAGAGGCGCGCGGAAGTGGAGAGAGCTCAGGGGAGGAGCCCGGCCCCAAAGCCAGAAGGAGGGGGGAAGAGGCGGCAGAGGATTCAGCCTCAGGCGAGTCACGGAGAGAGGGAACCCAGGGGGGCAGGAAGACCCTGCGGAAAAGAAAGGAGAGGAAGAGGTGGTCTAGAGCCAGGCTATTAAGTTGGTGTGGAAGAGGGGAGGAGTCAGAGGGGACTTCAGCGGTCTAACGTGACAGACGTACGGCCACAATGCTGAACTGTATGAGAAGCAGAAATCTTCAATAAACTTTTCCTGTAAATAAACTGCAACGGAGTGAGGTCTCTTGTGAGCTGGGACCCATCCTGGGTGGCCGTGACACTAACTAAGGTGTAGTATGCCATTCTATTTTATAGTATTTTATTGTTATAGTGGTGTTTTAGCGGCTGTTTTTTCCCCCACGTGCACAAGCTATTATTTATGTGTTGTTTTTACCTGTATGGGCCTATGGCCGTAATAAATATTGTTGTTGTTGTTGTTGGCGATGGAGGGGAAGCCATGACTGGGCCAAACAAAATCTGTCCCAGAGAAGAGCCAGGCTTATTGAGTCTCAGGTAGTAGTTGCAGTGATAATAATAGTAGTCATTTTTATTTATCCCCTGCCCATCTGGCCGGGTTGCCCCAGCCACTCTGGGTGGCTTCCAAGACATACATACACATGAAACATTTATAATAACTATCTGGTCCCATATAAAAAATACATTAACTTTAAATGAACAGCTAGTGGCTAAAATCGTGGAAACATTTTAAAAAGTGTGTTTCCGAGGTTTGATGGCTCATAGCACCACTTTTTTCGGAGTGATACCATAGGAAAGATAATTTGATGAAGAATGCAATGCAATAACTTTTATGAAGGAGTATTTATTAGAACAGCAGTCATAAAAAAGAAATGTGAAACACATAGAAAAAGGGAGATATACAGAAATTCTCACCATGTCATTTAATACTGACTTTGGTAACCTTTAGCTTTAATTCCGGCCTTACAACACCTTCCCATGGAGTGAAGCAAGATTTTTAGTTCTGCAGCTGTAATAATGTGAAACCAAGATGGAATTATTATTAATAATAATAATAATAAAATTTTATTTGTACCCTGGCCTCTGCAGCCAAGACCAGGCTCAAGGTGGCTAACAACCAGTAATAAAAACAAGTTGATTAAAATACAATTTAAAAGATTAAGATACAACATTAAAACATTAGGATGCAGCCTCTTCACAGGAGGACAAAGGAAAAAGAAAGAGGGGGAGGGAATCAAACTGATTCTAAGCCAAAGGCCAGGTGGAACAACTCTGTCTTACAGGCCCTGCGGAAAGAAATCAGATCCCGCAAGGCCCTGGTCTCATGAGGCAGAGCGTTCCACCAGGCCGGAGCCAGTGCTGAAAAGGCCCTGGCTCTGGTTGAGACTAATCTAACTTACTTAGGGCCCAGGACCTCTAGGGTGTTGCTATATATGGACCTTAAGGTTCCCCATGGGGCATACCAGGAGAGGCGGTCCCGTAGGTACGAGGGTCCTAGGCTGTGAAGGGCTTGAAAGGTCAAAAGCAGCACCTTAAGTCTGACCCTGTACTCCACCGGGAGCCAGTGCAGCTGGAAAAGCACTGGGTGAATATGCTCCCATGGCAGAGACCCCGTGAGGAGCCTCGCTGCAGCATTCTGCACCTGCTGGAGCTTCTGGGACAGCTTCAAGGGCAGCCCCGCATAGAGCGAATTACAGTAGTCAAGCCTGGAGGTGACCATCGCATGGATCACTGTGGCCAGGTCGGGGCGGGAAAGGTAAGGGACCAACTGCTTGATGCGGCGAAGGTGGGAAAATGTCACCTTGGCTGTTGTTGTAACCTGCGCCTCCATGGAAAGGGAGGCGTCAAGGATTACACCCAAACTCTTAACGGAAGGCAATGGCAAGAGAAGGGAGTTGGTCCCTCATCCCCTCATTTCGCTTGGGCTATTCCCAGGCCATTCCAGCAGTGGAATAGGATTTCACATTCAGGCTCAAGTATTTGATTTATGTATTTGGGGGCATTGACGTTCCCATTAATGACACAAATTCTGCCCACACCTTTTGCTATCATACAACCCCAGATCATCACACTGTCTGGGTGTTTCACGGTCGGTGTAATGCAAGTAGGATGTAAATCTTCTCCCATTCTCCTCCTCGAGTATTTCATGCCCTCACTACCAAGCAAGGAGATTAGGGTCTCATCACTCCCAATAACACTGTCCTGTTGTTCCGCTGTCCAGTTACCATCTTTTCCACCTTGGCTTGAGAGATAATGGCTTTTCCCTTGGAATTCTAGCATTTAGACCAGTCCTTGCACTCAGCTTCACCTTCCATTGCCCCATGTCATCTTGTAAACACCCAGATGATTTTCTTCTGTCCTGTAGGCACGGTCTCTTCATCCTTTGATCGTCACTTGCTGTTGTGCACCTTTTCCTGCCTTTACCAGTCTGATTTTGTAGTGACTGAATCTCCTTATGTTGTTGTTTAGTCGTGTCCACTTCTACATGACCCCCTGGACCCGAGCACACCAGGCCCTCCTGTCTTCCACTGCCTCCCGCAGTTTGCTGAAACTCATGTCTGTAGCCTTGAGAACACTGTCCAACCATCTCGTCCTCTGACGTCCCCTTCTCCTTGTGCCCTCCATCCTTCCCAACATCAGGGTCTTTTCCAGGGAGTCTTCTCTTCTCATGAGGTGGGCAAAGCATTGGAGCCTCAGCTTCAGGATCTGTCCTTCCAGTGAGCACTCAGGGCTGATTTCCTTCGGAATGGATAGGTTTGATCTTGCAGTCCATGGGAGTCTCCTTTAAAAAAAAAGAAAAGATATTTATTAAAGTTTCAAAAAAATATTACAATAATAAGAAGAAGAGTAAAAAAAAAAGAAACAAAGATAGATAATACTTTATTCGGCTATAAGCCCACAAGATAAAACCAATCAATAAATAAAATAGCATTTTACATTCTAAAATATCTACTAAAATATTTCAGCGCATAATCTCCTTCACGTTACATACAATCTCTAGATGTACCGTATTGTGGCCTTGAATATAAAGATGGTGGATAGAGTTTACTAGATTTTTAATAGTCATGCAGCATCCATGAAGTCTTTTATATGAAAGAACTGAATTCAGGAATCTTGCAACCTGTAATGTTCTATAAGAGTCAATGTCCTGGAGTAGATAGGCTAGATGTAATTCAGGTGGTTTAGCAACAGTTTCCAAAATGATTGAACGCAGAGTCCTTGATCGGGAAACAATATATAAAGGACAATTAAACAAGATATGATAAAGGGATTCTATTGATTTGTTGTCACATGTGCATAAAACAGAGGTTTTTCCCACTAGAAAATCTATTGCTCAGTACATTGAGGGGAATACATTAAATCTGGCTCTAACAAAAGCGAATCTATGCGACGCAACCGATAAGGTATACAGATATCGAGGTATCTGGGACATAAATGTAATGCCCTGATTTATCGGGGAACATGTACCTCCACCTGTAGTAAGATTTTGTTGCTAATCAACCTCCTCCAATCTTTGTTTGATGACCTTTTTAGCTGTAATTAGATCTAAATTTAGTCTATCGGAAGGAGCGATTCCATAAGACAACAGTTTGGAATGGATTTTTGTGGCTGGTAAATTCATCTCTCCAAAGGCACTGAATAAGATGGTAATTGGGCAATTTATGCCAAAGGGACAGCCAGTAATTAAAGGCATGTCTCCACATCAGGTTCTCTAGGGAGGGGGTCTTAGGTT
Source organism: Podarcis melisellensis (assembly GCF_964234715.1). NCBI lineage: Eukaryota > Metazoa > Chordata > Lepidosauria > Squamata > Lacertidae > Podarcis > Podarcis melisellensis. Next base: position 104,691,097 of record NC_138531.1, on the reverse strand, counting down.
CTAAGCGAATAGCCGAGTTGCTTACACAGGAGGGTAGTTTCAAAAGGCGTCTGAGAAAAAGATTTTGCAATGTCACCAGAGGCATGAGGTTTACAAAGGCGCCCCATAAAGGGACCGCATAGGCCATAGTTGCAACCACTTTTGCACTATAAACTTTTAAGGCGGATGGAGCATGCATAGCCCCCTCTGTAAAGAAAAAGCGTAATAGAGCGTAGATAAGGGCTTTGTCCTTATTTTGTAAGTATGTGATATGCGCTTTCCATCCCATATTATACTGGAAGTAAATTCCTAGATATTGAAATTTGTAGACTTGTTCAATTGGCTTCCCCTCGAGTTCCCACCTATACAATTTACGACTGCTGGAAAAAATTAGGACTTTAGATTTGGAATGGTTAATAATAAGTAAGTTTCTTTGGCAATATAACGCGAAGATCTTAAAGGCCCTCCTCAAACCGATTCTTGAATATGAGAGGATCACCGCATCGTCAGCGTACAATAGTAAGGGGCAGCGATAGTCTGCAAGCCTGGGTGCATGAATGGTGGTTTGGGCCTCAACTAGGGGAGTTCTCATGTCACTAATATAGAGGTTAAAGAGATAGGGGGCAAGGATGCACCCTTGTTGTACCTCCTTATTTATTGGTACAGAGTTTGTGAGATCGCCCTCAGGTGCTAACCTCACCCTAGCGGCTGATTTGGTCTAAACCCGGCCTGTTCATGGCCTATCAGATTGGAATCTTCGGCCCATTGGGTTAGTCTGGTTAGCAGGAAGCGAGTATAGATTTTTCCGATGATTGATAATAAACTGATATTACGATAGTTTCCCGGGTCCTCTGGTGGTCCTTTTTTATATATAGGAATTATGATGGACTCCTTCCATGATTTAGGTATCTGGCCCGTGGCATTAATTGCATCAAAGATTTTTGCAAGAATTTTGGCCCACCATGCTGGGTGTTGTTTAATAGCTTCCGCCGGGATCAGATCGGGCCCTGGGGCTTTATCAGTTTTCAGTTTCTTCCTTATCACTTAAAACAATTAGAGTAGAGAGCGGCGACACACAAACGGGGGTTCCCACAGAGCTTTCCGAGCAGTTTTTCTTAATATGTCTTTGGCTTAGCTCAGCCTGCCTGCCAGTGAAGTGTTTCCCAGCAGCTGCAGAGATCCTTTCTCGTAAAAGTAATAAAAAGCTGATAAAAAAGTTGATAAAAGTAATAAAAAAGCTGATAAAACTGGTAAAAGCTAATATAAACTAATAAACTAATAAAAACCGCACCACTAACGCGGAGCTCAAATCATTGCTTCCTCTAACGACGCCATCTTGGATCCATGTTTAGCAATTAAATCAACTATTTCCTCCGGGTCAGTATCTGGCCATATGGGCAAGTGACATGAAAGAGTATCACAATGAATGTTAGAGATAACTGTCTGGGAGAAATATTTTCTTAGAAATTGTTCCCATGTCGGAGCTGGTATAACCGTCAATGGGTATTTCCTCAATCTTTTGTTGATTAAATTCCAAAAACCACGAGAGCTGCGAAGCTTAGAGGCAGCAATCAGTGCTTGCCAACGTCTTAGCTGCCATTCATGCTTGGCTGACTTCTGTGCCTGTTTGTAAGCAATTTTGTCCTGCAAGTACTCTGGGGGGAGAGTTTCAGCTCCAGAAGATTTATATCTGTTGTAGATACAACAGAGAGAGAGTCTAGCTTGCTTACATTTGGAATCAAACCAAGGTGCACCGAACCTGGGTTGATCTCGGTTAACCAGGTGAGTCGGCATCGTAAAGAAGCTAGTTAAATCTACAGAGAGGTGGGAGAACCACTCCAATATCCTATTTGGTTCAGACAACTCCGCCACTGAAACAATGAGGGGTTCGGAGATATTCCTCTGGAATAATTCTGCGTATTTTTGGGCCTGTTTCATAGACCATTTAATGCTTCTTACTTGAGCTGCGGCATTTAAACCTACATGAATTGGGTGTGAGCCGCTAACCGGGTGCCAGTCAAGCGTTAGCTTGGCCGCTAGAGGTAGGTGGTCACTGGATTGTACATTGTCTACTTTAAAAAAAAAGAAGTTTGAGAATAGGTCTTCTGAAACTAGAAGGTAGTCTAGGACACTATTTGATGTTGTGCCCAAATGAGTGAATTCTCCTGGCACGTCCGGAGGGCAATTGCCTTTCAAAATGTTCCAATTCATACGAATGGCCAATTGATAAAGAAGGACTCCCACCTCATTCACTCTGATGTCCTTAGATCTTCTTGATGTAAAAGAGATTAAATCAGATTTTGGGTAGGGAGGAGGTACCCACCACTTGGCCTTGATTATCCCATCCCAATTGGCGGCTGTACGTGCATTAAAGTCGCCACCCATTATCGATGGAATGTTAGGGTACATAACATAGCGTGCCAATAAATGATCTTCCAGAGAATCCCATCTATAATGGAGGTCTGATATAAGACCACCTGGAGGAAGATAAACATTGGTGATTAATAGGGAGAATTTTTCGCTTGAAATCAGACCTGTAAAGGCAAAAGGAGGAAAAGTCTGAACTAGCGAGAGTTTAGCGCTCATTTTAAGCGATATGGCGATTGCAAGACCACCTCTGGACCGGCCACCTTTTTGGGCTCCTTTGCAACTCGGGGGAGCGCAAATGGTGCCCGCCGAGTCCCCACGTTGGCAGGCTTCTTCCGCATGAGATTTTTAAAGGGTCCCCGCTGTGCCGCAGCGGTGAGACCCGATCCTGCGGAGCTAATCCCTCCGAAGCTCAGAGGGAATCCGCCATTAATCGTTGGCAATGACCCGGAAGTCCTGATTTTTAAATGCTTTATGTGCTTTGACCTTATCATACCACAAATATGCATGCCACCCAAATACATTATTAAAACCTTCTAAATCCAAAATGGCTGTGTTTTCAAGAAGCAGCCATTCTCTCAGCCAGCAAAATGTAGCTGATTCATAATAAAGTTTGAGGTCTGGCAGGGCAAATCCACCTCTTTCTTTTGCATCCGTTAGTATTTTAAGTTTTATTCTGGGCTTCTTGCCCTGCCAGACAAATCTAGAAATATCTCTCTGCCACTTCTTGAAACAGTCCCTTTTATCCAAAATTTGCAAAGTTTGAAACAAAAACAACATTCTTGGCAATACATTCATTTTTATCGCAGCGATACGGCCTAGCAATGAAAGCTTCAAATTTGTAAATCTTTTTTCACTTCCGTCCAGCATTTTTCATAGTTATATTTAAATAAATTCACATTCTTAGCAGTCATATTAACCCCCAGGTATTTCACTTTCTTAACCAAAGTTAAACCTGTCTCCCTCTGAAACCTCTCTCTCTCAATCACTGTTAGATTTTTCTCTAAAACCTTGGTTTTTAACTTATTCAACTTAAATCCTGCAGCCTGACCAAATTCTTGAATGAGTTCCAATACTCTTTTAGTACTAGATTCTGGCTCCTGTAATGTCAATACTAAGTCATCTGCAAATGCTTTCAATTTGTACTGTTTGGCTCCGACTTAACCAATTGGTCCCTTCTAATCATATTTAACAGGACCTCCAGGACCGATATAAAAAGAAATGGGGAAATTGGGCAACCTTGTCGTGTCCCTTTCTCTATCTTAAATTCCTCTGTCACCACATTGTTAACAATTAGTTTAGCCTTTTGTTCAGAGTATATTACACTTATACCATTTCCAAAACCTTGACCAACCCCCATCCCCTGTAGGTTCTTCATAAAACTCCAGGAAATATTGTCAAAGGCTTTCTCCGCGTCCACAAATATCAAAACAGCCTTGGTGTTAATATTCACTTGTAATTTCTCTAAAATGTTAATTATGTTTCTCGTATTATCAGACAAGTGTCTGCCCGGGAGAAAGCCTGCTTGATCTTTATGTATCTCTTCCACTAGTACTTTTTTAAATCTTTTAGCCAAAATATCTGCGAAAATTTTATAATCCACATTAAGCAGATATGGGGCGGTAATTCTTAAGCTGTGTCAAGCTAAGCAAGTTGTGCTTCCTTTTTCTGGTTATTGCGCTATGACTTTTGATAGAATACAGATAATTACATTCTTCATTAAATTATCTTTCCATTGATACATAATTTTGTGGTATTACTCTAAACGAAGTCATGTTACGAGCCATCAAACATCTGAAATATACTTTTTTCCCCAAAAGGCTTCCACTATTTTGGCCACTACTGTATATCAAACAAATCAACATTCAACAATCCATTAGAATATATGAATAAAAATGTTGGTTAATGACAACCAACAAAGGCAATGAACAAAGGCCCAACTCCTTTCACTTCTTGATTTGTTCCTGAGGCTCTAATCCCTTTTTTGTCTCCATTGTAGATTTTGATAAATTGGAAAACAAGAACAAGGATGAACATGACAAAACCCCCAGAGAGGAGAAGCCATGCAAAATTTTGGAGTATGGAGCGAGCTGCAGTCAGAGCTCCCATTCCACTTCCCAACAAAGAATTCTCATTGGAAAGAAACCCTATCAGTGCGTGGAATGCGGAGAGAGCTTCAGTCAGAGAGGCCATCTCACTAAGCATCAGAAAATCCATACCGGGCAGAAACCCTATCAGTGCATGGAATGTGGAAAGAGTTTCAGTCAGAGTTCCAATCTCACTTCCCATCAGAGAATTCATTCAGGAGAGAAACCCTATCAGTGTGTGAAATGCGGAAAGAGCTTCAATCACAGTTCTGCTTTCACTAGGCATCAGAGAATTCATACAGGGGAGAAACCCTATCAGTGTATGGAATGTGGAAAGAGCTTCAGTCGGAGTTCCCAGCTCAGTTACCATCAGAGAAGTCATACAGGGGAGAAACCCTATCAGTGTGTGGAATGTGGAAAGTGCTTCAGTCAGAACTCCAATCTCAATTCCCATCAAAGAATTCATACAGAGGAGAAACCCTATCAGTGCATGGAATGTGGAAAGACCTTCAGGAAGAGAGGCCATCTCACTTCCCATCAGAGAATTCATACAGGGGAGAAACCCTATCAGTGCAGGGAGTGTGGAAAGAGCTTCAGCGACAGCTCCTCTCTCACTTCCCATCAGAGAATTCATTCAGGAGAGAAACCCTATCAGTGTGTGGAATGTGGAAAGAGCTTCAGTACAAGCTCCTATCTCACTTCCCATCAGAGAATTCATACAGGGGAGAAACCCTATCAGTGCATGGAATGTGGAAAGAGCTTCAGTGAGAGCTCCTATCTCACTAAGCATCAGAGAATTCATACAGGGGAGAAACCCTATCAGTGCATGGAATGTGGAAAGAGCTTCAGTGAGAGCTCCTATCTCACTAAGCATCAGAGAATTCATACAGGGGAGAAACCCTATCAGTGTGTGGAATGCGGAAAGAGCTTCAATCACAGCTCTGCTGTCACTAAGCATCAGATAATTCATACAGGGGAGAAACCCTATCAGTGTGTGGAATGTGGAAAGAACTTCAGTCGTAAGAGTGATCTCGCTTCCCATCGAAGAATTCATACAGGGGAGAAACCCTATCAGTGTGTGGAATGTGGAAAGAGCTTCACTTATAGCTCCCATCTCACTTCCCATCAAAGAATTCATACAGGGGAGAAACCCTATCAGTGCATGGAATGTGGAAAGAGCTTCAGTCACAGCTCCAATCTCAATTCCCATCAGAGAATTCATACAGGGGAGAAACCCTATCAGTGTGTGGAATGTGGAAAGAGCTTCAGTCAGAGCCACAATCTCAGTTCCCATCAAAGAATTCATACAGGGGAGAAACCCTATCAGTGCATGGAATGTGGAAAGAGCTTCAGGACGAGCTCCGATCTCAATTCCCATCAGAGAATTCATACAGAGGAGAAACCCTATCAGTGTGTGGAATGTGGAAAGAGCTTCAGTCACAGCCACAATCTCAGTTCCCATCAAAGAATTCATGCAACGGTTGGAAAAACCATTATCCAGCTTTAGGAGCCAGGCAAATCCGTACCTTGTTAACCAGGCCTTTGCCTAATTGACATCTAATGCCCTTTTAAAATGTGGTAGTGAGGGGGGTTACAGATGTATATTATGTGTTTTTATATTGTCTTTTTATGTTGTAACAGTCCTGAGACATGTGGGAACAGGAGTCGACTTTTAGAGGCTGAGGGGATTTTGCCCCCCATGATATATTTGAGGGGGGCACCCCCCCAGTTGATAGGCATTGCCATTCCAATGACCTGCATGCGTCATGTGATTGTGCAAGGCAGGCCTTACCTGGCCCCCCACCAATATTTTATTCAAGTTGGCACCACTGGGTTGAGTAGTATACAAATTAAATAAATACATAAATCACCTTCCTTTGCACATGTTCCAGCTTGTCAATATCCATATTTATTATCATTTTTAATATTTATGTGCCCTTCATCTGAAGATTTCACAACAGAAACATGCAGGATGAAAGCATGGCTTTCCCAAAAACAAGTAAAGCCAGAGAAATCTCTCCTCCCCTTTTTTTGGATGGAGTTACAAACTTTGTTGATCAGGGAACAGCTGTGGAAATAGTGTGTCTTGATTTCAGTAAGGCTTTTGACAAAGTCTCCAGTGATCTTTCTGTGAGAAACTGGTAAAATGTGGGCTGAACGAGGAAACTGTTAATGGGATTTGACTGACCAAACCCAAAGAGGAAAAAAAATATTCCTTCCAGTAGCACCTTAAAGACCAACTAAGTTAGTTCTTGGTATGAGCTTTCGTGTGCATGCACACTTCTTCAATGGCAGACCAACACGGGCAGACCAACATGGCTACCTATCTGTAACTCAAACCCAAAGAGGACTCCTTCATGGTTCCTCATCATCCTGGGGTGCTGCAGGGTTCAGTCCTGGGCCCGTTGTTGTTCAGCGTCTTTATGAATGAGTTGGATGAAGGAACTGAGAGGATGCTCATCACATTTGCGGACGACACCAAACGGGGAGCACAGGTCAATGTGGCAGAAGGCAGAATCAGATCAAGGGCAGGAATAGTACTACTTTATTCTACCTTGGTCAGGCCCCACCTAAAATCCTGTGTTCTATTCTGGGCCTCACAATTTAAGTATCCAAAAGGTGGGGGAACACAGTCCGTATTCCTTTTATAACACGTGGCCAATGTTTACTGAATACATAAATTGTGAAGACTGTTGCCGGAATCTACCCAGCACTCGTGGGAAAATGTGGCGTGATCTTTTAGAATAAGAGAGAGGGAGGCATCCTTTCGGCGATGATATACAGGTGGTACATGACACCAGTCAAGCTTGCAAAAATCTATCATTTGCCCGATAATCTTTGGAAGAATGGCAGATGAAGGTGATGAACTATATGGAACTGGCGGAAATGACTGGCAGAATCCGAGACCAGGGAGAAGAGTCGGTGGAAGAAGATTGGAAAAAAATCAAAGTATACTTACAGAAATATTGTAAAATTAATGAATGTTAGGAGGTTGTTGGAAAGAAGTTATTTGGCTTTAGTAGAAATGGTATTAAGAATTAAGTAAGAATAGATTGAATATGGTTAAAGGGTAAAATTTAAGGCTAAATGGCGTTAAGAAGAAGTTTGGATTTAAATTTGAGAAAGAGGGAAAGGACTTGCTGAAATAATTTAATTGGACTGGAATACAAAGAGGGAGGTTTGAGGAAGCCAAGGAAATAAGTAAATGTAAAATAAGGATATGAAAATATGGTTTTTATTCTTTTTTCCTTTTTAAATGTTTGTGTTTTTAAAATGCTTCTGTCTTTTTTGTTTTTCCCCAATATTTTTTTCCCTTTTTTATTGTAATTTTTTATTGTTTGTCTTTCGTTTCTCTGTATTTGTTAAACTTTAATAAATATTTATTAAAAAGAGAGAGAGATGGGAGAGAGGGATGATCGAGAGAAGATGGGGATGAGGAGAGGGGGGGGAGGGAGGGAGGGAGGGAGGGAGGGAGGGAGGGAGGGAGAAGTGGCTCTGATCTGAGTGGATCCTCCGCTCTGAGGAGAATATCTATGGAGCCAGAGGAAGGAGCCTCACAGCTGAGATGGGGAGACCATGTTGAGCGTCTGGAGGGAGTGAAGCTGGAGGGAGAAGCTGTGGGAAGACTCTCTTCTTCTTCTTCCGGGGTCTCCTTCCAGTCAGGAGGGGAGAGATCTTCTAGGAAAAGGAGATTCCCGAGTCCGTGGCAAGGGCTGAGAGGATCCTCTGGGTTTGGCATACAAAGGAAAATACCTCAGGGGAACCGAGGAAAAGTGGCCCCTCGCTGTGAAGGAAGCTGGGCTGTGTCAAAAGTACCTCACGGAAAGACCCCTCATAACTAAGTGAGGGGATGAGAGAGAAGCAGCAGAAAAAGACTTAAACCTTATACTGTAGTATTCACAGTGGTACCTCGGGTTAAGTACTTAATTCGTTCCGGAGGTCTGTTCTTAACCTGAAACTGTTCTTTTTTTAAAACAGATATTTATTAGTATTTTACAAAATGAAAAAAGAAAAAAGAAAAATACAAAATAAAAATAGATTAAAAACAATTCCATCTTTCCCACTTTCTTTCATTTGCTTATTTCCCGGACCTCCTCACACCTCCCTTTTTGTATTCCAGTTCAATTTGTTAGTTCAGCAAATCCTTCCCCTCTTTGTTTATCCTAATCATTAATCTTGAATAATGTGTAACATTAACTTTTGACTGTTAATACCCCGTGGTTTTTTTTCATACTCCTTATAGCGTTATAGCTAAAAACCACATAAGTTTTATCCGACATCATTTTAACATTCATTAATTTTGCAATATTTCTGTAAATAGTCTTTAAATTTCTTCCAATCTTCTCCCACCAACTCTTCTCCCTGGTCTCGGATTCTGCCAGTCATTTCTGCCAATTCCATGTAGTCCATCACCTTCATCTGCCATTCTTCCAGAGTGGGTAGATCTTGTGTCTTCCAATACTTTGCAATAAGTATTCTTGCTGCTGTTGTTGCATACATAAAGAAAGTTCTATCTTTCTTTGGCACCAATTGGCCGACAATGCCCAGGAGAAAGGCCTCTGGTTTTTTCAGGAAAGTATATTTAAATACCTTTTTCATTTCATTATATATCATCTCCGAGAAAGCCTTAATCCTTGGGCATGTCCACCAAAGGTGAAAGAATGTACCTTCAGTTTCCTTACATTTCCAACATTTATTATCGGGCAAATGATAGATTTTTGCAAGCTTGACTGGAGTCTTGTACCACCTGTATATCATTTTCATAATATTCTCTCTTAAGGCATTGCATGCTGTCAGGGAACTGCCATCGGAGGAACAGGTGGGGGAAAGGCTCCAGGAGAATAGGAGAGACTCTGCAGCAGAAGAAGGAACCAGTAGGGGGAGAGCAGGAGTTCCAGTGGAGGGGAGGCTCTGGGATGCTTCCAGTGAGAATAGTGAAGAGGTAACAAGAGCCCCCTTAGGAACTCCCACCCTTCGCCGGAAACTGTCACGCAGAGAGTCCAGGAGGCGCATGTCCGTCAAACAGCTTTTATGTTGGAGTAAGTTCCGTAGACGCCCACTGTCAGATTCTAACAGCGACTGACGGAGTCATGCTTTGGGGGCTCCGTTAGTGCCTCGGTTTGGTTGACCAGCCAAACCCCAGCGGGATCAAGCTTTTACGCACAAGCAGCTCATTATCCCATCACAGCAATCTGACAGTCTTTGAAAGCAGCTTGTGCAAGCAGAGGGCATCATGAGCGAACCAGCCGGAACGGGAGGAGCAGGAGCTGGAGCTGGAGCAGGTCCAAGCCTGGAAGAAAGGTACAGGGCGTTGGAGGTCCAGCTCGCGCTGCAAACGGCGAGGCTTGAGGAGAGGAGGGCTCAAGATGCGGATAAGGGGAAAACCACCCCACTTGCCAGAAAGGTGCCTGGATTGTTGCAGAAATTTGGGGGGGATCCCAGGAACTATCAAGCCTTTAGGACAGAGATGCAATATGCTCTCAATCTACTGTTTGATGACTTCCCCGATGAGAACTCTAGAGTGGCGTACGTGATTGGCCATCTAGAGGGAGGGGCGAAGGACTGGGTTAGACCCCTGATGGCAGCCAATAATGAAATCTTAAAGGACACAATGAAGTTTTTTCGCGCCATGGACTTGATGTTTTCCAGCGAGATTGAGCAGGGGGTGGTGCGCAGGCAGTTAATGGCGTGTAAACAGGGGAGCCGATCTGTACGTGAGTACTGGATTGAGTTCACCATGCTGATTCATAGACTGGGGTGGGACCTTGCGAGTGAACCTATTCAAATGCTGTTTGAAGAAGGGCTCTCTCCGGCAGTGAAAGATGAACTTTCCCGGGCGCCTAGGGCGGAGTCTATGGATCAGCTGACTAAATCTGCGCTGTCCATAGGAGCGCGCCAGGAAGCAAGAGCTTTGGAAAAGCGGGAAGGAAAGGGGAGGGAACTGTTGGGAGGAGAAGTGAGCCAACAGACTGTACCAATGATAATGAGGGTGGCAAGACACACAGAACTGATAGCGTTTAACATAGCCACTTTGGGAGGAGCTCCTATTATTTTGGGAATGAGCTGGCTGGCACTACACGATCCGCTAGTAGGCTGGCATCAGAGAGTGGTTACCTTTGGATCAGCACATTGCCTAGAACACTGCAAGGAGGGAGAGGCTCAGGCAGGGGCCAGGGCCACTCTAGCAGGGATGGAAGTGATGGACAAGGGGAAGGTGCCACCACAATACGCAGACTTGATTGACGTTTTTAGCGAAAAGGAAGCAGATAAACTGCCCCCGCACAGACCCTTTGACTGTCAAATTACCTTGCTCCCAGGAGCACAATTGCCAGTGGGCAAGCTGTATGCAATGTCAGACAGTGAGATGCAGGAGTTAAGGGAGTTCATTGACAAGAACCTCAAGCGAGGTTTCATCAGAGAGTCACGAGCGGTGGGGGGCAGCCCAGTGTTCTTTGTGGGGAAAAAAAACACGGGTAAACCCAGGCTTGTATGTGATTTCAGGGCCCTAAATGCAGTGTCAGAACCAGTGACTTTCCCTATGCCTAGAATTGATGACATTCTGACACGGGTGAGAAAAGGGAAAATTTTTACCAAGCTGGACCTTAGAGGGGCATATAACTTGATACGTGTCAGAAAGGGGGATGAGTGGAAGACCACTATGTTCACCCCCTTGGGGGCTTTTGAGTACTTGGTTATGCCTTTCGGATTACAAGGGGGTTCAGCCTGTTTTCAATCATTCATGAATCACGTCCTGGGGCCATTGCTCTACAAGAACTGCCTAGCGTTCTTAGATGACATCCTGGTGTACTCAGAGAATGAGGAGCAGCATGTGCGAGATGTAAGAGAAGTACTGAGCAAACTGCGAGAAAATCGGCTGTGGGTGAAACTGGAGAAGTGTCAGTTTCATACCAGGGAGGTGGAATTCCTGGAGTACCAGTTGTCTGACAAGGGGTTGGCCATGGATCCCAGCAAGGTTCAAGCGGTACGGGAATGGAACACACCAAAGACCAAGAAGGACGTGCAAAGATTCCTGGGCTTCGGAAACTTCTATAGGAAGTTCATAAAAAACTGCCCATTTAACAGCGCCCATCACGGATTGTCTTAGCAGCAATAAAAAATTTGTTTGGACGGAAGAAGCGCAGCGGGCGTTCGAACACTTAAAGCAGGCGTTTGCGTCGGAAGAGCAACTTTTGCACGTAGATCTACAACAACCAATGAGAGTGGAGACTGACGCGTCAGACCGAGCGGTGGGGGCCGTGCTTCTCCAGCCGGGGGAAGATACGTCTGAATGGAGACCGTGTGCATTCTTCTCGCAGAAGTTGAACAAATCCGAGAGGAACTACACAGTATATGACCGAGAACTGCTCGCCATTCATGAAGCATTCCGGAGATGGCGGCACTTGCTGATTGGGGCGCAGCACAAGGTTCAAGTCCGGACTGACCACAAAAATCTGGAGTACTGGAGAACAGCCCGAGTGCTGAACCAGAGACAAGTGAGATGGGCCCAGGAGTTCTCCAAATTCAATTTTGAGATTCGTTACGTGCCAGGCTCCGAGAACGTGAGGGCGGACGCTCTTTCCAGGAAACCTGAGTACTTAGAGGGGGAGGGAGCACCTGAGGCAAGGCATGTAATCCCTGAAGACCGCTGGGTGTGTGGGGCGGCATTGGTGGGGCAGAGGGAACTGATAGAGGGTACTGAGAACGATGAATACTGAGAGTACCAAGAGAAACTCAGAGAACTCAGGAGGACAGAGGAGAACACAGGGGGGTTTGAAGAAAAGAACGGAGCGTTGTATTACAAAGGGGCACTGTACATACCCGATGGGGAACTGAGGGGCAGAGTACTCAAGCAGTTGCATGACAGCCCCACAGCGGGGCATTTTGGACAGCACAAAACCATGTGGTTGGTTACCAGGGAGTTTTGGTGGCCCAAGGTGAGGGAGGACGTACGGGAATATGTCAGGGGTTGCGACAGGTGCCAGCAAGCGAAAGGGGAGAGGGTGGCACCAGCGGGGCTATTACAACCCTTACCCACACCAGAAAGGCCATGGGAGGCAGTATCCATAGATTTTATGACGGACCTGCCAAAATCCAAGGGCAAAACAGCTGTCATGGTGGTGGTAGATCTATTAACTAAGATGTGTCATTTTATAGCCTGTTCACATGCGGTCACAGCGGAGGAAACCGCCAAGTTGTTTGTAGAGCATATTTTCAGGTTGCATGGCGCCCCCTTGAGGGTGGTCAGCGATAGAGGGAAACAGTTTACGTCCAGGTTCTGGAGGAAACTTATGAGCTTACTGCACGTGGAACTCAATTTTTCAACTGCCCGGCACCCAGAAACAAATGGGCAAGCGGAAAGGGCAAATGGGATTTTACAACAATACCTGAGGTGTTATGTAAAAGACAGAGAAAATGATCGGGTAGAGAAGTTACCTCTGGCAGAATTTGCCTACAACAACACGGAGAACGTGTCCACAGGGATGAGTCCCTTTCTGGCAAATTATGGGTGTCATCCCAGGGCATTTCCAGGTGAAGGAGGGGAGAGGTGGAGCGTGCCGGCGGCGGAACATTTTGTTGAAGAGATGGAAGCGATCCACCGTCAGCTTCAACTTAACTTAGAGAAAGCCAAGGAAGAATATAAGAAGCAAGCAGACAGAGATAGGAGGGAAGGTGAAACTATAAGGGTGGGAGACCGGGTGTGGCTATCCACCCAAGGACTACCGTTCAAGGGAGGGAGTAAGAAATTGAGACCCAAAAGATTGGGACCCTTTGAGGTCATACAGCAGGTCAACCCAGTAGCATTCAAACTCAGACTGCCCAGTCACATGAAATTGCACCCAGTATTTCACAGGTCGTTACTGTCGCCGTACCGAGAGGGACGTGAGTGATAGAAGAGAGAGAACGCGACATGAACGTGGCAGGAATCATTGATTCCAGGTGGAAGGGGAATCAGGTGGAATATCTGGTAGAATGGGAGGGGGAAGTAGAGTCGGAAAACACTTGGGTACCAGCAGAGGTAGTCAATGACGAGGTTTTAATAGAAACATTTCATCAGCGTTTCCCAAAAAAACCGCAACCCGTGGCACGATTTAGAAGGGAACACTTTGGGACCACCAATGAGGAAGGGGAGTTTGAAGGGTTCCCAGAGTCAGGGGTGGGTGAGGAAGCCAACTCCGACGAAGAGGAGGAAGACGGGGAGAGAGACGGTACGCCGTGGCTAGAAGTGTTTGAATCCTCGGACGACGAGGAGAGTTCCTTCAGGGGCTTTCCGCCCTCACCGCCAGTGGGAGAGGAGGCGGGGGGTGAAGGGGGCCCTGGGGGGGAGGTGGATGTCAGGGAACTGCCATCGGAGGAACAGGTGGGGGAAAGGCTCCAGGAGAATAGGAGAGACTCTGCAGCAGAAGAAGGAACCAGTAGGGGGAGAGCAAGAGTTCCAGCGGAGGGGAGGCTCTGGGATGCTTCCAGTGAGAATAGTGAAGAGGTAACAAGAGCCCCCTTAGGAACTCCCACCCTTCGCCGGAAACTGTCACGCAGAGAGTCCAGGAGGCGCATGTCCGTCAAACAGCTTTTATGTTGGAGTAAGTTCCGTAGAGGCCCACTGTCAGATTCTAACAGCGACTGACGGAGTCATGCTTTGGGGGCTCCGTTAGTGACTCGGTTTGGTTGACCAGCCAAACCCCAGAGGGATCAAGCTTTTACGCACAAGCAGCTCATTATCCCATCACACATGCCGTAAACTTTATACCTGTGGTCCATAACTGTTCCCAGTCAGCCATCATAATATTATGTCCAACGTCTTGTGCCCATTTAATCATAGCAGATTTCACCGTTTTTTCCTGAGTGTTCCATTTCAACAGCAAGTTATTCATCCTTGACAAAGTCTTAGTGTTGGGATCTAACAGTTCTGTTTCCAATTTTGATTTTTCCACCTGGAATCCAATTCTTTTATCCAAATTATATGCCTCCATTATCTGATAGTAATGAAGCCAATCTCGCACTTTATTTTTTAGTTTTTCAAAATTCTGCAATTTCAATTTGTCTCCCTCTTGTTCCAAAATTTCCCAGTATTTCAGCCATTTGGCCTCCATATTGAGCTTTTTCTGAGCCTTCGCTTCCATCGGTGACAACCACCTTGGGGTTTTATTTTCGAGTAGGTCCTTATATCTTATCCAGACATTAAACTAAGCTTTCCTGGCAATATGGTTTTTAAATGCTTTATGTAATGGGTTTAGGGGTTGCTCGTGTGTAAGTTGCCGCCATTCCTGGCTAGGTTACCTGCTTAACCCTTTCTGACTGAACAGCCTCCAGCATCGTGACTGTCTCAGTCGCTGGCATAATCCGTCAGTGGGCGTTTCTTGAACCTTTTCCAGCATAAAAGCTGTTTGACGCCAAGTCTCCTCCTACTCTGCCTGCGGGGAAGTTTTCTGCGCAGGGAGGGTGTGGGCAGCGGAGTACCCGTACTCTCCGCTGGTCTCCGGCTAGGAGTCCTGGAGTCTCCTCTCCGATTGCCCCATCTGCCCCCCTTCTCCACTGGTGTTACGCTGATTTCCTTCCCCAGCAGATGGGCTGCATCTCTCCCTGCTGGGACCCTCTCCAGCATCACTCTGGAGCCTTCCCTCCGCCTCTAGCTCCGATGGCAGTTCCCTGATTTTTAAATGCTTTATGTGCTTTGACCTTATCATACCACAAATATGCATGCCATCCAAATACATTATTAAAACCTTCTAGATCCAAAATGTCTGTGTTTTCAAGAAGCAGCAATTCTTTCAGCCAGCAAAAAGCTGCTGATTCGTAATAAAGTTTAAGATCTGGCAGGGCAAATCCACCTCTTTCCTTTGCGTCCGTTAGTATTTTAAATTTTATTCTAGGCTTCTTGCCCTGCCAGACAAATCTAGAAATGTCTCTCTGCCACTTCTTGAAACAATCCATTTTATCCTCCGCTTCCCGGCCGGGGCACCGAGGGAGATGCTCAGAGCCCAGCCAAGAGCCAAAGGCCCCCCCGAAGGGACCGAGGGAGATGCTCAGAGCCCAGCCAAGAGCCAAAGGCCCCCCCAAAAAAGGGACTGAGGGAGATGCTCAGAGCCCAGCCAAGAGCCAAGGACCCCCCCAAAGGGACCGAGGGAGATGCTCAGAGCCCAGCCAGGAGCCAAAGGCCCCCCAAAAAAGGGACCGAGGGAGATGCTCAGAGCTCAGCCAAGAACAAAAGGCCCCCCCCAAGGGACCGAGGGAGATGCTCAGAGCCCAGCCAAGAGCCAAAGACCCCCCCCCAAAAGGGACCGAGGGAGATGCTCAGAGCCCAGCCAAGAGCCAAAGCCCCCCCCAAAAGGGACCGAGGGAGATGCTCAGAGCCCAGCCAAGAGCCAAAGCCCCCCCCAAAAGGGACCGAGGGAGATGCTCAGAGCCCAGCCAAGAGCCAAAGGCCCCCCAAAAAGGGACCAAGGGAGATGCTCAGAGCCCAGCCAAGAGCCAAAGGCCCCCCCAAAAGGGACCGAGGGAGTTGCTCAGAGCCCAGCCAAGAGCCAAAGCCCCCCCCCAAAAAAGGGACCGAGGGAGATGCTCAGAGCCCAGCCAAGAGCCAAAGGCCCCCCAAAAAGGGACCGAAGGAGATGCTCAGAGCCCAGCCAAGAGCCAAAGGCCCCCCAAAAAAGGGACCGAAGGAGATGCTCAGAGCCCAGCCAAGAGCCAAAGGCCCCCCAAAAAAGGGACCGAAGGAGATGCTCAGAGCCCAGCCAAGAGCCGAAGGCCCCCCCCAAGGGACCGAGGGAGATGCTCAGAGCCCAGCCAAGAGCCAAAGGCCCCCCCCAAAAAGAGACCGAGGGAGATGCTCAGAGCCCAGCCAAGAGCCGAAGGCCCCCCCCAAAGGGACCGAGGGAGATGCTCAGAGCCCAGCCAAGAGCCAAAGACCCCCCAAAAAGGGACCAAGGGAGATGCTCAGAGCCCAGCCAAGAGCCAAAGGCCCCCCAAAAAGGGACCGAGGGAGTTGCTCAGAGCCCAGCCAAGAGCCAAAGGCCCCCCCAAAGGGACCGAGGGAGATGCTCAGAGCCCAGCCAAGAGCCAAAGGCCCCCCAAAAAAAGGGACCGAAGGAGATGCTCAGAGCCCAGCCAAGAGCCAAAGGCCCCCCAAAAAAGGGACCGAAGGAGATGCTCAGAGCCCAGCCAAGAGCCGAAGGCCCCCCCCAAAAAGGGAGCAAGGGAGATGCTCAGAGCCCAGCCAAGAGCCGAAGGCCCCCCCAAAAAAGGGAGCAAGGGAGATGCTCAGAGCCCAGCCAGGAGCCAAAGGCCCCCCAAAAAGGGACCGAAGGAGATGCTCAGAGCCCAGCCAAGAGCCAAAGCCCCCCCCCGGGACGGAGGGAGATGCTCAGAGCCCAGCCAAGAGCCAAAGCCCCCCCCCGGGACGGAGGGAGATGCTCAGAGCCCAGCCAAGAGCCAAAGCCCCCCCCAAAGGGACCGAGGGAGATGCTCAGAGCCCAGCCAAGAGCCAAAGCCCCCCCCCAAAGGGACCGAGGGAGATGCTCAGAGCCCAGCCAAGAGCCAAAGCCCCCCCCAAAGGGACCGAGGGAGATGCTCAGAGCCCAGCCAAGAGCTGAAGGCCCCCCCAAAAAAGGGAGCAAGGGAGATGCTCAGAGCCCAGCCAAGAGCCAAAGGGCCTCCCCCAAAAGGGACCGAGGGAGATGCTCAGAGCCCAGCCAAGAGCCAAAGCCCCCCCCCAAAAGGGACCAAGGGAGATGCTCAGAGCCCAGCCAAGAGCCAACCCCCCCCCAAAAGGGACCGAGGGAGATGCTCAGAGCCGAGCCAAGAGCCAAAGGCCCCCCCAAAAAAGGGAGCAAGGGAGATGCTCAGAGCCCAGCCAAGAGCCAAAGTCCCCCCCCCAAAGGATCCCTTGCCATAGGCGGATCCAGGGGGAAGCTGCCCCCTTAGAGCCATTCAAAATAATGAAGAGCTGAGGTTCAGGAAGGCGAGAGAGGGCTGAGTGTGGGGGGGGGGTACTGGCCTTGCAAGGGTTAAAGGGAACCGAGCTGCCTTCCTAGAGAGGACAGGAAGCAAGGGGGGCAGGTCCTCCAGAGCCAAGGCCCCCCCCTCCCCAGTCCTTCCCTGCTTCTATGTCTCTCCTGCAAGGGCTGCCTCGCTGTCTCTCCTGGGATCTGGTGAGTCTCCCCTCTCTCTGGGATCTGGTGGGGGTCCCAGGGCTGCAGCAGGGGAGGAGGCCTGGGGGGCCAGATCTGCTCCTGCAGGGGGGGGGGCCCAAGTCAGGGGGGAGGGGAGGGTCCTGCCAGGGAGGGGCCAGGGCTGCCACGCTCTCCTTCCTGCAGAGCAGAGGATCCCAAACTCATCTGGCCTCCCCCCCCTTCAGAAAAAATCACCTTTCTTTAAACAAAGGAGTCCCTGGGACTTTACCTCTGTGTGACGTCGCTCATCGTCATTGCAGAACAGAGGGAAGATGTGCAAGTGGTTTTCCAAAGCTGGACGAGGAGGTGGGCTAGACCCCCCCCCCAAAAAAAAAGGTGGGAAAGAGAGGCCAGGAATAAAGAGAGGGATCCCAGCCCAGAGTCTGGCTGCTGCATTGGGGACCAGTTTCCCAGTGTCTCCCAGGGCAGCTCCCCACGGAGGCCACCTCAGCAATCCCCTCGCACCCAGAGCAGGGCATCCCAGGACCCCATCCTCTCTCTCCCAAAGGGATTGTTGCTGGCAAAGCAGCCGGAAATGGGCGCTGCTCCTCACTGAGCCTCCAGGGACCTTGGAATCAGTGGCTGTGCGTGTGTTAAGCTCTCTAAGAGAATAATAATACTAAATTACCCTCCTAAATTTCAAGTGAGATGTCTTTGGCCCCGTCCACTTGGCCCTCAGGGAGTTGGCCAGATACATACCTGGCCCTTGGAGCAAAGGAAAAGAGACCCCAGCCCAGGAGTCTGCTTTCTTTGTCTTCTCCTCCTCCTCCTCCAGATACCTCATGGTTTGGCCTGTGGTGCAATCCAGCCCTGGTTCTAATAATAATAATAATAATAATAATAATAATAATAATAATACTCCACCCAGTCTTGGTGTCTCCCAATAGAATACTAAAAACAGAATGAAGCATCAAACATTTAAAACTTCCCTAAACAGGGCTGCCTTCAGATGTCTTCTAAACATCAGATAGTAGCTTATTTCCTTGACATCTGATGGGAGGGCGTTCCACAGGGCGGGTGCCACCACCGAGAAGGCCCTCTGCCAGGTTCCCTGTAACCTCTTTCCTCGCAATGAGGGAACCGCCAGCAGGCCCTTGGTGCTGGACCTCAGTGTCCGGACAGAACAATGGGGTAGACTTCAGGTATACTGGACTGAGGCCGTTTAGGGCTTTCAAGGTTAGCAGCAACTCTTTGAATTGTGCCTGGAAATGTACTGGTGGCCAATGTAGGCGTTTCTGGATTGGTGTTATGTGGTCACGGAGGCCACTCCCAGTCACCAGCTCCCAGTCTAGCTGCCGCGTTCTGGATTGCGGTAGTTGTAGTTTCCGGGTCACCTTCAAAGGTAGCCCCACGTAGAGTGCATGGCAGTAGTGCAAGCGGGAGATAACCAGAGCATGCACCACTCTGGCGAGACAGTCCGCGGGGAGGTAGGGTCTCAGCCTACGTACCAGATGGAGCTGGTAAACAGCCACCCTGGACACAGAATTGATCTGCAGCTCGATGGACAGATGTGAGTCCAAAATGTCTCCCAGGCTGCGCACATGGTCCTTCAGGGGCACAGTTGTCCCATTCAGGACCAGGGAGTCCTCCACACCTGCCCACCCCCTGAGGCACCCCACAAGTGAGAGCCCAGGGGTCTGAACACTCATCCCCCCCCCACCACTTTCTAGCCACGGCCCAGGAGGAAGGAGTGGAACCACTGTATGACAGTGCCCCCAGCTCCCAGCCCCTCTAGATGGTCCAGAAGGATGTTATGGTCGATGGTATCAAACGCCGCTGAGAGATCCAGCAGAACTAGGAAACAGCTCTCACCTTTGTCCCTAGTCTGCCGGAGATCATCAACCAGTGCGACCAAGGCAGTTTCAGTCCCATGATGAGGCCTGGAAGGGATCCAAATGGTCCGCTTCTTCCAGGCATGCCTGGCGTTGTTCGGCAACCACCCGCTCAATCACCTTGCCCAAGAATGGTAAATTTGAGACTGGGCGATAGTTGGCCAAATTGTTGTTGTTGTTGTTTAGTCGTTTAGTTGTGTTCGACTCTTCGCGACCCCCTGGACCAGAGCACGCCAGGCCAAATTGGCTGGGTCTAAAGATGTTTTTTTAAGTAGCGGTTTAATGACCACCTCTTTCAGCGGGTCTGGGAAGGCTCCCTCACAGAGGGAAGCATTCACCACCCTGCAGAGCCCATCACCCAGCCCTTCCCGGTTGGCTTTTCTGAGCCAGGATGATCAAGGAGAAAGGTGGTCAGTTTCACTTGTCCAAGCAGCCTGTCCACATCTTTGGAGGTAACAAACTTGAACTGATCCCACGCAACCTGACTAGACGGGACTCTAGCACTCTCCCACCCTGGCCCTGCTCCCATGGTGGAGTCTACCTCTTTCCAAATCTGGGTCATTTAACTGCAAAAAACTTTGCCAAATCATTGAAGGAGATCTCAGGGTCCTTTTGAGGCCCCAATGACGCAGGTGGTTCCACTAAATTGTGAACCACCTGAAAGAGTCTCCTGGTGTTGTTTTCTGCAGATGCAATAGAGGCAGTTTAGACAGCCATCGTCACTTGGTAGGCTCGACGTTGAGCTCTAACCCATATCTGGTCAGATTCAGAGTGTGTTTTCTGCCACCGACACTCCAGCCATCTCAGTGATTGTTTCACCCCCCTCAGATCTGGGGAAAACCACGGCGCTGTCCAGGCTCCATGCAATCGAAGAGGTCGATTTTGAACCAGGCCATCAATAGTCTGGGTTAACTCCACATTCCAGGGGCCACATGGAAATCAGCTGAAAGGCCGTCAACACGGGATAAAACATCCCCTCCTCCTTTCTGGAAACCATTTGGATCCATTAGGTACCAGGGGTGGGCCATCCAAATCAGTCCCACCTCCCTGCAGAGGGGAAGGGTCGTGGAGAAGTCCAGTTGCACCAGGAAGTGATCCGACCATGACACTTCTTTTGTTTTTGTTTCACTTTGTGTCAGATCACCCACATCCATTCAAGTCGTGGATGGCAGTGGTCTCATGAATCCTTGACCTTGCACAGCAGCCCCTTCAGGTCACGTGGGTCTCCCTTGCTGATTCCAGTATCCACCCAGTCAAGAGCAGACCCGGAGGCAGGGATAGTCCTCAAACAATGACATGGTCTGGTCATAGTGTAACTCCTCCTCCTACCCGTAATCACTGTGATTGGGTGTCCCAGTGCTCCCCCCCCCCCGGGGAACCCGCCCCCTGCCATTCTGTTGAATGGGGCCGACTCCCAGACAGCCCTGACCCTCTCACCTAAAGAACAAAACTATACAAACAAAAAATAAAAATATTTACTACTAATAATAAAAACTTTTACGTAACAATGCATTTGCTTTGTAGGATTGGCAAGAGCTTCTCATTAACACAGAACTTGGCAGAAGACCAAAGGGTTCCTTCCGATCTCGTGAGAGGCTTCCAGAGAGCACAAATGGATGAGCGAGACACAGCTGGCCCTGGAGCAGGAAGAGGCCATGTCATCCAAACCGGGAGCAGTGGGGGATTCTGGGAAAACTCTGGGCAGAAGATCCTGGGTGAGGAGGACACCCTCCGCTCAGAGGTGCAGAGACAGCAGGTGAGGCAGTTCTGCTGCCAGGAGGCCAAAGGACCCCGAGAGGTTTGCAGCCGACTCTACCACCTTGACCGTCAGTGGCTGAAGCCAGAAAGGCACACAAAAGCTGAGATGCTGGACCTGGTGATCTTGGAGCAGTTCCTGGCTGTCCTTCCCCCAGAGATGGAGAGCTGGGTGAGGGACTGTGGAGCGGAGACCAGTTCCCAGGCGGTGGCCCTGGCCGAAGGTTTCCTCCTGAGTCAGACAGAGGAGAGGAAGCAGGAACAGAGAAAGCAGGTGAGAGAGACTTTCCTCTGGATACTCCCAAGGGGTTCCAAACAGGATGGAGCACATCCCATAATGCTCTATTGTTAGCCCATTCTATTCCTGGGAAGGCATCCATGGGATGAGATCTAACACCCTTAAAGATTCTGTCTTTGTCATTCTCTTTCTAACATTTCTTGCCATTCATTCTCTGTTTTGAATCCTTGTTGCTCTTTCAGAAAAGGGATCGTTTTGCAGAAATGGACCTGGATTCCTGTGAGGCAGAGAGGCCTCCGTTGGACACCAGAGAGAGGCCACTGGGTAAGGAGGAAGGTGGCTTTTCTCATTCTGTTGCTTTCCCAACTAATCTGTGCGTTCTTTTCATCTTTTTTTTTTTGGGGGGGGGACAGTTGGGACCAAGGGTCCAGTGGAGGGGAGATGTATTTTTGCACAACTAACATATGAAATGGGCACAAATGTCCAACTGCACTCAGCAGGAAAGGCTTTCTGAAAGGCCCATCTGTAGTTAGAGATGCCCTGTTTCACCTGTGAGAGAAGCAGGCACTGCTAGCATCCTGCTTACCTTTTTTCTCTTTCAGGAGACAGAATGATGCCAGCAAGACCTCCTGATCCACCTTTTCATGGGGGCAGAAGGGAAGCAGCGGCTGTGGAACCAGATCAGGTCAGGGGAAGCTGCCTTGTGGGGACAGAGGCTGAGGGATGGAGCAATGTCATGGACTGGTTGGGCACAGAGGAATGGTGGGAGGAAGCAGCCGGGCAACCAGGAAGGGAAGACGGCTCAGAGCCCAAGGAGTGGAGGTGGAGGAAGGATGAGCGGTCAGAGGGAGAAGAGGGAGGAGCCTGGGAAGAGGAGGTGTCAGAAGCTGAAGGGGCAACAGGGCTTAGTGAGCTGGGAGACTCTGAGGCAGAATGCAGTGCAGAATCGGAGGCAGAAGAGGAAGGAGGCAAGTGGGAGGAGGGAGGATGAGAGGCTGAGGTGAGTCAGGAGAAGGAGGAGCCACCGGGGGCTCCCTCTCCTTCTGCCAGAAGCCCCCCTCCCTGCTTGTCTCTCAGAGCCAAGAGAGGTCTAACATGGAGGAGCAAAGGTAGGCTGCACACTGGCGCACTGTTGGATCGCTTGCCAGAAACCCCAGAGAGGAGGGGGCTTGGAAAGCTGTGGGGAGCTAGGGGCCTTCTCTTTTGGCAGCTGATTTCATGGAGGAAGACCCTGTCATGGAATTCTACTCAGTATTGATCCAGGCAGAACTCCAATGTATAGTTAGCAGAGTGAAACCTAAACATGTTACAGGATTCCCAAAAATAGACCAGAGGCAATTGTATTTCATCCAGCAGAGCTTTACTGCTATTGAAGGCAAATGAGCGTAATGGTCACAAATCCAAAACGTTCAGGATTGGCCTGTGCATTCATGGACAGCTGTGAGTCCAAAATGACTCCCAGGCTGCGCACCTGGTCCTTCAGGGGCACAGTGTTAGGATATTTCCGTTCCACCTTAAAAGGGAGCAGGCTGTGTGAGTCACAGAGTCTGCGTATTTCCTGTTCTCAGGATGTTTATGTTTGCTATTGCTTTCGTTTTCTCTCTCTGCGCCAGAACAAGCTAGCAGGCAGTCAGGTTTGTTCTTTGTTCTGACCAACGCTGAATAAACATTCTAAATGATACCCTCCTGAGTGCAACTTTTGCTGTGTGAACTCTGCTGACAGAGTGTGCACCAGCCCAAGAATGTGGCAAGCTATTTCTTAGGCTTTGTGTCGCTAATTGCTGATACTGTAACTACGGGAGGTCGATGGATCGTCTGGCAGCCGGCTTGGGGGCTCAGATGGACTTTATCTCCCTGGCAGTATCCCAACACACAGTTGCCCCATTCAGGACCAGGGAGTCCCCCACATCCGCCCGCCTCCTGTTTCCCCAAAACAGTACTTCTGTCTTGTGAGGATTCGACCTCAATCTGTTAGCCACCATCCATCCACCAACCAACCGCGTCCAGGCACTCACACAGGACCTTCACCGCCTTCACTGGTTCTGATTTGAAAGAGAGGTAGAGCTGGGTATCATCCGCATACTGATGAGCACCCAGCCCAAACCCCCTGATGATCTCTCCCAGCGGCTGCATTAACAGGAAGGAAAGAACAGAGCATTGTGTAGCAGATCATATTTCTGCTGTCTAAGAGGAGGACATTTCCCTTTTTCTTTTAGGGTCCAGTGTGCTTTGAAGACATCTCTATTCGTTTCACGGACGAGGAGTGGGCGTTGCTGGATCCTGACCAGAGAGCTCTGCATAAGGACGTCATGGAGGAGAATCGTGGGATCGTGGCCTCTCTTGGTAAGGCTCCCTGTGGGATCGTCCTATCTGCCTGGAAATTCAAAAAATACCTCTATGTGACAAACCTCATACATTTCCACAGAGCTCCAACACCTGGGAACCTGACACCCCCACATTAAACCTTGAACAGCAAATTCCAGTTTTTTCTGTGAACCATCTTCCTCCAGTTGTGCCTTTTTATACCACGATTCGGCCGGTCTGAACAGCCCAGGCATCTTAAATGTCAGCTTCAGAATTGTTAAGAAAGATAAGTAGCTTCTGTCAGGTTTTCTGTTTTTGTTTTCTTGGGTTGACCAAAGAGACGACTGACATTGGCGATGGAGGGGAAGCCATGACTGAGCCAAACAAAATCTGTCCCAGAGAAGAGCCAGGCTTATTGAATCTCAGGTAGTAGAATCAGTGATAATAATAGTAGTAATTTTTATTTATCCCCTGCCCATCTGGCCGGGTTGCCCCAGCCACTCTGGGTGGCTTCCAACACATACATACACATGAAACATTAATAATAACCATCTGATCCCATATAAAAAATACATTAGTGGCTAAAATCGTGGAAACTTTTTTAAAAGTGTGTTTCCGAGGTTTGATGGCTCATAACACCACTTTTTGGGGGAGTAATACAATGGGAAAGATAATTTAATGAGGAATGCGATGCAATAACTTTTATGAAGGAATATTTATTAGAGCAGCAGTCATAAAAAAGAAATGTGAAACACATAGAAAAAAGGAGATATACAGAAATTCTCACCATGTCAATTAATACTGACTTCGGTAACCTTTAGCTTTAATTCCAGCCTTACAACACCTTCCCATGGAGTGAAGCAAGTTTTTTAGTTCTACAGCTGTGATAATGTGAAACCCAGATGGAATTATTATTATTATTATTATTATTATTATTATTATTTATTTATTTATTTATTTATACCCCACCCTCCCCAGCCAAGACTGGGCTCAGGATGGCTAACAACCAATAATAATAACAAGTTGATTAAAATACAATTTAAAAGATTAAGATACAACATTAAAACATTAGGATGCAGCCTCTTCACGGGAGGAGAAAGGAAAAAGAAAGAGGGGGAGGGAATCAAACTGATTCTAAGCCAAAGGCCAGGTGGAACAACTCTGTCTTACAGGCCCTGCGGAAAGAAAGCAGATCCTGCAGGGCCCTGGTCTCATGAGACAGAGCGTTCCACCAGGCCGGAGCCAGTGCTGAAAAGACCCTGGCTCTGGTTGAGACTAATCTAACTTCCTTAGGGCCCAGGACCTCTAGGGTGTTGCTATATATGGACCTTAAGGTTCCCTGTGGGGCATACCAGGAGAGGCGGTCCCGTAAGTACGAGGGTCCTAGGCCGTGAAGGGCTTGAAAGGTCAAAAGCAGCACCTTAAGTCTGACCCTGTACTCCACCAGGAGCCAGTGCAGCTGGAAAAGCACTGGGTGAATATGCTCCCATGGCAGGGACCCCGTGAGGAGCCTCGCTGCAGCATTCTGTACCCGCTGGAGTTTCTGGGACAGCTTCAAGGGCAGCCCCGCATAGAGCGAATTACAGTAGTCAAGCCTGGAGATGACCGTCGCATGGATCACTGTGGTCAGGTCGGGGCGGGAAAGGTAAGGGACCAACTGCTTGATGCGGCGAAGGTGGGAAAATGTCGCCTTGGCTGTTGTTGTAACCTGCGCCTCCATGGAAAGGGAGGCGTCAAGGATTACACCCAAACTCTTAACGGAAGGCAATGGCAAGAGAAGGGAGTTGGTCCCTCATCCCCTCATTTCGCTTGGGCTATTCCCAGGCCATTCCAGCAGTGGAAGAGGTGTAATGCAAGTAGGATGTAAATCTTCTCCGATTCTCCTCCTCGCGTATTTCATGCCCTCACTACCAAGCAAGGAGAGTGGGGTCTCATCGCTCCAAATAACACTGTCCCGTTGTTCCGCTGTCCAGTTAACATGGGTTTTAGCCCAGTTTAATCTTTTCCACCTTGGCTTGAGAGATAATGGCTTTTCCCTTGGAATTCTAGCATTTAGACCAGTCCTTGCACTCAGCTTCACCTTCCATTGCCCCATGTCATCTTGTAAACACCCAGATGATTTTCTTCTGTCCTGTAGGCACGGTCTCTTCATCCTTTGATCGTCACTTGCTGTTGTGCACCTTTTCCTGCCTTTACCAGTCTGATTTTGTAGTGACGGAGTCTCCTTATGTTGTTGTTTAGTCGTGTCCACTTCTTCATGACCCCCTGGACCCGAGCACACCAGGCCCTCCTGTCTTCCACTGCCTCCCGCAGTTTGCTGAGACTCATGTCTGTAGCCTCGAGAACACTGTCCCACCACCTCGTCCTCTGACGTCCCCTTCTCCTTGTGCCCTCCATCCTTCCCAACATCAGGGTCTTCTCCAGGGAGTCTTCTCTTCTCATGAGGTTGGCAAAGCATTGGAGCCTCAGCTTCAGGATCTGTCCTTCCAGTGAGCACTCAGGGCTGATTTCCTTCGGAATGGATAGGTTTGATCTTGCAGTCCATGGGAGTCTCCTTTTTTTAAAAAAAATATATATATTTATTAAAGTTTCAAATTTTTTTTACAATAATAAGAAGAGTAAAAAAAAAGAAACAAAGATAGATAATACTTTATTCAGCTATAAGCCCACAAGATAAAACCAATCAATAAATAAAATAGCATTTTACATTCTAAAATATTAACTAAAATATTTCAGCGCATAATCTCCTTCACATTACATACAATCTCTAGATGTACCATATTGTGGCCTTGAATATAAAGATGGTGGATAGAGTTTACTAGATTTTTAATAGTCATGCAGCATTCCATGAAGTCTTTTATATGAAAGAACTGAATTCAGGAATCTTGCAACCTGTAATGTTCTATAAGAGTCAATGTCCTGGAGTAGATAGGCTAGATGTAATTCAGGTGGTTTAGCAACAGTTTCCAAAATGATTGAACTCAGAGGCCTTGATCGGGAAACAATATATAAAGGACAATTAAACAAGATATGATAAAGGGATTCTATTGATTTGTTGTCACATGCGCATAAAACAGAGGTTTTACCGTTAGAAAATCTATTGCTCAGTACATTGAGGGGAATACATTAAATCTGGCTCTAACAAAAGCGAATCTATGCGACGCAGCCGATAAGGTAGACAGATATCGAGGTATCTGGGACATAAATGTAATGCCCTGATTTATCGGGGAACATGTACCTCCACCTGTAGTAAGATTTTGTTGCAAGTCAACCTCCTCCAATCTTTGTTTGATGAACTTTTTTTGCTGTAATTAGATCTAAATTTAGTATATCGGAAGAAGAGATTCCATAAGACAACAGTTTGGAATGGATTTTTGTGGCTGGTAAATTCATCTCTCCAAAGGCACTGAATAAGATGGTAATTGGGCAATTTATGCCAAAGGGACAGCCAGTAATTAAAGGCATGTCTCCACATCAGGATCTCTAGGGAGGGGGTCTTAGGTTCTAAGCGAATAGCCGAGTTGCTTACACAGGAGGGTAGTTTCAAAAGGCGTCTGAGAAAAAGATTTTGCAATGTCAGCAGAGGCATGAGGTTTACAAAGGCGCCCCATAAAGGGACCGCATAGGCCATAGTTGCAACCACTTTTGCACTATAAACTTTTAAGGCGGATGGAGCATGCATAGCCCCCTCTGTAAAGAAAAAGCGTAATAGAGCGTAGATAAGGGCTTTGTCCTTATTTTGTAAGTATGTGATATGCGCTTTCCATCCCATATTATACTGGAAGTAAATTCCTAGATATTGAAATTTGTAGACTTGTTCAATTGGCTTCCCCTCGAGTTCCCACCTATACAATTTACGACTCCTGGAAAAAATTAGGGCTTTAGATTTGGAATGGTTAATAATAAGTAAGTTTCTTTGGCAATATAACGCGAAGATCTTAAAGGCCCTCCTCAAACCGATTCTTGAATATGAGAGGATCACCGCATCGTCAGCGTACAATAGTAAGGGGCAGCGATAGTCTGCAAGCCTGGCTGCATGAATGGTGGTTTGGGCCTCAACTAGGGGAGTTCTCATGCCACTAATATAGAGGTTAAAGAGATAGGGGGCAAGAATGCACCCTTGTCGTACCCCATTATTTATTGGTACAGAGTTTGTGAGATCGCCCTCAGGTGTTAACCTCACCCTAGCGGCTGTCCCTTCATGTAATTTGATCATAAGCCACAACAGCCTTTTATCTATGCCCCACTTTGCCAATTTTTCCCATAGCAGCTCTCTAGAGATACTGTCAAAAGCCGCCTTCAGGTTTATAAAAGCGGCACATAGAAGACCATGAGTGGGGGAAGAATACTTCCGCACCAAATGATATAGAATTATTGCATGGTCAATAGAAGCACGATTTGGTCTAAACCCGGCCTGTTCATGGCCTATCAGATTGGAATCTTCGGCCCATTGGGTTAGTCTGGTTAGCAGGAAGCGAGTATAGATTTTTCCGATGATTGATAATAAACTGATATTATGATAGTTGCCTGGGTCCTCTGGTGGTCCTTTTATATATATAGGAATTATGATGGACTCCTTCCATGATCTAGGTATCTGGCCCGTGGCACTGATTGCATCAAAGATTTTTGGAAGAATTTTGGCCCACCATGGTGGGTGTTGTTTAATAGCTTCCGCCGGGATCAGATCGGGCCCTGGGGCTTTATCAGTTTTCAGTTTAGCAATTAAATCAACCATTTTCTCCGGGTCAGTATCTGGCCATATGGGCAAGTGACATGAAAGAGTACAGTGGTGCCCCGCAAGACGAATGCCTCGCAAGACGGAAAACCCGCAAGACGAAGGGGTTTTCCGTTTGCGAGTTGCTTCGCAAGACGAATTTCCCTATGGGCTTGCTTCGCAAGAAGAAAGCCCATAGGGAAATCTCCGGGGACCTCTTTTAAATGCTGGCGGTGGGGAGCAAAGCCTCCCCCCCCAGCCTTCAGAAGAGGTCCAGGAAGGCCGGCGGGGGCCGAAAGGCTTTGCTCCCCACCACCAGCATTTTAAAAGCGGTCCAGGATAGCAGGAAAGCGCTTCCCGCTATCCCGGACGGCTTTTGAAGGCAGACGGGGGGGGAGGAAAGACTTTCGCCCCCCCCCCGCCGGCCTTCAGAAGAGGTCCTGGACCTCTTCTGAAGGCTGGCGGGGGGCGAAAGTCCTTGCTCCCCCCCCCCGCCTGCCTTCCCGGCGGCTTTATAATCACCCCGGGACAGCGGAGTCCTCCGTTGTCCTGGGGTGATTTTAAAATGCTGGGGGTGGGAAGAAAAGCCCTTGTCCCCCCCCAGCCTTCAGAAGAGGTCGGGGGACAGACTGTCCCCGGACCTGGTCTGAAGGCAGTTTCCATAGGAATGCATTGATTGATTTTCAATGCATTCCTATGGGAAACCGTGCTTCACAAGACGAAAAACTCGCAAGACGAAAAAGCTTGCGGAACGAATTAATTTCGTCTTGCGAGGCACCACTGTATCAGAATGAATGTTAGAGATAACTGTCTGGGAGAAATATTTTCTTAAAAATTGTTCCCATGTCGGAGCTGGTATAACCGTCAATGGGTATTTCCTCGATCTTTTGTTGATTAAATTCCAAAAACCACGAGAGCTGCGAAGCCTGGAGGCAGCAATCAGCGCTTGCCACCGTTTTAGCTGCCACTCGTGCTTGGCTGACTTCTGTGCCTGTTTGTAAGCAATTTTGGCCTGCAAATACTCTGGAGGAAGAGTTTCAGCTCCAGAAGATTTATATCTGTTGTAGATACAACAGAGAGAGAGTCTAGCGTGCTTACATTTGGAATCAAACCAAGGTGCACCGAACCTGGGTTGATCTTGGTTAACCAGGTGAGTCGGCATCGTAAAGAAGCTAGTTAAATCTACAGAGAGGTGGGAGAACCACTCCAATATCCTATTTGGTTCAGACAACTCCGCCACTGAAACAATAAGGGGTTCGGAGATATTCCTCTGGAAGAATTCTGCGTATTTTGGGGCCTGTTTCATAGACCATTTAATGCTTCTTACTTGAGCTGCGGCATTTAAACCTACATGAATTGGGTGTGAACCGCTAACCGGGTGCCAGTCAAGTGTTAGCTTGGCCACTAGAGGTAGGTGGTCACTGGATTGTACATTGTCTACTTTAAAATAAAAGAAGTTTGAGAATAGGTCTTCTGAAACTAGAAGGTAGTCTAGGACACTATTTGATGTTGTGCCCAAGTGAGTGAATTCACCTGGCACGTCCGGAGGGCAATTGCCATTCAAAATGTTCCAATTCATACGAAGGGCCAATTGATAAAGAAGGACTCCCGCCTCATTCACTCTGATGTCCTTAGATCTTCTTGATGTAAAAGAGATTAAATCAGATTTGGGGTAGGAGGGAGGTACCCACCACTTGGCCTTGATTATCCCATCCCAATTGGCGGCTGTACGTGCATTAAAGTCACCACCCATTATCAATGGAATATTAGGGTACATAACATAGCGTGCCAATAAATGATCTTCCAGAGAATCCCATCTATAATGGAGGTCCGATATAAGACCACCTGGAGGAAGATAAACATTGGTGATTAATATGGAGAATTTTTCGCTTGAAATCAGACCTGTAAAGGCAAAAGGAGGAAAAGTCTGAACTAGCGAGAGTTTAGCGCTCATTTTAAGCGATATGGCGAGTGCAAGACCACCTCTGGACCGGCCACCATTTTGGGCTCCTTTGCAACTTGGGGGAGCGCAAATGGTGCCCGCCGAGTCCCCACGTTCGCAGGCTACCCCCGCCTGCGATTTTTAAAGGGTCCCCACTTTGCCGCAGCAGTGAGACCTGATCCCGATCCGAAGCTCAGAGGGAATCCGCCATTAATCGTTGGCGATGACCCGGAAGTCCTGATTTTTAAATGCTTTATGTGCTTTGACCTTATCATACCACAAATATGCATGCCACCCAAATACATTATTAAAACCTTCTATATCCAAAATGTCTGTGTTTTCAAGAAGCAGCCATTCTCTCAGCCAGCAAAATGTGGCTGATTCATAATAAAGTTTGAGGTCTGGCAGGGCAAACCCACCTCTTTCTTTTGCATCCGTTAGTATTTTAAGTTTTATTCTGGGCTTCTTGCCCTGCCAGACAAATCTAGAAATATCTCTCTGCCACTTCTTGAAACAGTCCCTTTTATCCAAAATTTGCAAAGTTTGAAACAAAAACAACATTCTTGGCAATACATTCATCTCAGCGATACAGCCTAGCAATGAAAGCTTCAAATTTGTAAATCTTTTTTCACTTCCGTCCAGCATTTTTCATAGTAAAGGTAAAGGTACCCCTGCCCGTACGGGCCAGTCTTGACAGACTCTGGGGTTGTGCGCCCATCTCACTTAAGAGGCCAGGGGCCAGCGCTGTCCGGAGACACTTCCGGGTCACATGGCCAGTGTGACATCGCTGCTCTGGCGAGCCAGAGCCGCACACGGAAACACCGTTTACCTTCCCGCTGGTAAGCGGTCCCTATTTATCTACTTGCACCCGGAGGTGCTTTCGAACTGCTAGGTTGGCAGGTGCTGGGACCGAGCAGCGGGAGCGCACCCCGCCGCAGGGATTCGAACCGCCGACCTTTCAATCGGCAAGTCCTAGGCGCTGAGGCTTTAACCCACAGCGCCACCTGCGTCCCAGCATTTTTCATAGTTATATTTAAATAAATTCACATTCTTAGCAGTCATATCAACCCCCAGGTATTTCACTTTCTTAACCAAAGTTAAACCTGTCTCCCTCTGAAACCTCTCTCTCTCAATCACTGTTAGATTTTTCTCTAAAACCTTGGTTTTTTAACTTATTCAACTTAAATCCTGCGGCCTGACCAAATTCTTGAATCAGTTCCAATACTCTTTTAGTACTAGATTCTGGCTCCTGTAATGTCAATACTAAGTCATCTGCAAATGCTTTCAATTTGTACTGTTTGGCTCCGACTTAACCAATTGGTCCCTTCTAATCATATTTAACAGGACCTCCAGGACCGATATAAAAAGAAATGGGGAAATTGGGCAACCTTGTCGTGTCCCTTTCTCTATTTTAAATTCCTCTGTCACCACATTGTTAACAATTAGTTTAGTCTTTTGTTCAGAGTATATTGCACTTATACCATTTCCAAAACCTTGACCAACCCCCATCCCCTGTAGGTTCTTCATAAAACTCCAGGAAATATTGTCAAAGGCTTTCTCCGCGTCCACAAATATCAATTACAGATAGGTAGCCGTGTTGGTCTGCCATAGTCAAAACAAAAAAAATTCCTTCCAGTAGCACCTTAAAGACCAACTAAGTTAGTTCTTGGTATGAGCTTTCGTGTGCATGCACACTTCTTAAGTGTGCATGCACACGAAAGCTCATACCAAGAACTAACTTAGTTGGTCTTTAAGGTGCTACTGGAAGGAATTTTTTTTGTTTTCACAAATATCAAAACAGCCTTGGTGTTAATATTCACTTGTAATTTCTCTAAAATGTTAATTGTGTTTCTCGTATTATCAGACAAGTGTCTGCCCGGGAGAAAGCCTGCTTGATCTTTATGTATCTCTTCCACTAGTACTTTTTTTAATCTTTTAGCCAAATTTATCTGCGAAAATTTTATAATCCACATTAAGCAGATATGGGGCGGTAATTCTTAAGCTGTGTCTTCTCAGACTCAGTTTTCGGTATAAGTGTAATGTAAGCTTCCTTCCACGACTCTGGTGCTTTTTTCCCTTCCAAAATTTCATTGCAAACTTCCTTTAGTGGTTGTATTATCCAACTTTTCAAAGATCTATAGTATCTTGAAGTTAAGCCGTCCGGCCCTGGAGATTTACCCAGTTGCATATTCTGGATGGCACCTTCTACCTCCTGTTCAGTTATTTTATAATTCAACATTAGCTTGTTTTCTTGAGAGATTTTTTGTAGTCCATTTATTTTCAAAAATCGATCTATGTCAATTTCTTTCTGTGGCCCTTGTGTATATAGTTGCTTAAAGTACCTCTGAAAACAATTTCTAATCTCCACTGGGTTCTGTATATTCTTTCCTTCCACTTCCAAATTTGTAATAGTGTTGAGTTTTTGTCTTTTTTTATTTGCCAGGCCAGCAATTTCCCACATTTATTAGCCGACTCAAATGTCTTTTGTCTCATCTGTTTAATTTTCCATTCTATTTCCTGGTTCATCATTTTTATATATTGTACTTGATATAACTTTATTTCTCTCAAAATCTCTTGCAACTTTGGTTTTGCTCTCAGTTTCTTCTCACCTTCCTTTATTTTCTCCAAAATTTTGTCTTTCTTCTCGTTTTGAGTTCTCTTCTTTATTGCATTCTGTTGTATCAGGAACCCTCTCCTGACCGCTTTACTTGCATCCCAGATTACTCTTTTTTCAACAGTAGTATTCATATTCATCTCAAAATAGTCTCTCAAGGTTTTTTGGGCCGTCTTAATCACTTCTTTGTCCCTAAACAAGGTGTCATTCATCCTCCATCTGAAAGAGCCAATTGGTGTTAGTTTCATCTCCATCTTTACAGCATTATGGTTGGAGCAAGTTTTAGGGCAAATTTCCTCTTTTCTTTTTTTTAATTTTTATAAATATTTATTAAGGTTTTTTACAATATTACAAAATGAAAAAGAAAAAATACAAAATACAAAATAAAAATAGTTAAAAACAATTCAATCTTTTCATCACTTATCTTTCATTTACTTGTTTCCCGGACCTCCTCATACCTCCCTTTTTTGTATTCCAGTTTAATTTATTAGTTCAGCAATTCCTTTCCCTCCTTATTTTATCCTGATCTTTAATCTTAAATTATTATAGCATTAAATTTTTGCCTATTAAAAAAACATTTTTTCATATTCTTTTATACCATTACAGCTAGAAACCAATTAATTTCCATCCAACATCATTCTAACATTCATTAATTTTGCAATATTTCTGTAAATAGTCTTTAAATTTCTTCCAGTCTTCTTCCACCGACTCTTCTCCCTGGTCTCGGATTCTGCCAGTCATTTCCGCCAACAAATTTCCACTTTTCTTGTCTTTGGAGCCAGTCCTCTAGTTACCCAAATTTGTCAATTCTTGTCCATGTCATTTTGGCTTCAGAGAAAAAAAGTTCCCTCTCTACCCAAGGGGTTCTTTGTTCTCCAAATATCAACTAAATCCAAATTGTCAGTCATCTCAAAAAAAAGTTATTGGTAGTCTGCCATCCTTAGTGACTACCTGTCTCTGTGCCTTGTCCATGTTTGTAGATACCACTACATTCATATCCCCCATCATGATCGCATTGTAATCCAAATAGTCTATCAAAGTCTCATGCAACTTTAAAAAAAAAATCTGATTTCCCCTCATTTGGTGCATAAACTCCTACTATCAAGAGTTTCTCTCCTTGTAGTTGAATTTCAATTGCCACAAATCTTCCTTGGTCATCTTTAAATATAAATTTCGGTGATAGGCTCTCCTTTGCATAGATCACTACTCTTTTTTTGACTTTGTCCGATGAAATAAACTCTTGACCCAGTCTTTTATTGATTAATACTTTTCTGTGTAACCTAATCACATGTGTTTCCTGTAGACAGATCAAGTCCAATTGTTCCTTTTTTAATAAATGAAAGACTCTTTTCCTTTTCTGAGGGGAGTTAAGACCATTAGTATTCCAGCTCTCTTGGACTTCCGGGGTGGCGCCACCGGCAATGGCGGACTCCCTCTGAACTGGAGGGAATAGCTCCGCGGGAAACGGGTCTTTTTCCGCTACGGCGAAGCGGGGACCCTTCAAAAATCAAAGGTGGACGAAGCCTGTGATCATGGGACTCGGCGGGCACCTTTAGCGCCCCCTCAACTCGCTAAGGAACCCATAAACGGGCTCTGAAGTGAAGAGGGAGAAGCGGCGCGGTGCTGAGAGTCAACCGCTACTTCCGTGGAGAGAAGCCGCACAGCCGTTGCCGGAGAGCGCTGCCTTTTTCCTGGGACAATTTGGACTTTAAAACAATAACCCGTGAGTAGTACGGAAATTGGTTTTCTAAAATATTAATAAATTCGGCTGATGGGGGAAGGTCCAACCAGGAAGTCTGCCTCCCCTTTCTTCTTTTTAAAAAATGAATATTTATTGAATTTTATAACAAATAAAAATATCTCAATCATCATGTTATATACAAATGTTCTCCCTCCCGTCCTCCGGACTTCCCTCAACTCCCCCTCTACTGAGTTATTTAGTTTTATTTATTGTGTCCTGCTTTATGTAAAAGTAAATTCCCTTATCATTTTGCTAAAATTTGTTACTATAATAAAGTTGTGAACGTTTATTCAGACCCTGCCAGTTGTTGTTAATGCAAATAATCTGTAAATGGTTCCCAAACTCTTTTAAAATCCTTTTTGTACTTCTCTCATAGTTTCTCTGTTAGCTTAGCCAATTCTGCATAATTCACCAGTTTTTCTTACCATTGTTCTTTTGATGGTATTTCTTCCATCTTCCAATTTAGTAGTCAAGATATTTGCCGCTGTTGTAGCATACATAAATAATGTCCATTTTTCTTTTGGCAGCTCTTGATTTGAGATACCTAACAGAAAGGCTTCAGGATGTTTACCAAAGCTCATTTTAAACATTTTTTTCAGTTCATTATATATCATTTCCCAATATTTTTAATGCATTTGCATTCCCACCACATATGATAAAATGTTCCTTCCTTTTCTTGACATCTCCAGCATCTCTTATTTTATTTCTTAAACATCTTTGCCATTTTCACTGGTGTGATATACCATCTATACATCATTTTCATGTAATTCTCTTTTAATAATATACAATCTGTAAATTTTATATCAACTTTCCACAGTATAACATAACACACTGACAAAAGTCAAGCTAAGCAAGCTGTGCTTCCTTTTTCTGGTTATTCCGCTATGACTTTTGATAGAATACAGATAATTACATTCTTCATTAAATTATCTTTCCATTGATACATAATTTTGTGGTATTACTCTAAACGAAGTTGTGTTACGAGCCATCAAACATCTGAAATATACTTTTTTCCCAAAAGGCTTCCACAATTTTGGCCACTACTGTATATCAAACAAATCAACATTCAACAATCCATTAGAATATATGAATAAAAATGTTGGTTAATGACAACCAACAAAGGCAATGAACAAAGGCCCAACTCCTTTCACTTCTTCTTGATTTGTTCCTGAGGCTCTAATCCCTTTTTTGTCTCCATTGTAGATTTTGATAAATTGGAAAACAAGAACAAGGATGAACATGACAAAACCCCCAGAGAGGAGAAATTTTGCAAAATTTGCAAATGCAAAATTTTGGAGTATGGAGCGAGTTGCAGTCAGAGCTCCCATTCCACTTCCCAACAAAGAATTCTCATTGGAAAGAAACCCGATCAGTGCGTGGAATGTGGAAAGACCTTCAGTCAGAGAGGCCATCTCACTAAGCATCAGAAAATCCATACCGGGCAGAAACCCTATCAGTGCATGGAATGTGGAAAGAGTTTCAGTCAGAATTCCCATCTCACTTCCCATCAGAGAATTCATTCAGGAGAGAAACCCTATCAGTGTGTGGAATGCGGAAAGAGCTTCAATCACAGCTCTGCTTTCACTAGGCATCAGAGAATTCATTCAGGAGAGAAACCCTATCAGTGCATGGAATGTGGAAAGAGCTTCAGTCATTGCTCCAATCTCAATTCCCATCAAAGAATTCATACAGAGGAGAAACCCTATCAGTGCATGGAATGTGGAAAGACCTTCAGTCAGAGAAGCCATCTAACTTCCCATCAGAGAATTCATACAGGGGAGAAACCCTATCAGTGCAGGGAATGTGGAAAGAGCTTCAGCGACAGCTCCTCTCTCACTTCCCATCAGAGAATTCATTCAGGAGAGAAACCCTATCAGTGTGTGGAATGCGGAAAGAGCTTCAATCACAGCTCTGCTTTCACTAGGCATCAGAGAATTCATACAGGGGAGAAACCCTATCAGTGTATGGAATGTGGAAAGCGCTTCAGTCAGAGTTCCCAGCTCAGTTACCATCAGAGAAGTCATACAGGGGAGAAACCCTATCAGTGCAGGGAATGTGGAAAGAGCTTCAGAAATTGCTCCAATCTCAATTCCCATCAAAGAATTCATACAGAGGAGAAACCCTATCAGTGCATGGAATGTGGAAAGACCTTCAGTCAGAGAAGCCATCTAACTTCCCATCAGAGAATTCATACAGGGGAGAAACCCTATCAGTGCAGGGAATGTGGAAAGAGCTTCAGCAACAGCTCCTCTCTCACTTCCCATCAGAGAATTCATTCAGGAGAGAAACCCTATCAGTGTGTGGAATGTGGAAAGAGCTTCAGTACGAACTCCTCTCTCACTTCCCATCAGAGAATTCATACAGGGGAGAAACCCTATCAGTGCATGGAATGTGGAAAGAGCTTCAGGACGAGCTCCTATCTCACTTCCCATCAGAGAATTCATACTGGGGAGAAACCCTATCAGTGCATGGAATGTGGAAAGAGCTTCAGGACGAGCTCCTATCTCACTTCCCATCAGAGAATTCATACTGGGGAGAAACCCTATCAGTGCATGGAATGTGGAAAGAGCTTCAGTGAGAGCTCCCATCTCACTAAGCATCAGAGAATTCATACAGGGGAGAAACCCTATCAGTGTGTGGAATGCGGAAAGAGCTTC
This sequence comes from Podarcis melisellensis, assembly GCF_964234715.1. NCBI lineage: Eukaryota > Metazoa > Chordata > Lepidosauria > Squamata > Lacertidae > Podarcis > Podarcis melisellensis. The sequence continues at coordinate 104,653,701 of NC_138531.1, read as the reverse complement.
AATCGCAGCTCTGCTGTCACTAAGCATCAGATAATTCATACAGGGGAGAAACCCTATCAGTGTGTGGAATGTGGAAAGAGCTTCAGTCGTAAGAGTGATCTCACTTCCCATCGAAGAATTCATACAGGGGAGAAACCCTATCAGTGTGTGGAATGTGGAAAGAGATTCAGTAGGAGCTCCAGTCTCACTTCCCATCAGAGAATTCATACAGGGGAGAAACCCTATCAGTGCATGGAATGTGGAAAGAGCTTCAGTCAGAGCTCCTCTCTCAATTCCCAGCAGAGAATTCATGCAACGGTTGGCAAAAACCATTATCCAGCTTTAGGAGCCGGGCAAATCCGCACCTTGTTAACCAGGCCTTTGCCTAATTGACATCTAATGCCCTTTTAAAATGTGGTAGTGAGGGGGGTTACAGATGTATATTATGTGTTTTTATATTGCCTTTTTATGTTGTAACAGTCCTGAGACATGTGGGAACAGGAGTCGACTTTTAGAGGCTGAGGGGAATTTGCCCCCCAATGATATATTTGAGGGGGGCACCCCCCAGTTGATAGGCATTGCCATTCCAATGACCTGCATGCGTCATGTGATTGTGCAAGGCAGGCCTTACCTGGCCCCCCACCAATATTTTATTCAAGTTGGCACCACTGGGTTGAGTAGTATACAAATTAAATAAATACATAAATCACCTTCCTTTGCACATGTTTCAGCTTGTCAATATCCTTATTTATTATCATTTTTAATATTTAAAATGCCCTCCATCTGAAGATTTCACAACAGAAACATACAGGATGAAAGCATGGCTTTCCCAAAAACAAGTCAAGCCAGAGAAATCTCTCCTCCCCTTTTTATGGATGGAGTTACAAACTTTGTTGATCAGGGAACAGCTGTGGAAATAGTGTGTCTTGATTTCAGTAAGGCTTTTGACAAAGTCTCCAGTGATCTTTCTGTGAGAAACTGGTAAAATGTGGGCTGAACGAGGAAACTGTTAATGGGATTTGACTGACCAAACCCAAAGAGGGGGAAAAATTCCTTCCAGTAGCACCTTAAAGACCAACTAAGTTAGTTCTTGGTATGAGCTTTCGTGTGCATGCACACTTCTTCAATGGCAGACCAACACGGGCAGACCAACATGGCTACCTATCTGTAACTCAAACCCAAAGAGGACTCCTTCATGGTTCCTCATCATCCTGGGGTGCTGCAGGGTTCAGTCCTGGGCCCGTTGTTGTTCAGCGTCTTTATGAATGAGTTGGATGAAGGAACTGAGAGGATGCTCATCACATTTGCGGACGACACCAAACGGGGAGCACAGGTCAATGTGGCAGAAGGCAGAATCAGATCAAGGGCAGGAATAGTACTACTTTATTCTACCTTGGTCAGGCCCCACCTAAAATCCTGTGTTCTATTCTGGGCCTCACAATTTAAGTATCCAAAAGGTGGGGGAACACAGTCCGTATTCCTTTTATAACACGTGGCCAATGTTTACTGAATACATAAATTGTGAAGACTGTTGCCGGAATCTACCCAGCACTCGTGGGAAAATGTGGCGTGATCTTTTAGAATAAGAGAGAGGGAGGCATCCTTTCGGCGATGATATACAGGTGGTACATGACACCAGTCAAGCTTGCAAAAATCTATCATTTGCCCGATAATCTTTGGAAGAATGGCAGATGAAGGTGATGAACTATATGGAACTGGCGGAAATGACTGGCAGAATCCGAGACCAGGGAGAAGAGTCGGTGGAAGAAGATTGGAAAAAAATCAAAGTATACTTACAGAAATATTGTAAAATTAATGAATGTTAGGAGGTTGTTGGAAAGAAGTTATTTGGCTTTAGTAGAAATGTTATTAAGAATTAAGTAAGAATAGATTGAATATGGTTAAAGGGTAAAATTTAAGGCTAAATGGCCTTAAGAAGAAGTTTGGATTTAAATTTGAGAAAGAGGGAAAGGACTTGCTGAAATAATTAATTGGACTGGAATACAAAGAGGGAGGTTTGAGGAAGCCAAGGAAATAAGTAAATGTAAAATAAGGATATGAAAATATGGTTTTTATTCTTTTTTCCTTTTTAAATGATTGTGTTTTTAAAATGCTTCTGTCTTTTTTTGTTTTTTCCCAATATTTTTTTTCCTTTTTTATTGTAATTTTTTATTGTTTGTCTTTCGTTTCTCTGTATTTGTTAAACTTTAATAAATATTTATATAAAAAAGAGAGAGATGGGAGAGAGGGAATTCTGAGAGAAGATGGGGATGAGGAGAGGGTGGAGGGAGAAGTGGCTCCGATCTGAGTGGATCCTCCGCTCTGAGGAGAATATCTATGGAGCCAGAGGAAGGAGCCTCACAGCTGAGATGGGGAGACCATGTTGAGGGTCTGAAGGGAGTGAAGCTGGAGGGAGAAGCTGTGGGAAGACTCTCCTCTTCTTCTTCTGGGGTCTCCTTCCAGTCTGGAGGAGAGAGATCTTCTAGGAAAAGGAGATTCCCAAGTCCGTGGCAAGGGCTGAGAGGATCCCCTGGGTCTGGCATACAGAGGAAAATACCTCAGGGGAACCGAGGAAAAGTGGCCCCTCGCTGTGAAGGAAGCTGGGCTGTGTCAAAAGTACCTCACGGAAAGACCCCTCATAACTAAGGGAGGGGATGAGAGAGAAGCCGCAGAAAAAGACTTAAACCTTATACTGTAGTATTCACAGTGGTACCTCGGGTTAAGTACTTAATTCGTTCCGGAGGTCTGTTCTTAACCTGAAACTGTTCTTTTTTTTTTTTAACAGATATTTATTAGAATTTTACGAAATGAAAAAAGAAAAATACAAAATAAAAATAGATAAAAAACAATTCCATCTTTCCCACTTTCTTTCATTTGCTTATTTCCCGGACCTCCTCACACCTCCCTTTTTGTATTCCAGCTCAGTTTGTTAGTTCAGCAAATCCTTCCCCTCTTTGTTTATCCTAATCTTTAATCTTGAATAATGTGTAACATTAACATTTGACTGTTAATACCCCGTTTTTTTTCATACTCCTTATAGCGTTATAGCTAAAAACCACATAAGTTTTATCCAAAATCATTTTAACATTCATTAATTTTGCAATATTTCTGTAAATAGTCTTTAAATTTCTTCCAATCTTCTTCCACCGACTCTTCTCCCTGGTCTCGGATTCTGCCGGTCATTTCTGCCAATTCCATCTTGTGTCTTCCAATACTTTTCAATAAGTATTCTTGCTGCTGTTGTGGCATACATAAAGAAAGTTCTATCCTTCTTTGGCACCAATTGGCCGACAATGCCCAGGAGAAAGGCCTCTGGTTTTTTCAGGAAAGTATATTTAAATACCTTTTTCATTTCATTATATATCATCTCCCAGAATGTCTTAATCCTTGGGCACGTCCACCAAAGGTGAAAGAATGTACCTTCAGTTTCCTTACATTTCCAACATTTATTATCGGGCAAATGATAGATTTTTGCAAGCTTGACTGGATTCATGTACCACCTGTATATCATTTTCATAATATTCTCTCTTAAGGCATTACATGGTGTAAACTTCATACCTGTGGTCCATAACTGTTACCAGTCAGCCATCATAATATTATGTCCAACGTCTTGTGCCCATTTAATCATAGCAGATTTCACCGTTTCATCCTGAGTGTTCCATTTCAACAGCAAGTTATTCATCCTTGACAAAGTCTTAGTGTTGGGATCTAACAGTTCTGTTTCCAATTTTGATTTTTCCACCTGGAATCCAATTCTTTTATCCAAATTATATGCCTCCATTATCTGATAGTAATGAAGCCAATCTCGCACTTTATTTTTTAGTTTTTCAAAACTCTGCAATTTCAATTTGTCTCCCTCTTGTTCCAAAATTTCCCAATATTTCGGCCATTTGGCCTCCATATTGAGCTTTTTCTGAGCCTTCGCTTCCATCGGTGACAACCACCTTGGGGTTTTATTTTCGAGTAGGTCCTTATATCTTATCCAGACATTAAACTATGCTTTCCTGACAATATGGTTTTTAAATGCTTTATGTAATGGGTTTAGGGGTTGCTCGTGCGTAAGTTGCCGCCATTCCTGGCTAGGTTACCTGCTTAACCCTTTCTGACTGAACAGTCTCCGGCATCGTGACTGTCTCAGTCGTTGGCATAATCCGTCAGTGGGCGTTTCTTGAACCTTTTCCAGCATAAAAGCTGTTTTACGCCAAGTCTCCTCCTACTCTGCCTGCGCGGAAGTTTTCTGCGCAGGGAGGGTGTGGGCAGCGGAGTACCCGTACTCTCCGCTGGTCTCCGGCTAGGAGTCCTGGAGTCTCCTCTCCGATTGCCCCATCTGCCCCCCTTCTCCACTGGTGTTACGCTGATTTCCTTCCCCAGCAGATGGGCTGCATCTCTCCCTGCTGGGACTCTCTCCAGTATCACTCTGGAGCCTTCCCTCCGCCTCTAGCTCCGATGGCAGTTCCCTGATTTTTAAATGCTTTATGTGCTTTGACCTTATCATACCACAAATATGCATGCCATCCAAATAAATTATTAAAACCTTCTAGATCCAAAATGTCTGTGTTTTCAAGAAGCAGCAATTCTTTCAGCCAGCAAAAAGCTGCTGATTCATAATAAAGTTTAAGGTCTGGCAGGGCAAATCCACCTCTTTCCTTTGCGTCCGTTAGTATTTTAAATTTTATTCTAGGCTTCTTGCCCTGCCAGACAAATCTAGAAATGTCTCTCTGCCACTTCTTGAAACAATCCATTTTATCCTCCGCTTCCCGGCCGGGGGACCGAGGGAGATGCTCAGAGCCCAGCCAAGAGCCAAAGGCCCCCCCGAAGGGACCGAGGGAGATGCTCAGAGCCCAGCCAAGAGCCAAAGGCCCCCCCGAAGGGACCGAGGGAGATGCTCAGAGCCCAGCCAAGAGCCAAAGGCCCCCCCGAAGGGACCGAGGGAGATGCTCAGAGCCCAGCCAAGAGCCAAAGGCCCCCCCCCAAGGGACCGAGGGAGATGCTCAGAGCCCAGCCAGGAGCCAAGGGCCCCCCCCAAAAAAGGGACCGAGGGAGATGCTCAGAGCCCAGCCAAGAGCCAAAGGCCCCCCCCAAGGGACCGAGGGAGATGCTCAGAGCCCAGCCAAGAGCCAAAGCCCCCCCCCAAGGGACCGAGGGAGATGCTCAGAGCCCAGCCAAGAGCCAAAGGCCCCCCCCAAGGGACCGAGGGAGATGCTCAGAGCCCAGCCAAGAGCCAAAGGCCCCCCCCCAAAAGAGACCGAGGGAGATGCTCAGAGCTCAGCCAAAAGCCAAAGGCGCCCCCTCCAAAGGGACCGAGGGAGATGCTCAGAGCCCAGCCAAGAGCCAAAGGCCCCCCCAAAAAAGGGACGGAGGGAGATGCTCAGAGCCCAGCCAAGAGCCAAAGGCCCCCCCAAAAAAGAGACCGAGGGAGATGCTCAGAGCTCAGCCAAAAGCCAAAGACCCCCCCCAAAGGGACCGAGGGAGATGCTCAGAGCCCAGCCAAGAGCCAAAGACCCCCCCCAAAGGGACCGAGGGAGATGCTCAGAGCCCAGCCAAGAGCCAAAGCCCCCCCCCGGGACGGAGGGAGATGCTCAGAGCCCAGCCAAGAGCCAAAGCCCCCCCCAAAGGGACCGAGGGAGATGCTCAGAGCCCAGCCAAGAGCCAAAGCCCCCCCCCAAAGGGACCGAGGGAGATGCTCAGAGCCCAGCCAAGAGCCAAAGCCCCCCCCAAAGGGACCGAGGGAGATGCTCAGAGCCCAGCCAAGAGCCAAAGCCCCCCCCAAAGGGACCGAGGGAGATGCTCAGAGCCCAGCCAAGAGCCAAAGCCCCCCCCAAAGGGACCGAGGGAGATGCTCAGAGCCCAGCCAAGAGCCAAAGGCCCCCCCAAAAAAGGGACCGAGGGAGATGCTCAGAGCCCAGCTAAGAGACAAAGCCCCCCCCCCAAGGGACCGAGGGAGATGCTCAGAGCCCAGCCAAGAGCCAAAGCCCCCCCAAAGGGACCGAGGGAGATGCTCAGAGCCCAGCCAAGAGCCAAAGGCCCCCCCACAATGTAGCAGGCGGGCGGGCGGGAAGGTGATTTCGGGACGGTGCGTGACTAACGCACGCACCGCCCCCATGCGACGTCACAGCCAGTACAGCGCCCGCCACAGTGGGGAGTGTAGGGGCGCACAATGTGCCTCTTCCCCTCGCTAGTATCCGCCCCGGAGCCGCGCCAAAGGTGTAAAAGAGCCACATGCGGCTCCGGAGCCGTGGGTTGCAGACCCCTGCTTTGGCCCCATCCACTTGGCCCTCAGGGGGTTGACTAGATACACACCTGGCCCTCAGAACAAAGAAAAAGAGACCCCACCCCAGGAGTCTGTCTTGAGAGTGGCAGAGAGTCCAAGTGCAAGAAAAGGAGACGGAAGCAGGGGAGAAATGTGCCCAGAAGTGGAGGTGGGGGGAGCAACTCCTGAGGACCCCCGGATGAGGACCCTGTTACTGGAAAAATCCGAGGGCTCCCTTGGACAAAAAGCAAAGACTCCAACCAGAGTAACTTGAAGCAAATCAGCAGCCTGTAGGCCTGGTCTTTATTGAAGAAAGACTGTCGCGACAGGGTGCTCCCCTCACTTGCAGGTGAGAGGAAAGACAAAGAAAAATAGTGTGCAAGGTCTTATAAAAACTTTTGAAATTCCCCTCCTCTAGGTCTAGCCCACCCCCAGAAACATCATGCATACATTACAGAAAGGAGGGGCTGAGGGAGGAGTTGGTGGTAACCTGAGTGTCTTGTCACCTGGCTGGTTCCTCCTTTCCCCCCTCCCCATGAGTCACTTCCAGGAGACAAAGGGGAGTTTGCAGTTTCCTGCCCCCAGAGCAGGGGTCGGCAACCCGCGGCTCCGGAGCTGCATGCGGCTCTTTTACACCTTTGCCGCGGCTCCACAGATCCTCAGGGACCCTTAGCAGAAAAGCAGAAGCGCCAGAAAGAGGAGGGGGATTGAGCTGGGCAGCCGAGCCGGGCAAAGCAAGGTGGCTGCAGCGGAGCTCGAGAGGTGGCGGCTGCTGGGATGGAGGAGGAGGCAGCGGCGGCCAGAGAGAGGAGGGATGCCTCGTCTGGAGGACGGTGAGGAAGCGGCCAAGCAGCTCACGGCGGCGCCTCTTCCCTCATGGTGCAGGGAGCGAGGAGGAGGAGGAGGAGGGCACTGGCAGGAAGGTGTGCTCGGGCGCAGCGACGGTTCTCCCCTCAGGTGGACGCGGCTGCCACTGCCACCGCCGGCACCTGCCACACAACACCTTTTGTCCCCCACAACAAACACTCTGTGAGGTGAGTGGGGCTGAGAGACTTCAGAGAAGGTCACCCAGCAGCTGCAGGTGGAGGAGCGGGGAAGCGAACCCGGTTCCCCAGATTACGGGACTACCGCTCTTAACCACTACACCAAACTGGCTCTCTCTGGAAACTGCCCAGAGGGGCTGGGGAAACTCAGCCAGATGGGCAGGGTATAAATAAATTATTATTATTATTATTATTATTATTATTAGTCGTGTCCGACTCTTCGTGACCCCATGGACCAGAGAACGCCAGGCACCTTATTTATTACTACCGCCTAATTAAAATACTAAAATCCCCACCCCTGTTGACATCTGCCCTCACCCTGAATTCCACCGCCCACCCCTCATATTTACCGTTTTCCTTATTTGCTCAATGCCTCTATGCCTTTGTCTGTTGCTCTAACCACCAATTACAATTACTGTTCCAGTTACAAGCATAAGCGAGTTCTGTGTCTTTTGAAGCCAAGAGGACAGAGCCACATCCTTTTTTTTCTTTTTTCTTTTTTGAAAAAAATACAATTTTAATTTGTTTTCCATTTAACATTATACATTCGCATCATCATTATCCGCTACACCACCCTGGCTCTTTAGAGCCTCGACTTCCTTCCCTCCAGCCTCATGGCTTTCAAAATTAACATTTATATCATTGCAATTTGTACATTTTCCAATTCTTATTACACTCATTACAGAATGGCTCAAAAATTAAATATAGAAAGGTAGAAAATTCTCATTACAAGTCTTCAGACAACCCTGCTAGTGATGTTAATTGCTTACAATAATCTTTCAGATATCGTATAAATTTACTCCAACCCTTTTGGAATCCTTAATCGTGCTGGTTTTGAATTTTTCCTGTCAGTGTCACCAGATTTGCAAAGTCCATCATTTTCATATTCTAATCTTCTAACAGAAATTCTCAGCATGTCAATTAATACTTAGTTCGGGAACCTCTAGCTTTAATTACAATGCTTACAACACTTTCCCATGGAGTGAAGCAAGTTTCTTAGTTCTGCAGCTGTAATAACGTGAAACCAAGATGGAATTATTGCCTCTATTAGTTGGGCTTTATTGCTGGGTTGCTTCTGACTAACAAGTTTCTTTAGTCAGCTCCAAAGATTTTTGATTGGGTTAAGGTCTGGACTATTCCCAGGCCATTCCAGCAGTGGAATATGATGATCTTGAAACCACCTTTTGCACACAGCAGCAACATGACATGGAGCTGAATCCTGTTGAAATAGAAAACAAACAAATAAATAAAAAGGTTCAGTATCTGGGAAAAGATCACATGTGGAACGCTTCAGTTTGGGCACAAGTATTTCAGTTATGTATTTTGGGGCATTTACATTCCTTTGATGACACAAATTCTTCCCACACCTTTTGCTCGCATATTTCATGCCCTCACTACCAAGCAAGGAGATTGGGGTCTCATCACTCCAAATAACACTGTCCCGTTGTTCGCTGTCCAGTTACCATGGGTTTAAGCCCAGTTTAATCTTTTCAACCTTTGCTTGAGAGATAACAATGGCTTTTTCCTTAGAATTCTAGCATTTAGACCAGGCCTTGCACTCAAATTCACATTACATTGCGCCATGTCATCTTGTATACACCCAGATGATTTTCTTCCATCACGTAGGCGTATTCTCTCCAGTCTTCGATCATCACTTCCTGTTGTGCACCTTTTCCTGCCTTTACCAGTCTGATTTTGTAGTAACTGAGTCTCCTTATACCTCTTCAAATATATAGAAAAGCCAGCTTTGGTTGTTTCCCCCAATTTTGCTTCTAATTTGTTCATAACTATAGCCTTGCTCACCTAATAATACTATTTTACATGGCTTTCTGGGTGACCAGTCAACTCTTTGTGCCATTTTTTTAAATTTTATTATGTCTGCAAACTCACTAAATGAAATAAGACAAAAAAACCAACCAACTTGATCACAGAACACACTGACGAAATCACTGAAATCACATAACACACTGACAAAAGTCAACCGAAGCAAGTTGTGCTTGCTTTTTCTGGTTATTTGACCATAACTTTTGATAAAATACTGTGGCAGCAGCAAGACGCAAACACGTACAGTCAATTAAAAGTTGGTTTTATTCCAGAAAAAACATGCCTCTCTGCCCCCATGACTTGTGGCTACCCTGATGATGACTCAACTAAATCCTCAGCTTTGTTCCTCTTCCTCCGGAAATAACGCGTGAAGACGAATCTCTTCCGTCGCTTCTGTGATGTCCATTTCCCCTTTTCTTGTACCCCTCCTCTCCTGCATTCCTTCAGGCTGAGAGGCTTGGAAACTGGCTCAGACAAACTATTGTCTGATAACTCCTGTATTTCTCTGGGCTGTGAACTTCCCCCTGTACTTTCCTCTGTTCTTCCCAGAACAATCTTCCCTTTTCCCTCTGGGCTCCCGTCCAAGTCTGGCAGCTGCTGCTGTTCGCTTGCTGGCTCCAGCCTTACATCATCCTCCCCCCTCTAGGGGCCCCCTCCTGTTCCTCCTGCCTTTCCTCTTCCTCTCTTGGGGCGCTCTGGGCCACTTCCCACCATTCCTCCTCATTGTCCTCCCAAGAACTGCACCCCGGTTGCTGCTCTTCCGCTTCTTCCTCCCACTCGGGCTCATTCTCCCCTTCTTCTTCCCATTTCATCTCTTCCTCTACCCAACCTTGGGGTTTGGGTTTCCTGGGGTACCTACGGTGAAACTCGCTCTGCAACCTTGGTACATGTATGTTTCCTGTGCTCTCCCATGAATTCTCTTCTGGTCCATACCCCTTCCAGGACACAAAATACTGCACCCCTACCTCTCCTGCCAGAGTCTAGTAGCTCGTCCACCTCGTATTCAGGTTCACCCTACACCAATATCGGCAAGGGTGGTGGTTCCTTCCTCTCCTGATACGGGTGTCTCAGCATCAGTGGAGATAGAAGCAACTGATGGAACACCAGATGCATCTTCATTGACTCAGATAGGCGTAGCTTGAATGACACAGGGTTGATTTGTTCCACCACTTCAAAGGCCCCACCCTTTGCGGTTACAGCTTACGGCATTGTCCCTTGCTTGGCCAGTCTTTTGTGGACAACCATACTTGGTCCCCCACCCTTATCTCCTTGCCCACCTGCCTGTGTTTATCTGCTTCCGCCTTGTACTGAGCCTTCGCCCTTTCTAGGTGGTCCCGCAAAATACTGTGCAGCGCTTCCATTTCTTCTGCATACTCTTCTGCTGCTAGCACTGCGAGGTTGTCCCCCTGCCCTGAAAACATCCGTGGGTGTCTCACTTGACAAGCAAAAAATGGTGTTTGTTGTGTCAATGAGTGCCCTGCGTTATTGTAAGCGAATTCAGCCAGTGCCAAGTTGTCTACCCAGTCATCTTGTTGGTGATTCACATAACATCGTAGATACTGCTGCACTGTAGCCTTCATCCTCTCTGACTCTGTTTGTCTGTGGGTGTCTAGCTGACAAGAGGCATATTTCCACCTTCAGCAGTTACATCAGTTTTCTCCAAAACTGGGCTGTGAATTGTATTCTGCTATCTGACACAATCTTCCATGGTAGTCCATGCAGTTTGAACACATGTTCCACGAAGAGTTGTGCTGTCTTGTGTGCTGAGGGTAGTTTCTCGCAGGGTACAAAATGTGCCATCTTTGAAAAAAGTTCCACCACAACCCAGATCACTGTCTGTTTCTGTGACTCTGGCAAGTCGGTGATGAGATTCATGGCAATGGTTTCCCACGGCCCCTGTGGGGTAGGTAGTGTCAGGAGCTACTCTTGTGTAGGACCCTGGCAGAGGCACATGCCCGAATGGCATGTTCTCTTCTTCCTTGTGTCTAGTTTCAGAACTCACAGGGTTAAGGAGTTCTGAGTGACGTCTCTCCATTCCTGAGGCGTGACTAGAGGGAGGGAGTGGCTTTGTCTCACTGCCTGTTTGTCTCTGCTTCCGAGAGAGACAGAAGCAAAAAATGTGCGCTCTGAGCCCAGGAAAGCTCTGTATTGTTTAACTGCCTGAATAAAGACTGAGTTATAAACACACTGATGTCTGAGTGTGTTTGATCTGCTAAACACCGGGGAGCAACAGCACGCTGCAGGAAAACTCTGCTGTGGCTGACGGAGGACGGAGGACCGGGAGCAGAGGCGCCAGACGGAAGTGTGCCGGGCTTCCATTCAAGCAGCTGCGCCTAATTGGGGTCCAATCCAATTAGCTACGCCACATTTTATAACATTCCTGGTCGATCGTTTGGGAGCATCAAAAGCTTTCTTCTGCCCGAACATCACAGCGACTGATGGCAACAGACATCAGCACACTTAGGGATGTGCTGAGTCTTCGCAGCTTGCATAACAGTACCAGCAACTCAGCATTTTAGCTAATCTACTTTATTTACATATAAAACCCTCGGAGCATTCTGACATAGCTCCTTCCTCTTTCTCATCAGACAGCAAAGAGAGAGAACAAAGGACAATAGTCCTACATCACAGAACACAGTAACACAAGGATCCTGTCTCTGTCACTTCCCATTCTGTGGAATGAAAACATACACCGTCATGTGATAGACAACAATCCCATGACTGCAGACACGGGGAATGACTCTCCAATAGGTAGTGGTTGTAGTAGGCCTGCTGGGGTCTCGCAGGGCCTGTGCCCGTTGACAGGTGTTACACGCCCATACATACTCCTTGACCTCCTCTTGCATCCTTGGCCACCAGAAGTCTCGCATTACTAGGCATTCTGTCTTCCATTGCCCAAAATGGCCTGCCATTGGACTACCATGGCGCTGTCTGAGTACCTTGGCTCAGAGTTCCCCTTCTGGGATGTAGAGGGTTCCCCCTCTGTACAGCAACCCTCCTCTCTCTGCGAAATCCTTTGCATCACTCCCCCGTTTTGTATCACCTCTTTCTTCTTCTGAGCAAACCCATCTGGAATCTCAGGCCTAACTGCAGAGCGGCTTGCCCCACCTCTTCTAAGGTGTTCAACTTTGGCATTTCCGCAAGTTCATCGCAAATCTCCTCGCAGAGTCCCGCTTTGAACAGGGCAATCAAGGTCTTGCCTTCCCACTCCAGTTGTCAGGCGTGCATCATAAAACTGGACCAATACTGTGCTACTGTTCCCCTTCCTTGCCTGAGGTTCAGGAACTCCTGTTCCAACTACACCTATTGTGCGGGATTCCTGAATATGTTGTCCAAGAGCTTCAAAAAGGCAGGTAAATTAGTGAGCATGTGGTCATTGACATCAGGTAAGGGCTAATCTACTGTCTAGCCACCGCCCCCCCCCCCGAAGCCCCACAGTCGTGGCTATTCTTGCTTCATCATCTCTGTATTCTTCCCCTTTAAGACGTAGTGTGATGGGACAATGAGCTACTTGTGCGTAAAAGGGTTGGTCCCTCAGAGTTTGCTCAGCGTAGCAAAGCTCTGCCTTGAGCGGAGCCCTTTGACATGGCTCCGTCAGTCGCTGGTAGAATCCGACAGTGGGCGCCTGCGGAAACGCTTCCAGCATAAAAGCTGCTTAACGGAAACACGTCTCCTGGATTCCCTGCATGACAGTTTCCGGCGAGGGGTGGGGGTTCCTAAAGGGGGCCTTGATACCTCTTCACTGTTCTCACTGGAAGTGTCCCAGAGCCTCTCCTCCGCTTCCTTTCCCTTTGGAGCTCCTGCTCCCCCCCTACTGGTTCCCTCTTCTGCTGCAGAGTCTCTCCTATTCTCCTGGAGCCCTTCCGCCACCTGTTCTTCCGATGGCAGTTTCCTGACATCCACCTCCCCCCCAGGCCCCCCTCCACCCCCTCCCGCCTCCTCTCCTGCAGGCGGTGAGGCTGGAAAGCCTCGGAAGGAACTCTCCTCGTCATCAGAGGATTCAAACACTTCTAGCCACTGCCTTCCGTCTTTTTCCCCTTCTTCCTCTTCTTCGTCGGAGTATGCCGCTTCCTCAACCCCTGACTCTGGGAACCCTTCAAACACCCCTTCCTCATCGGTGGTTCCGAAGTGTTCCCTCCTAAATCGCGCCACAGGCTGTGGTTTTATTAGGAAACGCCGATGGAACGTTTCTATTAAAACCTCGTCATGGACTTCTTCTGCCGGCACCCACGTGTTTTCTGACTCTTCCTCCCCCTCCCATTCTACCAAGTATTCCACCTGATTCCCCTTCCACCTGGAATCAATGATTCCTGCCACTTCCATGCTGCGTTCTCTCTCTTCTATGACGGGTGTTTGGGTGACCTCCCTCTCACGTTCCCCCCACTCCCGTCCCTCTCGGTACGGCGACAGTAATGATCTGTGAAATACTGGGTGCAATTTCATGTGACTGGGCAATCTGAGTTTAAATGCTACTGGGTTAACCTGTTGCATGACCTCAAAGGGTCCCAACCGTTTGGGTCGCAATTTCTTACACCCTCCCTTGAACGGCAGCCCTTGGGTGGATAGCCACACCCGGTTTCCCACCCTTATGGTTTCGCCTTCCCTTCTATTTCTGTCTGCTTGCTTCTTATATTCTTCCTTGGCTTTCTCCAAGTTGAGTTGGAGCTGCCGATGGATTGCTTCCATCTCTTCCACAAAATGTTCCGCCGCCGGTACACTCCAGCTCTCCCCTCCTTCTCCTGGAAATGCTCGGGGGTGACACCCATAATTGGCCAGAAAGGGACTCATCCCTGTGGACACGTTCTCCGCGTTGTTGTAGGCAAATTCTGCCAGAGGTAACTTATCTACCCAATCATTTTCTCTGTCTTTTACATAGCACCTCAGGTATTGTTGCAAAACCCCGTTTGCCCTTTCGGCCTGCCCATTTGTTTCTGGGTGTCTGGCGGTGGAAAAACTTACCTCCACGTGCAGCAAGCTCATTAGCTTCCTCCAGAACCTGGAAGTAAATTGTTTCCCTCGGTCACTCACAACCCTCAAGGGGGCGCCATGCAACCTGAAAATATGCTTTACAAACAACCTTGCGGTTTCTTCCGCTGTGACTGTGTGTGAACAAGCTATAAAATGGCACATCTTAGTTAGTAGATCTACTACCACCATGACAGCTGTTTTCCCTTTGGATTTTGGTAGATCTGTCATAAAATCTATGGATACCATCTCCCATGGCCTTTCTGGTGTGGGTAAGGGTTCTAATAACCCCGCTGGCGCCAGCCTCTCTCCTTTAGCTCTCTGGCACCTGTCGCACCCCCGGACATACTCCCGCACGTCTTCCCTCACCTTGGGCCACCAAAACTCCCTGGTAACCAACCACATGGTCTTGTGCTGCCTGAAGTGCCCCGCCGTGGGGCTATCGTGTAACTGTTTGAGCACTCGCCCTCTTAGTTCCCCATCTGGTATGTAGAGTGCCCCTTTGTAATACAGCTTTCCATTCTTTTCCTCAAAACCCCCTGTGTTCTCCCCTGTTTCCCTGAGTTCCCTAAGCTTTTCTTGGGCATATTCATCGTTCTCAGTACCCTCTACCAGTTCTCTTTGCCCCACCAATGCTGCCCCACAAACCCAGTGGTCCTCAGGGATGATGTGTCTTTCTTCCGCCGCTCCCTCCCCCTCCAAGTACTCAGGTTTTCGGGAGAGAGCGTCCGCTCTGACATTCTCTGCGCCTGGCACGTAGCGAATTTCAAAATTGAACTTGGAGAACTCTTGCGCCCATCTCACTTGTCTCTGGTTCAGTACTCGGGCTGTTCTCCAGTATTCTAGATTTATGTGGTCTGTCCGCACTTGGACCTTGTGTTGCGCCCCAATCAGCAGGTGTCGCCATCTCTTGAACGCTTCATGGATGGCGAGTAATTCTCTGTCGTACACGGTATAGTTCCTCTCTGATTTGTTCAACTTCCTCGAGAAAAAGGCACACGGTCTCCATTCTGACGTATCCTTTCTCGGCTGTAGGAGTACGGCGCCCACCGCTCTGTCTGACGCGTCGGTCTCCACTCTCATCGGCTGTTGCAGATCCACGTGTAAGAGTTGTTCTTCCGAAGCAAACGCCCTCTTTAAACTTTCGAACGCTCGCTGCGCTTCTTCCGTCCAGACAAATTTCTTCTTACTGCTGAGGCAATCCGTGATGGGGGCTGTTAAGTGGGCAAAGTTCTTGATGAACTTCCGATAGAAGTTTCCGAACCCCAAAAACCTTTGCACATCTTTCTTAGTCTTCGGTGGTTTCCATTCCAGTACCGCTTGCACCTTGCTAGGATCCATGGCCAACCCCTTGTCTGACAACCGGTACCCCAGGAATTCCACTTCTCTGGTGTGAAACTGACACTTCTCCAGTTTCACCCACAGCTGGTTTTCTTGCAGTCTGCTCAGTACCTCTCGTACATCTCGCACATGCTGCTCTTCATCCTCTGAGTACACTAGTACATCATCTAAGAACGCAGCGCAGTTCTTGTAAAGCAATGGCCCTAGGACGTGATTCTTGAACGATTGAAAAACGGCCGAACCCCCCTGGAGGCCGAAGGGCATAACGAGATATTCAAAGGCCCCTAAAGGGGTGAACATAGTGGTTTTCCATTCATCTCCCTTTCTCATACGTATTAAATTGTACGCCCCCCTTAGGTCCAGCTTGGTAAAAATTTTCCCTTTTCTCACCCGGGTCAGAATGTCATCGATTCTGGGCATAGGGAAAGCCACTGGTTCGGACACTGCGTTCAGGGCCCGGAAGTCCACGACAAGTCTCGGTTTATCTGCATTTTTTTTGTCCACAAAGAACACTGGGCTACCCCCCACTGCCCGTGACTCTCTGATGAACCCACGCTTGAGGTTCTTGTCAATAAACTCCCTTACCTCCTGCATCTCCCTGTCTGACATTGCATATACCTTGCCCACTGGCAATTGTGCTCCTGGGAGTAAGTTGATTTGGCAGTCAAAGGGTCTGTGCGGGGGTAGTTTATTTGCTTCCCTTTCGCTGAAGACGTCAGCCAAATCGGCGTATTGTCATGGTACCCTTCCTTGGTCTGTAACTTCTATCTTTGCTAATGTGGCCTGGGTACCTACTTGGCTCCCCCTTTCTGTGCAATGTGCCAGACAATGCGCTGACCCAAAGGAAACCACTCTCTGGTGCCATCCCACGAGCGGATCATGCAGCGCTAGCCAGCTCATCCCCAAAATAATAAGCGCTCCCCCCAAGGTGGCTATATTAAACGCTATTAGTTCCGTGTGTCGTGCCACCCTCATCGTCATGGGAACAGTCTGCTGGTTAACTTCTCCTCCCAACAGTGCCCTCCCATCAATCGTGGTCACCTGCAGCAGGTTATTTAAGGGGATGGTTTGTATCTGGTGTGCGGCTGCAAACTCCTTACTCATAAAGTTGCAGGAGCTGCCTGAGTCCAATAGCGCCTTAACCTTTAGCGGGTGTCCGTTTGCCAGTTCTAGCAATACCTCTATTACTAGCGCTGGTCTTGGTGGTTCCGGCGTGGGCACATTCACTGTTCCTTGGCCTGGCTGCTGTGCCCCAATGCTTGCAGCCAGGCGTTGGCTTTTACTGTCTCCTGGACTCCCTCCGCCTCCTCCCCAACAGCTCCCGCCATTACTTGCCATTCCTTTCTTTGCGGACAAACTCTGGCAAAGTGACCTGGCTGTTGGCAGAGAAAACATTTCTTGGCGCCTTTCCCCTCCTTCTTCCGCCCTTCACTGGAGTTTGAAACTGCGCGCGCGCGCGCTGTTCCAATTTCCATCGGCTCTGCTGGCGGGGAAGTTTGCTCTGGAATCTCGGGAATGCGGAAATCTCTCCAACGGTCCTCTTTCCCCTCCCGCTTCTCCAAGGCTCTAGCCTCCTGCCGTGCTCCTATGGCCAGCGCGGATTTAGTCAGCTGGTCCATAGACTCTGCCCTGGGCGCCCGGGAAAGTTCGTCTTTTACTGCTGGAGATAATCCTTCTTCAAAAAGCATTTGTATCGGTTCCGCCGACAAATCCCAACTTAATTTATGAATCAACATGGTGAACTCAGTCCAGTACTCACGGACAGATCGGCTCCCTTGCTTACACGCCATTAGTTGTCTCCGCGCCACTCCCTGCTCAATCTCACTGGAGAACATCAGATCCATGGTGTGAAAAAACTTCCTTGTGTCCTTTAGGACTTCGTTATTGGCTGCCATCAGGGGTCTCACCCAGTCTCTCGCCCCCCTTTCTAGATGGCCAATCACAAACGCCACCCTTGATTCCTCATCAGGAAAGTCATCAAACTGCAGATTAAGGGCATATTGCATTTCTGTCCTAAAGGCTTGATAGTTCCTGGGATCACCCCCAAATTTCTGCACCAGTCTTGGCACCTTCCTTGAGACTTGGGTGGCCTTTCCCTTCTCTGCATCTTGAGCCCTCCTCTCCTCAAGCCTAGCCGTTTGCATGGC
This sequence comes from Podarcis melisellensis, assembly GCF_964234715.1. Classification (NCBI taxonomy): domain Eukaryota; kingdom Metazoa; phylum Chordata; class Lepidosauria; order Squamata; family Lacertidae; genus Podarcis; species Podarcis melisellensis. The sequence continues at coordinate 104,636,152 of NC_138531.1, read as the reverse complement.
TAACTGAACCTCCAACATCCTGTACCTTTCTTCCAGGCTTGGAACGGCTGCAGCTGCTCCCCCATCTCCGGCTCCGGCTGGGTTGCTCATGATGCCTCTCCTTGCACAAGCGCTTTCAGGGTCTGTCGGATTGCTGTGATGGGACAATGAGCTACTTGTGCGTAAAAGGGTTGGTCCCTCAGAGTTTGCTCAGCGTAGCAAAGCTCTGCCTTGAGCGGAGCCCTTTGACATGGCTCCGTCAGTCGCTGGTAGTATCCGACAGTGGGCGCCTGCGGAAACGCTTCCAGCATAAAAGCTGCTTAACGGAAACACGTCTCCTGGATTCCCTGCATGACAGTTTCCGGTGAGGGGTGGGGGTTCCTAAAGGGGGCCTTGATACCTCTTCGCTGTTCTCACTGGAAGTGTCCCAGAGCCTCTCCTCCGATTCCCTTCCCCTTGGAGCTCCTGCTCCCCCCCTACTGGTTCCCTCTTCTGCTGCAGAGTCTCTCCTATTCTCCTGGAGCCCTACCGCCACCTGTTCTTCCGATGGCAATTTCCTGACACGTAGGTAATATAAGCAGGAGGCTTGGAAGGAGTCATACGCTGCACTATTCCCATTGAAGCGTGGGGGGGGGGGACTAGGTTTTTTGCAGTTTGCCTACCGGATAAGTCGGAGAGCTCTCTTGCCTGTTCTCCCGTCACTCCTTCCAGTCATGCTAATATTAATTCTTGATTCTCTGCCCAGAGAATTTGTGTAGGATCCACTGCTGTTGGAGCCTCCAAACTGCCGCTCCTTGCCCAGCTTGCATATCCACGGGCTGCTGCTGTCGCTTTTCAGCCATCCTTGCTTAATTATCTGATGGGCTTTTGTTCTCAGCAGCAGTTGAGTTGAGTCATGCTGTAGTGGCAGCAATAATCGAACATGTACAGTCAATTAAAAGTTGGTGTTATTCCTGAAAAAACATGCCTCTTGTCCGGAGCTCTCTGCCCCCATGACTTATGGCTACCCTTATGATGACTCAACTAAATCCTCAGCGTTGTTTCTCTTCCTCCAGAAACAACTTGTGAAGACAAATCTCTTCTGTCGCTTCTATGATGTCAATTTCCCCTTTTCTTGTACCCCTTCTCTTCTGCGTTCCTGCACTCTGAAGGGCTTGGAAACTGGCCCAGACAAGCTATTGTCTGATAACTCCTGTATTTCTCTAGGCTGTGACCTCCCCCCTGTACTTTCCTCTGTGTTTCCCATAACAATCCTCCCTTCGTCCCCTGGGCAGCCATTCAAGTCTGGCAGCTGCTGTTGCTCGCTTGTTGGCTCCAGCCTGACAAATACAGATAACTGAACAAACTTTGTTGCATTACATTCTTGATTAAATTATCTTTCCATTGATAAATAATTTCACAATATTATTAATAATACCTTTATTGTCATTGTACAACCTGTGTACAATGAAATTAAATGAGCCTCCCTCCCAAAGTGGTGTTATGAGCCACCAAACCTCTGAAATACACTTTCCCCCAAAAGGCTTCTACAATTTTACCACTACTGTATATCAAACAAAGCAACATTCAACAACCATTAGAATCTAATAATAAATATGTTGGTTAATGCCCAAAATAATAAATATGTTGCCTATAACATTTGATAGAATACAGGTAATTACATTCTTGATTAAATTATCTTTCCATTGATACATAACTTTATGATATTACTAAAAAAAAAGCAGGGTTATGAGCCATCAAACCTCTGAAATATACTTTTTTCCGCAATTTTACCACTACTGTACATCAAACAAAGCAACATTCAACAACCCAACAAAATCTAATAACAAATACATTGGTTAATGACGAACCACAAAGGTAATGAACACACACCCAACTCCCTTCAGTTCTTCTTCATTTGCTCCTGAGGCTCTAATCCCTTTTTGTCTCCATTGCAGATTGTGATGAATTGGAAATCAAGAACAAGGATGAACACGACAAAATCCCCAGAGAGGAGAAGCCATGTAAGAATTAGGAGTGTGGAGAGAGCTGCAGTCAGAGCTCCCATTCCACTTCCCAACAAAGAAATCTCAATGGAAAGAAACCCTATCAGTGCATGGAATGTGGAAAGAGCTTCAGTCAGAACTCCAATCTCACTAAGCATCAGAAAATTCATACAGGGGAGAAACCCTATCAGTGCGTGGAATGCGGAAAGAGCTTCAGTCAGAGCTCTGATCTCACTAATCATCACAGAATTCATACAGGGGAGAAACCCTATCAGTGTGGGGAATGTGGAAAGAGCTTCAGTCAGAGCTCTGATCTCAATTCCCTTAAAAAAATCATACAGGGGAGAAACCCTTTCAGTGCATGGAATGTAGAAAGACCTTCAGGAAGAGCTCCCATCTCACTTCTCATCAAAGAATTCATACAGGGGAGAAACCCTTTCAGTGCGTGGAATGTGGAAAGAGCTTCAGTCACAGCCAAAGTCTGACTTCCCATCAAAGAATTCATACAGGGGAGAAACCCTATCAGTGTGTGGAATGTGGAAAGAGCTTCAGTTACAGCCAAAGTCTGACTTCCCATCAAAAAATTCATACAGGGGAGAAACCCTATGAGTGCATGGAATGTGGAAAGACCTTCAGTCGAAACGACTATCTCACTTCCCATCAAAGAATTCATACAGGGGAGAAACCATATCAGTGCATGGAATGTGGAAAGAGCTTTAGTCGGAGCTACTCTCTCACTTGCCATCAAAGAGTTCATATTGGGGAGACATCCTTCATTATATAGCTTTAGGAGACAAGGAAATCTGCACTTTTTTAACCAGGCCTTTGGCTGATTGATATCTAATGTCCTTTTAAGATGTGGTGAGAAGAGGGTTACACATGCGTATTTTGTCTTTTTATATTGTGTTTTTCTTCTATGTTGTAATCTTCCTGACACGTGGCAACAGGAGTCAAACTTTAGAGGCTGAAGGTTTTTGCCCCCCAATAAAACATTTGAGGGGGGCACACCCCAAGTTTGTAGGCATTGCCATTCCAATGGCATGCATGCATCATGTGATTTATTGTGCAAAGCAGGTCTTACCTGGCCCCCCACCAATATTTCATTCAATTCAGCACCACTGGGTCGAGTGGTATACAAATTAAATAAATACATAAATTGCCTTCGTTTGCACATGTTCCAGCTTGTCAATATCCTTATTCATTATCATTTTTAAAATTTATGTACCCTTCACCTGAAGATTTCACAACATAAACACAAAGGATGAAAGCATGGCTTTCTCAAAAACAAGTAAATCCAGAGAAATCTCTCCTCCCCTTTTTTTGGATGGAGTTATAAACTTTGTTGATCAGGGGAGAGCTGTGGAAATAGTGCGTCTTGATATCAGTAGGGCTTTTGACAACATCCCCTGTGATCTTTCTGTGAGGAAGCTGTTAAAATGTGGGCTGAATGAGGAAACTGTTAGGTGGATTTGACTGACCGAACCCAAACAGTCTTCCTTCATGGTTCCTCATCATCCTGGGAAAAGTGACAAGAGGGGTGCTGCAGGGTACTGTCCTGGGCCCCTTCTTCTTCAACGTATTTGTAAATGACTTGGATGAAGAAACTGAGGGGGTGCCCATCACATTTGCAGATGACACCAAATGTGGAGCGGAGGCCAATGTTGCAGAAGGCCGAATCAGATCAAGGACAGGAATAGTACCACTTTATTCTGCCTTGATCCCACCTTGAATACTGGGTTAAGTTCTGGGCACCACAAGTTAAGTACCTTAAATTTTGGTTACCTGGAGAAATCAAGAAGGTGGGGGGACACAATCCGTATTCCTTTTATAACATGTGGCCAATGTTTATTGAATACATATATTGTTGAGACTGTCGTAGGAATCCACCCAGCACTCAGTAATTTTTAATAAACATTAAATGTGGGATGTGTAAGCACTAACCCCCACCCCACCCCGATCTCTCAGAGTGAAAATACCTCTGAGGGCGGGATCAGCTAATAGGATAGCTTGAAGAACTGGGTCAATCACTAGCCCTGTATATATATAGAGAGAACCATTGTATATATATGGATAATCAGTTGTGACGGCAGTGAGACACGCAGGAGTGCAGTTCATTTATAAAGTTGGTTTTATTCCAAGAGAAGAACAGATTACCAGGATCTCTTCTCCCGTGAGCTGGTCACCATTACGATGATGACTCAACTAAGTTCTCAGTGTCACGTTTCATCCTACAAATGCAACGTGGGAGGAAACTTCTCTTCGTACTCTGTGACAAATTGTGTCCTTTTTCCTGTAACCCCCCTACGCTCTTGAATACTCGGAGGCTGGCCAGCCATGTATGAGAGGCTATCTGTGGAGTTTGGCCTTTCACCTACATTCTGGGAGAGTGTTTCCATGATAACCCCCCCTCCTTTTGCTCTGGGCCATCTTCCAACCCTGGCAGCTGCTTGGACTCTGACAGAGGTGTTGAAAACAAATGAAATTAGAGACAAGTGGGAATTTCCTGAAGGTATTTCCTTCTCCTACAAAGATAGAAGAAAGATAGAAGAAAGACTTTTAGATCCCCAGAATTTGGAAAATTTTGGCGGAAATACAAAATAGACCTGGGAGGGGGTACAGCTCAAGAAAGAGAAGAAAGTGAACAAGGACAGGAAAGTCCAGGAGGATAAGAAAAGAAGCAGAGTTTCCCACAACTATATTATTGTACTTAATTGCAGTTCCGTATTTGATGTTGATATTTGACTTTGTGTCTAATAAAGATTAATGAATTTGAACATTATATCCTGGAACATCAATGGTTTGAACAATAAGGTAAAAAGGAATAAAAGTGAGCGGATCTTAAAAAAGAAAAATTGGGACATCATTGGTCTCCATGAAACACATATAGCTAAGAAACATGACAGAGTTTTCATAGATAAGAAATTAGGAACAGAATACATAGCTTCAGATGTTTCCAAAAAGAGAGGAATAGTTATATATATATATAAACCAAAAGAGATGCAAAAATACCACTTAAAGATGACGAAGGAAGAATGTTAGGAATACAATTGACAAAAGGCAGAGAAGAAATAATTTTGGTGGGGGTATACGCACCAAGAGGAAATAAAACAAACTTCAAAAACAACCTTGAAGATAAGCTATTAGAATACAGTAATGACAGTAATGATCATCATGGGAGACTTCAACAGAGTAACATCCCTGGCTCTAGATAGAATGGAGAGAGATGTAACCTCAAGAAAAGGGAAGTTCCCAATAACATTTAATCAATTGGTAGAAGATCTGAACTTAAAAGATGCTTGGAGAGAGAAACAGAGAAGGGACAGACAATATACCTTCTATGCATATGCTAAAAAATCAGATGCAATCCAGACTTCAAATAATCTAATACCTTTTTGAAGAAAAATTGAGATCCTCCCGAAAATGATATCAGACCATAATCTGGTAATGATGGAACTAAAATATAATAAAATTAAAAACAGAAGTTGGAGGTTGAATGGAAGATTATTAAATGATGAGAAAATATTAGAGATAACCAGATAGTCCTAGAAAGAACAGGGATCTTAGATTTGGAAAGCTACAATAATAGGTTTGGATGACACACCTATTTAGGTTACAATAAGAGCAAAGCCCATACAGATTTCAACAACCATATTATAAGAAATGCCTTGTATAAAGTTTGGATAAAACGCCAGCCGCTCTTGGAACCATTGACACCCTGGCGGCTGTCCCTGCTTGAAGCCCATGCGGTGAAAATTTATAATATACAAATATTAAAAAACGACCAAGGGAGAGTCATAGTGGTACAGGTTGCGGTGCAAGGCTAAACAAATTTATTGATAGGAATTTATGCTCCAAATGAAAAATAAATCAGAATTTTATGAAAAGTTGGAGAATGATTTAATGGAATTTGCAGATCTAGAAATGATTATGATGGGTGATCTGAACAGAGTGATGTCATTGGAAATGGACAGAACTGTGAGGAGAACCTGAGCTTACAGGGTTAAACAGCTCAGAGTGTACGCCCTGCCCACTGTGGGGTGGGGGGAGATTCTGCGTCACATCCGAGAGTCTCAACCCTTTGTTTCCCTCTCTACTTTCGCTTTTGAAGAGAGCGGACGTGTTTTCACGATGCTGCTTGCTGTGATAGACAACAGATAGTTTCTGCTGTAATAAAGCTGCTTTTAGTTAATAGTAAGCTCTGTGTGAGTCTCTGTCTCAGCACACTGAAGAAGCACTGAAGGCTGCAGTTTTCTCTGACCGCTGCCGGACTCTGCTTTTGCTCAGAGGATTGGAATGCGGACTTTAGAGAATGCCGAGGCCTGGAGCAGAGCTGCACAGAGGGAGCGCACCGGGCACCAGGCTTATCTGAGCAATAAATCAATCTCAGAAGAACAATTAGGAAAAAGGATACTAAGGAGGGTAGGCTTCCAAAAACTTTCTTTGAATTGGTTCACAATTTCAATTTGATAGATATTCGGAGAACCAAACATTGGTTAGATAGAGAATTCACATTTCATTCTGATGTATACGAAAGCAGTTCAAGAATCCATACGATATGGGTGTCTAAAGAATTAAAATTGAAGGTAAGAAAAATACAGATACAGTGGTACCTCAGGTTAAGTACTTAATTCATTCCGGAGGTCCGTTCTTAACCTGAAACTGTTCTTAACCTGAAGCACCGCTTTAGCTAATGGGGCCTCCTGTTGCTGCTGCACCGTCAGAGCACAATTTCTGTTCTCATCCTGAAGCAAAGTTCTTAACCTGAAGCACTATTTCAGGGTTAGCGGAGTCTGTAACCTGAAGCGTATGTAACCTGGGTGTTAATGATCACTACAGCAGGAGCCAAGTGCCTGGCATGGATGAGGCCTCATTCTGGCCTTCTGCTTCACTGAGCAAATGTGACAAAGGTCAGGGCTCCTTGGGGGGGGGCATAGAATTTCCCCAGAATCACGGACTCATGAGAGGGTTGCCCCACAGGCCTAGACTGGAGCCACTCTGTTCCTCATCCAGCGGGCTTTGGCACGGCCCTGCTGACTCGTGCAGAGGTGGCCGCCTTCAACGGGACATTCTGGGATCCAAACAGAAGCTGGGATCGGCTGCTGGGATCCAGCCTGTCCCACTTTGAACAGGACAGTTGTGGGCTATCCATTCTGGCCCTCTGCTCCACTGAGCAAATGCAATAGAAGCCGAGGCTCCGGGGCGGATGGTGGGGATTGTAGAGTTGAAAGGGAGCCCCAGGGTTCTGTGGTCTAAGGCAGTGTTTCCCAACCGGTGTTCCGCGGCACACTAGTGTGCCGCGAGACGTTGCCTGGTGTGCCGTGGGAGGGAGTCGGGCGAGTCGGGCGGCGGGAGCGCAAGGCTTGCGGCCGGCAGCCGGCAGCACAGAGCACGGGGCACCAGCTCCGCGCTGGTGTCGGCAAGCCTTGCGCACCCGGGGGATCTCCCCCCGAGAGCGCAAGGCTTGCGGGCGGCAGCCGGCAGCACGGGGCACGGGGCACCAGCTCCGCGCTGGTGTCAGCAAGCCTTGCGCACCCGGGGGGATCTCCCCCCGAGAGCGCAAGGCTTGCGGGCGGCAGCTGGCAGCACGGAGCACGGGGCGCCCTTTGGAGGACGCCCCGTGCTCCGCGCTCGTGTTGGCAAGCCTTGCGCACCCGGGGGATCTCCCCTAGGAGCACAAGGCTTGCGGGCGGCAGCTGGCAGCACGGAGCACGGGGCGCCCTTCGGAGGACGCCCCGTGCTCCGCGCTCGTGTTGGCAAGCCTTGCGCACCCGGGGGATCTCCCCCAGGAGCGCAAGGCTTGCGGGCGGCAGCTGGCAGCACGGAGCACGGGGCGCCCTTCGGAGGACGCCCCGTGCTCCGCGATCGTGTTGGCAAGCCTTGCGCACCCGGGGGATCTCCCCCCGGGAGCGCAAGGCTTGCGGGCGGCAGCTGGCAGCTCGTGTTGGCAAGCCTTGCGCACCCGGGGTCGCGTGGGGCGCCCTGAAACAGAGGGTTCCCCATGCTGCGGACTGTAGCCTGCCGCCCAACGCAGACAGGCAGACATGGGCCAGCCCCACAAGCTCAGGGGACAGCGGGGAGGTGCAGCACCGCCATCCACTGTTCCCCGACCTGGTTTTTCCTTTATTTCCCCCCCCCCCAAAAAAGTAGGTGCGTCTTATTTCATAATAAAGTAATTATAAAATACTTTCTTTGTGTTTATTTGATGCCTATTAAAGAGAGTTACTTTATATATAGTCAATATAGGCACAGAGTTAATTTTTTAAACATTTTCTAATGGTGGTGTGCCTCGAGATTTTTTTCATGAAACAAGTGTGCCTTTGCCCAAAAAAGGTTGGGAAACACTGGTCTAAGGTTACCAGATTTTTTTCAAAGAATCCAGGGACACTTCTTTTTTCTTTTTTCTTTTTTGAAAAGGGGGGAGGGAGTTATTTTTTAAAAGTTATTTTAATTTCCCCCCCAGAAGTAGTGTCTTCTCTTCTGTGATCTCCTCTGTCACACGGCCTTCCTCTGGGCCCTGGCCTGCTCTCTTGTAATGCTAGCTGCCCTGGAGTAGCCTCAGGTCCGGACTGGGCTCCTCCACGTGTCCTTGCCCTCCTGGTGCTCTCCTACCTGTCCTTGGAGGTGGCAGCTGTGGTATGGCAAGGTTGGGGCTCCCCTCTTTTTTCTCCTTCCTCTTTCTCTTTCTCTCTCTTCCTTCTCCTTCTCCTCTCCTCCTTCTCCCTGCCTTGGCTCCGGCATTTTCATGGTCCTGGAGCACCGCTTGGCAGTCGGACTGCTGGCCGGGTGCTCTTGCTCCCGGCTTGATTTGGGTCATGGGGGGAGCAGCGGTTCCCCCAGTTGACCTGCTGGGGGTCCTCGGTTCCCCCTTGGCAGTGGCACCCGCCATTTTGCCTCACTGGAAGTTCCCATATGATGTGTCTTGTGCTGCTGAACCAATCATGCAACATTCATTCCCTACTAATAAATCTACAACACTTAAAACATAAATCCTGGGACATTAAATGAAATCCCGGGAAATTCCAGGGATAGATTTTGTCCAGGGACAGTTGCGTGAATCTGGGGACTGTCCCCGGGAAACAGGGACGTCTGTTAACCACACTCTAGTCCAACCCCCTGCGTTGCAGGAATTTCAGCTCTGAATGTGCCTTGGGAGCCCTGGGCTGGGTTTCCCCAGCTACTCTGGGCAGCTCCCAAACAGAACACAAAAGAACCAACAACAACTTGATAGCAATCACATAACACACTGACAATTTTTTTTAAAAAAAAAATCCTTCCTGTAGCACCTTAGAGACCAACTAAATTTGTTATTGGTATGAGCTTTCGTGTGCATGCACACTTCTTCAGATACTAGCTCCTACCAATAACAAACTTAGTTGCTCTCTAAGGTGCTACTGGAAGGATTTTTTTTATTTTGTTTCGACTAAGGCAGATCAACACAGCTACCTACCTGTAACACTGACAAAAGTCAACCTAAGTAAGTTTGCTCCCTTTTTCTGGTTATTTGGCTATGACTTTTTATTGAATACAGATAATTGAACAAATTTTGTTGCATTACATTTTTGATTATATTATCTTTCCATTGATAAATAATTTCACGATATTACTACAAAAGAAATTCTGTTATGAGCCGGTGTTATAAGCCATCAAACCTCTGAAATACACCTTCCCCCAAAAGTCTTCTACAATTTTGGCCACTACTGTATATTAAAAAAAGCAACATTCAACAACCATAGGAATCTAATAATAAATATGTTGGTTAATGACAGACAACAAAGGCAATGAACACACACCAAACTGCCTTCAGTTCTCCTTCATTTGTTCCTGAGGCTCAAATCTCTTTTTGCCTCCATTGCAGATTGTGATGAATTGCAGATCGCGAACAAGGATGAACACGACAAAATCCCCAGAGAGGAGAAGCCACGTGAGAATTTGGATTGTGGAGACAGCTGCAGTCAGAGCTCCCATTCCAGTTCCCAACAAAGAAATCTCATTGGAAAGAAACACTATCAGTGCGTGGAATGTGGAAAGAGCTTCAGTCAGAACTCCAATCTCATTAAGCATCAGAAAATTCATACAGGGGAGAAACCCTATCAGTGTGGGGAATGTGGGAAGAGCTTCAGTCACAGCCACAATCTCACTTCCCATAAAAGAATTCATACAGGGGAGAAACCCTATCAGTGTGTGGAGTGTGGAAAGAGCTTCAGTCACAGCCAAAGTCTGACTTCCCATCAACGAATTCATACAGGTGATAAACCCTATCAGTGTGGGGAATGTGGAAAGAGTTTCAGTCTGAGCTCCAGTCTCACTTCCCATCAGAGAATTCATACAGGGGAGAAACCATATCAATGTGTGGAATGTGGGAAGAGGTTCAGTCAGAGCTGTGATCTCACTAAGCATCACAGAATTCATACAGGGGAGAAACCCCATCAGTGTGGGGAATGTGGAAAGAGCTTTAGTCGGAGCTACTCTCTCACTTCCCATCACAGAATTCATACAGGGGAGAAACCCTATCAGTGTGTGGAATGTGGGAAGAACTTCACTGATAGCTCCCATCTCACTTCCCATCACAAAATTCATACAAGGGAGAAACCCTATCAGTGTGTGGAATGTGGAAAGAGCTTTAGTCGGAGCTACTCTCTCACTTCCCATCAAAGAATCCATACAAAGGTTGGAAAAACCATTATACAGCTTTAGGAGACAGGAAAATCAGCACCTTTTAAACCAGGCCTTTGGCTGATTGACATGTGATGTCCTTTTAAAACGTGGTGGGGAGGGGGGGTTACAGATGTGTATTGTGTTTTTATATTGTGCTTTTATGTTGTAACCATCCTTAGACCTGTGGGTGCAGGGGTTAGGAGCCTACCTTAGAGGCCGAGGGGTCTTTGCCCCCCAATAATATATTTGAAGGTGCCACACCCACAGTTGATAGGCATTGACATTCCAATGGCATGCATGCATCATGTGATTGATTGTGCTCTGCGGGCCTTACCTGATCCCCCCACCAATATTTTATTCAATTCAGCACTACTGGGTCGAATATTATACAAATTAAATAAAGACATAAATCGCCTTCCTTTGCACATGTTCCAGCTTGTCAATATCCTTATTTATTATCATTTTTAATATTATGTGCCCTTCATCTGAAGATTTCACAATATAAACATACTAGATGAAAGCATGGCTTTCTCAAAAACAAATAAAGCCAGAGAAATCTCTCCTCCCCCTTTTTTGGATGGAGTTACAAACTTTGTTGATCAGGGGAGAGCTGTGGAAATAGTGCATCTTGATTTCAGTAAGGCTACTGACAAAGTGCCCCCATGAAATATTTACTTGGAAGCTGGTAATATGTGAGCTGAACAAGGTAACTGTTAGGTGGATTTGACTAACCAAACCCGAACAGTCTTCCTTCATGGTTCCTCATCATCCTGGGAAATGTGACAAGAGGGCTGCTGCAGGGTTCTGTCCTGGGCCCGTTGTTGTTCAACGTCTATAAAAATGACTTGCATGAAGGAAGTGAGGGGGTGCTCATCCCATTTGCAGACGACACCAAATGGGGAGCACAGGTCAATGTGGCAGAAGGCATGTATTTTTAATACTGTTGTAGGAATCCACCCAGCACTCAGTAATTGTTATTAAACATTAAATATGGGGTGCTTAAGCACTACCCACCCCCGATCTCTCAGAGTGAAAATACCTCTGTGGGCGGGATCGACAAATAGGATAGCTTGAAGAACACACCAGCCCTGTGTGTACCTAGAGAGAACCTCTGTATATATAGGGATAGTAAGTTGTCATCGCAGTGAGTCGTGCACGAGTGCAGTTCATTTATAAAGTTGGTTTTATTCCAAGAAAAGAACAGATTACCAGGAGCTCCTCTCCCACAAGCTGGTTGCCATTACGATGATGACTCAACTAAGTTCTCAGTGTCACGTTTCATCCTACAAATGCAACGTGGGAGGAACCTTCTCTTCATACTCTGTGACAAATCACATCCTTTTTCCTGCTCTTGAATACTCAAAGGCTGGCCCGCCATTTCTGAGAGGCTATCAGTGGAGTTCGGCCTTTCACCTACATTCTGGGAGAGTCTTTCCATGACAACCTCCCCCCCTCTTTGCTCTGGGCCATCTTCCAACCCTGGCAACTGCTTAGAATCAGAAGCTTCCTGTATCCTGACATCAGTGTTTATATAGAGAAGAAATAAAAATGTCTACTAATACCAAGAAAGGACAGCCAAACCCAACACTCCTTACTTTAATGGCAAGATGCCGCTCCGTAGTGTTTGAGCTTCTTGTGGTGGTTTTTAAAAAAGAAGAAGCAGAGTAAAAAGAACAGGACTTTGAAAGGGGGGAGCTGCTGAGCTGCCTGCTGCTGCCTGTGTGCTAAAAATTTTGTGGACTGTGACTGGCTGACTTGACCTTGACACTTTGGAATAGTTACGGCTAATGGGGTAGATAAACCTGAGAAAAGCAAAGTTAAAGACAAAAGAGGCTCCAAAGACCAACCTTTGAAGAGTCAGTGATGCATATGTTAACAGAAATAAGAACAGATTTTAAAGGAACCCAGCAGAATGTACAGGAGCTAAAACAAGAATTTGCAGATTTGAAATCAGGTTTTCAAGAGGTCAGGGAAGAAGTTGCTGGTCACGGAAAAAAGACTGATGGAATTGGAAACAGTGAGAGTACTTGATGTGGAGAGGACCCAACAGGAGGCGCTTAATGCAATTGCCTTCTTACAGATGAAGGAACGTGAGAACCAACTGAGAGTGAGAGGCACACCTCAATTGGAACAAGATAATCTTAAGGATTGGCTAATTGAGGAGTTTACAGCCTGCTGGGATCTGGAAAAAGATGAGTTAAGTTCCTGGATTGAGATGGCCTATAGGCCATCTAAGAAAGATTCAAAAGTGGTATATGACTGTATACTGGTTTTCAAGACAAAGGAACAGAGAGACAGGATTTTGAGCCTACATTACAAAAAAAGTCTGAAGATAAAAGACAAGCCAATTGTTTTGTTCAAGGAGATTCCAAAACACTTTTTGAATTTAAGGAACAATTACGTGGACCTGGCTGGAGCTCTGAGAAGGAAGAATATCTTCTTCAGGTGGGAGTTCCCAGAGGTCCTCTCCTTCAAATTTCAAGGAAGGAAACAAAGAATTAAGACCGTTGAAGAAAAAATGAGGGTTTTTTTGGGGGAAACATTGAGGAACTTGGATTGGAAAGTCCAAAGGCATCAGGGGCAGGTACGGGGGCTCCCTAATATCACAAGATGGCACTGAGAATTTACTCTTGGAATGTTAACAGCTTGAACTCACGACTAAAAAGGAACCAAGTGTATCATGTGTTAGCAAAACAGTATTTGGATATAATTTGTCTGCAAGAAACTCATATCACCAGATTACATAGAAAAATACTTCAGAATAAAAGACTTGGACAGGAATTCATTTCATCGGACAAAGTGAAGAAAAGAGGAGTGGTCTTCTATTAAAGTAAAATGGAATCCTAGGATGTTGTTTAAAGATGAGGATGGAAGATATATTGCAGTAGAAGTCAAGGCAGAAGGCGAGAAATATTTGCTCTTGGGAATTTATGCACCAAATGATGGCAAAGCGGAATTTTTTAAGAATCTGGAAACAAGACTTCTGGATTATATGGATTACAGATAGATTTTGATGGGAGATTTGAATGGTGTCGCATCAACGCTTATGGATAGAACACAGAGACAGAAAGTTATGAATTCTGGCAGACTACCGAAGGTCTTTTTTGAAATGGTGGACCAATTTGATCTGTCAGACATATGGAGAGTAAGAAATCCAACAGAAAAAGCCTTCACATTCTATTCCGATGCAAATCAATCATTCTCAAGAAGTGACTATTTATGGATATCCAGAGACATTGTTCCCAGAGTAACAAAGTTGAAATATGCCCAAAGACTTGCTCTGATCATAATGCTGTGTTTTTGGAAATGAAAATATTTCTGCAGGGATCCTTCAGATGGAGAATGAATGATGATTTGTTGAGGAATGAACAGGCAACTGGGAAAGCCCAAAAGACTCTTAAAGATTACTTTCAGATACGGAATAAGAAAATAGACAATATTTTGTCTCAATTAAAAGATAGAAGAATTTGAGATGTAACCCAAAGAACCAGCAGATCCAAAAGGAAAGTAAAGCTTTACAGATTCAGTATTCCCAGAGTATAAACCAGGAAATAGAATGGAAAATAAGGATGATAAGACAAAGGAATTTTATATCTGCAAATACATGTGGAAAACTGCCTGCTTGACAATTAAAAAAGAGACAGAAACAAAGTACTATTACTATTATTGTATCAGAAGGAAGTCCGTGGAGAACCCTGCAGAGATAAGAAGATGCTTTCAGAAGTGTTATAAACAGCTGTATAAAAGTGGAAATGAAGATAAAGATAAAATTGAGCAATTTAAATGGATTGCAAAAAATTCCCCAAAATAAAAAGATCCTGCTTAATGGATTGATTACAAGACAAGTGGTTGAGAATGCAATAAATCAGATGCAGCTAGGCAAATCACCAGGGCCAGATGGTTTGTCAGCAAAGTACTATAAGACCATGAAAGACTGGCTTATTCAGCCATTGATGGACATATGCAACAAGATATTAAGAGGGGACAAAGCACCTGAAACCTGGAAAGAAGCTTTTATAACCCTGATGCCAAAACCAGATCAAGATAGATCCAATGTGAAAAATTATAGACCAATCTCACTACTCAAAGTGGATTACAAAATTTTTGCTAACCTTTTGGCCAATTGGTTGAAGAAGGTCCTAACAGATTATATTCACAAGGATCAGGCAGGATTTCTGCCTGGGAGACATATGAAAGATAATATTAGGAATATAATCGATGTGTTAGAAAGGTTGGATGTTAAAAAAAACCTCTAAAGCGATGTTAATGTTTATTCTGAGAAGGCCTTTGATAATGTTTCATGGAGTTTTATGAAAAGGAATTTAGAAAGTATTGAGGTTGGACAAGAATTTTTAAATGGTATTAATGCAATCTATTTTGAACAAAAAGCTAAAATTATAGTTAATAATGTGGTTTCAGAAGAAATTAGAATTGAGAAAGGAACCAGGCAAGGGTGCCCACTTTCCCCTCTGCTTTTTATTTCGGTCTTGGAGGTTTTGCGAAATATGCTAAGAAAAGAGGAGGAGGTTAAAGGAATAACAGTAGGCTCTAAACAATATATAGTAGTACCTCGGGTTAAGTACTTAATTCATTCCAGAGGTTCGTACTTAACCTGGAATGTAAGAACCATGAACCTGGGTAAGTTGGAGGTGGCCAAAATAAATATTGACATCCTGGGCATCAGTGAACTAAAATGGACGGGAATGGGTGAATTCAGTTCGGATGGCCATCATATCTACTACTGTGGGCAAGAAACCCGTAAAAGAAATGGAGTGGCCCTCATAGTCAACAAAAGAGTGGCGAAGGCTATACTGGGATGCAATCTCAAAAATGATAGAATGATCTTGATACGAATCCAAGGCAGACCTTTTAACATCACAGTAATCCAAGTTTATGCACCAACTTCTGGTGCTGAAGAAACTGAAATTGACCAATTCTATGAAGACTTACACCTTATAGAAGTGACACCAAAGAAGGATGTTCTTCTCATTATAGGGGATTGGAATGCTAAAGTAGGGAGTCAAGAGATAAAAGGAACAACTGGCAGGTTTGGCCTTGGAGATCAAAACGAAGCAGGGCAAAGGCTAATAGAGTTCTGTCAAGAGAACAAGCTGGTCATCACAAACACGCTTTCCCAACAACACAAGAGACGACTCTACACATGGACATCACCAGATGGGCAGCATCGAAATCAGATTGATTATATTCTCTGCAGCCAAAGATGGAGAGGCTCGATACAGTCAGCAAAAACAAGACCTGGAGCTGACTGTGGCTCAGATCATCAGCTTCTTATAGCAAAATTCAAGCTTAAACTGAAGAAAGTAGGAAAAACCACTGGGCCGGTAAGATACAATCTAAGTCAAATCCCTTATGAATACACAGTGGAAGTGAGGAACAGGTTTAAGGATTTAGATTTGGTGGACAGAGTGCCTGAAGAACTATGGATGGTGGCTCGTAACATGATACAGGAGGCAGCAACGAAAACCATCCCAATGAAAAGGAAATGCAAGAAAGCAAAGTGGCTGTCCAACGAGGCCTTACAAATAGCGGGGGAGAGAAGGCAAGCAAAATGCGAGGGAGATGGTGAAAGATACAGGAAATTGAATGCAGATTTCCAAAGAATAGCAAGGAGAGACAAGAAGACCTTCTTAAACGAGCAATGCAAAGAAATAGAGGAAAGCAATAGAATGGGAAGAACCAGAGATCTGTTCAAGAAAATTGGAGATATGAAAGGAACATTTCGTACAAAGATTTCCATAATAAAGGACAAAAGTGGAAAGGACCTAACAGAAGCAGAAGACATCAAGAAGAGGTGGCAAGAATACACAGAGGAATTATACCAGAAAGAAATGGATGTCCCGTATACCCCAGGTAGTGTGGTTGCTGACCTTGAGCCAGACATCCTGGAGAGTGAAGTCAAATGGGCCTTAGAAAGCATTGCAAATAACAAGGCCAGTGGAAGTGATGGTATTCCAGCTGAACTATTTAAAATTTTAAACAATGATGCTGTCAAGGTGCTACACTCAATATGCCAGCAAATTTGGAAAACTCAGCAGTGGCCAGAGGATTGGAGAAAACCAGTCTACATCCCAATCCCAAAGAAGGGCAGTGCCAAAGAATGCTCCAACTACCGCACAATTGCACTCATTTCACATGCTAGCAAGGTTATGCTTAAAATTCTACAAGGAAGGCTTAAGCAGTATGTGGACCGAGAACTCCCAGAAGTGCAAGCTGGATTTAGAAGAGGCAGAGGAACCAGAGACCAAATTGCAAACATGCGCTGGATTATGGAGAAAGCTAGAGAGTTCCAGAAAGACATCTACATCATTGACTATGCAAAAGCCTTTGACTGTGTCGACCACGGCAAACAATGGCAAGTTCTTAAAGAAATGGGAGTGCCTGATCACCTCATCTGTCTCCTGAGAAATCTCTATGTGGCACAAGAAGCTACAGTTAGAACTGGATATGGAACAACTGATTGGTTCAAAATTGGGAAAAGAGTACGGCAAGGCTGTATATTGTCTCCCTGCTTATTTAACTTATATGCAGAATTCATCATGCGAAAGGCTGGGCTGGATGAATCCCTAGCCGGAATTAAGATTGCCGGAAGAAATATCAACAACCTCAGATATGCAGATGACACAACCTTGATGGCAGAAAGTGAGGAGGAATTAAAGAACCTTTTAATGAGGGTGAAAGAGGAGAGCGCAAAATATGGTCTGAAGCTCAACATCAAAAAAACGAAGATCATGGCCACTGGTCCCATCACCTCCTGGCAAATAGAAGGGGAAGAAATGGAGGTAGTGAGAGATTTTACCTTCTTGGGCTCAATGATCACTGCAGATGGTGACAGCAGTCACGAAATTAAAAAACGCCTGCTTCTTGGGAGAAGGGCAATGACAGGCCTAGATAGCATCTTGAGAAGTAGAGACATCACCTTGCCAACAAAGGTTTGTATAGTTAAAGCTATGGTTTTCCCAGTAGTGATGTATGGAAGTAAGAGCTGGACCATAAAGAAGGCTGATCGCCGAAGAATTATGGTGCTGGAGGAGACTCTTGAGAATCCCATGGACTGCAAGAAGATCAAACCTCTCCATACTGAAGGAAATCAACCCTGAGTGCTCACTGGAAGGACAGATTGTGAAGCTGAGGCTCCAGTACTTTGGCCACCTCGTGAGAAGAGAAGACTCCCTGGAGAAGACCCTGATGTTGGGAAAGATGGAGGGCACAAGGAGAAGGGGGCGACAGAGGACGAGATGGTTGGATAGTGTTTTCGAGGTTACCAGCATGAGTTTGGCCAAACTGCGGGAGGCAGTGGAGGACAGAGGTGCCTGGCGTTCTCTGGTCCATGGGGTCACGAAGAGTCGGACACGACTAAACGACTAAACAACATCATATCACCCCTTAACCTCCTCTTCTCCAGGCTAAACATGCCCAGCTCCCTTAGCCGTTCCTCATAAGGCATCGTTTCCAGGCCTTTGACCATTTGGGTTGCCTTCCTTTGGACACGTTCCAGTTTGTCAGTGTCCTCCTTGAACTGTGGTGCCCAGAACTGGACACAGTACTCCAGGTGAGGTCTGACCAGAGCAGAATACAGTGGCACTATTACTTCCCTTGATCTAGATGCTATACTCCTATTGATGCAGCCCAGAATTGCATTGGCTTTTTTAGCTGCCGCGTCACACTGTTGGCTCATGTCAAGTTTGTGGTCAACCAAGACTCCTAGATCCTTTTCACATGTACTGCTCTCAAGCCAGGTGTCACCCATCTTGTATTTGTGCCTCTCGGGGTTTTTGCCCAAGTGCAATACTTTACATTTCTCCCTGTTAAAATTCAACTTGTTTGTTTTGGCCCAGTTCTCTAATCTGTCAAGGTCGTTTTGAAGTGTGATCCTGTCCTCTGGGGTGTTAGCCACCCCTCCCAGTTTGGTGTCATCTGGAAATTTGATCAGGATGCCTTTGATTCCATCATCCAAGTCGTTGATAAAAATGTTGAATAAGACCGGGCCCAAGACAGAACCCTGTGGCACTCCACTAGTCACTCTTCTCCAGGATGAAGAGGAACCATTGATGAGCACCCTTCGGTTCGGTCAAGGGAAGGGGAAATGGCATGCTATTGAATGTTTGCCTAGCAACATGCTTAAGAAAGTTTTGGTTATGATGAGAAGAGGATTTATTTATGTTGAGCTTCTCTTGGTTCCTCCTTGGCAGCCAGTGCCATTGTTTCAGCAGTGCTGGAACTCAGGACCCGCTGCCTTGAGGGACATCTAAGAGCAGTTGGGAGGTGGGGGACTCTCCTTCTTGTGGGTTTCTAAGCACAGATCGGACATCTGCCATGGATGCTTTAGCTGTGATTCCTGCATTGCAGGGGGTGGGACTGGATCAGTGCCGTATCTAGCGGGGGGGGGGGCGAGGAAGTCCCCCCAGGGGTATAGGCACCTCCCTGCCCGCAAAATCGGCTGTCAATCTATGGGGGGGAGGGGGCGCGTCCCCCCCCATTGCACTGGCGCATTCCCCCCCCCGGAAAAGCTGCTCTGGTCCAGCCGGGAGGGAAAGTGGAGGGGGGAGGGTTTGGGGGGGGAGGTAGTTGCACAGGCTCCCCACTCCGCCCCAGTTGCTCCCCGTCTCCGGACCTCCACTCCCCCCCCCTTTCTGCGCTTCAGCGATGGATTAGAGAGACCCTTGGCGAGCCGGGATCTGTTCAGGGGCGCAGCGGGTCGGTCAGGATGTGCAAAGGGGGGGGGGGCTGAGCTGGCGGACTCGGCTTGGCAAGGGTTAAAGGGAACCGAGCTGCCTTCCTAGAGAGGACAGGAAGCGGACGGGGGGGAGGTCCTCCAGAGGCAAGGCCCCCCCTGCCCAGTCCTTCCCTGCTTGGGTGTCTCTCCTGAAGGGGCTGTATCGCTGTCTCTCCCGGGATCTGGTGAGTCTCCCCTCTCTCTCTCTGGGATCTGGTGGGGGTCCCAGGGCTGCAGCACAGGGGAGGGGGCCTGGGGGGCCTGATCTGCTCCTGCAGGGGGGGGGACCCCAAGTCAGGGGGGAGGAGAGGGTCCTGCCAGGGAGGGGCCAGGGCTGCCACGCTCTCCTTCCTGCAGACCAGAGGATCCCAAACTCAGTTGGCCTATCAGAAAAAATGACTCCCCCGAAATCTCCTTCTTTAAACAAAGGAGTCCCATTGCACAACAGAGGGAACATGTGCAAATGGTTTTCCAAAGCTGGACGAGGAGGGCGACTAGCCCCCCCCCCAAAAAAAAAAGTGGGAAAGAGAGGCCAGGAATAAGGAGAGGGATCCCAGCCCAGAGTCTGGCTGCTGCATTGGGGACCAGTTTCCCAGTGTCTCCCAGGGCAGCTCCCCACGGAGGCCACTGCAGCAATCCCCTCGCACCCAGAGCAGGGCATCCCAGGACCACATCCTCTCTCTCCCAAAGGGATTGTTGCTGGAAAACCAGCCGGAAATGGGCGCTGCTCCTCACTGAGCCTCCAGGGACCTGGGCATCAGTAGCTGTGTGTGTGTTGAGCTATCTAATAGAATAATCATAATAAATTGCCAGCCTAAATTTCAAGAGAGATGTCTTTGGACCCTGTCCACTTGGCCCTCAGGGGGTTGGCCAGATACATACCTGGCCCTTGGAGCAAAGGAAAAGGGACCCCACCCAGGAGTCTGCCTTGAGAGTGGCAGAGAGTCCAAGTGCAAGAAAAGGAGACAGAAGCAGGGGAGAAATGTGCCCAGACGTGGGGGTGGGGGGAGAACAACTCCTGAGGACCCCCGGATGAGGACCCCCACTAGAGCCAAGCATCCATTTTTCACAAGATACAAATGACTCCCTTGTCAGTCAGTTCTGACTTCTTCTTTTTTAAAAAATGATTTTTATTAATTTAGAACAAAACAAAACAAACATATAATTGCACGTCCAATTTTCACAAATTACTTCTTTTCTGGACTTCCTTCAGCTTCCCCCAAAATCGTCCATAGTTATTATTCTTGTTGCGCATTTCATAATTTGTATTGACATTAATAATATCCTTAATTTCCTTCTCTTTAGACAATACTTCTTGGTTTTTCATAGAGCTTTCTTAAACCCCTCTAGCGTTATCTGTCCCTCACTTATACTTTCCAGATATTCCACAAATTTCCCCCAGTCTTCGATGAACCTTTGGTCTCTTTGATATCTAATTTTCCCAGTCAGTTTGTCCAACTCAGCGTAGTCTAACAGTTTCATTCTCCATTCTTCCACCGTCGGTATTTCCTGTTGTTTCCATTTCTGAGCCAGCAGCACTTTTCCTGCAGTCATTGCATATTGGAAAAATTTACAGTCTTTTCTCTTTATCTCCTTTCCTAATATTCCTAACAGAAAGGTCTCTGGTTTCTTTAAGAATGTATATTTTAAAATTTTCTTCATCTCATTATATATCCTTTCCCTGAAATCTTTCACTTTCTTGCATTCCCACCACATATGATAAAAAGAGCCTTCCATGTCTTTACATTTCCAACACTTATTACAGGTCTTATACATTTTTGCTAATTTCACCGGTGTTATATACCATCTATAAAACATTTTCATGACATTCTCTTTTAATATCATACATGCTGTAAATTTTAAGTTTTCTTTCCATAATTTTTCCCAATCCTCAAATTGTATATTCAATACCCCTGGCCCGGTGTATCCTGACCGACTTAACTTCCTCGTCTTTCAAATTCCATTCTAGCAACAATTTATACATTTTGGATAAGATTTTATAACCGCTATTTATTATTTCAATCTAAAATTTTGAATCCTTGTCAGCATATCCGCCATTCTTAATATCTTTCTTAAACATTTCATTTATCTGAAAATAATGCAACCAGTCATACACATTTTCTTCAACCTGTTCATATGGTTTCATTTTCCATTTTCCCCCTTCTTTGAATAACAGTTGACCATAGGTAATCCAATTACCTCTCATATTAGTTTTTTTAACACTCATAACTTCTAATGGAGATAACCAGTGTGGCACTTTAGGTTCTAATAGATTTTTATACCTATCCCATACTTCAATCAAAGGACCTCTGAAGATGTGGCTCTCGAAACCTTTATGGACCTTTATGGCGTGCCACCCAAATCTGTTGTCAAACCCTTCCAGGTCTAACAATTCTTTGTTTTCTAATTTTATCCAATCTTTCAACCAGCAAAGGCAAGATGCCTCATAGTATAATTTCAAGTCCGGCAGGGCAAAGCCTCCTCTTTCTTTTGCATCTGTTAGTAACTTAAACTGAATTCTCAGCTTTTTGCCCTGCCAGATATATCTCGAAATTGCTCTTTGCCATTCTTTGAAAATCTTATTTCCCTTAATTACAGGGATAGTCTGAAATAAAAATAACATCTTTGGGAGCACATTCATTTTGATTGTAGATATCCTGCCCCAAAATGACAACTTCATCCTTCCCCACACCTCTAGGTCCTTTTTTATTCCATTCCACACGGGTTCGTAATTTTTCTTATATAGATCTATATTTTTTGGGGTTAACCATATTCCTAAATATTTCACCTTTTTGACCACCTCTGTTTGTTGTTGCATTACTTCAATTACACTTTGATCCATGTTCTTCACAATCATTTTCATTTTTTTCTTCTTTAATCTGAATCCTTCATGCATTTACTTTACGGAAGCATTTAATGTTTGATGCATTACTGTATTTTAATATTTTGTTGGAAGCCTCTTAGAGTGGCTGGGGAAGACCACCCAGATGGGTGGGGTATAAATGATAATGTTTGTGGGGGGTGGGGGTGGGATGGATGTTTGGTTGGGCTTGGGGATTTTAACATCCATGCCGACACGACCTTACAAGGGGCCGCTTGGGACTTCGTGGAAAGCATGGCCTCCATGGGGCTGTCCCTGAATAAGTCTGGCCCAACCCATAGCTGCGGACATGCCTTGGACCACCGCCTTGCCGACGTGGGGTTCCAGGGCACAGTCCTTCAATGGCTGCGCTCGTTTCTCTCTGGTCGGGGACAGAGGGTGGCGCTTGGGGGGGAATTGTCATCCCGCCACTCCTTGGTGTGTGGTGTGCCCCAGGGTGCAATACTCTCCCAATGCTTTTTAACATCTTTATGCGCCCCCTCGCCCAGCTTGTCCGGAGTTTTGGGCTGGGCTGCCATCAGTATGCTGATGACACCCAACTCTATCTGTTGATGGACGGCCACCCGGACTCGGCCCCAGACACACTGATCAGATGCTTGGAGGCTGTGGCTGGATGGTTTCGTGGGAGCCGGTTGAAGTTAAATCCTTCGAAGACAGAGGTCCTCTGGCTGGGACGGGACGACATGGGACTAAGGGGGCAACTCCCATCTCTTGCGGGGGTGCAATTAGTGCCAGCACCGTCCGTTAAGAGTTTGGGTGTAATCTTCGATACCTCCCTCTCCATGGAGGCGCAGATTGCAGCTATAACAAAGGCGGCATTTTTTCATCTCCGCCAAGCTAAGCAGTTGGCTCCTTATCTCTCTCGCCCTGACCTAGCCACTGTGATCCACGCGACGGTCACCTCCAGACTGGATTATTGTAACTCGCTCTACGTGGGGCTGCCCTTGAGACTGACCCAGAAACTCCAGCGGGTGCAGAATGCCGCAGCGAGACTCCTTACGGGGTCTTCGCTTAGAGATCACATTCATCCGGTGCTATACAAGCTGCACTGGCTCCCGGTGGAGTACAGGATCAGGTTTAAGGTGCTGGTTTTAACCTTCAAAGCCCTATACGGCCTAGGGCCCTCGTACCTACGGGACCGCCTCTCCTGGTATGCCCCACAGAGGAACTTACGGTCTTCAAATAAAAACACCTTGAAGGTCCCAAGCCACAGAGAGGTTAGGCTGGCCTCAACTAGAGCCAGGGCTTTTTCGGCTGCGGCTCCAACCTGGTGGAACGCTCTGTCACAAGAGACAAGGGCCCTGCAGGACTTGACATCTTTCCGCAGGGCCTGCAAGACAGAGCTGTTCCACCAGGCCTTTGGTCAGGGCGCAGCCTGACTCCCTCCTTTGGCAATCTTTACAAGACTTTAGTTTATGGTTGCCATTAATTTTGATTTTAATTCATTTTTATAATGTTTTATAATGTTGTACTGTTTTAGTGTTGTTAGCCGCCCTGAGCCTGGCTTCGGCTGGGGAGGGCGGGATATAAATAAAATTTATTATTATTATTATTATTATTGGACCTGGTGTTTACCTCTATGGATGTTGGTGATCTGACACTAAGTAAAAGCGAAACGAAAGAAGTGCCATGGTCAGATCACTTCCTGGTGCAACTGGACTTCTCCGTGACCCATCCCCTCTGCAGGGAGGTGGGACCAATTCGGATGGTCCGCCCCCGCCACTTAATGGATCAAAATGGTTTCCAGAGAGTGGTAGGGGATGCTTTATCCCAAGTTGATGGCCTTTCAGCTGATTACCTGGTGGCCCGCTGGAATGTGGAGTTAACCAGGGCTATTGACTGTTTGGCTCCGAAGCGCCCTCTCCGATTGCATGGAGCCCGGAGAGCCCCATGGTTTTCCACGGATCTGAGGGCAATGAAACAATCGTTGAGACGGCTACAGCGCCGGTGGCGGATGACCCATTCCGAATCTAACCGGACACAGGTTAGAGCTCAACATCGAGCCTACCAAGTGGCGATAGCGACAGCGAAGAAGACTTTCTTCACCGCCTCTATTGCATCTGCAGAAAACAGCAGCAGGAGACTTTTTCAGGTGGTTCACAATTTAGTGGAACCACCTGCAACATCGGGGCCCAGTACGGGCCACATATTCTCCTGCAATGATTTTGCAAAGTTTTTTGCAGATAAAATCGCTCAGATTCGGGAAGAAGTAGACTCCACCGTGGGAGCAGGGCCGGGGCGGGAGAGTGCTAGAGTCCTGTCTAGTCAAATTGTGTGGAATCAATTCCAATCTGTTACCTCCGAGGATGTGGACAGGCTGCTTGGACGAGTGAAACCAACCACCCATCTCCTGGATCCTTGCCCATCCTGGCTTATAAAAGCTAGCCGGGAAGGACTGGGCGATGGGCTTCGTGGGGTGGTGAATGCTTACCTCCATGAGGGAGCCTTCCCAGACCCGCTGAAAGAGGCGGTTATTAAACCGCTTCTTAAAAAACCATCTTTAGATGCAGCGATAATGGCCAACTATCGCCCAGTCTCAAATCTTCCATTTGTGGGCAAGGTGATTGAGCGAGCGGTTCCTGAACAACTCCAGGCACGCCTGGAAGAAGCGGACCATTTGGATCCCTTCCAGTCGGAATTCAGACCTCATCATGGGACTGAAACTGCCTTGGTCGCACTGGTTGATGATCTCCGGCGGGACAAAGGTGAGAGCTGTTTCCTAGTTCCTAGATCTCTCAGCGGCGTTTGATACCATCGACCATAACATTCTTCTGGACCATCTTGAGGGGCTGGGAGCTGGGGGCACTGTCATACAGTGGTTCCGCTCCTTCCTCCTGGGCCGTGTTGAGAAAGTGGGGGGGGATGAGTGTTCAGACCCCTGGGCTCTCACTTGTGGGGTGCCTCAGGGTTCTGTCCTCTCCCCCATACTTTTCAACATTTACATGCAGCCGCTGGGAGAGATCATCAGGAGGTTTGGGCTGGGTGTTCATCAGTATGCAGATGATACCCAGCTCTACCTCTCTTTTAAATCAGAACCAGTGAGGGCAGTGAAGGTCCTGTGTGAGTGTCTGGAGGCGGTTGGAGGATGGATGGCGGCTAACAGATTGAGGTTGAATCCTAACAAGACAGTAGTACTGTTTCTGGGGGACAGGGGGCGCGCTGGTGTGGAGGATTCCCTGGTCCTGAATGGGGTAACTGCCCCTGAAGGACCAGGTGCACAGCCTGGGAGTCATTTTGGACTCACAGCTGTCCATGGAGGCACAGGTCAATTCTGTGTCCAGGGCAGCTGTTTACCAGCTCCATCTGGTACGTAGGCTGAGACCCTATCTGCCTGTGGACTGTCTTGCCAGAGTGGTTCATGCTCTGGTTATCTCCCGCTTGGACTACTGCAATGCACTCTACGTGGGGCTACCTTTGAAGGTGACTCGTAAACTACAACTAATCCAGAATGCGGCAGCTAGACTGGTGACTGAGGGCGGCCGCTGAGACCATATAACACCGGTCTTGAAAGACCTACATTGGCTCCCAGTACGTTTCCAAGCACAATTCAAAGTGTTGGTGCTGACCTTTAAAGCCCTAAACGGCCTCGGTCCAGTATACCTGAAGGAGCGTCTCCACCCCCATCGTTCTGCCCGGACGCTGAGGTCCAGCGCCGAGGGCCTTCTGGCGGTTCCCTCATTTCAAGAAGCAAAGCTACAGGGAACCAGGCAGAGGGCCTTCTCGGTAGTGGCACCCACCCTGTGGAACGCCCTTCCAGCAGATGTCAAAGTGATAAACAACTACCTGACATTCAGAAGACATCTTAAGGCAGCCCTGTTCAGGGAAGTTTTTAACGTGTGATAGTTTACTGTATTTTTGGCTTCTATGGAAGCCGCCCAGAGTGGCTGGGGAGGCCCAGCCAGATGGGCGGGGTATAAATAATAAATTATTATTATTATTATTATTATTATTATTATTATTATTATATTAATAACAGTTGTTGTTGTTGTTAATTGAATTGATATACCACCCTTCATCAAAAGATCTCAGGAACATTGAAAACATAGAACTCATAAAAAGTATACAAACGATACATCACCTCAAATCCTTTAATCAGGTGAGTTTTCTCCTTTGGAAAGAGGCAGGTGGAATCTCCACAGTTGCTAATAGAATAACGTTGAAAGGCTAGTGAAATATGGGGAACCCAGAGCATCTGCTTGGCATGCAGTATTATTATTATTATTATTATTATTATTATTATTATTATTATTATTATTTACTGGAAGGCAGGAGCAGCCAGGCTGATTCACATCACATAAATCCCTTACGTTGCCTCCACATTGTGCATTGCAATCTTCCCTCTAGGAGGGCTAGAGTATGGCTACCAGATATTTTTCAATGAATCTGGGGACACTCCCCCCCCCCAAGCTGAGTAGCAACAGGGAGTCAGTAGTGGGGATGGTGAGGCAAAAGACCCTGGCTCGCTCTCCTTCTGCCAGAAGCCCCCCTCCCTGCTTGTCTCTCACAGCCAGGAGACGTCTGACAATGGAGGAGCAAAGGCAGGCTGCACTGTTGGATCGCTTGCCCCAGAGCAGAGGGGGCTTGGAAAGCTGTGGGGAGCCGGGGAATTCTGCTCTGATTTCGTGAAGGAAGAGGCTCAGGGAATTCTGCTCAATATTGACCCAGAGCAGAACTCCAATGTATAGTTAGCAGAGTAAAATCTAAACATGTTGCAGGATCCCCCAAAATAGATCAGAGGCAATTATATTTCACCCAGCAGAGCTTTACTCCTACTGAAGACAAATGAGGATACTAGTCACAAATCAAAAACGTTCAGGATTGGCCCTGTCCATAAGAAATCCAGTTGCAGAAGCCTTAACCTAAACTTACCTAAATTTACTGAAACTTATTATAAGTCTAAACCTTAACACTTAACCTTAACCTTAGCACATACTATGTACAGAACACCAGAAGGAAGAGAGAGAGACAGAGAAAGTGAAACCCAGGCTCCTTCTGGCCTCTTCTTACAGTCAGCATGACCTTGACAGAAGAGATGACAGAACCACTTTAACCCAGCTGCACTCAGCTTCTCTGAAGGAATAACGGAAAGATCAGGAACTTTCTGCTTGTTTCTTTTACACAGAGAAGCTTCCGGAACCCTCTTGAATTAAATAGTATAGGAAATATCAATATCAGATCCATACTTTCTGCATTAAGAAATACAAACTGACAGACCCTCTGGGAATGAGCTGCTCTTCTCATGAGGCCTGAAACTCAGCCAAGTCTGTGAATATCGTGTTCCTGCTGATAAAGAGTAAACTCCGGCTGTGAAGTGTGGGATTTCCTGCCCAGATAACTCTGTGACAACAGCCTTCTGAATGTCGCCAGTAGGATTCATCTGTAGTTGCAGTTTTCATGGAATCCTAGAGTTGAAAGGGACAAAAAGGGTCATCAAGTCCTGCATTGCAGACGAGAACAAATAATGTCCAGGATTCACCTAGCCAGCCCCATCTGCTGCGAAATATAGCCTGCCCCCCCACTCCTCGATGCCCCCAGGAACCCCTGGAATTTGGCTCTAGAGCACTGGGAGGGAACCTCCCCAGAACAACTCACGAGGAGAGGAGAAAGTGGATCCTTCCATCAGGGAAACTGGGATTCTTGCATAGGCAGAATAACTTGAAAACCACCAGGAGGAGTACCACCTATTTGCACAAAGATGAATGCCCATAATTAAAACATAGAATAAAAGAATTCCATTAAAGTGTTAACATAAGCATCCATAATTAAAATGTGCAGCAAAACCATCGTATTGAAACAACACAGCAATTAAGAGGAAGGAAAGAACAGAGCATTGTGTAGCAGATCATATTGATCCTGTCTCAGAGGAGGACATTTCCCTTTCTCTTTTAGGGTGCAGTTTGCTTTGAAGACATCTCTGTTCGTTTCACGGACGAGGAGTAGGCGTTGCTGGATCCTGACCAGAGAGCTCTGCATAAGGACGTCATGGAGGAGAATCGTGGGATCGTGGCCTCTCTTGGTAAGTCTCCCTGTGGGATCGTCCTATCTGCCTGGAAATTCAAAAAATGCCTCTATGTGACTAACCTCATACATTTTCACAGAGCTCAACAGCGCCCCCTCCAACACCTGGGAACCTAACACCCCCACAATAAACCTAGAACAGTAAATTACTGTTTTTTCTTATATATATAATTAAAAAATTATATTCCCTTTAATATCGTACATTCGCATCATCATTATCCACTACACCACCCTGGCTCTTTGGAGCCTCAACTTCCTTCCCTGCCGCCTCATGGCTTTCAAAATTAACCTTTATATCATTGCAATTTGTACATTTTCCAATTCTTATTACATTCATTACAGAATGGCTCAAAATTTAAATATAGAAAGGTAGAAAATTTCTCATTACAAGTCTTCAGACAACCCTGCTAGTGATGTTAATTGCTTACAATAGTCTTTCAGATATCGTATAAATTTACTCCAACCCTTTTGGAATACTTAATCATGCTGGTATTTCTGTCAGTGTCACCAGATATGCAAAGTCCATTATTTTCATCTGCCAATCTTCTAACAGAAATTCTCACCATGTCAATTAATACTTAGTTTGGGAACCTTTAGCTTTAATTCTGGCCTTACAACACCTTCCCATGGAGTGAAGCAAGTTTCTTAGTTCTGCAGCTGTAATAATGTGAAACCAAGATGGAATTTTTGCCTCTATTAATTGGGCTTTATTGCTGGGTTCCTTCTGACTAACACGTTTCTTTAGTTGGCTCCATAAATTTTTTATTGGGTTAAGGTCTGGGCTATTCCCAGGCCATTCCAGCAGTGGAATTGATTCTCTTGAAACCACCTTTTGCACACAGCAGCAACATGACATGGAGCTGAATCCTGCTGAAATAGAAAACAAACAAACAGATTGAAAGGTGCTGTAATGGGATAAGGGGGCTGCTCGTGCGTAAGCGTTTAAGCCCTCAAAGCTTTGCCATCAGTTCCTAAACTCTCCCAGTCCGCGGAGCCATGGGTGCATGGCTACCTCAATCGCTGGCAGAATCCGTCAGTGGGCGCTTCCGGAATTTACGCCAACATAAGAGTTCCTTGACGGAAACTCTCCTTCTGGATTCTCTGCGTGACAGTTTCCTGCGCGGAGTAGGCGTCCCCAGCGGAGGTCCTGAGCCCTCCCCGCTGTTCTCACTGGAAGCATCTTGGAGCCATTCCTCCGCCTGAGTTTCTGCAGGAACTCTCCCTCTCCCCCTACTGGTTCCTTCCTCAGCATCCGAAGCTCTCCTAGCCTCCTTGAGCCCTTCCACCACCTGACTCTCCGATGGCAGTTCCCTGACATCCACCTCCCCTCCAGGACCCCCCTCAACCCCCATTTCCCCCTTTTCTCTGGGCGGCGAGGCTGGGAACCCCTGGAAAGAATCCTCCTCATCTTCGGATGACTCGAAAACCGCTCTCCACCAACTACTGTCCCTTCTTCCCCCATACTCTTCCCCATCTGATTCTTCTTCCTCTTCCTGTCCTGATTCTGGGAACCCCGCGAACTCCTCTTCCTCATCAGTGGTGCCGAAGTGTTCCTCCCAGAACCTAGCCAAGGGCTGAGGCTTCCTTGGGAACCGGCGATGAAACGCTCCTACTAATACCTCATCTTTGACCGTTTCTGCTGGTACCCAGGTATTTTCGGACTCCGGTTCCCCTTCCCATCCCACCAAGTACTCCACCTGTTTCCCCTTCCACCGAGAGTCGAGTATTTCTGCTACATGACTGCTGCGCTCCCTCTCTTCTACTTGCGGTGCCGCGGGAACCTCACCTTCACGTCCCGAAAATTCCCGCCCCTCCCGGTATGGTGATAGTAATGACCTATGGAATACTGGATGCAGTTTCATGTTGTCTGGCAGCCTGAGTTTAAAGGCCACCGCATTGACCTGCTGAATAACCTTGAAGGGTCCCAATCGTTTTGGCCGCAATTTTTTGCAGCCCCCCTTGAACGGCAACCCTTGTGTTGACAACCACACCCGGTCCCCCACCCTTATGGTCTCTCCTTCCCTTCTGCTCCTATCTGCCTGCTTCTTGTATTCTGCCTTGGCCCTATCCAAATTCATTTTGAGCTGTTGATGTATTTCTTCCACAAAATGTTCCGCTGCCGGTACGCTCCATCTTTCCCCTCCTTCCCCTGGAAAGGCCCTGGGGTGACGCCCATAATTAGCCATAAATGGACTCATGCCCGTGGACACATTTTCCGCATTATTGTAGGCGAATTCGGCCAGGGCTAATTTCTCTACCCAATCATTCTCTCTGTCATTTACATAACACCTCAGATATTGTTGCAGAATACTATTTGCCCTTTCCGCCTGCCCATTAGTTTCTAGGTGTCTGGCGGTTGAGAAATTGACCTCCACATGCAGTAAGCTCATGAGCTTCCTCCAGAACCTGGACGTAAATTGTTTCCCTCTGTCTGAGACCACCCTCAAGGGGGCGCCATGCAACCTAAAAATGTGTTTTACACATTTTCTTCCGCCGTTACCGCATGTGAGCAAGCTATAAAGTGGCACATCTTGGTTAACAGGTCTACCACTACCATTACCGCAGTTTCCCCCTTGGATCTTGGTAAATCTGTCATAAAATCTATGGAAACTGCCTCCCATGGCCGTTCGGGTGTGGGTAATGGTTCCAGCAACCCCGCCGGTGCCGCCCTCTCCCCCTTTGCTCGCTGGCAGCGGTCGCACCCCCTCACATACTCTCGTACATCTTCCCTCACCTTGGGCCACCAGAATTGCCTGGTAACTAACCACATTGTTTTGTGTTGCCCAAAGTGCCCCGCGGTGGGGCTGTCGTGCAGTTGTTTGAGTACTCTACCCCTCAATTCCCCTTCTGGTATGTACAAGGCCCCCTTGTAGGACAACGCCCCGTCCCTTTCTTCAACCCCCCCGGGGTTCTCCCCGGCTCTCCTGAGCCCTCTGAGCTTATCTTGGGCGTATTCATCGTTCTCTGTCCCTTCTACCAGTTCTCGTTGCCCCACCAATGCTGCCCCACACACCCAGTGGTCCTCGGGGATGACATGTCTCTCTTCGGGCGCCTCCTCCCCCTCCATATACTCTGGTTTTTGAGAGAGAGCGTCCGCCCTTACGTTCTCTGGCCCCGGTACGTAGCGAATCTCAAAATGGAATTTGGAAAATTCCTGTGCCCATCGCACTTGTCTCTGGTTCAGTACTCTGGCCGTTCGCCAATATTCCAGGTTCTTGTGGTCCGTGCACACCTGGACCTTGTGCTGCGCTCCTATCAACAGGTGCCGCCATCGTCGAAACGCTTCGGAGCCAGTGTGGTGTAGTGGTTAAGAGCGGTAGTCTCGTAATCCTGGGGAACCAGGTTCGTGTCTCCGCTCCTCCACCTGCAGCTGCTGGGTGACCTTGGGCCAGTCACACTTCTCTGAAGTCTCTCAGCCCCACTCACCTCACAGAGTGTTTGTTGTGGGGGAGGAAGGGAAAGGAGAATGTTAGCCGCTTTGAGACTCCTTAAAGGGAGTGAAAGGCGGGATATCAAATCCAAAACTCTTCTTCTGTCGTACACTGTGTAGTTCCTTTCGGATTTATTCAACTTCCGCGAGAAGAAGGCACACGGTCTCCAATCCGACCCATCCTTCCCCAGTTGGAGCAGAACCGCCCCTACCGCTCGATCTGATGCATCTGTTTCCACCCTCATCGGTTTCTGTAGATCCACGTGCAAGAGCTGTTCTTCCGAAGCGAACGCTTTCTTTAGCCGTTCAAACGTTCGCTGCGCCTCTTCCGTCCATGCAGATTTCTTCTTACTACTGAGACAATCGGTCATGGGAGCCGTTAAGTGGGCAGTTTTTGATGAACTTCCGATAGAAGTTTCCAAACCCGAGGAACCTCTGCACGTCCTTCCTGGTTCTGGGTGTCTTTCTTTCCAGTACCGCTTGGACCTTGCTTGGATCCATGGCCAATCCCTTGTCTGACAAACGGTACCCCAGGAATTCTACTTCTCTGGTATGGAACTGGCACTTCTCCAGTTTTACCCACAGCTGGTTTGCTTGCAGCCTGCTTAGGACCTCCCGGACATCTCGGACATGCTGCTCTTCGTCCTCTGAGTAGACCAACACATCGTCTAAGAAGGCCACACAGTTCTTATAAAGCAAAGGTCCCAGCACGTGATTCATGAAGGATTGAAAGCAGGCTGAGCCCCCCTGTAATCTGAAGGGCATAACGAGATACTCAAAGGCCCCCAAGGGGGTGAACATGGTGGTTTTCCATTCATCCCCTTTCCTCATACGTATCAGGTTATAAGCCCCCCTCAGGTCCAGCTTGGTAAAAATCTTTCCCTTCCTCACCCGGGTTAAAATGTCGTCAATCCTGGGCATGGGAAAGGCCACAGGTTCTGACACCGAATTTACGGCCTGGAAGTCCACGGCCAGCCTGGGTTTAGTAGTGTCTTTTTTGTTCACAAAAAACACTGGGCTGCCCCCCACCGCTCTTGACTCCCTGATGAAACCTCGTTTCAGGTTCTTGTCTATGAACTCCCTTAACTCCTGCATCTCCCTGTCTGACATGGCGTACAGCTTGCCCACTGGTAGCTGGGCTCCCGGGAGTAGGTTAATTTGACAGTCAACGGGTCTATGCGGGGGCAGTCTATCTGCTTCCTTCTCACTGAAGACGTCACTCAGGTCGGCGTATTGTCGGGGTATTTCTCCCTTTTCCCCCACCGCCATCCCTGCCAGACTGGCCCTAGCCAGCCCCTGCATTTCTCTTCTCTTGCAGTGCTCTAGGCAATGAGCTGACCATCCCACTAGCGGGTCATGTAGCGCCAGCCAGCTCATTCCCAAGATGATGGGAGGTCCCGCTAGTGTGGCTACATGAAATGCAATGACTTCCGTGTGCCTTGCCACTCTCATTGTCATGGGGATCGTCTGTTGGTTTACTTCCCCTCCCAGCAGTTCCCTCCCGTCAATCATCGTCACCTGCAAGGAAGGACTTAAGGGCAGCGTCTGTATCTGGTGCTCTGACGCAAACTCCTTACTCATGAAATTGCAGGAGCTGCCTGAATCTAAGAGGGCTTTTATCGTGAGTGGATGTCCGTTGGGTAGCTCTAGCAGCACCTCTACGACGAGAGCAGCTCTTGGGGGTTCAGGCTTGGGCACGTTCACTGATCCTTGACCTGACTGCTGTGCCCTGTCGCTGGCAGCCAGGCGTTGGCTTTTACCTGCTCCTTAACCCCCTCCTCCTCACTCCCCACAGCCCCCACCATTCCTTGCCATCCCTTCCTTTGTGGGCAGACCCTGGCAAAATGTCCTGGCTGTTGACAGAGGAAACATTTTTTGGCGCTCTTCCCCTCCTTCTGCCCTTCGTTAACATTTGAAGTTCCGCGCGCGCTCGCCCGCCCCTCCAATCTCCATTGGTTCCACTGGCGGGGAAGGTTGCGCCGGCATCTCAGGAATGCGGAAATCATTCCAACGCTCTCCTCTCCCTTCCCGCTTCTCCAGAGCTCTTGCCTGCTGGCGTGCTCCAATCGTAAGCACTGCCTTGGTCAGCTGATCCATGGACTCCGGACGGGGCGCGCGGGAAAGCTCATCTTTCACCGCTGGGGCTAGGCCTTCTTCAAACAGCATCTGCATCGGGTCCGAAGACAGGTCCCACCCCAATTTATGTATAAGCATGGTAAACTGTGCCCAATACTCTCAGACGGATTGATTCCCCTGTTTGCACGCCATTAGCTGTCTGCGTACCACCCCCTGTTCAATCTGGCTGGAAAACATCAAGTCCATCGCGAAAAAGAATTTTCTCAAGTCTTTTAAGGCGTCATTATTTGATGCCATCAGGGGCCTCACCCAATCTCTAACCCCCCCCTCGAGGTGCCCAATCACAAAAGCCACTCTCGATTCCTCATCGGCAAAGTCATCGAACTGCAGGTTCAGTGCATACTGCATCTCTGTCTTAAAGGCTTGGTAGCTCCTTGGGTCACCCCCGAATTTCTGTACCAACCCCGGTACCTTCCTTGCGATGGGGGGTGGGTTTCCCCTGTGCATCCTGTGCCCTCCTTTCCTCGAGCCGTGCCATTAGCAGTGCCAGCTGGTGCTCCAACGCTCTGTTTCTCTCCTCCAGAGTTGGTCCCGCTCCAGCTCCTCCTGCTCCTCCGGCTCCGGTTGGGTTGCTCATGATGCCTCTCCTTCGCACAAGCAGCGTCAAGGACTGCCGGATTGCTGTAATGGGATAAGGGGGCTGCTCGTGCGTAAGCGTTTAAGCCCTCAAAGCTTTGCCATCAGTTCCTAAACTCTCCCAGTCCGCGGAGCCATGGGTGCATGGCTACCTCAATTGCTGGCAGAATTCGTCAGTGGGCGCTTCCGGAATTTACGCCAACATAAGAGTTCCTTGACGGAAACTCTCCTTCTGGATTCTCTGCGTGACAGTTTCCTGCACGGAGTAGGCGTCCCCAGCGGAGGTCCTGAGACCTCCCCGCTGTTCTCACTGGAAGTATCTTGGAGCCATCCCTCCGCCTGAGTTTCTGCAGGAACTCTCCCTCTCCCCCTACTGGTTCCTTCCTCAGCATCCGAAGCTCTCCTAGCCTCCTTGAGCCCTTCCACCACCTGACTCTCCGATGGCAGTTCCCTGACAGGTTCAGTATCTGGGAAAAGATCACATGTGGAACGCTTCAGTTTGGGCTCAAGTATTTCATTTATGTATTTTGGAGCATTTACATTCCGTTTTATGCCACAAATTCTGCCCACACCTTTTGCTGCCATACAACCCCAGATCATCACACTGTCTGGGTGTTTCATGGTCGGTATAATGCAAGTAGGATATAAATCAGGGGTCGGCAAGCCTTTCCCCGTCTGGGCCAGTTCACTCCCACAAACCGGATCCGTGGGTAAGATCGCGCGCATGAGTGCGATCTCTCCTGTCTGCATCTCTGCAGAAGTGATTGCCGGCACCTCAGAAGTGAGTCCCTGTGCTGCGCTGCCCCGGTTTAGCGCAGCACATGGGAACCTGCTGAGCAGATGGCTCTGTTCGGGGGGGCGCTCGTGGGCCGCTTTTGGCCCATAGGCCACAGATTGCCAACCCCTGATGCAAATCTCTGATTCTTCTCCTCGCATATTTCATGCCATCAGTACCAAGCAAGGAGATTTGGGTCTCATCACTCCAAATAACACTGTCCCATTGTTCTGCTGTCCAGTTAACATGGGTTGTAGCACAGTTTAATCTTTTCCACCTTTGCTTGAGAGATAATGGCTTTTCCCTTGGAATTCTAACATTTAGACCAGTCCTTGCACTCAGCTTCACATTACATTACGCCATGTCATCTTGTAAACACCCAAATGATTTTCTTCTGTCACGTTTGCAGTCTCTCCATTCTTCGATCATCACTTGCTGTTGTGCACCTTTTCCTGCCTTTACCAGTCTGATTTTGTAGTGACTGAATCTCCTTATACCTCTTCAAAAATTTGGAAAGGCCAGTTTTTGTTACGTTTCCCCCAATCTTGCTTCTAATTTCTCCATAACTATAGCCTTGTTCACTTAATAGTACTATTTTACGTTGCTTTATGTTTGACCAGTCAACTCTTTGTGCCATTTTAAATTTTTTATCATGTTCTGCAAACTCGCTAAATGAAAGAACACAAAAGAACCAACAACAACTTGATAGCAATCACATAACACACTGACCAAACAAAATAAAAAAAATCCTTCCAGTAGCACCTTAGAGACCAACAAGGTTTGTTATTGGTATGAGCTTTCGTGTGCACGCACACTTCTTCAGATACCAGCTCCTACCAATAACAAACTTAGTTGCTCTCTAAGGTGCTACTGGAAGGATTTTTTTTATTTTGTTTCGGCTAAGAAAGATCAACATGGCTACCTACCTGTAACACTGACAAAAGTCAACCTAAGCAAGTTTGCTTCCTTTTTCTAGTTATTTGGCTATGACTTTTTAATTTAATACAGATAATTGAACAAAGTTTGTTGCATTACATTCTTGATTAAATTATCTGTCCATTGCTAAATAATTTCACGTTATTACTCCAAAAGAAGTGCTGTTATGAGCCATCAAACCTCTGAAATACACTTTCCCCCAAAGGCTTCTAAAATTTTGGCCACTACTATATATTAAAAACAACAACATTCAACAACCATTAGAATCTAATAATAAATATGTTGGTTAATGACAATCAACAAAGGTAATGAACACTCACCCAACTCCCTTCAGTTCTTCATTTGTTCTTGAGGCTCTAATCCCTTTTTGCCTCCATTGCAGATTGAGATGTATTGGAAATCGAGAACATGGGTGACCAAAAGAAAATCCCCAGAGAGGAGAAGCCACGGAAAAATATGGAGTATGGAGACAGCTGCAGTCACAGCTCCCATTCCACATCCCATCAAAGAAATCTCATTGGCAAGAAACCCTATCAGTGCATGGAATGTGAAAAGAGCTTCAGGAAGAACGCCCATCTCACTAAGCATCAGAGAATTCATACAGGGGAGAAACCCTATCAGTGTGTGGAATGTGGAAAGAGCTTCAATCAGAGGTGCTCTCTCACTGCACATCAAAGAATTCATACAGGGGAGAAACCCTATCAGTGTGTGGAATGTGGAAAGACCTTCAGTCTGAGCTCCTATCTCACTGTACATCAAAAAATTCATACTGGAGAGAAACCCTATAAGTGCATGGAATGTGGAAAGAGCTTCAGTTGTAGTGCATCTCTCACTTCCCATCACAGCATTCATACAGGGGAGAAACCCTATCAGTGTGTGGAATGTGGAAAGAGCTTCACTGATAGCTCCTCTCTCACTTCCCATCAAAAAATTCATACAGGGGAGAAACCCTATCAGTGCATGGAATGTGGAAAGAGCTTCAGGAAGAGCTCCTCTCTCACTTCCCATCAAAGAATTCATACAGGGGAGAAACCCTATCAGTGCATGGAATGTGGAAAGAGCTTCAGTCAAAGCTCCTCTCTTACTTCCCATCAAAGAATTCATACAGGGGAGAAACCCTATCAGTGTGTGAGATGTGGAAAGAGCTTCACTGAAAGCTCCTCTCTCACTTCCCATCAAAGAATTCATACAGGGGAGAAACCCTATCAGTGCATGGAATGTGGAAAGAGCTTCAGTCATAGCTCCCATCTCACTTCCCATCAAAAAATTCATACTGAGGAGAAATCCTATCAGTGTGTGGAATGTGGAAAGAGCTTCCGTCAGATCTCCGTTCTCACTTCCCATCAAAAAATTCATACAGGGGAGAAACCCTATCAGTGTGTGGAATGTGGAAAGAGCTTCAGGAAGAGCTCATCTCTCACTTCCCATCACAAAATTCATACAGGAGAGAAACCCTATCAGTGTGTGGAATGTGGCAAGAGCTTCAGTCAGAGCTCCTCTCTCACTTCCCATCACAGAATTCATACAGGGGAGAAACCACATCAGTGTGTGGAATGTGGAAAGAGCTTCATTCAGAGTTCTGGTCTCACTAAGCATCACAGAATTCATACAGGGGAGAAACCATATCAATGTGTGGAATGTGGGAAGAACTTCACTAATAGATCCGCCCTCACTTCCCATCAAAAAATTCATACAGGGGAGAAACCCTATCAGTGTGTGGAATGTGGAAAGAGCTTTAGTCAGAGGTACTCTCTCACTTCCCATCAAAAAATTCATACAGGGGAGAAACCCTATCAGTGTGTGGAATGTGGAAAGAGCTTCAGGACGAGCTCCCATCTCACTTCCCATAAAAAAATTCATACAGGGGAGAAACCCTATCAGTGTGTGGAATGTGGAAAGAGCTTTAGTCGGAGCTTCCATCTCTATATCCATCAAAGAATTCATACAGGGGAGAAACCCTATCAGTGTGTGGAATGTGGAAAGAGCTTTAGTCGGAGCTACTCTCTCACTTCCCATCAAAGAATCCATACAAAGGTTTGAAAAACCATTATACAGCTTTAGGAGAAAGTCAAATCAGCACCTTTTAAACCAGGCCTTTGGCTGATTGACATGTGATGTCCTTTTAAAATGTGGTGGGGAGGGGGGTTTACAGATGTGTATTGTGTTTTTATATTGTGCTTTTATGTTGTAACTGTCCTTAGACCTGTGGGTGCAGGGATTAGGAGCCTACCCTTAGAGGTCGAGGGGTCTTTGCCCCCCAATAATATATTTGAAGGCCCCCCCAGTTGGTAGGCATTGACATTCCAATGGCATGCATGCATCATGTGATTTATTGTGCTAGGCGGGCCTTACCTGATCCCCCCACCAATATTTTATTCAATTCAGCACCACTGGGTCGAGTATTATACAAATTAAATAAAGACATAAATCACCTTCCTTTGCACATGTTCCAGCTTGTCAATATCCTTATTTATTATCATTTTTAATATTTATGTGCCCTTCATCTGAAGATTTCACAATATAAACATACAAGATGAAAGCATGGCTTTCCCAAAAACAAATAAAGCCAGAGAAATCTCTCCTCCCCTTTTTTTGGATGGAGTTACAAACTTTGTTGATCAGGGGAGAACTGTTAAAATAGTGCATATTGATTTCAGTAAGGCTATTGACAAAGTGCCCCCATGAAATATTTACATGGAAGCTGGTAATATGTGAGCTGAATGAGGTAACTGTTAGGCGGATTTGACTGACCAAACCCAAAGAGGACTCCTTCATGGTTCCTCATCATCCTGGGAAAAGTGACAAGAGGGGTGCTGCAGGGTTCTGTCCTGGGCCCGTTGTTGTTCAACGTCTTTAAAAATGACTTGGATGAAGGAACTGAGGGGGTGCTCATCACATTTGCAGACAACACCAAATGGGGAGCGGAGGCCAATGTGGTAGAAGGCAGAATCGGATCAAGGACAGGAATAGTACCACTTTATTCTGCCTTGGTCAGGCCCCACCTAGAATACTGTGTTCAATTCTGGGCGCCACAAGTTAAGTATCTTAAATATTGGTTGCCTGGAGAAATCAAAAGGTGGGGAAACACAATCCATATTCCTTTTATAACATGTGGCCAATGTATATTGAATACATGTAGTTTTTTTATACTGTTGTAGGAATCCACCCAGCACTCAGTAATTGTTATTAAACATTAAATATGGGGCGCTTAAGCACTACCCGCCCCCCGATCTCTCAGAGCGAACATACCTCTGTGGGCGGGATCGACAAATAGGATAGCTTGAAGAACACACCAGCCCTGTGTGTACCTAGAGAGAAGCACTGTATATATAGGGATAGTAAGTTGTGATGGCAGTGAGTCGTGCACGAGTGCAGTTCATTTATAAAGTTGGTTTTATTCCAAGAAAAGAACAGATTACCAGGAGCTCCTCTCCCACAAGCTGGTTGCCATTACGATGATGACTCAACTAAGTTCTCAGTGTCACGTTTCATCCTACAAATGCAACGTGGGAGGAACCTTCTCTTCATACTCTGTGACAAATCACATCCTTTTTCCTGCTCTTGAATACTCAAAGGCTGGCCCGCCATTTCTGAGAGGCTATCAGTGGAGTTCGGCCTTTCACCTACATTCTGGGAGAGTCTTTCCATGACAACCTCCCCCCCTCTTTGCTCTGGGCCATCTTCCAACCCTGGCAACTGCTTGGAATCAGAAGCTTCCTGTATCCTGACATCAGTGTTTATATAGAGAAGAAATAAAAATGTCAACTAATACCAAGAAAGGACAGCCAAACCCAACACTCCTTACTTTAATGGCAAGATGCCGCTCCGTAGTGTTTGAGCTTCTTGTGGTGGTGAAAGACTTCTTGGAAAAGATATATAATGAGTTGAAAAAAATGTTGAAAAATACATTTATTAAAAAACCAGAAGCCTTTCTACTTGGAATAATAGGACTGGAATTGCAAGAAAAAAATGGTTGGCTGTTTTTGTATGCCACTACAGTGGCAAGACTTTTATTAGCCAAAAATTGGAAATCGCAAGAGATACCAACAATAGAAGAATGGCAGATGTTGAACTTTTTGGAGCTGGCCGGCCTGACTGGAAGAATCCGTGACCAGAAAGAAGAGGAGACACAAGAGGACTGGAAGAAATTTAAAGACTATTTAGCTAAAGATTGTAATATAAGATAAAGAGAAATTTCTTGGAAGTAACAATTAGGTTTAGGAGTAGAATAAGAATATGTTGTTAATAAACATTAAGGATTAGAATATTAATAAAGGAGAAGTTGTTAGTAAATGAAAGAAGTTAATATTATTAGAAATATGAATTTGGAGAACTGCTAAACTGGTGATATAATGAAATTCAGGTAGAGGGGATTCAAGGAAGTCAGTTATGAATGAAATGAAATTAGGATTTGTAAGTAGAAATTCTTCTTTATGTGTTTTTGTTTGTTTTTGTGTATTGTAATGTTTTTCTTTTTTCTGGTTTTTCCTGTTTATGTGGTAAATGTGAAAACCAATACAATTTTTTTGGGGGGGGGGGGGAGAAAGAGAAGAAAGAGAACGAGGACAGGAAAGTCCAGGAGGATAAGAAAAGAAGCAGAGTTTCCCACAACTATATTACTGTAATTAAGTGCAGTTTTATATTTGATGTTGATATTTGACTTTGTGTCTAATAAAAATTCATAAATTTGAACATTATATCGTGGAACATCAATGGTTTGAACAATAAGGTAAAAAGGAAGAAAACTGAGCGTATCTTAAGAAAGAAAAATTGGGATGTCATTGGTCTCCAGGAAACACACATAGCAAAGAAACATGACAGAGTTTTGATAGATAAGAAATTAGGAACAGAATACATAGCTTCAGATGTTTCCAAAAAGAGAGGAATAGTTATATATATATATGTATAAACCAAAAGATAGATGCAAAAATCCTACCTAAAGATGACAAGGGAAGAATATTAGGAATACAATTGACAAAAGGCAGAGAAGAAATCATTTAATATTTATTAAGATTTTAAAAAACAGACATAGAATTACACAATACATTTCACAAAAATCATGTAACAATCTAAAAACAATTAAAAAGTGAAGAAGAAAAAACACACATAAAAAATGAATATATAAAAAAGAAGAAATGACAATAGCTAAATATAAAAAGAAAACAGAAAAGGTTTAAAATTAACTCCAGATTTCAATCATCCTTTATCTCATTTGCTTGATTCTTTGACCTCCTCACACCTCCCCTTTTGTATTCCCATTTAAAAAGTCCTTTCAGCAAATCCTTACCCTCTGTCATTTTTCATAACTCTATATCATCACCTATTGTAAATATATATTTTTAACCATTATCAATCCATACTTGCATATTCTTAAAAAGCTTTTTACCAATACCACTTATTTTCCATCCAACATCATTTTAACATTCCTTAATTTTACAGTATTTCTGCAAGTAGTCTTTAAATTTCTTCCAATCTTCTTCCACCGACTCTTCTCCCTGGTCACGGATTCTGCCAGTCATTTCTGCCAATCCCATACAGTCAATCACCTTCATCTGCCATTCTTCCAGGGTGGGTAGGTCTTGTGTCTTCCAGTACTTTGCAATGAGTATTCTTGCTGCTGTTGTTGCGTACATAAAGAAAGTTCTGTCCTTCTTTGACACCAATTGGCCGACTATGCCCAGGAGGAAGGCCTCCTGGTTTCTTCAGAAAGGTACATTTAAATACCTTTTTCAGTTCATTATATCTCATTTCCCAGAAGGCCTTGATCTGTGGGCACGTCCACCAAAAGTGAAAGAATGTACCTTCATTCTCATTACATTTCCAGCATTTATTATCGGGCAAATGATAGATTTTTGCAAGTTTGACTGGTGTCATGTACCACCTGTATACCATTTTCATAATATTCTCTCTTAAGGCATTGCATGCCGTAAATTTCATACCTGTGGTCCATAACTGTTCCCAGTCAGCAAACATAATATTATGTCCAACATCCTGTGCCCATTTAATCATAGCAGATTTAACCGTTTCATCTTGAGTATTCCATTTCAACAGCAAATTATACATTCTTGAAAGTATCTTAGTTTTGGGATCTAACAGTTCTGTTTCCAACTTTGATTTTTCCACCTGGAAGCCAATTTTTTTGTCCAAATGATAGGCCTCTCCTATTTGATAGTAATGAAGCCAATCTCGCACTCTATCTTTTAATTTCTCAAAACTCTGCAGTTTCAATTTGTCTCCTCCTTGCTCCAAAATCTCCCAGTATTTTGGCAACTTGGCCTCCATATTGAGCCTTTTTTGAGCTTTTGCCTCCATTGGTGATAACCACCTTGGGGTTTTATTTTCAAGTAGGTCTTTATATCGTATCCAGACATTAAACAGTGCTTTCTTGACAATATGGTTTTTAAATGCCTTATGAGCTTTAACCTTGTCATACCATAAGTATGCATGCCATCCAAAAACATTATTAAAACCTTCTAAATCCAATATGTCTGTGTTCTCAAGAAGCAGCCAGTCCTTCAACCAGCAAAAAGCTTCTGATTCATAATAAAGTTTATGGTCTGGCAGGGCAAATCCCCCTCTTTCTTTAGCATCAGTTAATATTTTAAATTTTATTCTTGGTTTCTTGCCCTGCCAGACAAATTTGGAAATGTCTCTCTGCCACTTCTTGAAACAGTCCATTTTATCTATTATTTGTAACGATTGAAACAGAAATAACATTCTTGGCAGTACATTCATCTTGATAACAGCAATTCTACCCAGCAAGGAAAGCTTCAAATTTGACCATATTTCTAAATCCCTTTTAACATCCGACCAACACTTTTCATAATTGTCCTTAAATAAGTTCCCATTTTTAGCTGTCATATTAATCCCCAGGTATTTCACCTTCTTAACCACTGTTAAACCTGTCTTATTCTGAAACCTCTCTCTTTCGGTCGTTGTTAAGTTTTTCTCAAGAACTTTGGTTTTTAACTTATTCAACTTAAATCCTGCCACCTGACCAAACTCTTGGATCAGTTCTAATACTCTTTTGGTGCTAGATTCTGGCTCATGTAGTGTCAAAACTAGGTCATCTGCAAAAGCTTTCAGTTTATATTGTTTAGCTCCGACCGTTATGCCTTTAATCAGATGGTCCCTCCTAATCATGTTTAACAAAACCTCCAGGACGGAGATAAAAAGTAAAGGGGAAATTGGGCAGCCTTGTCGTGTCCCTTTCTCTATCTTAAATTCCTCTGTTACCACATTATTGACTATTAATTTAGCCTTTTGCTCTGAATAAATTGCACTTAAACCATTTTCAAACCCTTGACCAACCCCCATCCCTTGAAGATTTTTCTTCATAAAACTCCAAGAAATATTATCAAAGGCTTTCTCGGCATCCACAAAAATTAAAACTGCTTTTGTATTGATATCCTCTTGCAGCTTCTCCAATATGTTAATTATATTCCTCGTATTGTCAGACAGGTGTCTGCCTGGAAGAAAGCCAGCTTGGTCCTTATGTATCACTTCCTTTAATACTTTTTTTAACCTCTTGCCCAAAATGTCAGCAAAAATTTTATAATCCACATTTAACAGGGATATGGGTCAGTAGTTCTTAAGTTGTGTCTTTTCAGACTCAATTTTCGGTATAAGTGTAATAAATGCTTCTTTCCACGACTCTGGCACTTTTCCCCTCTCCAGAATTTCATTACAAACCACCTTTAGTGGTTGAATTATCCAATCCTTCAAAGTTCTATAGTATTTTGAGGTTAAGCCGTCCGGCCCTGGAGATTTTCCCAGCTGCATGTTCTGAATGGCACCTTCTACCTCCTGTTCCGTAATTCTATAGTTCAACATTATCTTATTTTCTTGTGAGATTTTTTGTAATCCATTTGTTCTCAAAAACTGGTCTATGTCAAACTCTTTCTGTGGCCCCTGTGTATATAGTTGTTTAAAGTACCTCTGGAAGCATTTTCTAATTTCCACTGGATTCTGGATATTTTTTCCTTCCACTTCCCAATTAGTAATGGTATTAAGATTTTGTCTTTTCTTCATCTGCCAAGCTAGCGGTTTCCCACATTTATTTGCCAATTCAAAAGTCCTTTGTCTCCTTTGTTTCATTTTCCATTCAATTTCCTGGTTTATCATCTTCATGTACTGCACTTGATGTTACTTTATTTCTCACAGGATCTCTTGTGAATTGGGTTTCGCTCTCAGTTTTTTCTCACCCTCTTTTATTTTTTCCAAATTTTTTTCTTTTTCGGCATTTTGGGCTCTTTTCTTTATTGAA
This sequence comes from Podarcis melisellensis, assembly GCF_964234715.1. NCBI lineage: Eukaryota > Metazoa > Chordata > Lepidosauria > Squamata > Lacertidae > Podarcis > Podarcis melisellensis. Next base: position 104,591,781 of record NC_138531.1, on the reverse strand, counting down.
TTCTGTTGGATCAGAAACCCCCTCATGACTGCTTTGCTTACGTCCCAGATTACTATTTTTTCCACAGTAGTGTTCAAATTTATCTCAAAATAGTCTCTCAGGGGTTTTTGGGCCTTCTTGGTCACCTCTTGATCTCTGAACAAGGTGTCATTCCTGTTGGTATTAGTTTCATCTCCATTCTCACGGCATTATGGTCGGAGCACATTTTAGGGCAGATTTCTACCTTCCTAGTCTTGGGTGCCAGTCCTCTAGTTATCCAGATTTGGTCAATTCTTGTCCATGTCTTTTGGGCTTCAGAAAAGAAGGTTCCCTCTCTACCCAGGGGGTTCCTGGTTCTCCAAATATCAATCAAATCCATATTGTCAGTCAGTTTAAAAAAAAGTTTTGGGTAGTCTGCCATCTTTAGTGACTACCTGTCTCTGTGACTTATCCATTTTTGTGGATACCACCCCATTCATATCTCCCATCAAAACGATGTTATAGTCCATATAGTCCAATAGTGTCTCATGCAGCTTCTTATAAAATGTAGATTTCCCCTCATTCGGTGCGTAAACACCTACTATCAGAATTTTTTCTCCTTGTATTTGAATTTCAATTGCTATGAATCTTCCTTGATCATCTTTAAAAACAAATTTCGGTGACAGGCTCTCTTTTGCATATATGACCACTCCTCACTTTTTGACATTGTCCGATGAGATAAATTCTTGGCCCAACCTTTTGTTAATCAATATTTTCCTATGTAGCCTTGTCACATGCGTTTCCTGTAGACAAATTAAGTCCAATTGTTCCTTTTTAAGTATATGAAAGACTTTCTTCCTTTTCTCCAGGGAATTAAAACCGTGAATGTTCCAACTTAATAGTTGCAGAGACATGATGTAATTAAATTTACTCTCCTCCAACTGCTCCCAATAATTCCTCTTCTTCTGACGGTGGTATCACTTTCTTTGTCTTATCCACTCCCAAAGGTGGTAGTCCTTTGTCTAGTAATCCTAGTGGTAAGGCTCTAAGCTCTCCTTCCGTTCCTTTTTGCAGGTCTTCTTCTTGGTCTCTCAAAAATTTTCCCTTCTCCTCCACTGATCTTATTTTAAACTTCTTGCCTTTAAAGCTGAAAGATAGGCCTTGAGGGAATTCCTACCTAAAAATAATTCTGTTTCCTCTCAGCAAAGTCACCAGATCTCCGTATTTGGACCCGAGTTCCAGAAGATGTTTCGGGATGTCCTTAAAAATTTCTACTCTTGACTCTTGTATTATCAAAGTATTCTGGTAATGCAGACTCAAAATTTTATCTCGCTCCTCTTTAGAACGAAGGGTAATCAAACAGTCTCTCACTCTGTTTTTTTCTCCCTTCTTTTCCAAGTCTAAAAGCGTTTATTATTTTAAAATCTTGCTTGTCCTCCAATTTCCAAAAGTCTGCAAATTCCTGTGTCAAGAAGTCGATCAAGCTATCTTTCTCAAGTTCAGGTACCGCTCTGACCCTCAAATTGGTCTGTTTTTCCTTCAACTCAATCATAGACAAAAGTTCCTGATGGTCCCCAAGCTGTTTGCTTATCGGCGTTATCCTTTCTTCTACGGCAGCTGCTTTTTCTATTGCTTCCTGGGCCGTCTTTTGGTTTAATTCTGACTGTTGCAGTAATTTTTCGATAGAATCTGTGTTAGAATTCACCTTCTGACCCAGGTTGTTAATACTTGTAGTGTTCTGGTCAATTTTATTTGATGCTTCAGCCACTTGATTACTTAATTTGTCCAATGTTTCATAGATCTTATTTAAAACAGAAGTAAATCCTTCTTCTGTCATCCCTTTTGACCCAGCTTGCACTGGGTCTTCTCCTTGTGGCACAGGAGGGCCAGGAGCAGATGCCCTACGCTGCTGCAGTATTGCAATGGTCGGTTGGTATCTCACTTTGCCCGATCTTGTTACCTGTTCATCCGATTTTGTTTGCTTTTCATCCATGGCACTTTATCTGGAAGTCAAGGTCACTCCCACAGTCAAACTTGTTTTGCTGTGAGGCTTTCCCAGGCTGGTGCTAAGTGTAAAATTCCCCGGACAGTTATACCTTTTTTCAGTAAAACTCTAGGGGGACACAGTAGCAATCAGAAGTAGTGCAACAAAATGTCTTAATAAATGTTCAAAAGCCCCCTTCAGCCCCCGAGAGTTCACAATTTCAAAGGTTTCAAAGTATCAGTTTTGCCGAGTTAAATGTTCAGCAAATTACATTGTTCATAAAGAGTGCTGTTCACAATATAGCCAGTCTATTCAGTCTGACGGTCTGTTTCCAGGGATTAAGAGGTGGTCTTGCTTCCCTCCTTTCTCTCTTATATTTTAAATAGGCACAAGAAATACTGTCCCTTCTTCCCTCCCTTTCTTTCAATTCAGGGAGGGAATTCCTTAATTTGACGTTTAAGATTTAGATCCTTTTAAAGCTCCTCGCCGGTATTTGGCTTGGACGGTCTTTGCTTTGATCTTTCTACAAACCGGAAGGTGGACTTCCTCTTTGCACCTTCCCGCAGAATTCCAGAATTGTTGAGCTTTTCTTAGACTTGCACATTATCTCTGCTTGGGAAAGGAAAACAGGAAACATAAACTTCTTTAGTTGCTCATTAATTAACAATGCACTTATATATACAACACCTCCACAAATTATCTTAATGTAACACCTTGTTTTTAGCAATGTTGATTTATTTTTAAATTCAGATCTTTTTTTAAAAAAAATAACCCTAAATGACTGCAAAAATTGAAAACCATCCAAGAGGCTCACAGCAGAGCAGAGCCAGAAATTATAGATAAAGCCTAAATCTGGCAACAGACAGGAAGGGGTTCCCCCCTTAACTTGGGGTGTGTGTTAATATAAAGGTAAAGGTACCCCTGACCATCAGGTCCAGTCGTGACCGACTCTGGGGTTGCGCGCTCATCTCACTCAAGAGGCCGAGAGCTGGCGCTTGTCCGAAGGCAGCTTCCGGGTCACGTGGCCAGCGTGACGAGGCCGCATCTGGCGAGCCAGCACCAGCGCAGCACATGGAAACGCCGTTTACCTTCCCGCTATAAAGTGGTCCCTATTTATCTACTTGCACTTTGGGGTGCTTTTGAACTGCTAGGTTGGCAGGAGCTGGGACCAAGCAACGGGAGCTCACCCCATCGCGGGGATTCGAACCGCCAACCTTCCGATCAGCAAGTCCTAGGCTCTGTGGTTTAACCCACAGCGCCTCCCGTGTGTTAATATATGCATGTGTAAAAGAGAAAGAAATCTATAAGCAAGTGATGCTATGCAGCAAGAACTAGCTAATGTGATCTGCACAGAAAACAACAGAATTAGGAAGCATCATTGTTATAAACAAAAGCCAAAGATCCAGAAGGAATTGTCAGCTGGTATAGCAGTGCAACACTTCAGGCCATTTTTTGGCACAAAGAGGACAGATCAGTGTGACTTTTTCATTCTAAGCACTAGCAGGGCTTTTGTTGCACTGCCCACTGTGATCCAAGCCAATTTTGCTTGTGTTCCTTTGACCCACAATAATTCTTAAGTACACACTCAATATCAGATTGCAGAACTAGCTGGAACATACCCAAGGGAAAGCATATTATTGTTCAGAGGTGCTTTTTTTTTATAAATAATTTTTATTAGAATTTCAAAAATAAAGTTACAAAAATAAAGAAAAAAATAGAAATAAATAAAGAAACAAAAAATGCAAAATACAGAGAGAATAAAAACAATTAAAAGTAAATCCATCTTTCCATGTCTTGCCTTTCATTCGCTTATTTCCCTGACCTCCTCACACCTCCCTTTTTTGTATTCCAATTCAAATAGTTACTTCAGCAAATCCTTTCCCTCTTTGTTTTTATCTTAATTCTTTATCTTAATATATTATAACTTTACATTTTCACCTGTTAACAATCCATTTTTACATATTCCTTTTAGACATTACGCTAAAACCACTTAAATTCATTCCGACATCATTTTAACATTCATTAATGTTTCTGTAGATAGCCTTTAAATTTCTTCCAATCTTCCTCCACCAACCCTTCTCCCTGGTCTCGGATTCTGCCAGTCATTTCCTCCAGTTCCATATAGTCCATCACCTTCATCTGCCATTCTTCCCGGGTAGGTAAATCTTATGTCTTCCAGTACTTTGCAATAAGTATTCTTGCTGCTGTCGTGGCATACATAAAGAAAGTTCTATCCTTCTTTGGCACCAATTGGCCGACAATGCCCAGGAGAAAGGCCTCTGGTTTCTTCAAGAAGGTATATTTAAATACCTTTTTCATTTCATTATAAATCATCTCCCAGAAAGCCTTAATCCTTGGGCACGTCCACCAAAGGTGAAAGAATGCTTTCCTTTCACAAGAGATTAAAGGAAAAGAAACACAGGGGGGAAAGGATAATCTTACATACCATATTTTTCGCTCCAGAGGGCACACCTGACTATAGGGCGCACCTAGTTTTCAGAGGGGGAAATCAAGGATCGCCCCCTCCCCGCAGCTCTGGGAGCAGCAGACAGGCTGCAGGCAGCCTGTGCTCTTCTCCTAGTCCTTCCTGCTATTGCGGGAGGTGGGGGAATTCCCCCATCTCCCGCAAAAGCCCACAGGAGCCACACACCCTTTAAGGAACGCACGGCTCCTGCTGGCTTTTCTACGAGGTGGGAGAAGGGAGTGATGCGGCCAGTCAGTCCCTTCTCCCTCCTGGGGAAAAGCCCGCAAGAGCGCACAGAGCTTGTGTGTGGCTCCTGGGGGCTTTTCCCGCCTGCCTCCCCCCTGCATTCGCTCCATAGGACGCACACACATTTTCTCTTGCTTTTTAGGAGGGAAAACGTGCGTCCTAGAGAGCGAAAAATACGGGAAATTATATGAGATAGTTCTCTGTTAAAGCACCGGATAGGATATACTAGTAGCGGCCTATGGAACACAGGAAGCTGAGTTTATTGTCTACAGTGACCGGCAGTGGTGAGGGTTTCAGACAGGGGACACTCCCAGCTCTACCTGAAGATATTGAGGATTGAACCTGGGATCGATCTACTGCATGCAAAGCAGCAGCGCTCACACTACATGGGAATATATATAGATATATATGGGGTTCAAGACAGCCTCCATGTTCTGTAGTCTCAGATGCATGTGGGCCAGCTAAAATCTGACAAGTCACTCCTGGTCTTTCTTGTGAAGATTTATTGCTTCTCCGTCCAGTTACGCTCCGCTTCGAGTGTCTGCCGGCTTCTGTCCTCAGCATGATCACGGGAGAAAGCAAACGTAGCAGAATGCACAGCGAAATGTGAGAAGGACCGTAAATCAGTCCAAACAGCTTCTTCTATGCTAGAAGCTTTATTGTACAGCAAATAGCTTATTTACAATCCATCAAAGACCATCAGTGTCCAGCTGCATTGTCTCTGACTCCTCACATCCTCAGTGCAGCGACCGATCTGAAATCGAAAGCACTCTCTCACAGCATAACAAGCTGTTGACGTAAGGTCCTGGCTTACTTCCTTTGTAAGCCCTTCCCCCTCCAGCTCGAGACACAGAAGGTGTTCACTACACCCAACAGTCTTAAATTGTCCAAGCAAAATGGCCTAGCTTTGTTGGGATACTGCCGGGGAGACGGAGGCATCAGGCAGGCGTCCAGCTTGCTCCGGACGATCACTGGTCTCCCATGGAACAGCATCAATCCGTTAGTGACACGAGCCTCAGTTATGCTCCAAGACCCGTGTATAAATCATCTCTCAGCAGAGTGTATAAATCATCCACAACGAAAGAGGCGGACATAGGAATATGTGCAAGCATAATTTACAGCATTTATTCAGTGTAGTGCAGGAACAAAGGAAAACATGACTGCTTGCCTTTGTGTCCAGTGAAACAGCAGTAACACAAAACCTACATAACACAAAACCTACAGAAGTTGACAGCAATGCTGGGAGTAAACAGGCATGCACAAACATCATGCCTATACCTTTGCAAGGTGGAATGGAGCTATATCCTAACAAGCCTGACCTGGCACAAAAATGAGGAAAAAATGCTGAGCTTCGATATACCTCAGTCAGTAAAGCATGAGACTCTTAATCTCCAGGTTGTGGTTTCAGTCTTGGGCAAAAGATTCCGACAATGCAGGGGTTGGACTAGAATCATAGAATCCTAGAGTTGGAAAAACCACAAGGGCCATCGAGTCCAACCCCCTGCCAAGCAGGAAACACCATCAGAGCACTCCTGACATATGGTTGTCAAGCCTCTGCTTCAAGACCTCCAAAGAAGGAGACTCCACCACACTCCTTGGCAGCAAATTCCACTGTCGAACAGCTCTTACTGTCAGGAAGTTCTTCCTAATGTTTAGGTGGAATCTTCTTTCTTGTAGTTTGGAACCACTGCTCCGTGTCCGCTTCTCTGGAGCAGCAGAAAACAACCTTTCTCCCTCCTCTATGTGACATCCTTTTATATATTTGAACATGGCTATCATATCACCCCTTAACCTCCTCTTCTCCAGGCTAAACATGCCCAGCTCCCTTAGCCGTTCCTCATAAGGCATCGTTTCCAGGCCTTGGACCATTTTGGTTGCCCTCCTCTGGACACCTTCCAGTTTGTCTTGAACTGTGGTGCCCAGAACTGGACACAGTACTCCAGGTGAGGTCTGACCAGAGCAGAATACAGTGGCTCTATTACTTCCCTTGATCTAGATGCTATACTCCTATTGATGCAGCCCAGAATTGCATTGGCTTTTTTAGCTGCCGCGTCACACTGTTGGCTCATGTCAAGTTTGTGGTCAACCAAGACTCCTAGATCCTTTTCACATGTACTGCTCTCAAGCCAGGTGTCACCCATCTTGTATTTGTGCCTCTCATTTTTTTTGCCCAAGTGCAATACTTTACATTTATCCCTGTTAAAATTCATCTTGTTTGTTTTGGCCCAGTTCTCTAATCTGTCAAGGTCGTTTTGAAGTGTGATCCTGTCCTCTGGGGTGTTAGCCACCCCTCCCAGTTTGGTGTCATCTGCAAATTTGATCAGGATGCCCTTGAGTCCATCATCCAAGTCGTTGATAAAGATGTTGAATAAGACCGGGCCCAAGACAGAACCCTGTGGCACCCCACTAGTCACTCTTCTCCAGGATGAAGAGGAACCATTGATGAGCACCCTTTGGGTTCGGTCAGACAGCCAGTTACAAATCCACTGAGTGGTAGCATAGTCAAGACCGCATTTTACCAGCTTCTTTACAAGAATATCATGGGGCACCTTGTCAAATGCCTTGCTGAAATCAAGGTAGGCTGGAGACTTGAATACATCTAAACTAGCCAAGTATTCTTGTACTATCTCCTTAGTTATTCTGGGCTGTGTTTCCTCTGCTGAATCATTTGCTCCAAATTCTTCAGGTCGGGCATTGTTTTCTTTATCGGAGAAGACTGAGGCAAAGAAAGCATTGAGGAGTTCAGCCCTTTCTGTGTCCCCTGTTTGCATTTCACCATCTTCTCCTCTGAGTGACCCCACGGTTTCTTTGTTCTTCCTTTTGCTACGAACATACCCATAAAAGCCTTTTTTGTTGCTTTTAACCTCTCTAGCAAGCCTGAGTTCATTCTGTGCTTTAGCTTTTCTGACTTTGTGTCTATTTGTTTGAATTCCTCTTTGGTGGTTTCCCCCCTTTTCCATTTTTTGTACACATCCTTTTTTAATCTTAACTCAGTTAAAAGTTCTTTAGATAGCCACCCTGGCTTCTTTAGGGACCTTCCATGTTTCCGTCTCATTGGTATTGCCTGAAGTTGTGCTTTTACATCTCCCTCTTAACAAACTCCCAGCCATCATGAACTCCCTTTCCTTTTAGTATTACTGTCCATGGGATCTCACCCAGCACTTCCCTAAATTTTATGAAGTCGGCTTTCTTAAAGTCAAGAAATTGAGTCCTAGTATGCTTGGCTGCTCCTTTCCGCTGTATAGTAAACTTCAGAAGCCTAATGATCCTTCCACTTCTACCCCACTAACCAGGTCATCAACATTGGTTAGGACCAGATCTAAAATGGCTGTTCCTCTTGTTGCTTCTCCCACTTTCTGGACAATGAAGTTGTCTGCAAGGCCAGTGAGGAATCTGTTTGACCTTATGCTCTTGGCTGAGTTTGACATCCAACAAATATCCAGGTAATTGAAGTCCCTCATTACTACTATCTCCCTTCCTTTTGCATGCTTGGCCATCTGTTCCAGGAAGGCATCATCTATGTCCTCGTTTGGCTTGGGGATCTATAGTAAACTCCCACAATGAGGTCCCTGTTATTCTTCTCTCCCTTAATTTTGACCCAAATGCTCTCACTTTGGCTTTGAGGTTCTAGATGGCCCTGCTGGTTCCCTTCCATCTCTGTGAAGGGTTCTGCTCTTCTGTTGTATCTGAAGGGCTGTTCACAGGGAAGATGGAGAGATGCTTCTGCTGTGATTCCTGCACTGGAGGGGGTTGGTCTAGAGGACCCTCGAGGGTCCCTCCCAACCATCGAGTTATGTGGTCCTATGGTTAAAATACTCATGGGATGGGATGTGCCCTGCCAAACCACCCTGTAGCCCAAGCCGCATTCACCAGGCGAGACCCGGCGAGCCGAAGGAGCGCTCCGCAGTGGCAATGGAACTGCCCAGGAGACAGTTTGGGGGGAGAGAGAGTCAGAGGGGTTGGAGGGAGGGAGAAGTGGCTCTGATCTGAGTGGATCCTCCGCTCTGAGGAGAATATCTATGGAGCCAGAGGAAGGAGCCTCACAGCTGAGATGGGGAGACCATGTTGAGGGTCTGAAGGGAGAATTCAGATGGGAGTGAAGCTGGAGGGAGAAGCTGTGGGAAGACTCCCCTCTTCTTCTTCTGGGGTCTCCTTCCAGTCAGCAGGAGAGAGATCTTCTAGGAAAAGGAGATTCCCAAGTCGGTGGCAAGGGCTGAGAGGATCCCCTGGGTCTGGCATACAAAGGAAAATACCTCAGGAGTGGGATTGCTAAGAGAGAGGGGAACCGAGGAAAAGTGGCCCCTCGCTGTGAAGGAAGCTGGGCTGTGTCAAAAGCACCTCACAGAAATCGAGTTGGACTCGATGGCCCTTGTGGTCTCTTCCAACTCTATGATTCTATGACCCCTCATAACTAAGGGAGGGGATGAGAGAGAAGCCGCAGAAAGAGAGTCCAGCCTTTCACCACCTATTGTGGAAACCTGAACATCTCCCTGAAGTGCAACAACTGAATTGGAGGGAAGCTGTGCCTGCAGAACTGTGTTTAACCCCGAGACATTTAGCTGAAGTAATAAGTTAACTTTTACCTGAAAGAACACATCTCCTGTCTTCACTTTGTTTCACCATTCACTCCCTGGATCGCAGTTTCCCTCACACAAGACTCCTGGATTTAATTTGGGACAATTAGCAGGGAGACTCTGCTGCGCAGGGGACACCGGACTGACTAGCAGGACATGCGAAAAGGATCTCAGGGTCTTGGTGGATCCCAAGCTCCACCTGAGCCCAACATGTGATGCAGCAGCAAAGAAGGCAAATGTTCTTCTCGGCTGCATCCACAGAAGTGGATCGTGTCCAGGACAATCCGGAGAACCTCCGCACTCACACCCAGCCCAGCCCAAATCTCAGCAAGGCTCTCGATTCACACAGATATTCAACAGTTGGGCCGGGGCAAGAGAAGAGGCAGGCTTGCAAGGCTCCCCAGGGACACAACCCCGCTGCCCACCCCCAGGCCCATAGCAGACCTGTCAGGCCACCGAGGGACCTCCAGCAACCATTAACAGAGAGGCAGGAAGGGAAGACTGTGAAATTCAATTCCTGCCGGGGGTTGGACTAGATGACTCTCTGGGTCCCTTCTAACTTGACAACCCCATTCCTCTGTCCTGCTCAAGGAAGCTTGAAATCCCCCTCCCACTGTGCTGCCTTCACCTGAAAAGCGCCTGCCCCCACCTGGGGAAGGGGGGAGGGGGGACCTCAAAAAGAGCCAGCCTATTGCTCAAAGCTTTGCATCATCTTCACACACACACACACACCAGATTAGTATTATGGATGATCCGTCCAGCTCCGCCTCCCTTTCAGGCATGTCAGAGTCAGACCCAACTCTGTGGGGGAGGGGCAGGGGGGCTTCCTTGCCCCTCCGAGGCCCTGATCTCTGCTCTCCTGGGGGATGCCAGCCTGCACCTGGACCCCAGCCCTCCCTGTGCCACCCCCACCCCAAAGCTTCAAGGCCCTGATCCTGGGCTGGCAGAAAAACCTGCATTTGCAACAGTCCTGGGGGGGGGGAGGCAGGCAAGATCGGGGGGGGGGGAGGAGATAGAAGCCAGGAAGGTTCCCCACATAAAGGGGACATTCAGTCTGGACCACAGGGCCAGAACTAGCCAAGCACTGGCTGAGTGGGAGGCGGTTGCCTAGCAACGCCCATCACTGGTGCTTAGGAAGCAAAAAGGGAGAGAGCCCTTAACTGCCTCTTTACCCCCACCTGCCAGGAGGGAGGGATCAGTCTCCACTCGGGGGGGGGCGGAGCTCAGCGGGGGGGGGGCTCTCCCCTCCCTCCCTCCCTCCCTCCTTCCCTCTCTCTGCACCTCAAAACCCAGAAATAGGAAAACCCAGAATTATGGCATCCCATTAAGGCTTTGTATAATTCTAGGTTTTCCCATTGTTTGCTTAAACTTTTTGATTTTTATTATTTAGTTTATTTCTGTAAGATCACATTTCTTGTCGATTACTTCTCCTTTCAGGGATTTTCTCGGTATTCCATTTGTTCTGTGTAATTACGTGGGCAGAGATGACTCTTATGAAGAGTGCATTCGTGAGCTGAGGCACACAGAATCGTGGGTCAGAAGGGACTCCCAGAGGTCATTCATGCAATGCTGGAATCGCCACTCCAGAATCCCTGATGGCCGTCCAGGCTCAGCTCTGAAGCCCAAAGCAATTCCCAGAATTGTAGAGCTGGAAGGGACTCCCAAGGCTCATCTAGACTGCAATGTGGGAATCTCACCCCCCACGCCAGCTCCCAGGCTGCACCAGAGGCCATGTGCATTGTAGGCCGGGGGACTCAGCCTGGCAGCAGTAACTGTGGGGTGGGCAGCCTTCTCACTGCCTCAGGTGGGGTGTGGGGTGTGTGTGGCTAAGGCTCGGCCCCCTCCCTCTCCACCTCCTCCTCGGCCCCCCACTCCCGCATCTGCCACTCCAGGCGCTCCAGGCGCAGAGCCACCTTAAAGGCGCTGGATTCGAGTCCCGCCAGGATTCTGGCCAGCTTGGTCTGCAGGGCGTCCAGGCCCTCTTCCAGGGCGGCCGTCCGGCGCTCCTCCTCCTGCAGCTGGGCGATCTCGGCCGCCTCGGCGTTGACGTCCAGTTTGTCCATCTTGAGCAGGATCTCCCTGCCCTTGGCCTCCAGCATGGCCTTGGCGCTGGGGAACTCGGCCAGCACCTCCGTCAGGTCCTCCTTCGACAGGCAGAAGAGGTCCGAGAAGCCGATGCTCTTGATGTTGGCCGTGCGGCGGTTCCCGGACTTGTTCCCTGGGGGGGGAGAAGGGGGGCACTGAGAACATAAGCAGAACATGCAGGATCAGGCCCCTGGGGTGGGAGGAAGAGGCCAAGAGGCAGAGAGGAGTCCGGCTAGTGAAGAAGCCAGGGGGGTCTCCCCCTCCTGCTGAGACAAGCTCCCCTCCCCCCTCAGTCTCCAGAAGAGGCATGGAAATGGCGGAGGAGATGTTGGGGACACACAGATACCGTCTGGAATTCCTTGGGAGAAACCTTGGAGAGGAGGGGGCTGAGGCAGCGGCGGGGGGGGGCCTTCCGTCACGGGGGCAAGACCCACCGGAGACAAGATGTTTATGTGTTGCTAGACTGGTGACTGGGAGCGGCCGCCGAGACCATATAACACTGGTCTTGAAAGACCTACACTGGCTCCCAGTACATTTCCGAGCACAATTCAAAGTGTATTAAGAGGATGCTGGTAAGGCTGAACCTTTCTGTAAAAAAAAAGGATTTCATTCTTCCCAAAAGGAAACCTTCCTCTGCGGGTGAATATGAAGAGGAGGCCAGTGAGATTGAACCTTTCTGTAAAATAAAGTATTACTGAGACCACATAACACCGGTCCTGAAAGACCTACAGTGGCTCCCAGTACATTTCCGAGCACAATTTAAAGTGTTGGTGCTGACCTTGAAAGCCCTAAACGGCCTCGGTCCAGTATACCTGAAGGAGCGTCTCCACCCCCATCGTTCTGCCCAGACGCTGAGGTCCAGCTCCGAGGGCCTTCTGGCAGTACCCTCCCTGTGAGAAGCAAAGCTACAGGGAACCAGGCAGAGGGCCTTCTCAGTAGTGACGCCCGTCCTGTGGAACACCCTCCCATCAGATGTCAAGGCAAGAAGCAACTATCTGACTTTTAGAAGTGTAGCAGGAACCCCCCCCCAATCATTCTGTTTGTATAAACTTCACACTCACACACTACATACGCCACATTTCTGTTATAAATTCATAGAAAGTCAACCATACATTGGATTTGCACTGTTCCATTTTATTTTTACTCCATATGACAAGAACTAACAAAGGGGGGTGACAGTCCTGGTCAGCCATAATCCCTTCACTGTCTCAGCACATACACTGGAGCCCTGCCCATGCCAACCCTGATGATCCCAGACAGAAGACAATCAAGATCACAAAGAACCTGCATATGGGAGTGGATTCAAACAAAGGACACTGATCAGATCTTCCCTCAGGGGGCAGGAAACTGCAAAATCCCCTTTGTCTCCTAGAAATTCCTGGAAGGGGAGGGGGGAAAGGAGGAACCAGCCAGGTGACAAGACACTCAAGTTACCACCAACTCCTCCCTCAGCCCCTCCTTTCTGTAATGTATGCATGATGTTTCTGGGGGTGGGCTTGATCTAGACCAGTGTTTCCCAAACGTTTTTGGGCAACGGCACACCTGTTTACTGAAAAAAAATCTCGCGGCACACCACCATTAAAGCCCCGCCCCGTGACGTCAGCGCGCAGCGTCACGCCGGGAGGGACGCACAAAAGTGAAAGTTTTTTCCCTCCCCCTTACTGGGGAACCTCCAAGCTTTGGGGGTGGGAGGAGGCAGCAGAGCGAGGGACTGAGGGACGGCGGCAACTGAGGCGGCGGCGGCTGAGGCAGAGCTGGGAAGGGGGTTTCCAGGGGACACGGCAGCTCCTCGAAAGGCTTCTCTCAGCTGCGCTCAATCCGCCTCGGAGAGGATTTCCCCTCCGGTCCCATGCGTTCGTTTGGGGCATCGCTCCGGCTGCTCCCTCTCCCGCCGCGCAGGAGCGATGCCTCTCTCTGGCTCTCCCTCCGCGCAGGCTGAGGGAGGGAGGGAGGGGCGCGTGTGACCCGTCTCTGCTGGGAGACCAAACCCAGCGAGGCAGAGTCGCGCGGAGGCGCCCAGGCAGCGCTGCCGGCTGCGAGGAGGAGCGCCAGGCAGCAGCAGGAGGCGCGGCCTCTCCTCGCCGCCGCCGCCCCGCCTCTCGCCGCCCGACTCGCCCGCCTCCCTCCAGGCATCTCGCGGCACACGAGGCAACGTCTCACGGCACACTCGTGTGCCGCGGAACACCGGTTGGGAAACACTGATCTAGACTAGAGGAGGGGAATTTCAAAAGTTTTTATAAGACCTTGCACACTATTCTTCTGGGTCTTTTCCTCTCTCCTGCACGTGAGGGGAATACCCTGTTGCAACAGTTCAATAAAGACCAAGCCTACAGGCTGCTGTTTTGCTCCAAGTTATCCTGGTTGGTCCAAGTTATCCTGGTTATCTACTTTCTTGGGCTCAATGATCACTGCAGATGGTGACAGCAGCCACGAAATTAAAAGACGCCTGCTTCTTGGGAGAAGGGCAATGACAGGCCTAGACAGCATCTTGAGAAGTAGAGACATCACCTTGCCAACAAAGGTTCGTATAGTTAAAGCTATGGTTTTCCCAGTAGTGATGTATGGAAGTGAGAGCTGGACCATAAAGAAGGCTGATCGCCGAAGAATTGATGCTTTTGAATTATGGTGCTGGAGGAGACTCTTGAGAGTCCCATGGACTGCAAGAAGATCAAACCTCTCCATACTGAAGGAAATCAACCCTGAGTGCTCACTGGAAGGACAGATTGTGAAGCTGAGGCTCCAGTACTTTGGCCACCTCATGAGAAGAGAAGACTCCCTGGAGAAGACCCTGATGTTGGGAAAGATGGAGGGCACAAGGAGAAGGGGGCGACAGAGGACGAGATGGTTGGATAGTGTTTTCGAGGCTACCAGCATGAGTTTGACCAAACTGCGGGAGGCAGTAGAGGACAGAGGTGCCTGTCGTTCTCTGGTCCATGGGGTCACGAAGAGTCGGACACGACTAAACGACTAAACAACAACAACATCCTGGTTGGTGTCTTTGTTTTGTCCAAGGGAGCCCTCGGATTTTTCCTGCAACAGAAGACATCTGAAGGCAGCTCTGTTTAGGGAAGTTTTTAATGTTTGATGTTTTATCATATGGGCCAGGGGATAAATAATAAAATTATTATTATTATTACTATTGTGGGGTCTCAGGAAAAGCCACAGAGGCCTGTTCTTGTCCTGTTTTTTGGTTAGCCTAACTGATTTTGCTTCTGTAAACAACTGCCTCCTTTAGAATTTAGGAGGGTGAGCCACACTCATGCGAAGACCAGATAACGTTGCTAGGCGATTTCAGGAAAACCTCCCTCTGCCAGGCAACTCTCCCTGTCAAGGTCTCCAGGCAGGGTGTCCTGTTTCCATCAGTGCAAGGAACCTCGAAGGGGGAGGGGAGGGAGGGGAGGGAGGCCTATAAACAGCGTGAACAAAGGCTATTTGGCGCGGCTTCACCATCACGCTGGTGAGTGTGGCTTGCCCCCTCTGTTTTACTCAGCTGAATAAATGAGTGATTTGTGGGAATCCCCTCTGTCTGTGGCAGCACCCCCAAACTCGGCCCTCCAGATGTTTTGGGACTACAACTCCCATCATCCCTGACCACTGGTCCTGTTAGCTAGGGATAATGGGAGTTGTAGTCCCAAAACATCTGGAGGGCCGAGTTTGGGGGTGCCTGGTCTGTGGCATTTATTGGCTTTTCAATGACCAAGGCAGATGAGTGGGGTATAAATAACCACTGTGCTTCCTGGGCCTGACACTCCTGTGTCGGTCCTGTTTTTGCTGACAAGGAGTTAACTCCAACTTGCACAGTGTGATTTACTGCTGGCTGGCTCCTGGCACAAAAGAGGTGGTGAGAGCTGCTGATTTGGGTGGCTTGCAAAGAGGATTAGGCCAATGCACAGAGGAGGAAGAGGAAGAGGAAGAGGAAGAGGAGAGGGCTATCAAAGGCTACTAGCCAGAATGACCCTCTTCTGCCGTCCCAGTGGGAGGCAGCTGTGCAGGAAACCTCGGGAAAGGGGTCCTGCTCTGGTTCCTTGAGTCCTGCTTGCTGATTTTCGGCCACTGCAAGAAGAGGATGCTGGCCCAGGTGGGTCCCCTGCCTCACTCAGGAGGCTCTTCTTGGGTTCTTGCAAAGGTGGCGTGTGGTTGAGAGGAGCCCCCTGTCAGTTTGCATTTCTTAGTACGGGAAGTATGGATTGGATGTGTAGAGACCTTTCCTGTCCTGATGACTGTATTTTTCGCCCTATAGGACGCACCAGCCCATAGGACGCACCTAGATTGGGGGGGGGGAAATAAAGGGGGGGAAATTATTCCCCCCCCGGCGCGGGCTTCCCCTGACCCCAGCCCCCAGAACGGGTCCCGTTCTGCGCGCAGCTTCGGCATCGCTCTGGGAGCTTATGGGGCTGGGGGGATAGCTTCCTGAAGCCTGCATTCGCCCCATAGGACGCACACACATTCCCCCTTCATTTTTGGAGGGGGGAAAGTGCGTCCTATAGGGCGAAAAATACGGTAGTTCAGGAGGGTTCTGGGAACTTTCTTTCTATGTAAAGAAAGAGGCAGAAGGAAGGTTCCTGATGTTTGGGTTATTCCTTCTGGGAAGCTGAGTACAGCTGGGTTAAAGTGCTCCTGTTATCCTTTTTGTCAAGATCGTGCTGACTATAATAGTCAGGGCAGGAGGAGCCTTTGTTCTGGCTGTGGTGTTCTGTTCTGTATGCTTAGCCTTAAGGTTTAGTCTTATTATAAGCAGTGCTTTTTTAACAATTTAGTTACAGGTAGGTAGCCATGTTGGTCTGCCATAGTCGAAACAAAATAAAAAAAATCCTCCTACCAGTAACAAACTTAGTTGGACCCTAAGGTGCTACTGGAAGGATTTTTTTTTATTTTTCCCCCTAAACATTTTGTGAATCTAAGTTTGGCCTCACTGAGGGGCAGTATTTCAATATGAGTAGGGAAAGGTGAGTACCCCTAAACATTTTTTTCATAGAAAAAAAGCACTGATTATAAGTTATTGTTAAGTTTAAGTTAAGTCTGCTGCAACTGGATTCCTGATGGACAGGGCCAATCCTGAACGTTTCGGATTTGTTTACGGGTGGCGCTGTGGGTTAAACCACTGAGCCTCTTGGGCTTGCCGATCAGAAGGTCAGCAGTTCAAATCCCCATGACAGGGTGAGCTCACCTTGCTCGGTCCCTGCTCCTGCCCACCTAGCAGTTCGAAAGCAAGTACGATAAATAGTACTGCTCCGGCGGGAAGGTAAACGGCGTTTCTGTGCGCTGCTCTAGTTCACCAGAAGTGGCTTAGTCATGCTGGCCACATGACCCAGAAGCTGAACGCCGGCTCCCTCGGCCAATAAAGCGAGATGAGCACCGCAACCCCAGAGTCGTCTATGACTGGACCTAATGGTCAGGGGTCCCTTTACCTTTACCCTTTAGGTAGCCGTGCTGGTCTGCCATAGTCGAAACAAAATAAAAAAACTCCTTCCAGTAGCACCTTAGAGACCAACTTATTGGTATGAGCTTTCATATGTATGCACACTTCTTCAAATGCGGATTTCGAATTTCTGACCATTGTGGTCATTTGCCTTAAGTGGCAGTAAAGCTCTACTGGATGAAATTGCCTCTTGTCTATTTTGGGGGGGACTCTGCAATGTGCTTCAGTTTTTCCTCCACACACGACACCCCCGCCTCCTCCCTCTCCCCCCCCCCCAGCTCACCTTTGATGTTGATGATGCTGATCTCCCCAAAGTAGAGCCCCTCTCCCAGCACGGCGTACTGGGTGACCCCGTCGTCGGCCACCACGGCCAGCTTCCCCTCCCGGATGAAGTACATCTCCCGGCCCACGTCGCCCTTCTTGCAGACGTACTCCCCGGGGCTGTAGACCTGGGGCTTGAGCTTGAGGACAAGCTCCTCCAGGAGGCTCTGCTCGCAGCTCTGGAAGATCTGCACCTTGCGGAGGGTGGGCAGGTGGACGCTGACGGCCACTTCGGCCCGCAGGCGCTCGGGGAGGTGCTGCAAGATCTGCAGCTCGTTGGTCATCTTCTTCTCCATCTGCAGGTGCTGGTACCACTCCACCACGCGGTTCTGGAGGCGCCGGTTGGGGCAGTGGGTGCGCAGGTAGCCCTTGACCAGGTCCGAGTTGGGGACGAAGGCGTCGTCCGCCTGGTTCATGTTGGAGATGACCGAGGTCATGCTCCCCATGATGGTGGCGAAGCCCATGACGGCCAGCAGGAAGTCAGCCGCCATGAAGAGGAACTCCTCCTCGCGGTGGGGCATGGGCGTGTCGCCCACCGTGGTGAGGATGAGCGTGGAGAAGTAGAAGCTGTAGAGGTACTGGCGGAGCAGGCGCTCGAAGCCGGGGATGCTGACGTTGGGGTAGACCCACTCGTCCGCCCCGTAGCCCACGTAGCCCGAGAGGGCGAAGTAGACGCAGGCGTTCCAGTGGATGGTGACGAAGACGTAGAGCATCAGCTTGGAGATGCGGAAGGAGTTGGGGTGCGCCGTGCGCGTCTCGATGCGGTCAAAGGCCTCGAAGAGGCGGGGGCTGCGCAGGAAGCGGTTGGCCCGCACGGCGGGGGTGGCCAGGCCCAGGCGCAGGTATAGGAGGTCGGTGGGCAGCACCGAGAGGAGGTCCAGCAGGAAGGTGGAGGAGCAGGTGTAGTGGCGCGAGATCTTGGAGCGGTCCTGAATGAGGATGCCTTGCTCCAGGAAGCCTGGGGTACGGAGGGGGGAAGGAGATGGGTCAGAGGAGACCCTCGGCCCTGGGCAGAGGACCTTAAGGTTCATGAATAACCATAGTTTAGAGGTCCCGGGCCCTAAGTCAGACTATCCTCCCTCAGGGCCAGGGCCTTCTCAGTGGTGGCTCCGACCTGGTGGAAATCTCTGTCCCAGGAGACCAGGGCCCTGCAGGATTTCATTTCCTTCCTCAGGGCCTGTAAGACAGAGCTATTCCGCCTGGCTTTCCATTTGTTTGGTTTTTTTTTGTTTGTTTTCCCGCCTGGCTTTCCATTTGAACTTCACCTGATCTTTTATTCCCCTTCCTCCCCTTTTTGTGAAGATTACCCGCTCTGGGATCCCACAGCTAATTCTCCCCTGGTCTCCTCGCTGGCCCAAATAGGACTAACTTAGCCAGCTAGCCCTGGGGATCATCTCATGTTTATTGGATGGATTTCCCCCCTAAATTAATATTTGATTCTTGATTTTATTGTTATTTACGCTTTATACTGTATTTTATGCTGGTGTTTTTGTAGCATCAATTAAGTGTTTTAAATTTGTTGTTAGCCACCCTGAGCCTGGTTTCCTGAACTGGGAAGGGCGGGGTAAAAATAAAAAATTATTATTATTATTATCTCCACTCCTCTCCAACAAACGGAACAACCTAAGAGGGGCCTACTGGATTGAGCCACAGGGTCCCATCCAGTCCCCTCACCCTTCAAAGGTGGGGAATGTAGGGGTCAGAGAGACCCTCTTGATAGGAAAGCTGCCAGAATTGCTTCTCTCTCTGTCAGCACCAGGGCCTGGTCAGCTGGAAGAGGCCAACTATTTCAGCAGATCCAGTGCCGGATTTATGTATAAGCTAAACAAGTTATAGCTTAGGGCCCCACGCTCTTGGGCCCCCCAGAAAAAATTAAGGGAAAAAAACCTGGATGTACATTTCCAAAATATAAGATAAAAAACAAATAAAACCTACATACAGCAACAGTGTTTTGTGTTGTGCTGCTATGATGTAAGTCATGGCCCCCGCCTGCTAGCCTGCCCCCTAAAATATCCCTGGTTTGCTCCTTTCTATATCTAGGGTGCCGACATTCTGCATGGACTGGTTGCATGGCCTGAGATACCTATCAGGTCCATCAATTACCATCTAGCATATATTCAACACAAAAACAGCGACTATTTGTTGTTGACAAAGGACAGCTGGACATATAAAGGGCCTCATTACCTTCAGTAGCTGAGGGCCACATCAAACCTAAATCCAGCCCTGAAAAGATCTTATGTTTCCTAGTGTTTTTGTTCCCACATTATATATTTCTCTGTTTATAATTTCCAATTATTATCATGGAAGAAGGGCGGGAAGTCAGCTTTTAAATATGTACAGTCGTACCTTGGAAGTCAGACAGATTCCAATCCAGATGTCCGTTAGACTTCCAAAACATTCAGAAACCAAAGCACGGATTCTGATTGGCTGCAGGAAGCTCCAATCAGAAGCCCCCGTCAGAGGTTTGCTCTCTTCCCTTCTGGATGTTTCCAGTGACTGGGATCCAGAAGCATTGCTACCCCTGACTGTGGAGGCAGAACAAAGATATCCTGGCCAGGAGCCCTTGATATCTTTCTCCTTCTCCAGGAATTGGTCCAATCTTTTCTAAAGCCATCTAGGCTGGTGGACATCCCTGCGTACTGTGGGAGGGAGTTCCACGGTCTAACGATGAAGGGGCCACCTTGGAATACTGGGAGAGCCAGGCTAAAAGTCATTTTTATAGAGCCAGGCTGAAGCCATTTTATAAGCTGAAAGCCATCTTAGAGAGCAAACTAAAAGCTAAAAGACTAGTTTTCTCTTTCTCCTGTTTGCAGAAGCAATGCAAAAGCGATTGTGGTTAGGGGATTTTGCAAATGCAACAAGTTGCAAGATTGTGGTTAGGGCAGTTTGCATCAAAGAGGTGATTTCTGAGAAACGAGCCCCTGACGCTGCCCCAGATTCCGATAAACACAGGATGTGTGCCAACCACAAGACTGCAGATGCGAGAGTTATTTAGAAGCTGTTAAACCACAGACTCGACAGGTGGTCAGAAGGGTGTTTACTGGAATCCATGAGGTGTCAAATCGTTTCTCTTTCAATAATAAGCCAGCAGCACCATCTAGTGGATAAAGCAGCTTGGAACCGAAAGGCCACCAGCAATTTTTTCATTGGTAGAGCTTTTAATGAATATGCATCAAAGACCATAGGAAATTGTCAATCATTGGCTAAAGGGATTGCTAAGGGGCTGAACTGTTGCTTTGCCTGAGGATATAAAAATTGTCTGTGCCTGGTGTTCGGGGGCATTCTCTCATTTCTTCCTGAATGCACCCATTTGCTTTTTGTACAAAAACCAAATTGAATATAAAAAACTTTTCTTTAAAAATATTGCTGCCTGTCTTTTCATTTCTGGTCTGCATTTTGAAGTCCCTTACAACGACGCGTTACAGAACGAAAGACTTTCTTCTCTCTGTCCTGAATCTCTCAGCGTTGAGCTTCATTGGATGAAGGGGGAGAAGCATTCGCCAGGTGGGGTGCAGGGGGGGGGAGTAAGGGGAGGGGGAAGAGTGAGGCCCCGAGGCTGAAAGGCCACTGACCTGTGTAGAAGTGGACCCCGATGTCCAGCAGGTACAGCAGGTCGCAGAGGTAGTCCAGGGCCAGCCAGAGGAAGAGGTATTTGCGCTGCAGCTCAGGGAAGCAGGACCTGCGCAGGAGGGAAGGAGAGAGAGACAGGTGGCAGCATCCGAACCCACAACCCGCCCACTGCAGCAGCAGCAGCTGCCCCAAAAGCCAGGCAGGCCCCTCCAAGCTCTCTCCTTGTTCCTTGCTCCACCCCCCCCCCACGCAGACCCCCACTCAGCTCTCCCCTTCCCCCCAGGAATATCCCCAAAATGTTAATGGGGGGCAGTTTGCTCTGAAACTCCCTCCCTTCCTAAAAGGACCCCCTCCCCAGAACTGCATTCTTGTTTTGCCAGGACCTGAACCCCTGGATTCAAAAGACAAGGAAGGAAATTGCAAAGAAACTTTAGGAGGAACTTCCGGGCATCAAGAGCCCTTTGACAGCGGCACAGAAGACCTTCGAAGATGGTGAGCTCTCCTTCAACGGAGGTTTGATGGTCACCTGTCAAGAATTCTTTAGCTGGGATTCCTGAATCAGGGGGCTTGGAGTACAGAAGGGGTAGTGGTTGGAAAAGGGAAGTTCAGGGAAGTTTTTAATGTCTGGCACTTTATTATTTTTGATATTTTTCTGAGTGGCTGGGGAAACCAAGGCAGATGGACGGGGTATAAAATTATTATTTTTATTATCCGATGACCCTCAGGGGTCCCTTCCAGCCCTACGTTTCTCTGTTTCCATGACTTCACCCAAATTTCTTTTCGCTGAATATTTGCCCCCCACCCTGGCTGGACTGTTGGAGTCTGCTTCCCAGGCATCTTGTTTGAAGGAGGGAAGGAAGGAAGGAAGGAAGGAAGGAAGGAAGGAAGGAGGGAAGAAGGAAGGAAGGAAGGAAGGAAGGAGGGAGGGAGGGAGGGAGGGAGGGAGGGAGGGAGGGAGGGAGGGAGGAGGGAGGAAGGAAGAGGGAGGGAAGGAAGGAAGGAATCCAAAAGGGGTTTCTGTCGCTTTCCTTCCCTCCTCCCTCCTTGGGCAACAGTTGTGTTTCTGCTGATGCTCCCACCAGGAGAACCTTGGCCCCGGTGCTGGGCCCCCTCCGTGGCTTCCCTGAGCCCCCAGCCCCCTCCCCACAGGTGGATCCAGCCCAGCCCCCCTCCGCCCACCTGCAGATGAGGATGATCCAGTTGTACATGATGGGGAACACCATGGTTACCAGCCACCAGTAATAATAGTCCCCCGATGGGTCCAGGATCCGTTTCTTCTCCTGGCTGAGAGCAGAGCAGAGGAGTGAGGAGGACATTGGGAAAGGCCTTCTGGGAAATGATATATAATGAACTAAAGAAAATGTTTAAAAATACATTTGTTAAAAAACACAGAAGCCTTTCTCTTAGGTATAATAGGTGAGTGGCTACCAGGAGGAGATAAAAGACTTTTTATTTACGCAGTGATGGAAGCGAGAATGCTACTAGCCCAGAGATGGAAGGAAGGAGAAGTACCAACAAAAGAAGAATGGCCGACGAATCTGATGGAGTATGCGGAGATGGTGAGACTGACGGGGAAGATCCGAAACCCGGAAGATCAAGGACCGTATTTTCGCTCCATAAGACGCACTTTTTTCTTCCTAAAAAGTAAGGGGAAATGTCTGTGCGTCTTATGGAGCGAATGCGTGGTCCCTGGAGCTGAGTTGCCCAGGGGAGAAAAGCAGATCATGCTCTTTTTGTTTTGAAAGAGGGAAGTGGGTGTTGAAACAAAGCCGCTGATCGGCAAGCGATTGGGAGCAAGATAAGGGACGCTAGAGATAAAGGAGGCTGCCTGGGAGGGGGGAGGTAAAGACAGCAAACTTGCAAAGGGGGGAAACAGGAAGGCTAAAGCAATAAGGAGAGAAATTAGAAGAAAAGGAGGAGCAAAAAACTGCTCCAGCTAAGGAAAAGACATTAAGGCAAACAAGAGGGAAGGGAGTGTTGAAAGGAAACAGCTGATTGGTGGGATCAGAAGAGAGATAATGGACACTAGCGGAGGCTGTCTGGGAGGGGGGAGGTAAAAGCCCATGGATCCTCAGGATTTTTGCAGTGGGTCACCCCAAATTCACCATCAGATCACATAGCATGTCCATGGCTGTAGCCTGCACCAAAAAAATCACGCACCCGCTGTTGCCTGGGGCTGCAATGGTGCAAAAACGTGGTTACAAAGCATGGATCCACAGGGATTCTCAGGATTTTTGCATTGGGTCACCCCAAATTCACCATCAGATCACATGTCTGTGGCCACAGCATGAACTACAAAAGTGATACATCCACTGTTTCGTTCAGAATATTTTTTTTCCTTGTTTTCCTCCTCTAAAAACTAGGTGTGTCTTATGGGGCAAAAAATACAGTATTTTCTAAAGACCAGAGCAAATTTGTAACTTATTTAAAAGACCACTATAAACAGTTAAAATCACTGGCAGGGATGTAATGGCATTTGCAATGTGGAATTATCTCTGGCAATTAGGGATACACAACAGGTGGATAATGGTAAAAGATGAGGCAAACTAAACTTAAACATAGAACCTACGGAGGGAGAGAAGGAGACCTGAAGGTTCCAAAGAACCTTGTACTTTAATGTTTGAAAAGCTGCAAGATTGAAGGAAGCCTCTCCCTCTTCGCCATCCCCTAGGAACCTCCTAAGAAGAGCCTGCCGGATCAGGCCATGGGGCGCCCCTCAACTCCGGCATCCTCTTCTCACAGGGGCCAGCCAGAGAAGGATCCGAGTTCCAGAGCCCTCTCTGCTCCTGCATATTCCAGCAACTGGGATTCAGAAGCCTCTGGGGGTGGAGGGCAGAGAACAGCCGCTGGGGCCTGGAGCCCTTGGAAGGAGCCCTCTCCAGCTTTGCAGGATTTGTCCAGTCCTTCCAAATCAGGGGCTATCCCTGTGGCAGGGAGTTCCCTAGGTTTGGGCCTGCAACACAGCTGTGTCTGGGATGTGTGTGTGATGGGAGAAGGCACTAGGTGGGCAAGGCCTGGTTTGAGGCGTGTGCCCAAGACTGGAGGGGGGGCACAGGGAGAGGGGCTGCAGATCACGCAGAGAGCAGTTGGGGCCTCTGCCCAGTGGCGGTTCAGGGCATCCCCATTGAAGACGGATGTGGACAAGCTGGAACAGGGGCAGAGGAGGGAGACCAAGATGATCCAGGGTCTGGAAACCAAGCCTTCTTTTTGAGGAACGGTTGAGGGAGTTGGGTTTGTTTCGCCTGGAAAAAGAGGAGAGGAGATGTGGGAGCCATCTTCAAATCTCCCCAGCGCTGCCACCTGGGAGAGTGAACAAGTTTGTTTTCTGCGGGTCCAGATAGCAGGACCAATGATTCCTCAGAAGGTGGTGGAACTTCCCCAGAGGTTTTTAAGATGGGTGGCCATCTAGAGTGAATATGGGTGGCCAGTAGACCTGAAGGAGCGTCTCCACCCCCATCGTTCTGCCTGGACACTGAGGTCCAGCTCCGAGGGCCTTCTGGCGGTTCCCTCACTGCAAGAAGCAAAGCTATAGGGAAGCAGGCAGAGGACCTTCTCGGTGGTGACACCCGCACTGTGGAACGTCCTCCCATCTGATGTCAAGGAGATAAACAACTACCTGGCATTTACAAGACATCTGAAGGCAGCCCTGTTCAGGGAGGTTTTTAATGCTTGACATTTTAATGTATTTTTCATCTTTGTCTGGAGCCGCCCAGAGTGGCTGGGGAAACCCAGCCAGATGGGCGGAGTACAAATAATAAATTATTATTATTATAGAGCATGACCTGATTAACTCAAAAGCGAAAACTCTTTCTAAAATGTACTGACTCCTCCTTGATTGGGAAGTCGAGGAGGAGGAGGAGAAATCTGTTATGATAAAATGGGCACAGGACTTTGGATATAATATCTTAATGTAAGATTGGGAAAACCTCTGGGAAATCAATATGAAATTCACTGCTTGTTACACACCGAGAGAATTTTTTTTTGAAAATGCAGTGTTGTTGGTACTTGACTCCATTAAAATTACCCAAAATGTATCAAACAAGCGTTGGAGATGTGAAGAAGCACATGTGGTGGATATGCAAAATAAATTTAAGGAGTTCTGAGATGAAATCTATATGGAACTTTTAAAAAATGTTTAAAAGATCTCGTTTATATATATAAAAAACCCCCACAGGCTTTCCTTCTTGGAATATTAGGCTCTGACATACCAAAGAATGTAAGGGAATTATTTTTACATGCTAGAGTGGCCGCAAGAATTTTAACAGCCTCAAACTGGAAAGGCCAAAAAAAATCGGAGCAAAGACAAAAATGAATGGAAAACTCTTGGGGTCCCTGCCAGTTTTTTAGTCTTATTCTTCCCCGACTCCTCTCCCCACGCCACCCCTTTGCCCAACCTGTGCCCTGCAGAGTGCCTGCCATATCTGCTGCCATGGGGCCTGCCCCCCCAATACTTGCCTTTACTCACGCCCCCCCCGCCCTGGGCCGGTCCCCACTCACTGCGGTTTGGGGGCTGCTCCAGGGGTGCTCTCCTCCGTCTTGATGAGCTTCGCCTCCCCCTCCCTGTCCTTGCCTCGGAAGACCCTGGTCAGCCTATTCATCTTGGCACGGGCTGGCAGCTGCAGGCTCCTGGTCCAAGCGAGGCCACAGCCCCCTCTCTGCCCCACAGCAGAGCCTCTCTCTCCTTCTCCGGCTGGCGTTCTGCATCCAGGCGCACGGGTGCCTAGCAACGCAGCAGGGCTCCCCCCTCCCGTCTGCCCCCCTGGGGCTCAGCCACACACCTGAGCCGGCAGGTGCAACCCTAAAGGGCCCAATCAGGGAGGGAGCGGCGCTGATGAGGACCCTGGGGAGAGCAGGGGGGCAGGGCGGCTGCCAGGCCAGGGCGAGGCAAGCAGGCAGGGAGATGGGGGCCCAGACCAAGCTGTGCAGGCCTTGCCCCCCCCAGCTCTACCTCTCCTTTAAATCAGAACCAGTGAAGGCGGTGAAGGTCCTGTGTGAGTGCCTGGAGGCGGTTGGAGGATGGATGGCGGCTAACGGATTGAGGTTGAAACCTGACAAGACAGAAGTACCGTATTTTTTGCTCTATAAGACTTACTTTTTCCCTCCTAAAAAGTAAGGGGAAATGTGTGTGCGTCTTATGGAGTGAATGCAGGCTGCGCAGCTATCCCAGAAGCCAGAGCAGCAAGAGGGATCACTGCTTTCACTGCGCAGCGATCCCTCTTGTTGTTCTGACTTCTGAAATTCAGAATATATTTTTTCTTGTTTTCCTCCTCCAAAAACTAGGTGCGTCTTAAGGTCTGGTGCGTCTTATAGAGCAAAAAATACGGTACTCTTTTGGGGGATAGAGGGCAAGCAGGTGTGGGGGACTCCCTGGTCCTGAATGGGGTAATTGTGCTCCCGAAGGACCAGGTGCGCAGCCTGGGAGTCAGTTTGGACTCACAGCTGTCCATGGAGGCACAGGTCAATTCTGTGTCCAGGGCTGCTGTCTACCAGCTCCATCTGGTACGCAGGCTGAGACCCTATCTGCCCACGGACTGTCTCTCCAGAGTGCTGCATGCTCTGGTTATCTCCTGCTTGGACTACTGCAATGCACTCTACCTGGGACTACCTTTGAAGGTGACCCGGAAACTACAACTAATCCAGAATGTGGCAGCTAGACTGGTGACTGGGAGCGGCCTCCAGGACCATATAACACCAGCCCTGAAAGACCTACATTGGCTCCTAGTACATTTCCGAGCACAATTCAAAGTGTTGGTGTTGACCTTTAAAGCCCTAAATGGCCTTGGTCCAGTAGACCTGAAGGAGCGTCTCCACCCCATAGTTCAGCCTGGACACCAGGGTCCAGATCCGAGGGCCTTCTAGCAGTTCCCTCCCTGCGAGAAGTGAGGTTACAGGGAACCAGGCAGAGGGTCTTCTCGGTGGTGGTGCCCACCCTGTGACATCCCACCAGATGTCAAGGTAATAAAAAACTATCTGACATTTAGAAGACACCTGAGGGCAGCCCTGTTTAGGGAAGTTTTTAATAGTTAATGCTGTATTGTTTTTAACACTCAATTGGGAGCTGTCCAGGGTGGCTGGGGAAACTCAGCCAGATGGGCGGGTATAAATAATAAATTATTGTATTATTATTATAGGGCAGCCCAGGGGGTCCCACAGACACATCCCCTCCAACATTTCTCTGGTGAAAATAGGGACGTTCTCCTCCACATCAGGAACATACAGGCATCACAGGCAGAGTCGGGGGCCCCAAGAGGAAGCACCCCCTTTCCCCGGGGTTCAGCCTGTTCCCCCAAACGGAACCTGCAAGAGAGACCCGAGCGCAAGAGGAAATTCTTTTCAGACTCTCTGCCACTGGCCGCGTCTATCACCCTGTAGACTAACCTGAATATATAGTCTTGGATCTGACCAGCGCCGGATTTACGTATAAGCTAAACAAGCTATAGCTTAGGGCCCCACTCTCTTGCCCCCCCCCGAAAATAAAGGGAAGAAACCTGGATGTACATTCCCAGAATATAAGATAAAAATAAAATAAAATAAAAGCTACATACAGCAACAGTGTTTTGTGTTGTGTAGGCTCTTGTGATGTAAGGAATGGGCCCCCAATCATTTTAAGTTAGAGCTTAATAATTATTTCCCTATTAATATACTTCTTCTTAATTGTATTTCCCTATTAATATACTTCTTCTTAATTGTATTTCCCTATTAATATACTTCTCAATCGTATTTCAGTTAATTTGATAAAATACATATTTTGTGATGTGCAAATGGCTTTATATACCCATTAGGTCCATAAATTCCCATATTCAACACAAAAAGCAGCAACAATTTGTTGTTGACAAAGGACAGCTGGACACGGAAAGGGCGCCGTTCCCTTCAGGAGCCAAGGGCCATATCAAACTGAAATCCGGCCCTGGATCTGACCAAGGTGGACAGGCGGCTCCCTTGAAGCAGGCTGCGTTTCTCTGGAATTGCCCCAAGCCCAAATATTTTGGAAATCTGCAGAGACTGACATCTCAGGTATGTCAAGGTGAAGCAAACCTTTGGAACCGAATGTAGTTTGACTTAAGATGCTGTGCTGGAAAACGCTTGAGAAGCCGGGCCAAACTCGCGCACCCCCCACAATAATTTATTATTCTTATTATTTGTGCTTTTTCTGGGGGTACACAGGGGTACGTATACCCCTAAACATTTTGTGCATCTTTGCACTTTTGTCCATTTACTGTGCAGTAGTACCTCTGGTTGCAAACAGGATCCGTTCTGGAAGCCCATTCGCAACATGAGCAGAATGAAACCTGCGTCTGTGCATGCACGAGTTGCGATTCACTGCTTCTGTGTATGCGCATGATGTCATTTGGTGTGCCTGCGCATGTGCGAGCAGCGAAACCTGGAAGCAACCCTTTCTGATACTTCCGGGTCGCCGCGAGACGTAACCTGAAGCAAACGTAACATGAGGTATGACTGTATTTATTTTACCCTGATTCGAACTACAAAATTGTGATTTTCTTGAGTCAAAATGAGAGTACCCCTATACTTTTTTTTATAGAAAAAAAGCATTGATTATTGTTGTTGTTGTTGTCGTCGTTTAGTTGTGTCCGACTCTTCGTGACCCCTGGACCAGAGCACGCCAGGCCCTCCTGTCTTCCGCTGCCTCCCACAGTTTAGTCAGACTCATGCTGATAGCTTTGAGAACACTGCCCAACCATCTCGTCCTCTGTCGTCCCCTTCTCCTTGTGCCCTCCATCTTTCCCAACATCAGGGTCTTTTCCAGGGAGTCTTCTCTTCTCATGAGGTGGCCAAAGTATTGGAGCCTCAGATTCAGGATCTGTCCTTCCAGTGACCACTCAGGGCTGATTTCCTTCAGAATGGAGTGGTTTGACAGTAAGAGCTGTTGGACAGTGGAATTTGCTGCCAAGGAGTGTGGTGGAGTCTCCTTCTTTGGAGGTCTTTAAGCAGAGGCTTGACAACCATATGTCAGGAGTGCTCTGATGGTGTTTCCTGCTTGGCAGGGGGTTGGACTCGATGGCCCTTGTGGTCTCTTCCAACTCTATGATTCTATGATTCTATTCTATGATCTTCTTGCAGTCCATGGGACTCTCCAGAGTCTCCTCCAGCACCAGAATTCAAAAGCATCTATTCTTCGGCGATCAGCCTTCTTGATGGTCCAGTTCTCACTTCCATACATCACTACTGGGAAAACCAGAGCTTTTACTATATGGACCTTTGTTGGCAAGGTGATGCGATGATTATTAATTGTTGTTATTATTAATTAAATTTGCATAAGGTTCACAGCATCCCAGTAAGGAAGGCTAAGAATCGGGAGGAGGGAAAGAAGAGACTGAAAAGCCTCGCAGCCCCCAAAGTCCCTGGGGAAAGGAGCGGATCTGGACTCCTGCGCAGCTGTCCTGCCCCCGAGACCCCCAGGAGGCGCTCCTCCTCGTTTTTTTGGGGGGGGGGATCCTGCCCGCCAGCTGCTCCTCGGCGCCCTCTGCCCATGCCTAGAAGCGCCCTCTCCCCGCGGCCTCCCCGCGCATGCGCCGAGAGGCCCCTGGCCGCACCTGGGAGGCGCCGGGGGCGGGGCCGGCAGGTGGGGGCGGAGACTGCGGCGCGAGGGGGCCCGCCCCGTGGGCGTGGCCTGGCCGGGCGGCGGCGGCGGCGGCGGCGGAGGAAGGAAAATGGCGGCTCGGCGGCGGCAGCGGAGGCGGCGACACTCAGGTGCCCGGCGGGGGGGGGCATCACCCGGGGGGAGGGGGGCTCCCTCTCGCGCCCCCTTCCCACCCCTCCTTCCAAGGGGGCCAGAGTCTGGTGCGCCTCTCTCTCCGTGGGGTGGGGGGGGCTGCTGCTGGGCCTCGGAGCCCCCTCCCCATCTCCCCCCCTCCTGCCACGAGGCCCCACCCGGGGGGACAGAGTCCCCTCCCCTCCCCCGCGTGTCCTGGGTCTTGCCTCGCGGGGGGGTCTGCCAATTTGTGGAGCGGAGCCCCCTCCCCCCTCCCTCCCCCCCCAGATGCGTAAGCGGAGGGAGAGGGATGTCTTCCCTTTACCCCCCTGGGCAAAGCTTCGGGGGGGGGCTGCTCCGTCCCTCAGGTGGGGGGGATCCCCGCCCTGCAGGCGGACCCCCGGGTGGGTGGGGTCCTTAGGGCCAAGGGTCGCCCTCCCCCCGCCTCCCTGGAAGGAAAGAGCAGGCTGCTGGCCTGGCAGCAGCCCCCCCCCCCGTGGGCCTCCCCCTCCTGCAATAGGGGGGCATCTCCGTGCTGGCCTACCTGGTGGGGGGGGGTGCTTGTGGGACCCCCCAGGGCGGAAGGGGGCTTGGGTGCAGGCGCATCCCTGGAAGAGGACTGGGGGGGCGCCAGTAAAGGGGATTCCACTCTGACCCCCCCTTCCTGCCTGCTTTCCCCCCATAGCTGCTGTGTGGATGGGACCCGAACCCTAGGAGCCTCCACTGCAAGGTGAGCGTCAGAGGGCTTTCCGGTGGGGGGGGGCTTTGTGGGTGGGTGGGGGTCGGCGCCGAGGCCTCTTGGATTGTGGGGGGGAGCGGCCCTGCTTGGCGGCCCCCCTGAAAAGAAAGAAGGGGGTCAGGACCAGGAGGCCACCCCCCAGAAGCCAGCTAAGGTGAGTTTTGTGGGGAGTGGGGGTGGTGCAAACTGGATTGAGGGCAGCTCAGGACAGCGTGGCAAAGTGGTTAGAGTGTCACCCTACCACGATCTGGGGGGGGGGGGACGGACCAGGGCTCCACCCCCCCACCTCCAAGCTCATTGGATGTGAGCTTTGGAGCCAGGCACTGGTGGTTGTTGTTGCGGCGATGAAATGAGGACTAGCCTCTTGTTGAACAAGGTTCAAATCCCCACTTGGTGACTTGGGAGGTCCTGTCGCCTGAAAAAGAGGCTTTTCCTGGCAAAGGACTTGTGGCGTTTCTTGGTGGGTGGGGGGCTGCAGACCCCCTGCATTCTCCCTCTTTTGTGTGGGGTGGGCAGCCCTTGATGGAGCCCCTAAGTGTGGGGCTGCGACATAATCCTAGTGGGCCTGACACCAGGCGCATCAAAGGGTCCACGGAACCTCTTTTCTGTTGTGTGTGGTGTCCCCCCCCCCTGGGTGAGGGGGCCCTGTTTTCTTGTGGGTGCCCCATGAGTGGGGGAGTCTGGCTGCTCTGGGTTGCCCAAAGAAGCCGATCAGTCGGAGAAGGTCCTCTTTCTCAAAAAAAAGAAGGGAAAAAAAGATTAATCTGCGGAACTCCCTGCCACAGGAGACTGAGATGGCCTTGAAAGAGGATTGGGCGGGTTCGTGGAGGAGGAGGAGAGGGCTGGACGTGGCTCCTCGGTGGAGACAAAGACCAGTTGCATTCTGGGAGGGGCTCTGGGGCTCAGATCCTGCGCCGTGGTTTTGGGGTGCTGGAAGGGGGAGTCCCTGCCTTTTCCCTGCCTCCTGCCAGCTGCGTTGTGGGCAGTGGAAGGGGCCAATCCTGCTCTGCCTCTCCTCCTCCTCCTCCGTCATTTTTCCAGATGTTCCCTGGCATGTGAGCCGAGCTGCCGGGGTCACCTTGGGACACAGCCGCCTGCACAACGTGCCCAGACAGAGGGGGGTTCTTGGGGAGGGGGGGTCTGCCCTCCGAGGGGGCACCTGCCTGAATGGGCGTTTACGCACACCTGTGCCAGCCCTGCCCTCTGAATTCCCAGCCGTCGCCTTATCCGTGGGTGGAAAGGGCACCTGGCCATGTGCAGAGTGCTTTTCTTCCCCCGGCATGGCAGCTTTCTGCCTTCCTCAGTCTCGGACAGAGCAGCTGCTTGGAATGTAGAAGATTCAATCCCCGGGTTGGGAAAGAGACCCCCACCTGAAACCCTGGACGGCCGCTGCCAGTCCGTGTGGGCAGTATGGAGCTAGATGGAGCCAATAGTCTGGCTCAGCTGAAAGCGCTTTCCTGCCCTGGCCCGCCCTGCCAGCCTGTTGTGCCCCCCTCCCTGTCACCCCCTCGGAGTCCGGCAGCGCTGCCAACTGTGCTGAGATTCCTGCCTTCTGGCGGGTTGGTCTGGATGACCTTTGGGGTCCCTTCCATCGCTCCAGCCCTCTGATTCCCGAGCTGCTCTCAAGGACATCCCGGCCCCTGAAGAGTCTCTTCCAGGCTAAATTTAGCCGCGAGGGTGTGGCGAGCCGGCCCTCGTCACCCTGGCCTGGCAGGGAGGAGGAGAGGCAGCCTCTTGGAAGGCGTCCTGGCCTGGCACCGCCCGTTGGCAGCTCCCTCCCTGGGCATGGGGCCCGGCAGTGGGCACCGGGGCAGCCGCCCGCTGGGCAGGTTTAAGCAGGGCTTTGATCCCGAGGCCTCTTGGCCGCCCCTCCAAGTCACCCCACGTGGGAGGCCCGCTTTGCCCTGCCAGCCACCCTCCGCCTTGCCCGCCTGGCATGGGCTCCTTCCTGCAGAGGCGCTGGGCACCAGGGCCCCTTCCCCACTTGTCCTGCTGGCACTCAGGTGCCTTGTCCTCCCCCGTGAATTTGCCCAGCCTTCTCTGAAAGGGCTGCCTGGATTATGTGGCTGTCGCTGACTCCTGTGGCGGGGAGTTCCCCAGCCCAACTCTGCGCTGTCTTTTCTCTGCCCTGAATCCTTCCAGCCCTGGGGTTCATTTGTTTATTTCGCGAGGCTTATACACTGCTTGATTGATAAACAAAACCAAACCTCAAGGCCCTCCGGCCGGATGGGCAGGGTATAAAAACAGTATCGATTAGGATTGAGCGGTTTACAAAAAGATAAGAAAACAGAGGAAGAATTGTGACCGGGCTTCAGAACAGAGAAAACCACCGAAACGGATTAGAATTCCTTCCGCTTCCTAAGCATCTATACAGGGTTGTGTAAACAGGGATGTTTTCAGGAGGCAACTGGTGCGGTTTCATAGGAGCGCCAGGAGAGAGGGAGAGGGTCACCAATGGGTCTTCAGCAGGGGGGTTAATATGTGGGGCAGGGAGGGGTGTGGGGGGAGCTCCTTGCAGAGACCCCCTGGCCCTGCTCCCCTCTGGGCCCCGTTTGGGACTGGGCTCTCCCCCAAAGCGCTGTGCCCACACCAGGCTGGCTGGCAAACGCGGGGGGCAGGTGACCCCCCAAATTCCTTGCCTCCTGGGCCAGCTGCCCCCCATGCCTTTGGGGAGGGAGTGGGATTGATTGATTGATCACACTCAGAAATTCAAAACGGGCAAAACCCCACCATTTGGCAAGTCAATATTGCAAAAAAAGGGGGGGGTCCTGGGCTAGGCTGAGCCCCCTCCCTCTTCCCTTCCCAGCATGCTCCTCCTGCTGCAAAGGGTTATTTCTGGCTGGCCTGACTCACAGCTCCGGCAGGGGGGGGGGCAGGGGGAGTCGGTTGGCGCCTCTGAGATCCAAATACAGCATGTCCTTTTTTGGGGGGGGGAGATTCCTGCTGTTTCTCACCTCCCTCTGCCTCTGTGGCAGAAGGTTATGTGGGTTGGGTGGGGGGCTCTCAGGAATGCCACCCTCGCCCCCCCTTCTGACCCCAAGGAAGGGTCCAGTGTGGGCTAGATTTAGTGTGTGCCCCCCCTCCCCGGCAGTGGGTGGCAGCCTTTAGCTCACCTGCTGGGCCAGAGGGCAGGGGAGGAAGTGCTGAGAAGGGCATTTTGGGGCCAGTTCTCCCACTGCGGTTCCTGCATTGAAGCGGGTTGGACTAGATGGCCTTTGGGGGCCCCCTTCCAGCTCCACAGTTCTGTTTCTGCCTAGATTTATCAGCTATTTTAAAATGAGGCTGCATTTTAAATTGCATTTTAACCTGTATTTTAAATTGGGTTTTTTTCACCTCCCTCTCCTCCCCCCCATTATGTTTTACTGTGATTTTATTTTGTTGCTGTTAGCCGCCCTGAGCCTGGGGAGGGCGGGGTATAAATAAAATTTATTATTATTATTTATTATTAGTTCTGGGGTGCCCCCCCCCAGTTTCCTTAGCCAGACTCCTGGGGCCTCATTCTGCAGGGGGGGCAGGCCAGAACGGGCATGAATACCCGCGAGGAGGGAGTGCCTCTGCACGTGCGCAGAGCGCCCTCTGCTCTCCCCTGAGCCACTCCCTGCCTGTCTGGGCCAAAGGGCATGGCTCTCTCCCTCTCTCTCTTCTCAAGACTCCAGCCTCCCCCCCCCCAGCCTCCTTGGCCCCCAGCCCAGGCCAGCGCCCTGTGGAATGTGCTGCAATTCCTGTGGGCTGGGCAGGCTCAGCCTGTGTCAGAGTTCGCCCTCGCCTCTTCTTCCGAGGGGGTGTGTGTGTCTTTGGAGGAGGTGGGGGAGGGCTGCTCCGCTGGGACCCAGGAGTCCTGGCTTGCAATGCTCATGTTTCCATCACCCCCCTTCATCTTGATGTCAGACGTGCCGGCTCTCCCACGTGAAATGAGGATTAAGACGCCCCTGCCTGGAGTCCTTCATAGCAGTGCAGAGGGGGAAGGGCCCCCTGAAGGTCATCCAGCCCAACCTGCTGCAATGCAAGGGGGCTGGTGGTCCTGCTTGGCCTCCTGCCTTGGCTTGGGGGGCTTCGAAAGGGGACCACACCAATTCGCAGAGGAGGAGGAGAAGAGATTGGGTTTGATATCCCGCTTTAAGGGTCTGCCTCTCCTGGTCTGCCCCGCAGAGGACCTTAAGGTCCATGAATAATCATAGTTTAGAGGTCCCTAAGGAAGTCAGATTATCCTCCCCCAGGCCAGGGTCTTCTCAGTGGTGGCTCCGACCTGCTGGAATGCTCTGTCCTAGGAGACCAGGGCCCTGCAGGATTGCACTTCCTTGATCTTTTATTCCCCTTCTGATCTTTTATTCCCCTTCCTCCCCTTTTTATGAAGATTCCCCGTTCTGAGACCCAGATAGGATTAACTTAGCCAGCTAGCCCTGGGGATCATCTCAAGTTTATTGGATGGATTTCCCCCCTAAATTTTGAATTCTGAATTTATTCCTATTCACGTTTTATACTGTATTTTATGCTGGGGGTTTTTTTGTAGCATCAATTAAATGTTTTTTTTTTTGTTAGCCACCCTGAGCCTGGTTTTCTGAACCGGAAAGGGCGAGGTATAAATATTTATTATTATTATTATTATTATTATTATTATTATTATTATTATTATTATTTATCACTACATGGAGTCTCAAAGCGGCTAGCATTCTCCTTTCCCTTCATCCCCCACAACAAACACTCTGTGAGGTGAGTGGGGCTGAGAGACTTCAAAGAAGTGGGGCTGGCCCAGGGTCACCCAGCAGCTGCAGGTGGAGGAGCGGAGATGTGAACCCGGTTCCCCAGATTATGAGTCCACCACTCTTCACCACTACACCACACAGAGGTGGAGAAAGGGGGCTCTCGGTGGCTCCTAGCCAGGCTAGCTGGGCTCTGACTCCACTGCCAGAAGCCACAGGAGGGGAGAGCGTTGCCCTTGTGCTTAAATCCCGCTTGCACGTTCCCTTCAGGCATCTGCTCAGGAGATTGGACTAGGTGGGCCAATGGCCTGACCCAGTGGGCTCTTCTGATGGAGCCTCCTGGCCCAGGGGCAGTCTATCTGGATTCCTGGCTTGATAGGGGCATTCGGCTGCTGTGAGAACAGGCGGCTCGGCCTGATCCTTCAGGGCCTTCTGATGTCCTTGTGAGTCTGGTGGAGGCCAGGGGTTTGTGTGGCTTGGAGAAGTTCACTGTTGGGTCCACCCCAGCCGCCTGCTTCTGTGCCTGGGGGGGGGGTCTTCCTTCCTTCCTTCCTTCCTTCCTTCCTTCCTTCCTTCCTTCCTTCCTTCCTTCCTCCTCTCCTCTCCTCTCCTCTCCTCTCCTCTCCTCTCCTCTCCTCTCCTCTCCTTGCTTCTTTCCTCTCCTTCCTTCCTTCCTTCCTTCCTTCCTTCCTTCCTTCCTTCCTTCCGCAGCCACAGCTCCTGCCCCACAATGTCCAATACTCCTTCCTGGGAGATGTTTCAGCAGAGGTGGGGTGGCCACCTGCCCGGGGGGTGGGTGAGATGACCCTGGGGGTCCCTTCCCTCTCTCCTGGCCCTGCCCGTGGGGGGCCTTCTGCTGCCCCCTGGGAGCCAGCGGTCGTGGGCACCCTGCCCGGTTTTAGAACCAGGTCCTGAACGAGGAGAAGCCACCAGATCATCTGTAGGAGGTTTTGGAGTTCAGAGCAGCTGGGGGGCCTATGCAGGAGGGGGGATGGGGGAACGGAACCCCGAGGAGCAGCGCTATGGGGTGGGTGTCTCCCCCTCCGCCTCGCCTTCCTGATCTGGACCCTCCCAGCCCCAGAGCTCTTGCTGCTGTTGCAAAAGAGAAAGCAACCTGCCCTGCAAAGCCTGTGGGACTGCTGATCCTGAGGGACCTGGTGCCTGGAGTGGATCTTAGCAACCTTTCTCCATCATTTCCCCCCTTGCAAAACACACTTGGCTTCTGGCAGAGGTATGGGGGGGGGGGAGATTCGGGTCTCCTGAGGCCTCCCTTTGCGCCTCTCAAAACCCAACTTGCTCCTAATAAATAATCCCCAAAGAGGAGATGGCAGAGTTTGAAAAGGTTCGGAAACTGAGCCAGAGATGGAGCGACTGAGAAGGGAGGCTGAAGCGCTGGGGGCTTTTTAGTTTGGAGAAAAGGCCAGGAAGCGGCGACACGGTGGAAGCGAATAAGGTGATTTCTGGGAGATTGGGGGCAGGTAAAAGGAAGGACTCCCATCCTCGGCAGACAGGTGAATCTGGGCCACCATCTCCCCCCACCTGCTGCCTCTGCTCCTGGGCAGCCTGCCTGGGATTTCGCTGCCGTCTGGGCTCCTGCTATTCCTGGAGGAAAGGCAGGAACACGATCCTCTGGGGCCTGGCTCCCGGCTGGCGGACGGGGCGGGAGGAAGGCCTTCCTTCCATCTGCCCCACACCCTTCAGCTTTCTTGGATCTCCACGACTTCTGGAATTAGGAGAGAGAGAGAAAAACAGAGCCAGCCTGGATACTCGCCTTCGATGGTCCTCTCCTCCTCCCTCAGTTGGTTGGAAGCTCTTTTAAAGCCATCTGGGCTGGGGGCTTCCTGTGGGAGGGAGTTCCACAGTCCCACTTCCTCTGGTCTGTCCTGAGCCTCCCCACGTTCAGCTGGAGGTCTGCGAGTTCTCCTTGCCGTGAATAAGTACAACAAGTACCCAAGTCGACAAGTACCTATCCTTTACCCCCCTTCATTTTATTTATTTGTTTGTTAGCATTCTCATATTACATCAGTAAACGTTGTCATTTTACGTTACAGGACTTACTATAATATAATTTCCAACATGAATACAAAACTTATATGCAAATTTTATATACCTAGAAAGAAAATGAAATAAACAAAAAAACAAAACAAAAACAATTCTCCCCCTCCCAAAATCGTACACATACCAACACACTAAACTTCCTGTCTATCCCGTTGTATATTCTTCTTTTACAAGTGAGTGTACTCTTATCATTGTATATTTTATCTAATACATTCCTATATCAATCTGTGCTCCTAGTCTTATTTCTCAACTCGGTCTCACTCCAACGCCAATCAAATGCGACAAGTGTCTGTCCCGTTGCCTCTCCCTTTCTCCAAGCTAAGGACTCCCAAACGCCCCACACTTTCCTCGCAGGAGCCACTTGGATCCTCTCGGTTGCTATTTTCCGAACTTCTTCTGCCCTGCAATCTCCTTTTTGCATTGAGTCACCCAACGCAGGGCTCCCACCCAGCGCAGTCGCCCCATAGATCCCCGGCTGTCCCAGCAGCTGTGGGGCGTCCGGACGAGGCTGCCTCCTTCTGGCTTTGCCCTGCCCTGCTCTAACAAGGGGCAGAGTCCACGCCGGGGTGTGGGGGTGTGGGGCAGCGGCTGAGCTGCTTTTCTGCCTTTGTTCCCTGCCTCCCTCTCTCTCTTTGGGCAACCGGTGAGTAGCGTCTCTGGGGAAGGGGCAGCTCTGCGGTGCTCCTCCACACTGGGGCTGGGAGGGGGACTCCTTTCGCCGTGTGTCAGGTGGGGTGGGGGGCAGGTGTGTGCCGTGGGGCTCTGAGCTTTGGGCGGACGGCACGGAGGGCTGAGGTTCACCTGCCGAGTGGGGACTGTGACCTACCTGGGAATGCAGCCAGCCAGGAGATGGAGGGCGGGGTGGACAGATAGCTGCTCTGGCAGGCTCCCCTTCACCTTGGGCCTTAAAGGGGGCACGCCTGCCCCCAAGGCAGGATCCAGCTCTGGGCTGGTTAAGACGGAGGGGGCAGGAAGTCTGCGCTTGACTCAGAGAGCATGACTTTGGGGCCCCCAGAGAAGCAGTGCAGCAGCCGGGGCTGTTCATGGAATTGCAAAGCTGTGGGGTGGGAAGGGACCCCTCCCCAGGCTCTTCTAGTCCAATCTCAGTTCTGGGTGTGGATTTTGGCCCGTCTCCAGCTCTGGCCGGTAGCTGCAGTTGGGTTGGGACTCTGAGATTAAGGCTCACCTCTTCGTCGGAAGTGTTGGGATTTGATCCGTGTTGATGCTACAGGTCACCTTTTTAGGGACTGACCCACCCGAGGCGGCATAGCTAGAAATGCAAAATCTGTTTTGCATGGAATAACAAACCACACTCTAGAAAACACCAACGCTTCTGAAAATAGCAGCTGTAAAATACAAGCGATGAGCAGAAACTGAGTTTTAAACAGCAGTTAACTTCGAAAGCAACCAAAGTATTAAGGAACAGCTGTTTGGCCCCCGGAGCCCAGGTGGGAAGGCATGCCTGGAGAGAGAGGGGCAAGGATGTGGGGCTGCCCCCCAAAAGGTACTGCCTCTGGCCCCCACCAGTTTAATGGGGCTGCCCTTTGAGGGATGTGTGGAGGGGCTCAGAGGCTGATCTTAATGGCCTTGGAGTAACTTTCTCACAAAGCCTTCTGAAAGACAGGGACTGTCTAGGGAGACTCTTGGACCCTTGAATGATGGAGGAGACCAAGGAGGGCTAAAGGAGGAGAAGGAAATTGCAGAGAAGCCAAAGCAATTCTGTGCATCTGTCCGAGAAACTGAGGCAGACAGTGGGGAGGAGGGAGGAATTCTTGGCTGGTAGAGAAAGACTAGAAATTGTCCGGATGGCATTCCTGCAAGATCTCAAAGAAATGGGAAATTGCTGGTCAAACAAAAATAAATAACTTGTCCCTCGGATCAGACTCCATACTTGAGGACTGGAAAGTAGCCAACGTAACACCAGTTTTTATAAAAGATTATAAAATAATTCCTTCCAGTAGCACCTTAGAGACCAACTAAGTTTGTTATTGGTATGAGGTGGTATCTGAAGAAGTGTGCATGCACACGAAAGCTCATACCAATAACAAATTTAGTTGGTCTCTAAGGTGCTGCTGGAAGGAATTTTTGTTATCATTTTGTTTCGACTATGGCAGACCAACACAGCTATCTACCTGAAACTAAAACTTTTGGGAGTTCTTTGAGAGTGTCAAGAACTATATGAATGCTTTCGTTGAGATTCCCTAGGGGGGCCACATTTGTCAAGGGCCCCAAATTGTCCAGGGCCAAAAGAGATTGCAAGGCGTTCCAGAAGGATGTCTCTCCAAATGCAGCGAACGGGTCATAAAATGGCAAAGGCCGTTCCGTTTGACCAGATTCCATGTAGGGATCATTCAGAAAGGAACCCAACATAAAGCTCCTAACTTTGTGGTGCTGTTGTACAAATCTATGTTGCGACCGCATTTGGAATACTCTAAGGTTACCAGATTTTTTTCAATGAACCCGGGGACACTTTAAAGAGAGAGAGAGAGAGAAGTTATTAAAAAAAGAAGTAGTAAAATCTTCTCTTCTATGGTCTCCTCTGTCGCGCGGCCTTCTTCTGGGCCCCGGCCGTGTGTCCTTGCCCTCCCGGTGCTCTCCTACCTCTCCTCTGCGGCAGCGCAGCAAGATCGAGACTTCTTTCTTTTTTCTCCTTCTTTCTTTCTCCTCGTTCTTCTTCACCTCTCCCCTTTCCTTTTGCATTGGCTCCGGGGTTTTCCTGGCCCCAGAGCGCCGCTGGGCAGGTGGCTGGGCGCTCTTGCTCTCAGCTCGATTTGGGTCGTGGGGTGTGTGTGTGTCAGTGGCTCCCCCAGTTGATGCACCGGGCGTCCCTAGTGGCAGCGACAGCGGCAGTCTCATCAGCCCGGAGCCAGCCTGGTAGCTTCAGGAGCTGCTCGCTGCCGTGGCGCCCACCATGTTGCCTCACCGGATGTCCCCATACGATGTGTCTTGTGCCGTTGAACCAATCATGCAGCATTCATTCCCTACTAATAAATCTACGACACTTAAAATATAAATCCGGGGACTTTAAATGAAATCCGGGGACGGATTTTGTCCGGGGACGGATTTGTAAATCTGGGGACTGTCCCCGGGAAATGGGGACGTCTGGTAACCATAGAATCCTCTGCTCAGTTCTGGTCGCCTCACCTCAAGAAGGATGTTGTAGGATTGGAAAAGGTCCAGAAAAGAGCCCCCCCACCCCAAGTGATCAGGGGTTGCAGTGGTTGCCCAAGGGCTTATAGCCCAAGGGAAGAGGGGGCAAGCTA
This sequence comes from Podarcis melisellensis, assembly GCF_964234715.1. Taxonomy (NCBI): domain Eukaryota; kingdom Metazoa; phylum Chordata; class Lepidosauria; order Squamata; family Lacertidae; genus Podarcis; species Podarcis melisellensis. The sequence goes on along the minus strand of NC_138531.1, from coordinate 104,551,690 downwards.
GAAGCTTATAAAATGATGCCTGGGCTGGAGAAGGGGGCTAGAGAGAAAAATTCCCCCTTCCTTCCAACGCTAGGACTTCGGGGCATCCAGTGAAGCCGGATGTTGGGAGATTCGGGGCAGAGAAAGAAAGACCCTTCTTCATGCAGAGTTGAACTGTGGAACTCCCTGCCACAGGAGGCCATGAGGGCCACCCACTTGGAGGGCTTTAAAGGAGGAGCAGGAGGAAAGGGCCGTCCATGGCAAATAACAGGGCTGGGCCATCCATTGATAGAGCAGCCAAATCCGGTTTGAGATCCATATTGAGATACTGGTTTCATCATTTCAGACCTGGCAATGTATCGCGAATCATGATGTGTGTTTGTGTGCTATGCAAAAATCACCGTGCAGGGGAAGCCGTGAAGCCAGCCGATGGCTCTTTGTAGTTCCATCCTTATTTCAGACATCGTGATGAGACACCGGTATATCGCGATGTTTAGCTTGTGATCAATCACAATATTGGAAACGAGATCTCCCCCCCCCCAGCTCTTCTCTGCCTCCGCAATGGGCACCTGCAATCCATCTGAGCTCCAGTTACTGGGATGGGCAGGAGGGGGCTGTTGCTTTGTGCATGTCCTTTTGGGGACACCCCACGGGCACATCTGGCTGGCCCCTGTGAGAACAGGGTGGTGGGCTTGGGGGCCCCCCCTTGGCCTGATCCAGCCGGCTCTTCTGAGACCCTGCTACCCATGCCAGACCCGCCAGGCAGGAGCCCTCGTGGCAGCCGGGATCTGTGCCCAGCCTGTTGCAACCCAGAGACCTCCGCCTCTCCCTCTCTTGCAGAAGGCGGCAGCCTCTCTTGGGCGGACTTTAGACTTTCCCTGGCCTTGAGGCGGAAGGAATTTCCCCCGGTTTATTTCATCTGGCCAGGAAGGACGTGTTTGGGATACGTGGAAACGCCTTTCCCAGGCCTCTAACTTGCGCCAAAGAGCCCCACCCTTGCCAGCAGCGGGAGGGAGGGAGGGCTTGTGGGTGAGGGCAGGGCCTGATCCCGCTGCTGCTGCTGCCAAGGGTGGCAGCTGTTGCGGCTGCTTCTCCTCCGTTGCCAAGAGGAACCCCCCCCCCGGGGGGGACGACCCAGGCTCCTCCTTGGCCTGCGTTCCTCCTGCTTGTTTGTAAGGTGAGAACTTGGCTCGTGGGTCGCCTGGCATTCTGCCTCCCCCCCCCCAGCTCAGCCTCCTCTTGGCGGGGGAAGGAGATGCCAAGCAGAGGGGCTGCATTCGGATCCTGCTCCTCTTTTCGTTGCATTTGAGGAAGCTTCCCTAGAAAGAGACCCAGCACAATAAGGAGAAATGCAATTAAAAGCAGCGCCTCGTTCCTCTTCCGGGACTGAAATAAACCACCAGAAGCAGAAGTGGCTTTTAAAAAAAGAAGTGGGGGGGGGATTAAGTGTCTCCTGCAATAAATCCTTGATCTCTAGGTCAGAGGGGCTCAGAGAGAAGGCCAAGGGGAGGGCTGCCCCCCCAAGACCCTTCCCCCTTTGGCTTAGCTGCTGGATCTCCTGCGGTTGCTGGTGGCCCAAGCCCTGGCAGGTCTACATGAGAGTAAGTGGCTCTTGCAGGGCTTTGCATAATGCAGCTGTTTCCCTGGAAGATGCGAATGTTTCGCAATGGCCGTTGGCCGAGGGGCCTTCAGAGCAGAGCTAGCAAAATTCAGCAGCTTGGCCCCCACCCCATTCCCAAGAGGACCAGCGGGAAAAGAGGCCGAACACGAGAATAAAAGAAAGTCCTTTTTCATGTAGCGCAAAGTTAAACTGGGGGACTCCCTGCTGCAGGCGGCGGGGATGGCCAAGAACTCAAATGGCCTTCAAAGAGGGTGAGATAAATTCATGGAGGGAGATCCGTGGCTCCTTCGTGGCTCAGGGCCTCCAGACCTTCAGGACCCACCGACCCAGACCTTCCGCTTCTCCTGAGGCCCTTCTCTGGGTGCCCCCCTCCAGGGGGGGCCGGAGAACAGGCCTTTTCTGTGGTGGCTCCCCGGTTGTGGGGCACTCTCCCTGGAGAGGCTCGCCTGGTGCCATCCTGAAATGCCTTTTGGCGCCAGGAAGAAACATGGCCCTTTGGCCATTAAATAATCGATGGCCTGTGAAAGTGAGGCAGAGGGGAATTTTTTTACCACGATCATTTTACTATTAGGCTGTCTGTCGGTATGCTTTGTTTTATGATTTTATCATTGGTGATCTGTAACGCGTTTCTAATGTTGTTAGATCTGATATTCGGTCTTTGGATATTTGGCTGCTCCCAGTCACCAGTCTGGCTGCCGCATTTTGGATTAGCATTCTGGACCCTGCAAAGTGGGCCAAGTTCCTGAGAGGCCGCCCAGGTCCCCCAAAAGAGTCTCATGGGTGCCAAGTGGGGATTCTAACCCTGGTCTCTCGCAGGTCCCTAGTCTGCCTCTCTAACCACTGTGCCACACAGTCTCATTTAAGATACCTGGCGTTTAGGATCTCTGAATGCCGGCAGCCAGGAGGGATTTGTCCTGAACGTCTGAGAAACGGCTTCTGAAAATGATCTCCGGATGAGTGGGGGGAAGAGATGGTGACATATCTGTGGGGCATCTCTGGGGCAGGCGCCTCAGACCTCTGTGGGTGGGGAGAGAAGGAAGGAGTGAGGTTTTCGTAGCGGATCGTATCTTGGCTTAACACTCCTCCAAAGAGCCGGTTGCTCTTTGCCTTTATTTTGCTTCTGCGGAGCCTTTCAGGGCAAGGAGGGAGCCATCGCTGGGCTGAGCAGGAGGTCAGGGAACTGTAGGAATCACAGCAGAAGAATCCCAGGCAGGCAGCCTTGCAGCTCAGCTGGCTTGAAAAAGCGGCAGTATCTGCCTGACTTTCTGCCCCAAGCAGAGCTTCCCTCTCAGGCACAGTCTACCAGTGGCAAAGGCTGGATTATGGGGTGTTTCAGAACTAGCTGGAGGTGGCCCTTGCCCATCGTGTCTGGGGGGTGGCGGCAGGGGGGGGGAAATGCTGTTTCTTTTGTTTGAAAAGTTGCTCAACATAAACTTTTCAGATAAGCACACATATATAAAAAAGAAAAAAAATAAGAAGAAAAATTGGAAGAATTTCTTCCAGATTTATTCTACAAAAATCTCAATAATAAAACTTGATTGACTTCCATCACTTACACTGCACTTCCTATCTGCTTATCTGAAAAATATATGTATGTATTTGTAGGTCTTTTGCTTGTGTTTGGTAATAATTATGTTAAATAAAAGAAAAGAAGTTGCTCAACATTGGAGGGGGTGGACTGGATGACCCTTGGGGTGCCTTCTGGCTAGATGATTCTATTATTCAAGGAGTGTGGTGGAGTCTCCTTCTTTGGAGGTCTTTAAGCAGAGGCTTGACAACCATATGTCAGGAGTGCTCTGATGGTGTTTCCTGCTTGGCAGGGGGTTGGACTCAATGGCCCTTGGGGTCTCTTCCAACTCTATGATTCTATGATTCTATTCTATGATTCTGTTATTCCTTGGAGGTTTTCAAGCAGAGTTTGGATGGCCGTCTGTTGGGGGTTCCTTAGCGGGGGTTTCCTGCATTGCTGGGGGTTCGGCTGGATGACCCACGGGGTCCCTTCCGACCCTCCAATTTTGCAATTCCTTTGAAAGAGTTTGGAATACAGCACACACACACACACATATGGATCAATAGGAGAGATTGTGGAAGGTGGATATTAAATTCGCAGCATACTTAGGGAGAACATCATGAAGATGTTATATAGATGGCATTGTACCCCCTTGAAACTAGCGAAAATGTATAAATGTATAATGTGGAGTAGACGGGAACAAGATGAAAGAATATAAAACTGGGGGGGGGGAACGACAGTATATGCAGTACAATGAGAATGATTGGAAGACTCGTCAGAAGTCTTTTTTATTTAAGTGCTTAATTTACTATTAATTAGGAAGGTTAAGTGTTTTCTTTATGTACGTAAATTTGCTGTTTCTTCTTCTGTTTTCTCTTAATTGTTTTTTCTTTTTGTAGTATGAAATTGTAATTTCTTTGTATAAGTATGTAATTAAAATTAATAAAGATTATTAAAAAAATACACCCCAGTTTGAGGTCACGGCTCCCGCTCACTCTTTCCTCCCCACGTTCTGTTTCCGCAGGCCGGGGCTTCCTCCGAAGCAAAATGGCGCCCCCCCTGGCCACAAGGACCTCCCGCCCCCCCTCCTTGCCTGCCCCGTGCCCAGCAGCCGTCCTCGGAGGAGCCAGTCCAGCGCACGGCCGCCTGTGACCCCTGATCGCCCGCCACAGCCTCTCCCCCCCCCCGTGACACCCCCCCCCGCAGCACTGCCCTTCCCGATGGAGAGGATGAGCTGGCTGAGCAAGCTGAACCCCCGGGCGGGGGCCGGGGGGCACCGGGGAACCCGTGGCGCCAGCCTGCAGAGCCCCATGGCGGCCGACCCCGAAACCTGCCTCATGGTCTTCAAGAATCACTGGGTCCAGGTGAGTGGCTGGCAGGGAGGGGGTTGGGGGGGAGAGGGGACGTTCCCCCCCAAGAGAGGCTTCGGGGTGGGGGGCGTGCATGGACAGCTGTGGAACTCACTGCCACTGGAGACTGATGGCCGCTTTAAGAGGAACAGAGGAATTCATGGAGGAGGAGGAGAGGGTTATCGAGGGCTAGTAGCCACAGGGGATCTGCTCTGCCCCCCAAAACAGGGGCAGCAACATTCTGCATCCTGGGTGTTGGGAACCACAGGAAGAGAAATGTTTTTTTGTGTGAGTGTGTGTGTTTTCTCTCTCAATATAATATCAAAAATTATACAAATATTATTCAAAAATTATACAAATTACCGTATTTTTCGCTTCATAAGACGCACCTTTTTCTTCCTAAAAAGTAAGGGGAAATGTCTGTCCGTCTTATGGAGCGAATGTGTGGTCCCTGGAGCCGAATTGCCCAAGATCATGCTTGCTTTTTGAAAGAGGGAAGAGGGTGTTGAAACAAAGCCTGATCATTTGCCGATGGGGGAGAGAGATAAGGGAGGCTAGAGATAAAGGAGGCTGCCTGGGAGGGGGAAGAAGAAGAGTAAGAAGAGTTTGGATTTGACACCCCGCTTTATCACTACCCAAAGGTACTCAAAGCGGCTCACATTCTCCTTTCCCTTCCTCCCCCACAACAAACACTCTGTGAGGTGAGTGGGGCTGAGAGACTTCAGAGAAGTGTGACTGGCCCAAGGTCACCCAGCAGCTGCATGTGGAGGAGCAGAGACGCGAACCCTGTTCCCCAGATTACGAGTCCACCACTCTTCACCACTACACCACACTGGGAGGGGGGAGGTAAAAGCCCATGGATCCTCAGGATTTTTACATTGGGCCACCCCAAATTCACCATCATAGCATGTCCATGGCTATAGCCTGCACCAAAAAAACCCATGCATCCACTGTTTCCTGGGGCTTCAGTGGTGCAAAAATATGGTTACAAAGCACAGATCCACATGGATCCTCAGGATTGGGTCACCCCAAATTCACCATCAGATCACTGTTTCATTTAGAATATTTATTTTTCTTATTTTCCTCCTTCTCTAAAAACTACGTGCGTCTTATGGAGCAAAAAATACGGTATACATTTGTTTACAAGCTTCCGCAGAGCTTTCCCAGCTTTTCCTATCGTTGACACACTTTTTAGACACACATCATTTTGCGACACAGTAATTCAGTTTTACAGGTAAACCGGAGGTTAAACTAACCTCTTTCCAGCTTCGGAAGGAGGGCAGAGAGTGTTTGTGCAACGCTCCTGCACATTGCAGCCGACACACGAATGTCTCAAGACACACAGTTTGGAAAGCTCTGCCCTATGATGTACAGTGGTACCTTGCTTTTTGAACATTGACGAACATTTTGGTTATCAAATGCCATAAACCCAAAGGTAAATGCTTCGGTTTTCGAACATGCCGTGCGGCTTTCGCTGAGTACAAGTTCCTGGGGCCTGTTGGCTATTGAGTTTTAGGTTTTCGGACGTTTCAGAAATTGAAGGGTCTTCTGGAGTGGATTATGTTAGAGAACCGAGGTACCACTGTATTTTAGAAAAGGCTCCCCAATGTCTCCCTGTTTGTGCCCCGTGTATGGACAGGAGGGGGAGAGTTTGGTGGTGCAAATATCCAGAGTGAGGGGGGTCAGGTGGGATTGCTATGAGGAATTATGAAAAATGAAGCAAGCCATTGTGTCCGCGATGGAAGCATCACATTGACTGGGTTTAATTCATTGACAGTGGTTTCTGATCGAATCCCACAAGCCTCTCCACCTCTGCCATTTGCTTTCTCTACGCCTGACAGGCATGTATAAGCATTCTGAAACACAGGCCAGTTGCTTCATCAGGCATCTTGGGTCATAAAGGTAGAAGGTACCTTTGATGTTGTTTAATCTTTAGACAGATTTTAAGGGCCTCGAAGAGAGTTCACAAGGAGATGGTAAATTCTGCCATCCTGCCTCTTCTGTTTATGACCTCCGTGGTTTTGCTGAAAGTATTCTCCTCCATTTCTGTTTTATTGACTCTGAACTACAGATGTATGTTCAAGTAGGAAATAGTTTCTTTGTGGTTAAAAGAATTTCTTCTGATCTGACTTTGTCCCACGTGGGGTTTTGAAATGCTCAGAGGGAGCCTGATTGGTTCTTATGAATACTGTGTAAAAAGTTCTTTTGTGAATAAAACGACCTGGGCCAAGGGGGGGGGAGAGGATTATTATTATTGGTCTTGCTGGTCAAGCCTGGTGTGTATTCTGTTAATCAGGGTCCGATCCTTCCTTGCTTTGGGAAGGCTACAGGAGAGTTTGGGGGCATCTGTGAGAGCAGAGGTTCCTCTTGCGGAGCCTCCAGCCCCAGAGGCAGTCTGCCTTGGTTTCCGTCTGACTCTCTCCCCCACCCCCTTCACAGGTGCTGCGCATCCTGGAGAAGAGCCCGGCCTCGCGGGGGGCGCAGGGGGGCGCGGCGGACGACCTGAGCGCCGTGCGCAACCACACGCTGCAGATGCTGACGCTGCTGGCGGAGGAGCGCCCCCGGGCGGAGGGCTCCCCGGGCCCCATCCTGGAGCTGGCGCTGGCCGAGAACGTCCTGGGCCGCCTGCTGGCCTGGCACCTGCGGCGGGGGGAGCTCCCCGAGGAGCGCAAGGCCGAGCTGCTCAAGCTCTACGAGATGCTCCTAGGCCAGGCGCACCAGCCCCTCCTGCGCCACCGGCCCGTCCTGGGGCCCCTCCTGCGCTTGCTGGGCCTTTGCGCCGGCCCGGCCTCGCCCGCCCTGGAGGGCAGCCTCGTGCTCCTGCTGCACCAGCTCTGCGTCTCGGCGGCCCGGGAGCCCCCCCTGCTGGAGCTCTTTTTCCACAGCCCCCCCGCGGCGGGCGAGCCGGGCCCCGCCAACCTGCTGGTCTTCTCCCTGCTGGTGCCCTTCATCCACCGTGAGGGGCTGGTGGGGCAGCAGGCCAGAGACGCCCTCCTCCTCCTCATGGCCCTGTCCGCCGGGAGCCACACCGTCGCTCGATACATCACCGACAACTCCTTCTTCTGCCCGGTAAGGAAGGGGGCAGCGGGGGGGGGGGTGTGTGAGAGGGGGCAGAAGCCTTGCCCCAAATCAGCTGTGGCTCCTGCGTTGCAGGGGGTGGACTAGATGATGCCTGGGTTCCCCTCCAACTCTGTGATTCTGTGAGTGCCTGGGGCAGCAGGAGCATGGAAGGCGCTCTGGGCACCGCAGAGCACAGATGCCCTGGCCTGAGAGGTTATTCCAGGGTGCCCCCATGAGGACTAGGCACATGGAGCGACAATATGCAAGCAGTAAAAGATTTGTAAAACCTTGCAGTCGGAATCCTACATGCCAAGGTTTCTGTTCCAGCCTCCCCAGATTTGGTCCTGCCCCAGATACAATCCTATGTAGATTGATGAAGTAATAATAGTAATAGTAATGATGATGATGATAATAAAATTTATTACTTATACCCCGCCCATCTGCCCAGGCCTTCCCAGCCACTCTGGGCGGCTTCCAGCAGAATATTAAAACACAATAAAAGATGAAACAGTAAAAGCTTCCCTAAACAGGGCTGCCTTCACATGTCTTCTAAAACTCAGTTGATTTCCCTGACATCTGATGGGAGGGCGCCACCACTGAGAAGGCCCTGTGCCTGGTTCCCTGTTACCTCACTTCTTGCAGCGAGGGAACCGCCAGAAGGCCCTTGGAGCTGGATCTCTGTGTCCGGGCAGAATGATGGGGGTGGAGACGCTCCATGGACAGCTGTGAGTCCAAAATGACACCCAGGCTGCACACCTGGTCCTTCAGAGGTATAGTTACCCTATTCAGGACCAAGCAGTCCCCCACAAACCCAAAACAGGACTTCTATCTTGTCAGGGTTCAGCCTCAATCTGCAGAGTCTCCAACCGCCAGGCCACTTCGAAAGATCCTAGGATGGTAGACCTGGAAGGGGAACCCCAAAGGTCATCTAGTCCAACCCCTTGCAAGGCAGGAATCTCAGCTGGATAATCGGTGTCAGACGACCATTTAACCTCTTCTTAAAAACCTCCAGGGAAGGAGAGTCCCACCCCAATTCTTAATACTACTACTACTACTACTAATAATAATAATAATAATTTATTTATTTATACTTCACCCATCTGGCCAGGCCTCCCCAGCCACTCTGGGCAGCTCCCAATAGAATATTAAAAACACAATACAGCATTAAACATTTAAAACTTCCCTCAACAGGGCTGCCTTCATGGGTGTCCCATGCTCTTTGCATAGCCTCTCTTCTGGGGTGGGGGGGAAGTTGCCAGGAGTTTTGCGCCTGATAAATCTCGAACGCCCCTTCCCCCCCCAACACCCTCTCTCTCCTCGCCCCCCCCCCAGGTGCTGGCTACTGGCCTGAGCGCCCTGTACTCCTCGCTGCCCCGCAAGCTGGAGGTCCGGGGGGACGACTGGCACTTCCTGCGGCGGGAGGACTGGGTGGGCGTTCCCTCGCTGGTCCTCTTCATGAACTCGCTGGAGTTCTGCAATGCCGTGATCCAGGTGAGTACGCCTTTGGGGGGGGGAAGGGGCAGGGGCTGGCTGGCCTCCTCACACCCCCAACCACAGCTCTGGTAGCAGCTGGGCCCTTTCTGGGACAGAAAGCCACGTGAAGAGGGATTTGGTTGCAGATCCTGCATGGTAGGGGGTTGGACTGGATGACCCCTGGGGGTCCCTGCCAACTCTGCAGTGCTACGATCCGTTAACTAGCGGGCAGACCCAGGCTGCTGGGTTGTATGGAGTTGCACCACAGGTTTCGCTGGGTGCAGAGACCAGGAAAATCCAAGGCTGGGTGGGCTTTGGGGTCTCTTGGTAGCACTTGTGGAGGCTGCAGAGAGTTAAACGGTGGAACTCCCTGCTGCAGGACGCAGGGCCAGCCGCCCTCCTGGATGGCTTTGAAAGAGAATTGCTAGAAAAATGCAGCCTGTGCTGCTGATAGAAGCAGTGCGACTCATGCAACACGTTGGCGATTAATATGCACAGAACAATATTTATACATACTTTATCAACCTTCTGAGAAAAATACAAAACATTAAATAAAGCCACAGAGACTTGTGAACTAGCCAGCCTGAAATGAACTTATAATGTCTGGTTTCAATAGATTTTTCAATTGCTTAACTCAGTCTTTTGGATAAGTTCATGAAGATGCCAACAAAAGGTAAGTTCGGGGATATTCACAATAGCGAGAGATGCTAGTGGAGTTGTGGATAGGTGTTAATAAAGTTGTACACAATTAAGTTGTAGACGACAGGGTGCTGGTTTCGCCCTGGCAGTCTGTTTCGCCCTGGCAGTCCAAGTACTTGAGGCTGCTGTTTGTCCCCGATGGGGCCCTTTAACTGGGGCTTGCAGGAGGCAAGCTTCTTCAGTGGTCTAATCTCAAAGTCTTAATATGTATATTGATATTCAGTCTTATAGAGAATACTCCTTCTTGGCTTAAGAGACTGATTTGCTGAATCTATTGAAACCAGACATTATTACCGTATTTTTCGCCCCATAGGGCACACCGGCCCATAGGGCGCACCTAGTTTTTTGAGGGGGAAATAAAGGGGAAAAAAATTCCCCCCAGGCGCGGGGGAAGCCCGAGCTGTGCAAATTCGTGCAGCTCTCCCAAGGCTTGCAGAGAGCCGCCTGAAGCCTGGGGCGCACTGAGCTCAGTGCGCCCCAGGCTTCGGGGTGCAGGCAGCTCTCTGCAAGTCGTGGGAGAGCTGCACGAAGTCGCACAGTTCTTCCACGGCTTGCGCAGAGCTTCCTGAAGCCTGCATTCGCCCCATAGGACGCACACACATTTCCCCTTCATTTTTGGAGGGGGAAAAGTGCGTCCTATAGGGCGAAAAATGCGGTAGTTCGTTTTAGGCTGGGTAGTTCGCAAGTCTTTGTGGCTTTGTTTAATGTTCTGTATTTATCTTAAAAGAGAGTTGGGCAGATCCCTGAAGGAGGAGAGGGTTGCCCACGGCTACTTCTGCCAGTCAGAGGTGGCAATTTAGCAACAACGACCCTGCCAGGTAGGATAGGCTGGGAGAAGGCAGGCCCAGGGTCACCTTCATCAAAGCTTGGTTTGAACCCTGGTGTGTGAGGTCCACGTGTGACACTCGCACCCAGAGCTTTCCAACCTTTTTGTGTTGGTGACACACTTTATTTTTGCCTTCCGGTTGCTGGAAGCCAGCAGAGGGGAGGGGAGCTCTCGCACTTGGGTCCCGCTTGCGAGTTTCCCCGTGGGGCATCCGATAGCCCCTGTGAGAGTGGGGCACTGGCTTGGCTGGGCCCCTGGCCTGATCCTGGGGGCGCTTCTCACCTTCTCTCCCCCCCCCCCCGCAGGTGGCCCATCCGTTGGTCCAGAAGCAACTAGTGGATTACATCCACAACGGGTTCCTGGTGCCGGTCCTGGGCCCCGCCTTGCACAAGGTCAGTTCACGCCTGGGCTGGGGTGGGGGGTTGTGTGGTCTGGCCAGGGAGGACCCCCTCTACCTTCCACTCCCTCCCCCCCCCAGGCTTCCCGGAGCTGCCTTTGGGGCAGGTGAATAGCAAGCCTCCTCCCGCCAGATCAGTCCTGCTGCCGGAGCACGCCTGGCTCAGAACTGGCTTTGCTTCTCACCGCCAAGCCAATGGGGAGCGAGGGCAAAGAGGGACCGAGATGATGTCTCTGGGGGGAGGCATGAGCCCCACCAGGACTGGTCCAGCTTCTGCCCCCCTGCCGTTCCTGGGGGTTGGGCTGGATGACCTTCAGGGTACCACCTGGCTGGTCAATTCTGGGGTGTGGCAGCCCCCCTGATCCCCCCTCCCTGCCCCCAGACCTCCATTGAAGAGATGATTGCCAGCACGGCCTACCTGGACCTGTTCCTGCGCAGCATCAGCGAGGCTGCCCTCCTGAAGACCTTCCTGCGCTTCCTCCTCCTCCATCGCCACGACAACAGCACCATCCTCGACACACTGGTCTCCCGCATCGCCAGCAACTCCCGGGTGTGTCTTGGGGGGGGCGTGTGGGGAAGACCCCGAGGGGACCGGGGCAGGAGTCAGCCGTGTGCCAGGAGCACAGTGTCCTACCTTGCAGGGCTGGTGTGGCCGCTCTTTGCTCCTGCCCTGCCCCACACAAAAGGGTCCTGGGATCGGGGGGGGGGCGGGCGTGGGCTCATCCCTATCCCGGGGGGGTGGGGTGGGGAGGAAGAGAATATGATTCTTCTTCTCGTTGCCCAGGGGGTGGCTTGGGGAGGTGTTGCTGGTGGGGGCTGGAGTGGGGGAAGCCTTCTGCCCCACTGCCCCCTTCATTCCTCTCTTTCTCTCCCCCCCCCCCCAGCTCTGCATGGTCTCGCTCAGCCTCTTCCGGACTCTGCTCAACCTGCACTGTGAAGACGTCTTGCTGCAGCTGGTGCTCAGGTAGCCCCCCCCTCCCGAACCCTTGGCACTCTGGCTCATGCGATCGTCGGAAGGGACCCCCAAGGGTCATCTAGTCCAGCCCCCTGCAAGGCAGGGATCGAACCCGCAACCTTGGCATCCTCCCGCTCTCGCCAGCAGAGCCCTGGGCTCCCTGTTCCTGCTCCCAGAGACTTCCCTGGTGCAGGGGCTCCCCCTGGTGGCACCGTTGGCCCTCTTCACCCATCAGCCTCATCTTCCAGGTAACCTAAGGTTACCAGATTTTTTTCATTGAATCCAGAGACACTTTTTTTTTTTGAAAAGAGAAAAAAGTTATTTTAAAAAAGAGAGCTCCCCTCTTTTTTCTCCTTCCTCTTTCTCTCTCTTCTCCTTCTCCTCTCCTCCTTCTCCCTGCCTTGGCTCCGGGGTTTTCATGGCCCTGGAGCGCCGCTGGGCAGTCGGACTGGTGGCCAGGTGCTCTTGCTCCCGGCTTGATTTGGGTTGCAGGGAGGGGGGGTCAGCGGTTCCCCCAGTTGACCTGCCGGGCGTCCCCGGTTCCCCCTCAGCAGTGGCGCCCGCTGTTTTGCCTCGCTGGATGTGTCTTATGCCATTGAACCAATCACACAACATTCATTCCCTACTAATAAATCTATAACACTTAAAATATAAATCTGGGGACATTAAATGAAATCTGGGGACAAATGTGTGAATCCAGGGACTGTCCCCAGGAAACGGATGTCTGGGAACCATAGGGTGTCCTCCCCGCTGTTTTCAGGGGTTGGCGTAGATGACTCCGGGGTTCCTTCCAACGCTACGATTCTGTGGCTGCCGGGGTTCTCCGGCTGCGCTTCCTGCCCCGTCGGGGTGGGCTGGATGGCCTTTGGGTTCCCCTCCGCAGCTCTGCTTTTCCGCGGCAGGTACCTGATCCCCTGCAGCCACGTCATGCTGAGCCAGAGGCGGGCGGTGAAGGAGCTGGACCTTTACGGCAAGGCGGCCAGCAAGTTCCTCTCGCTCGTCCCCCAGTGCTGCCGCCCAGAGAGCCCCCCGCCCCCCGAGCGAGAGGAGGAGCACGCCACCTGGTCCAAGGGTGAGCCTCTCGCGGCCGGGCGGGAGGGGCAGGGGGTGGAGGGGCACGTGGAATGGGCAAGGGGGGCCTTGGCACCGGCGACATTTGTGGGGCTGCTCTCTGCCTCCCCCCAGTTTGCAGGCTGGGGGCGGGGGCGGGAGTGATATCCTCGCTGGGGGTCTGGGGCAGTGGAGCCTGGAGGGCATTTTGCGGTGGGTGCTGGACCCACGCCTCTTTGGGTGGGGGGGAGAGGGCAGCATTTTCCCGCTGGGGGGTTGCAAAGCCTGCTCTACTCCCGGTTTGTGTTGAGCAGGAGTTAACTGAACCACAGAACTGCAGATTATGACGGGATCCCCAAAACTCATCTAGTCCACCCCCACAGATAAACAGATGGGGTGGGTCTCAGGCAAAAAGGGCAGGTCTTCCAGGAGCCCCAGTGGGGGGGGCAGGAATAATCTCAGGGTTGTGGGTCCCACATTGGGGAAAAGATTCCTGCCTTGCAGGGATTTGGACTAGATGACCCTCGGGGTCCCTTCCAACTCCACGATTTGGTGACCCCCCTCCTCTCTCCCCCCCCCAGGTCACGGCAGCCCCAGTGTGGACTCCTATTCGGTGGTGACGGTGCCCAAGCCCTCCACGCCCTCACGCCTCTCCTTCTTCATGCGCCAGCCCAGCTTTGGCCCCGATCCTGCCGGCCCCGCCTCCCCCCGCTCCCCGGGGACCCCCGTCGGCAGCCCCTCCCACCGGACCCCCCCTCGCTGGGAGGAGGCCTGCGAGTTGGAGGGCAACTACCTGGAATACCTGCGCGACGCCCGCCTGAACGTCGACCGCTGCGTCTGGGCCTGCCGCGTCTGGTCGGCCCCCTACGACGGAGAGCGGCCCCCTCCCGCCAGCCTGGACCCCTCCCTGCCTCGCCAGGGCGACCCCCTCACCTACACCTCCTTCCAGCCCGGCGGGCACCCAGGGCCTGCCTCCCCCCGGACTAAGAAGCGGGGCGCTCCGCCTGAGGAGGGGTCCGCCCCCAAGGGAACCCCGGACGCTGGCACCTCGCCCCCTGCCGCCTCCCCCGGCAGCGAGGACCCGGTGCCCCTGCTGAATGGGGCGCACTCGGAGCCTGCGCTGATCAAGAAGGTCCGCCGGTGCCCGCAGGAGGGGGCCGTGGTGGAGAACGGGGGCCTCCCAGAGACCCCCGGCCCGGACGAGTCGCTGGCGCCGGCCGAGAACGGGGGCGCCCACCCCGTGGAGAGGTTTGCAGCAGAGCTGCGGCGCTTGGAGGACGAGATGGCGAACGGGGGCCGGGGGGAGGAGGAGGAGCCCCCCCAGGCGGACCCCCTCAGCCCCGAGGAAGAGGAGGCCTATCGCAGCTTCGCCGCTCCCCCCGAGGGCAGCCTGGGGCCCACCCGCCTGGCCGACCCCCTGGCGCAGATTGTCGGCAGCCCCCCACCCACCCCGGGGGCCCTCCCCAGCCAACCGTTCACAGGTGAGTCGTTGGAGGTCTCTCTGGCCCCTGCTGCTTCTGGAGGCCCCCCACTCTCCAGGGGTCCCCCTTGCCCCCCCAGGCTAAGTCTGCTGTGTAAGGTGGGAGTTTAGCCTGAGTGGGGCTTCCCCAGAGGAACTTCTGGAGGGGATCAGAGGGGTCAGACCTGGGCAGCAGATGGTTGGGGCCCAGTGGATGGGGAGGGGGGTCCTAGTTCCCTTCGGAAGGAGTCGGGGCACATGGGCACTCTGCCCGCTGCCCACTTCGCCCGCCCAGCCTTGGGCTCCTTTCCCAAAGGCAAGAGACTCCATTCTCTTTCTCTGCTTCCAGTTTCGTCCGTCTCCTTCTCCTCTGCTCCCCCTTTCTTTGTCCTTTTTCCTCCTATTGTTTCTTCCTTTTCCTGTCTACTTTTCCTTTTCCCTCTCCTTCCTTCCTTCCTTCCTTCCTTCCTTCCATCCATCGTTCCTCTCCTTCTTTCTTCTCTTTCCTTCCATCTTTCTTTTCCTTCCTTTCTTCATCTCCTTCCTTCCCTTCCTTTCCTTTTCTTCCATCTTTCCTTTCCTTTTAGACCCCCCCGCGTTGTTGTTGTTGCTGCTGCTCCTTTCCTGCTCCTGCCTTTTCTCCGCCTGCCCCCCCCCCGCCCTCGCCCCCCCGGCATCTCTCCAGTGCAGGCAAGGCTGGTCTGGGTCTGATGGGGCTCCCACCCCCAGGAGCCAGAGGCTGCCAAGGGGCAGCGCTAGTGTCACCCGGGGGCCTCTTCTCCCTTGGCGTGACCCCATCTGGGAGGGGGGGCCTTTCCCCTGCAGAGCAACATGGCTGATGTTGCCCCATCCCGTCTCCGCCCATTGGGACATCCAGCCCCCCGTGTCCCCAGAGGCTCTTGGGCAGAGAGAGAGCTCTGGCCCTTTTCTTGAAGCTGCAGGTGCTTTTTTGCATGCCAAGGAGACCTCGGCCACTTGGGCATATGCATTGCGGGTGGGTGGGGGGAACCTAAATGATCCTTGGCGGGGGTGTCTACATCTCTGCAATCCCCTGTCGGGTCTTTGGCCCTGTTTGCACCAAGTGGCTCAGCGGGCTCACATAATCACAAAACCTGCTTTAAAAGCTGCAAGGAAGGAGAAAATGTTTAAAAATTACTGCCCCCCCCCCAAAAAAAATCCCAGAGTCCTTTCTGTTGGGGATAATTCAGACTGAAATACCCAGGTGTCAAAAAAGGTTATTTATATATGCCAATACTTCGGCCCGTGTTTTGTTAGCCCTAAAACGGAAAACGAGCGAGGTCCCAACCAAAGAAGAACAGCAACTTAAGCTTGAGAATATGTGCAGCTTGCAGACTTAACATGTAGAAAAAGAGAACAAGAAGGACACATGTTTAGAGAAGAGTGGAAAACGTTTATTGAATATATGGGGGGGAAATGTGTACAGCTGAAAATGTGGGCAGCATTAAGATCAATTCAACAGTTTTGATGGATGCAATAAGGGAATATTGCCCGATTTACATATAAGCTAAACAAGCTGTAGCTTAGGGCCCCACTCTCTTGGGGTTAGGGTTAGGGTTAGGGGGAAAAACTGGATGTACATTTCCAAACTATACGATAAACTACTTCTTAATTGTATTCCAGTTCAGCAATTACTTTGATAAAATACATCTTTTGTGATGTGCAAATGGCTTGAGATACATCTTAGCTCCATCAATTACCATCTAGCATATGCCGTATTTTTCGCTCTATAAGACGCACCAGACCATAGGACGCACCTAGTTTCTGGAGGAGGAAAAAAAGACAAAAAACATTTTGAATCGCAGAAGCCAGAACAGCAAGAGGGAGCGCTGCTTTCGCTGCACAGCGATCCCTCTTGCTGTTCTGGCTTCTGGGATAACTGCAGCCTGCATTCGCTCCATAAGACACACACACATTTCCCCTTACTTTTTAGGAGGGAAAAAGTGAGTCTTATAGAGCAAAAAATACGGTATTCAACACTAAAAGCAGCGGCAATTGGTTGTTGACAAAGGAGAGCTGGACACATAAAGGGCCCCATTCCCTCCAGGAGCCAAGGGCCGCAGCAAGCTGAAATCCGGCCCTGGCTGAATGGTAAAGCTTTTGTAAAATATGCAGGGATTTGTGATATGCAAAAGGAACCATGGAAAGAGGAGGAGGGAAGCCGTTGATATTTTGTCGAAATGGCGAAGCAGAAAATTTAGCAGAAATTATTTTCGAGAAGAAGGTAACCGGGTTCCCTTGGAAGTGGCTTTGCGGGGGGGGGAACCTCCCCTGGGCTGACC
Source organism: Podarcis melisellensis (assembly GCF_964234715.1). Classification (NCBI taxonomy): domain Eukaryota; kingdom Metazoa; phylum Chordata; class Lepidosauria; order Squamata; family Lacertidae; genus Podarcis; species Podarcis melisellensis. The sequence goes on along the minus strand of NC_138531.1, from coordinate 104,535,012 downwards.
CCCTGCTGTCCTCCCTGCAGGGCCCTTTGTGGCGGTGCTGCTGGCCAAGCTGGAGAACATGCTGCAGAACTCCCTCTACGTCAACTTCCTCCTGACGGGGCTCATCGCCCAGCTGGCCGCCCACCCTCAGCCGCTCCTGCGCTCCTTCCTCCTCAACACCAACATGGTCTTCCAGCCCAGCGTCAAGTCCCTCATCCAGGTAATAATAATAATTTTATTTATACCCCGCCCTCCCCAGCCAAGGCCGGGCTCAGAGCGGCTTACAAGCAATAATAAAAACAAGATGAATGATTACAACTTAAAAAAACAAAATTAAAAAAGACAACATTAAAATATTGAAACATTAAAATATTAAAATGTAGCCTCATCGCAAAAGGAGAAGGAAAAGAAAAAAGAAAGAGAGGGAGGGAATCAAATTGGCTCCAAGCCAAAGGCCAGGCGGAACAACTCTGTCTTACAGGCCCTGTGGAAAGAAATGAGATCCTGCAGGGCCCTGGTCTCATGAGGCAGAGCGTTCCACCAGGCCGGAGCCAGAGTTGAAAAGGCCCTGGCTCTGGTTGAAGCCAATCTAACTTCCTTAGGGCCTGGGACCACAAGGGTGTTGCTATTTGTGGACCTTGAGGCTCTCCGTGGGGCATACCAGGAGAGGCGGTCCCGTAGGTACGAGGGTCTCAGGCCGTGAAGGGCTTGAAAGGTCAAAAGCAGCACCTTAAATCTGACCCTGTACTCCACCGGGAGCCAGTGCAGCTGGAAAAGCACTGGGTGAATATGCTCCCATGGCAGGGACCCCGTGAGGAGCCTCGCTGCAGCATTCTGCACCCGCTGGAGTTTCTGGGTCAGCTTCAAGGGCAGCCCCGCATAGAGCGAATTACAGTAGTCAAGCCTGGAGATGACCGTCGCATGGATCACTGTGGCCAGGTCGGGGCGGGAAAGGTAAGGGACCAACTGCTTGATGCGGCGAAGGTGGGAAAATGTCGCCTTGGCTGTTGCTGTAACTTGCGCCTCCATGGAAAGGGAGGCGTCTAGGATTACACCCAAACTCTTAACGGAAGGCAATGGCACTAATTGGGCCCCCGCAAGAGAAGGGAGTTGGTCCCTCATCCCCATGCCATCCCGACCTAGCCATAGGACCTCTGTCTTCGAAGGATTTAGTTTCAATTGGCTCCCACGAAACCATCCAGCCACAGCTTCCAAGCATCTGGTCAGTGTGTTCGGGGCCGAGTCAGTGTGGCCATCCATCAGCAGATAGAGCTGAGTGTCATCAGCATACTGGTGACAGCCCAGCCCAAAGCTCTGGATAATCTGGGCAAGGGGGCACATAAAGATGTTAAAAAGCATCGGGGAGAGAATTGCGCCCTGTGGCACTCCACACACCAAGGAGTGGCGCGACGACATTTCCCTCCCTAGTGCCACCCTCTGTCCCCGACCAGAGATAAAAGAGCACAACCAGTTATGGGCTAAGCCCTGTATCCCCACGTCTGCGAGGCGGTGGTCCAGAAGATCATGATCGACCATGTCAAAGGCTGCTGACAAATCTAAAAGGATCAGCAGTCCTGACCCGCCTCGATCCAGTTGTCTACGGAGATAATCTGTTAGGGCAACCAGAGCCGTCTCCGTCCCAAAACCAGGACGGAAACCGGACTGAAATGGATCTAATGCCGATGTTTCCTCCAGAAACCTACCAAGCTGTTCAGCAACTGCTCTCTCAATTACCTTACCCAGGTATGGAAGATTTGAAACTGGGCGGTAATTGGATAGGTCTAAGGGATCTAATGAAGTTTTTTTTAAGAGTGGACACACCACTGCTTCCTTCAATTCTCCTGGGAATGTCCCCGTGTCAAGGGGCAAATTGATAATTTCAACCAGGGGGGTCCGCACAACATCTGGACACTCCCTATCAGCCAAGACGGGCACGGATCAAGGAGGCAGGTGGTGGGCCTACCAACTTGGAGGAATCTATCCACATCAGCAGGGAGTATCCGATCGAAATGGTCCAACACTGGACCTGAAGTCAGTCGAGGGGCCTCCAGTTCAGTCACTGTATTGGCAGGGAGGTCACGGCGGAGCAACAGGACTTTCTCCGCAAAAAAAACTCGCGAATGCCTCACAGCTGTGGGTCGAATTTGTGCTTAAATTTGGTTGTCCTCCTAAGGACGTTATTGACCTAATTATTCTAAAAAGTTGTGCCGGGCGAGAGGTAGCGGATGCAATGGACCCTTGCAGGAGCCCGGGGGGGGGGGGGAGAGACTCTCCTGGGGGGCAGACCCCTTTCCTGGCAGCGCCCCTCACCCTCCCTCCCTCTTCCCCCCGGCAGGTCCTGGGCTCAGTCAAAAACAAGATTGAGAGCTTTGCCGCCTCCCAGGAAGACTTTCCCTCCCTCCTCTCCAAAGCCAAGAAGTACCTGGTGGCCAGAGGGAAGCTGGACTGGTCAGACGCCCAGAACGCCGCACCCGCCCTGCGCCGCTCGGAGACTCTGGGTGAGGAGGAGGAGTGGGGCAGGGGGCCCGGGAGGTGGCTGTCTGGGTGCTGTGGGGGCTCGGGGGACAGCTAGGGGTCAGAGAGAGGTCCTCATGCCCCAGGGGTCCCCTGGGCACGGATGACTCTTTAGCAAGAGTCCGTGGAAGCCTGCTATTGAATAATAATAATAATTATACAGTGGTATCTCTGGTTAAAAGCGGGTGGCGCTGTGGGTTAAACCGCAGAGCCTAGGACTTGCCGATCAGAAGGTTGGCGGTTCGAATCCCCACAACGGGGTGAGCTCCTGTTGCTCGGTCCCTGCTCCTGCCAACCTAGCAGATCGTAAGCACGTCAAAGTGCAAGTAGATAAATAGGTACCACTCTGGCGGGAAGATAAACGGCGTTTCCGTGCACTGCTCTGGTTCACCAGAAGCGGCGTTTTTTGGGGGGGGATTTTGCCAGGGGGCTCTCCCCCCCTCCCCAAACTCTGCCTGGCGCTGACCCCCTCCCCTTTCCCCCCACCTGCAGTGAAGAGCCGCAAGCCGTCCATCGGAGAGCTGATCATGCGCCACACCAACAGCCCCACGCGGGCGCGGCAGGCGGCCCAGCTGGCGCTGCAGCACATGCGCGAGGGGCCGGTGATGCACGCGCTGGCAGGGGGCTCCCTCTTCCGCACCTCGGCCGAGAAGCAGAGCGAGGCGCTGAGGGTCAAGAACGCCGTCTACTGCGCCGTCATCTTCGCCGAGTTCCTGAAGGAGCTGGCCGCCATCGCCCAGGCGCACGCCGTCACCTCCCCCTTCCTGCTGGAGCCCCCCGAGGAGAAGGCCGAGGTGGGGGGGCCGGAGTGAGCGCGGCCGGGACACCCCCCTCCACTGCCCGCCTGCTCCCCCTCCCGAACACTCCGTGCCCCACCACCCCCGTCCGGGACTCTTAACTGGAATCTCCCGCCGACTCTCCCTCACCCCCCGGCTCAGCCCTGGCTGGGTCTGCACTAATCGGGGAGCCTGTGGGGGGCACCCCGTGGGGCGGGTGGGGGGCACCTTTTTAAAGAAAACTCCGTACCAGGACAAGGACCTTTTTAATTTATTGGGAATGAATGTTTTTTTTCTGGAGAATTCGTTGCAATATGTATAAAAGAAGCTCTCTCTGTGTGCTGGATGTGGCCTGGGTAATTTTACATTGGGGGGGGGAGAGGGCAGGGGGCACCCGTCACTTGCCCTTTGTGCCCGCTGTGGAATTGCAGGGTTGCAAGGGCCCTCCAGAGGTCCTCCAGCCCAGCCCTTTGCAGTGCAGGAACTGCAGCTGAAGCCTCGCTGGCCGTCGGGCACCCAGCCCCAAAGCTCCCCTCTCGGCCTCCTGCCCCCAACCAAGGGCAGAGAATTGGGGGAGCTGAGAGGAGCCCAGCTAGATCAAGGGGGCCCATCTGGTCCAGCCCCTTCTCACAAGCAGGACCCGAGTGCGAGAGCAGCTCTCGCCTCCTGCAGTTTCCAGTGGCTGGTATTTGGACGCAGGGCTGCCCTGAGGCGTTCCCAAAGCAAAGGAAGGATTGGACTCTGATAAAATGCACACAGAGGCTTGACCAGCAGGACTCTGGGAGCGGTGCATAGAATAATCCCCTTCCCCTTGGCCCAGGTCGTTTTATTCACAAAGGAACTTTTTACACAGTGTTTGTAAGAACCAATCAGACGCCCTCTGAGCATTTCAAAAAACCCCCACGTGGGGACAAAGTAACTACAGAGACAACTCTGAGTATCCATAAATAAAACAGGGCTAGAGGAATGCTTTTAGGAAACTCCGGAGGTCATAAACAGCAATAAATGCGAGAGGAAGGATGGCGAGGAGATAGGGATCTTTATCACCTTCATGTGAGGCTATTTCCAGGCCCTAAGATTAACAAAACCAAGGAAGGCTACATAAAAGAAACTGCCTACTATCTTTCTGTACTGAGGATGCCTGATGAAGCAACTGGCCTGTGTATTTAGAATGCTTATGTGGGCCTGTCAGGCAGAGAAAATGAACAGTAGAGAAAATGGCCGGAGATGCAGAGGCTTGTGGGACTTAATCAAAAATTCTTGTCAATGAATCGAACCCGGTCAACACCATGCTTTCATAGTGGACACAATGGCCTGATGCATATTTTATAATTCCTTATAGTAATCCCATCTGATCCCCCCACACTCTGGATATTTGCACTCCTGCACTGCCCCAAACTGCCAAGTTGCCTTTGACAGCCCTCTCTGCCTCTTTGAATTTGTCTAATCCCCTTTTAAAGCCGTCCAAGTTCACTTTCTCCTGTGGCAGGGAGTTCCAGTGTCCGCCTCTGTGCTGCGCAAAGGGCTTTTGTCTGCCCTGAATCTTTGCACACACAGCCAGCCCCCCAGGCTCTCAGCTGCTCTGACCAATGGGTGGCGCTGGAAGGAGCCTCAGCCAAGTCTATTCCTACTAATAATAAATAATATTATTTTTAAATAAACCCCACCCTTTGCGGTTCAGAAAACGGGGCTCAGGGCAGCTGACAATAAATTTAAAACACTTAGTTGATGCAACAAAAACCAGCATAAAAAACAGTATAAAACGTGAATAGCAATCAATTCAGAATTCAAAAATCAATTTATGGAGGAAATCCATCCAATAAACATTAGGTGATCACCAGGGCTAGCTGGCTGAATTGGTCCTACTTGGGCCAGCGAGGAGACCAGGGGAGAATTAGCTGTGGGATCCCAGAGTGGGTAATCTTCATGAAAGGGGAAGGGGAGAGAAGGAAGGGGAATAAAAGATCAGGCTGAATTCAAATTAAAGGCCAGGCGGAATAGCTCTGTCTTACAGGCCCAACAGAAGGAGGTTAAATCCTGCAGGGCCCTGGTCTCCTGGGACAGAGCATTCCACCAGGTCGGAGCCACCACTGAGAAGGCCCTGGCCCTGGTGGAGGATAGTCTGACTTCCTTAGGGCCCGGGACCTCTAAACTACTAGATGGCCTCTGGGTGCCCCCAAGAGCATGAGGCGGCTCCTCCTCTGGGACTTGCCCCCCCCCACTGCAGGCTCTCTCCCTTGGCTTGCTGCCCCCGCTTCCTGCGCCCGCCCTCCTCCTCCAATCGAGGCCACACGCCTGGCTCTGGGTGCAAAGGGCTCTTTATTGGTGGCGTCTCTCGGCTCACTCTTCGGTGTCGCTCTCGGCCGTGGCGCTCTGCAGGAGGGGCAGCGACATGGAGTGCCTCTCGGCGTCGGCCAGGCTGGCAGTGGACGGGCCGGACTTGGGGCGGTGGCGCCGGAAGGGCCATTTCCCTGCGGGGACCAGAAGAATCGCAGCATAAAAGAGTTGGGTGGGGCTCCCGAGGGCATCTAGTCCAGCCCCCTCTGACGCAGGAACCTCTAGCTTCCTAGACCTTACCAGAAGGTGCCCTGCCGTCCGCTGGACATTCCCAAACCACTATCTTTCAGCACCATTAGCTGGGGCATAGGGGGAGAAGCCCGGCAGTGGCCTCTGTAGGAGCTGATGTGGGGCTCTTGCCCGTGGGGGCCTGGCTGGGGGCAAGAGCAGCCCTCTCCCCAAAGTGCTTCTCCCCTCAAGGGAAAAGCATAGAATTGTAGAGTTGAGAGGGACCTCCAAGGATCATCCAGTCCAACCCCTGCAGTGCAGGAATCGCAGCTAACACAGGTGGACCTTGTATCATTGGGGGGGGGCAATTCTGAACAGGGAAAGAGCCAAGCAGTGTCACCCCCCCACACACACAACCTGTGGGTCCCCAGAAGTTGTTGGACTACAATTCCCATCGCCCCTAGCTAGCAAGGCCAGAGCTCAGGGATGATGGGAGTTGTAGTCCAACAACATCTGGGGACCACAGGCGGAGAACTGCTGATTCTAGTCCAATTCCCTGCAATGCAGGGAGCCAAGTGGCTGGAAGGGGGCGCCAGACAGCATGGCGGCAGTGGGGGGGGGGGTCCTTGAGAAATGACCGGGGGGGGGCGGTCTAGATGGCAGCAAATTGAGACAGAGGGATTTAGCCACTAGAAGACCGCCAGAAATTTGTGTCCTGGGCTTTTTTAGACTCTTGCTATCTGAAACCAAAGGGGCTGGTGGGTTGCCAGATATAAAAAATACGGGCCTTATTTTTACCCCACTTGAAGGCACAGCTGCAACCTAGGAAGAGAAGAAGAGGCTTTCGCCTGGGTCAGAGGGGGCCACCCAGGCCAGCCTCCTGCTCATTATGGGAAATCCACAAGCAGGATTCGAACACAGCTCTCCTCTCTTGCGACTTTGGGCACATGGGACCCAGAAACACGGCCGCCCCCAAAAATGAAAGCACCAAACATTGAAAACTTCCTCCAGCTGTAGAGGCAGAGCGCAACCGCCCTGCCCTCTCTTCATAGAATCAGAATCGCAGAGTCGGAGGGGACCCCCGAGGTCATCCATTCCCACCCCCTGCAATGTAGGCATCTCGGCTCAAGCATCCCTGACCCAGCGAAATGGGGGGCTTCCCCGTCTGCCTCACCTGCCAGGGTCCTGGTGGGCCTGCTGAGGGGTCTCCAGCGCTTGCGGGCAGCCTTGCCCTCCTCCTTGGGCAGGGGGCTCTCCAGGGGGGGCGCCGGGGTCCTGGGGGGCTCCAGCACCGCCATGCGGACCCAGGCGGCCCTGGCTGGCAAGCTGTGGCCGGTGGGTTTCTGGGAGCCCAGCATCCCTTTGGCTCCGAGGGCGAACTTGAGGCAGGAGAAGGCGACGGGCAGCGGCTGCTCGCGGTGGAAGATGCTGCGCTGGGCGCCCTGCGTGACGGCCAGGGCCAGGCTGGCGCAGTAGAAGACCTCGTAGACCACGTAGACGCTGCTCTGCGAGCGCAGCCAGGGCAGGTCCGGGCGCAGGGCCACGGTCCCGGGGCGCAGGACCAGGAAGGCCACCTTCTTGTGGACCCCCGACATGGTCAGGCGCAGGTGGCGCAGCGCGCCCGCCACCAGCCGCGTCTCCTCGTAGCGCGACTCGCCGCGCACCCGGGCGTGGTACTCGCGCGTGCAGTGGGTCAGCTCCCGGGCGGGGGTGCCCTCCTGCAGCAGGTTCTCCAGGGGCCCCACGGGCACCAGGCAGCGCTGGCGGCGGAGGAGACCCTGGCCCAGGGGGGGCTTCTTGATCAGCACCGTCAGCAGGTCGTAGGAGGCGGCGTCTTCCAGGAAGGGCACCGGGACCACCGTGGGACCGAAGCGCTCCTCCACCACCTGCCCAGAGAGATGGGGGGGTCAGGATGGGGCAGCGTGGGGAGGGGCACCCAAGGGGCATGTAGGGCAACCCTGGGGGTCACAGCTGGAGAGAGACTGAAGACGGAATCTGAATTCAAAATGACCTTATCAGGTTGCAGAACCGGGTGCTAGCTAACAATATGAATTTCAAAACAAAAAAAAAATTCCTTCCAGTAGCACCTTAAAGACCAACTAAGTTAGTTCTTGGTATGAGCTTTCGTGTGCATGCACACTTCTTCAGATACCAAGTGTGCATGCACACGAAAGCTCATACCAAGAACTAACTTAGTTGGTCTTTAAGGTGCTACTGGAAGGAAAAAAATTTTGTTTTGACTTTGGCAGACCAACACGGCTACCTATCTGTAACTGGAAATATGAATTTCGATAGGGACAAAAGTAAGGTTCTAGTTACAGGTAGGTAGCCATGTTGGTCTGCCGTAGTCCAAACAAAATAAAGTTAATTAAATTTAAAAAGTCCTTCCAGTAGCACCTTAGAGATCAACTAAGTTAGTTAGTCTGGTGACTTCTGTTTCAGTGTATCTGAAGAAGGGTGCATGCACACAAAAGCTCATACCAATAACTAACTTAGTTGGTCTCTAAGGTACTACTGGAAGAAATTCTTTTATTCTTTTATTTTTTAAAAAAATTGTTTCAAAAGTAAAGTTGTGCACTTAGGCAGGAAGAACCAGATGCACAAATATAAGATGGGGGAGACCTGGCTTACTAACAGTAGATGTGAAAAGGATCTAGGGGTCTTGGTAGACCACAAACTTGACATGAGCCAACAGTGTGATGCAGGAGCAAAAAAGGCTAATGCTATTCTAGTCTGCTTCCACAGAAGTCTAGTGTCCAGATCAAGGGAAGTCATAGTCCCACTATATCTATAGTGCCACCTCAGGTTAAAGACGCTTCAGGTTACAGACTCCGCTAACTCAGAAATAGTACCTCGGGTTAAGAACTTTGCTTCAGGATGAGAACAGAAATCGTGCTCCAGTGGAGCAGCGGCAGCAGGAGGCCCCATTAGCTAAAGTGGTGCTTCAGGTTAAGAACAGTTTCAGGTTAAGAACGGGACTCCAGAACAAATTCAGTTCTTAACCCGAGGTACCACTGTATTCTGTCTTGGTCAGACCACACCTGGAGTCCTGTGTCCACTTCTGGGCACCACAATTTAAGGAGGATGTTTGACAAGCTAGAAGGTGGGCAGAGGAGGGGGACCAGGATGATGACCCATATCTTCCTTAAACTGAGGACCCCACAAAGCACAGGTATCCCATGAGAGCCCCCAGGTCCGGCTAGCTCTGCTGCCCCTCTCCAGGGAAATACCTGCAGGATCAGGCCCGTCTCCTGCTCTCACAGGGGCAAACAGATGCCTCAATGGGAAACTCGCACGCAGGATCTGAGCCCCAGAGCATCTCTCCCCTCCTGGGGTCTCTGGCCACTGGCATTCGGAAGCATCGCTCTCTCCACCTGAGTAGGTGGAGCAGGGCCCCCCTGATACCACGCTGGGGGTCTTGGTGTGAGGGGCGCCCAGGAAGCCCATCCTGCAGACTCGTCCCTCCTTCCCAGGATGCCCCTCGCCAGGCCAGCTCCCCTCCTCCTCCTCCTCCTCCTCCTCACCTTGTCCCGGATCAGCTCCCAATTGGCATCCGCCTCCCCAATCTGCAGGGTTTGGACCCCGGCGTCCATCTTGCAAGCAACTGGACAAGGCCTAGAGGGGTCCGGGAGGGTGGCAAGAAAGCGTGGGCATGGGCAAGGCCAAGGGCATGGGGCTGGGCATGGAGGGGCTGTTCAGCGGCTGGGAAGGAGTGCAGGCTTGGAGCTGGGAGCAGCAGAAGGCAGGGCTGGCCTGTGAGGTCACAAAGGGCCCCCTGCCGCCATCACCCCAGGGGGCTGCATCTGAGCAGCCCAGAGGGAGGGGGAGACAGCCCTCGGCAAAGCGGGTGGGGGCACGTTTTGGTGCCGCCTTTGCAGACGAGAAAGGAGGGTAGGTAGAGGAAAGATTTAAGCTGAATGCTGGAAGGTTCAGGACCGAGAAGAGCAAGTCCGGCTTCATGCAGCGCATCTTTAACCTCTGGAACTCCCTGCCACAGGAGACAGCTTGGATGGCCTTAAAAGAGGATTAGACAAATTCATGGAGGAGAAGAGGACTGTCGATGGCAGCTAGGCTTCCGGAGACCAATTGCTGGAAGCAGCAGGAGGAGAGAGGGGGCCTCTTGTGCTGGACTCCTGCTGGGGGGGTGTCCCACATGGGCCTCTGGTTGGCCGCTGTGAGATCAGGGGGCTGGACTGGATCCAACAGCTCCTTCCAGTGCTCTTATGGCCAGCCTGGCTGCAAAAGCGGTTTCTCGGGCAACATATATTTGAGAAGGATCTAGAAAAGCATCGTACTGGGAGGCCCAAGACGAAGCCCCCCCCCACCTGCTCCCATCAGGAAGTGGAGCAGCGGAGGAGGCCTGAGGTGAGTGAGGGGGGAGCAGAGGGCAGCAGCCCCCCCCCACTTACCTTGCAATTTCATTGTGGGATCTCAATTCAGAATAGCCCGAGAAATGGATGGGCAGAAGATTCAAACGCTAAGGAGGCAGAGATGTCCCAGGACATGGGATAAGATTTTGCCCACCATCCCCCCCCCCACACACCCAGGAGCCAATGGGCCTGGCAGCTGGACCTTGCCTCACCCCCCGTCTTCTGCCACAGGGCCAGGAGGTCTCCCACTCTCAGCTTCGGCCTCCAACAGAGAAGAATATACCGTATTTTTCATTCCATAAGATGCACCTGACCATAAGACGCATCTAGTTTTTTAGAGGAGGAAAACAAGAAAAAAAATATTCTGATCGAAACAGTGCATGTATGATTTTTGTGGTTCATGCTGTGGCCACAGACATGTGATCTGATGGTGAATTTGGGGTGACCCACTGCAAAAATCCTGAGGATCCATGGGCTTTTACCTCCCCCCTCCCAGACAGCCTCCGCTAGTGTCCATTATCTCTCTTCTGATCCCACCAATCAGCTGCTTCCTGTCAACACTCCCTTCCCTCTTGTTTGCCTTAATGTCTTTTCCTCAGCTGGAGCAGTTTTTTGCTCCTCTTTTCTTCTAATTTCTCTCCTTGTTGCTTGTTGCACCAACCTTCCGATCAGCTAGCGCAAGAGGCTCAGCGGTTTAGACCACAGCACCACCCACCTAGATAAATAGGTACTGCTGCAGAGGGAAGGTAAACGGCGTTTCTGTGAGACCTGGTTTCCGTCAGTGTCCCGTTGCACCAGGAGTGGTTTAGTCCTGCTGGCCACAGGACCCGGAAAACTGTCTGCGGACAAACGCCGTCTCCCTCGGGCTGAAAGTGAGATGAGCGCCGCAACCCCATAGTCACCTTGGACTGGACTCAACCGTCCAGGGGTCCTTGACCTTTTTTACCTTGGTGGTACACAGCCGTGGTCTCAGAGGGAGCTGAGGGGTGGGCAGGTTTCTCCAAAGGAAGGATCTGTGCCTTTTGTGCATGTAATACTTGGTGTGTAGGCCCAGTTGTTCAGCCCAGCAGAAGCCAGCTTCCCTCCCTCCCTCCAGATGTCTCTGCCTCTTTGCTCTTCAGAACATGGTAACCCTCTTTATGGAATCTGAAGCTGCATCTCCACAGGAGAAGCTCAGCTGGATCCGGCCAAAGACGGCCCACCTAGTGCAGCCTCCTTTCCTCTCAGGGGTCAACGGCTGCCCCAAAGCGGAACCCACAAGCAGGATTCGAGCACCAGAGCAATTCTCCCCTCCTGCATTTTCCAGGAGCTGGCATTTGGAAACACAGCTGCCTCCCGTCCTCTTGTAAAACCATCAAGGTTTCTAGCCACCCCTGCCTCTTGTGGGAGGGAGTTCCATAGTCACTGCACCGTGTGACTTTCTTTTTATCCACCCTGAATCTTCCCACATTCAGCTTGATCTCTCCACTTTCTCCACGCTGTAATCTTATAAGCTTCTATCGTCTCTCCTCTTCCTCGCCTTTTCTCTATGCTAAAGCGTCCCGCCCAGCTGCCTTTGCGAAGAGGGTGGGGCAGCCCGTGCCCCCACCTGTCCCCCTTCCCTCCTGCTCTGAGCTTCCCTGCAGAGGCTGCCAACCCAGCCTGCCCCCAGCCGGAGCCTCCAGGATCACGTGACACCTCTCTGCCCCCACCTGCCTGCCAGTTCCTCTCTTTCCCTGTCTCCCTCTCACCTGTCCTTGGCCGAAGCCCCCTCACCCTCCTGGGGCATCTTCCTGCTGCTTCGGGGAGAAGGTGAGTTCCTCGTGGGGCCCTGGGGACACACAGGAGGGGGAGGGGAGGTCCCAGCCACCCCCTAGCACTTGGGGGACTTTACCCTCACCCCAATAATTCTGTCTCCTGCATAGCTCCTCCACAAGCTCACCCCCAATTCCTTTCAGGCGCCCAACACCCCTGCGGATCTGTCTGCCCCAGAGGAATTGAATGCCTAGCGGGCTGGCCTGGGAATGGGGCAGCCGTGGGGAAAGAGACAGAGAGAGTCTGCCAGGGCTCATGAGATATTCATGGTGACACCTGAGACAGCAGCTGCCATGCTAGCCTCGCCCCCCTCCCCAGCTCCTGGCGGCCAGAGATGCAATGGATGCTCTTAGGACCAGATTAATTCCCTCCTCTGGAGTCCTTTCCAGCTGTTTTTAGTGCTTTGCAATATTGTTTTGTTTAAAAAAATACATTTTTATTAGTTTTTAACATATTAATTAACATTAATACCACAGAACTTCACATTTTATACAATATTTTTCGGACTTCCGTCAACACTTCTGGTGATTTTCTCTTCTTATCACTTATTACGCATTTCTTAATTTCATATTACCTTTAATTATCTTTAACTAATAATTTCCCTCATTGTCTTTTTTGCAATATTTCTAATAATTCACCTTACAAAACTTCCTGCAAACCTCCTAGCATAATCTGTCGATCACAATTACTTTTCAAATAGTCTGTAAATTCACCCCAGTCTTCTGAGAATCTCTGATCCCGCAGGTTTTGAATCCAGTGATTTGCAATGTTGTACTTTTACATTTTATCTAATACATTCCTATAACAATATGGGCTCTTGATCTTATTTCTCAACTCAGTCTCTCTCCAGCGTCAATCAAATGCTAGCATAGATAAGGAACCTTTACTGTATTTTTGAACGTATGCTTTCTATCTATCCCATTTTCCCATAAATTTTTGATTTGAATTGCCTCTCAGGCTCTTTGTCAGCGGCGCCATCTCAGCAAATTCTTGTAATGCCAGTCCGTTATTGTCGGGGCTTCTTCTTCCTTCCACCCCTTTGCCACCAAAGTCTGAGCTGCGGCCGTTGCATATAAGAACCCCTCCCTAAAGGCCTTCAGGATGTCCCTGCCAACAATGCTTAACAGAAATGCCTCTGGTCTTTTAAAAAAGATTTGGAATAAACTTTTTAAAAAGGGAGTTCCGCAGTTTAACTGCGCTTGGCCAGCCATGCCTTTGCATCTCACACTCCAGGGAGCCTGTTTGTTGGCAAGGCTGATGCCACCTGTTAGGGAAGAATCTAGGTGCGAGGCTGCTCAGTCCCCCAGCTGGTCGAGCGGAGCCCGCGGGTCCCTGCGGAATAAAGGAGGAGTCCAGCCCCCAACCGGAGGAAATACCAGCTGTAGACCAAAGTTTATTGCGCAACAGGTTCCAAGAGGAATTCGGAACCCTGAGGATGGGGCCACAAGGACTTTTAAAACATCCCCAGAAATATTCCAGAATACAGTTCGTACAGCATCCTTGCTCCATCCCTGACATGTCACCAAAGGGGAGGGGTGAGCCTTGGCAAAGATGTCCAGACAAGTCCTTGGTACAACATTAGCATAAGCAGGCATGTCAGGGCAAGACCCAGGTACCGTGGTACCTCAGGTTACATACGCTTCAGGTTACAGACTCCGCTAACCCAGAAATAGCGCTTCAGGTTAAGAACTTTGCTTCAGGATGAGAACAGAAATCGTGCTCCAGCAGCTGCAGGAGGCCCCATTAGCTAAAGTGGTGCTTCAGGTTAAGAATGGTTTCAGGTTAAGAATGGACCTCTGGAACGAATTAAGTAATAAACCTGAGGTACCACTGTATAAGATTAGCATAGGCAAACACCTCTGAAGTCACACCACCCAAAGTCCAATGGAACTGCCTTTGCATGTGGTGAGAGCCAGTGGGGTGTGGTGGTTAAGAGCGGTGGACTCGTAATCTGGGGAACCGGGTTCGCGTCTCCACTCCTCCACCTGCAGCTGCTGGGTGACCTTGGGCCAGTCACACTTCTTTGAAGTCTCTCAGCCCCACTCACCTCACAGAGTGTTTGTTGTGGGGCAGGAAGGAAAAGGAGAATGTCAGCCGCTTTGAGACTCCTGAAGGGGAGTGAAAGGTGGGATATCAAATCCAAACTCTTCTTCCTCTTCTTCTGCATGTCTGGCCCCTTGGCACGTCTGGTGATGGGATTTGGCTTCCCTTGGCTAACAATGAGCCCAGCAATTGTCACCTCTGAGAACTTCCTGGAGTCCTTTTGCAAGGGGGAAATAGCTTTGGAATGGAGGAAACTGGCAAAGGAGATGATTTTATATTATTTTTAAAGCTAGGTGACTTCCTTGAGCTGTCAAGTTGAAAGGATACATTCAGGCATAATATTTGTAACATTTAACAACTTTAAAGATGTGACCCCCCCTATAATTTCCGTAACACCCCCCCGACCATCTCACCCTCTCTTTCTTCCCTGGTCCCTAGGAGATGGCACAAAGCCCTGTGGATCACAAGGCCCTGGCGCTGGCGCTGAGTGGTGCCCAGGACTGGCTGAAGTCCCTGCAGCAGCGCCAGCTGGTGGGCCTGGCGGGGGCCCAGCGCTCCCTGGAGGAGGCCCTGGCTGCAGGGCTGCAGGAAGAGGAGCGACTGTGGGCACGCGCCCGGGCAGAGCGGCTGCGGCTGCAAAGAGAGCTGGCTGCTCTCCAGGACGCCAACGAGGAGGCGGCACGAGTGGGCGCAGCCAGGATCCAGGCCCTGCGGCAGCAGCTGAGCCACCTCCATACCTGCCTCCTGGCAGCACCCTCCACCCAGAGGGCGCAGGAGGCCCGGGATCTGCTTGGCCGTGCCAGCGCCCTCTCGCTCCAGCTCACCTGGGCCAGCTTCATGCCATCTCTGCAGGGACCTCTGACCCACGTCCTGGGGCAGCTCCAGCTGGAGGAGAGGGTCCTTAGCCTGGCCACAGGCAAGGTCCTGGCCAGGGGCAATGGAGAAGGGCGTGGAGGAGGCCCCGCTGTGCCCACGGAAGGCAGCAGCCCAGAGGGTGGCAACAAGGAGCAGGCAAGCGAGAGCTGCCCCTCGGAGCTGCCAGGGGGGCCCCCGACTGCTGAGGCTGGACTGGCATCCCGGGGGGAGATGTGCAGCTGGGCAGAGGAGACGGGGGCTGTGGCAGAGGTTGCTGTGAGGGAGGCAGAGGGCAGCGAGGGAGCCCTGCCAGCAGAGGCAATGCCCGCCGTCTCTGTGGCGGTGCCCACGAGTTGCTCGTCATTGCCTGAGGAAGCAGGTGGCACAGCCAGGCCAGGCCTGTCCCTTCCAGAAGGGTCCCCCGACCCGGCCGACCCCCCTGGCACGCCCTTGCCTTTGGAGCCTGCCACCCTCTTCCGTGCCAGGGCGGTCTGGGTGCAAGAAGACGCCTCTGACAGCAGCAGCAGTGGGGAGATGGGGGCATCGGTGGCTGTGCTGGGCAGCCGGGCGCCCTCAGCCAGGGGGCCCCTGCCCCGGTGGGCCTCGGCGGAGTCCCTGGGGCGGCTGCAGAGAGGCAGGGGGCAGCTGGGGGGCAGCTGCCTGGAGCTGGCGGGGCGCGGAGCAGAGAGGGTCACCTTCCTCAAGGGGACCCGGCTGGGGTGGGGGGAGCCCCCAAGCCCCCATTTAAAGTGCGCCCCAGCTGTGCCCCACCACCTGGGACCCCCCAGCCCTCCCTGCAACCGGCTGGTGGGGCAATGGGGGGCATGGGGCAGCCGAGAGGGGCAGCTGTGCCTCCCACATGGGCTGTGTGCCGCCCCCACCGGCTCCCTCTTTGTGGTGGACTTTGGGAACCGCCGGCTGCAGGAAGTGGGGCGGGCTGGGGGGCGGGCTATGCCCCTACCGCGCAAGGCCTACTTTGACGTGGCCCAAGGCAGGGGGGGCTACGTGGCACTGACCAGCCCCTCTTGGCGCCGTGTGGAGCTCTACAGCGCCCGAGGCCGCCTCCTGCAAGCCCTGGCCGAGGGCTTCCAGAGCCCCCGGGGTATTGCCCTAGCCCCCCGGGGGGAGTTCCTGGTGGCCGACACGCGTCTGGGGGCGCTGCATGTCCTGGGGGTGTCCGGGGGCCGGCTGGTGCGGAGGGAGGCCGTGGGGGGCTTTGTCAAGCCCTACCTGGTGGCCACCAACAGCCGGGGGGAGGTGGCCGTCTCTGAGCGGGGGCTGGACGGGGGCTGCTGCGTCAAGGTGCTGGCCCCAACCTGGCAGCTCCTGAGGGTGCTGGGTGGGCAGGGCCGCCCCCCACTGCTCACCAACCCCTGGGGGGTCTCCCTGGACGAGGCCGGGCGGGTGGTGGTGGCCGACTGGGGCCGCCTCTCCCACACCGTCTTCTGCTACCCTCCGCGAGGGAGGGGCTGGGCCGTGGCCACCGAGGGGTTAAGCAGCCCCCGGGGGGTTGTCCTTCTCGGGGAGCGCCACCTAGTGGTGGCAGACAGCATGCACCACTGCCTGAAGACCTTCCAGTACTGTTGAAGGAGGGCCAAGAGGGGCTCCCCCACCCCACCCACAGTGGGGTGCAAGACCCCGGCTCCTGCCCCCCCCAAACTGAGTAGGGATGCTTGTGGGGGGGTGCCCCACAATGTCTTATTACAGCGGGGTGAGAGCTGGGACTCCCAGGACCAAGACACCTTCCTGCCTTGCCCCTCCCCCACCTGGGACCCCTAAAAAAAGGAGCTGAGCAGGTACCTAGATTGATTTCCTCCCGGAGCCATTCTTGTTGTTTGAGACTCCAGTGGCCTCGGTGACCCAGGAGGGCTTCCATCAGCTTCAGCTGGTGGCCGAGCTACGCCTGTGTCTGGCCAGGGATAACCTCAATTCCATCATCTCTGCTCTGGTAACCTCTAGGTGGACTGTCTCGCCAGAGTGGTGCATGCTCTGGTTATCTCCCGCTTGGACTACTGCCATGCGCTCCATGTGGGGCTACCTTTGAAGGTGACCCAGAAACTGCAACTAATCCAGAATGCGGCAGCCAGACTGGTCACTGGGAGCGGCTGCTGGGACCATATAGCACCAGTCCTGAAAGACCTACATTGGCTCCCAGTATGTTTCTGAGCACAATTCAAAGTGTTCGTGCTGACCTTTAAAGCCCTGAACGGCCTCGGCCCAGTATACCTCCACCTCCATCATTCAGCCTGGATACTGTGGTCCAGTTATGAGGACCTTCTGGTGGTTCCCTCACTGCAAGAAGCCAAGTTACAGGGAACCAGCCAGAGGGCCTTCTTGGTAGTGGCACCCGCCCTGTGGAACATCCTCCCACCATATGTCGAAGAGATAAACAACTACCTGACACTTTAGAAAATATCCGAAGGCAGCCCTATTTAGGGAAGTTTTTAATGTGTGACATTTTGATGTATTTTTAATTTTTGTGGGAAGCCACCCAGAGTGACTGGGGAAGCCCAGCCAGATGGTTGTGGTACAAATAAATTATTAATTATAATTATAATTATAATTATAATGTTAGATTACTGTTATATGTGGGGCTGCCTCTGCAGACGGTTTGGAAAATTCAGTTGGTGCAAAATTCGGCAGTCAGGTCGCTCACCAGGGCGAGACAGTTTGAGCCGATTGCCCTGGCCGCCCATTAGTTTCTGGGCCCAACTCAAAGTGCTGGTTTTGACCTATAAAGCCTCAGGGTTGCAATACCTTAAGGACCGCCTCTCTTCAAATGAACCGACCCTGAGATCATCTTCTGAGGCCCTCCCTGGTTTGCCTCCTCCTTGAGAACGGGGCCTTCTCTGCAGTGGCTCCCCGTCTGTGGAATGCTCTCCCCAGGGAAGTTGCCTGGTGCCTTCGTTATACATTTTTAGGCACCAGGTGAAAATGTTCCTCTTCCACTAGGCCTTTGGTTGATTCATATTCTGCAGCCCTTTAAACGTGTTTGTGTGATTATATTATTATTATCATACTCTGCATTATGCTTTTATTATTATGCTGCATAAAGTAACGTTCTAAAGATTGTACATTTGGATAAAGGGTGGTATAGTAATTGAATGAATATAGAAATCCTTATTCTTGCTCTCAGTGTTCTTTGCATCTGGAACAATAATCTGCTGCCTTTGAAATTTTCAGATTCGGCTTGATTTCTGTTGCATCGGATGAATTCTAACGCAACCAGAGTTTGAATAGAATTTGAATGGGGGGGGGGGGCTTCTCAGAGCTCAGCTCTGCCTCCATGGAGTAATAGCAGCAAGTTGCTTCTGCACTCGGGATCCTGGTTTTGGGCTTCCCATTGGGCCTCTGGTTGGCCACTGAGCATTGCAAGAGATCAGCGGCTAAATATCACGATATGTTAGATACAGGTGAAACTCGAAAAATTCGAATATCGTGGAAAAGTTCGTTTATTTCAGTAATTCAACTTAAAAGGTGAAACTAATATATGATGCCTCATTTAATATTCTAATTTTCTAATCTCATATATTAGTTTCACCTTTTAAGTTGAATTACTGAAATAAATGAACTTTTCCATGATATTCTGGGTCAGGGAGCCCTCCCAGTCCTGCCCCCCAGCTGGCAAGATGTCTTGCCAGCTCAAAATGTCTGGAACTGGTCTTCTGATCTGAGCGCCATACCGGCTGCTTTGCCCCGGGCCCTGGCAACCCTTGCTGGGCCACTGCACGCAAGGACGTCCCCCCACCCTTTGAGTCCTCCCCACACCCACCCTGCCAACAGATGCCAGGACAAGAATGTTTCCAGAGTTGGACCTTTATTGATGGTGGGAGTTCTGCAAATCAAGGAGAGCCACGAGGGTCCCGGAGAAGCAAGGAAGCACCATGATCGGCATCTTGGGCCCCTGCAAGGAGGTGAACCCCCCCCCCCTGAATGGCTGGCCGGCTCCCAGAAGCAGGCAGGAGGCATTGGGCAGGAAGAGGGCTGCCCCACAAGGGAAAGAGGGCGGGCGCTCTCCCTCCCACCAGCCATTTTTGGTATCCAGTGGTTCCAAAGTCACTTGTGGCAACTCATTAAAGAAGTGGTTAAGACACCAATGAAGGCAGCATATGGTCACAGCACCAGGGGTGGGGGAGGGGCTTGCCACATACAGGCACCCAAGGGCCACGGGGCCCAAAGGCAGGGCCTGAGCCAGGGACCCCCGGAGAGGTGGGCTATGTGTCTTTCTTGGGGTGTGGCTGCGGAGAAGGTCCCCTGTGCTTTTTCTCCAAGGGCCACCAATAGCCCGTCTTGGCATTGCGTGGGGTTGGGCTAGATGACCCTGGGGTCCCTCCCGACTCTGCAAGTTCTGAAGCACAACCACAGGGGCACTGAAGGGAAAGAAGCTGAGAACCTGCACTGCCAGCCCCGCTCTGGAGAGCTAGA
Organism: Podarcis melisellensis; assembly: GCF_964234715.1. Classification (NCBI taxonomy): domain Eukaryota; kingdom Metazoa; phylum Chordata; class Lepidosauria; order Squamata; family Lacertidae; genus Podarcis; species Podarcis melisellensis. The sequence goes on along the minus strand of NC_138531.1, from coordinate 104,515,751 downwards.
GGCCGCCTCTACTTCTGGTTGGGCCTAGAGGCGGTGGCGGAGGGCGGTCTAATGTTGCACAGGTGGTGCGCAACCCCTTTGGGGATGGGCTCCCACTGATATGGCCCCCTCAACTGCACCCCATGGCAGAGCAGGCGCCACCTCCCAGTGAGAAAGCGGGCAAGGTGGTTAAGGCAAGCCTGGCATTGGACCTCAAGCCAGCCCAGGAACATGCAGCGGGCACCTCCCTGCTAAAAGACACTCTGTACATGCCCCACCTTCCTCTCCCTTGAAATCCTAACCACAGAATTTGGCTCTTGTCCAACCCCAAACACCATTTCCGCAGCCCCAAAGTTCAAGTTCAGGAGCTGTTAACCCTTTTCATGTGTTCTGTCCACCTTCCCAAATTGGCAACCTGGAGTCCAAGGCACTTCGACTCTGTTGCCGGGAGCTGTGGGGAAAGTGCCCCTATCTGCTCGGCCCCCTAGATGGTGATCCTTTGTGCTATGTAGCCGGGCTTGATTTCTGCCTTCCGGTCTCTGCCCGCCCGACCATGAACCTAACCCACACACCCCACAACCCGTTTCCTCACTAGTGCCGTCCTGGGAGAGGCAACCAGACACCCTGCCTCTCCAGCCCCAAGTGGTGGCAGTGCCCATCACCAAGGCCTTTGTGCATTAGCAGACCCACTCACGAAAATGCCCCTGTCCCCCCCCAGTGCCTGTCAGAGGGGCGTCTCCTGCTTATACTCGTAGCCGCAGGTGGGGCCCTCAAACTGCAGCTTGATGGCGGCCTTGAGGTGCAGGTGGGGGTCCAGGGTGTCGATGGAGAGGAGCAAGGGGCTCCCCACGGCCTCCCCATTGTGCTTGTCCTGAGCCACTGTGGGTCGGGGCGGGGCAGCGAGGGCAGCCTGGCGCCGGCGAGGCAGTGAGTGCTGTTGGATCTGCTGGGTGAAGCTGAGGGTGTCCACGGGGACCGTCTGCGCCGTGGCCAGTGAGTGGAAAGTGGAGGAGGTGGCGGCGCCCGAGGAACACAGGGAGGCCTGCGACTTGGGATGCTCGCCTGCTGCCGAGTCCAGCGAGGCCGAGGGGGAGCTGCCCACGGAGCCCGGGGAGCCGGGCGCAGCCCCATGCCCCTCCAGCAGCCGCAAGACGTCCCGGTGGCCCCGCTTGGCCGCCACACGCAGCGGGGTCCGGCCGGCTCTGTCGAGGACGCCAGGGCTGGCCCCATGCTCCAGCAGGACTTTTGCCACCTCTGCCTGCCCCTCCTGGGCGGCGATGCCCAGCGCCGTGGCCCCCTGGTTGCAGGCATGGTCAGGCTGAGCCCCGCCCTCCAGCAGCAGCCGGGCGATCTGGGCGTGGCCCCTCCAGGCTGCCAGGTGCAGGGCAGAACGGCGTTCCGTGTCCAACGCGTCCACGTCGGCCCCGTAGCTCAGCAGCAGTTGTGCCGCCTTGGTGTGGCCCTGCCAGCAGGCCACATGCAGGGCTGAGCGTCCCTGGGCGTCCTGCCCCTCTAGCCCAGCCCCATTCTCCAGCAGCAGCTCCGCCATCTCCAAGCGCCCCTCGAGCACCAGCAGGTACAGCATGGGGCGCCCCTCAGCGTCTGAGAGGTTGACGTCGGCCCCCTTGCGCAGGAGCAGCTCGGCCGTGGATCGGTGGCCCCCCAGCATGGCCAGTGAGAGGGCGGAGAGCCCATCGTAGCCCTGGTGGTCGATGGGGGAGCCGCGGTCCAGCAGGAGCTGTACGGTGTCCGTATGGCCCTCCTGGGCAGCCAGCATCAGGGGCACCCTCCCGTCTCGGTTCGTTTCCGCCACACGGGCCCCGGTCTCCAGGAGCGCAGCGCACGTCCTGGCGTGGCCCTGCCAGGCGGCTAGGTGCAGTGGGGTCCAGCCCAGGGCGTCCCGGTGGTTCTCGTCCAGGCCTCTCTCCAGCAGCGCCCGAACCACCGCCTCGCTGCCCTGCCCAGCGGCCACACCCAGTGCCGTGCGGCCCTCGCCATCCAGCCCATCGACGGCCGCCCCCCAGAGCAGCAAGGTGTCCACCACGGCACGGTGGCCCATGGAGGCGGCTGCCAACAGAGGAGCACAACCAGCCCCGTCGGCCTCGTCCACGTCCGCCCCGGCCTCCAGCAGCAGCTCCACCACGTCGGCGTGGCCCTCATAGGCGGCCACCAGCAGGGGGGTCATGCCATCCCGGTCCTTGTGCCCCGGGGACGCCCCGTAGTCCAGGAGGAGCTCCACCACCTTGGCGTAGCCGCGGCTGGCAGGCACGCACAGGGCCGCCACCGACAGGGCTGTGCGCCCATCCACGTCGACATGGTCCACGTGGGCTCCGTGTGCCAGCAGCAGCGCCACAATCTCGCGGTGCCCCATGTAGGCCGCCGCAATGAGTGCCGTGCGTCCCTCTGTATCTGCCCGGTTGAGGTCGGCTCCGTGCTCCAGCAGTGTGGCAACTATCTCCTCATGGCCACCCCAGGCCGCCGCCCTCAGCGCCGTCCTCCCTTCTGCGTCAGCACAGTCCACGTTGGCGCCGGCTCGTAGCAGGACCCCCACGGCCTCACCGTGGCCTCCCCAGGCGGCTGCCCGCAGCGCCGTCCAACCCTCCCGGTCAGGGCGATCTACCTGGGCGCCGTGTGCCAGCAAACAGAGCAGGACTTTGGTGTGGCCCTGGCGGGCAGCCAAGGTCATAGGTGTCTGTCCATGCCGGTCCGGGACCTCGGCCTGTGCCCCACGTGCCAGGAGGAGACCCGCCACCTCATGGTTGCCGCTGTGAGCGGCGCTGGCCAGCAGGGTGCGCCCTGTGACGTCCCGCTGGTTGACACTGGCACCGTTTTCCAGGAGCAGCCGCACTGAGTCCTCCCTTTCGAGGGCCTGTTGAAGGGATGGTCCAGGCCCCTGGGAACCCATCCGTGCCCCCGCCAGCACCAGAAGCTCCAGCACCGCGGGTGCCAGGGGCAGCAGCAGCGCCTCCTCAGGCTCCAGGCAGCGCTCGACTGGCGCCCCGCACCACACCAGCCACAGCGCCAGCTGCCAAGCCTCCATGCCCAGTTCAGCGTGCAGCAGGTGGTGCGCCAGTTCATGCACCTGCTCGGGCAGCAGCGCAGGTGCGCGGCACGAGGCACTCATGGCGAGGGAGGCGTGCCCACGGGCCGGGCAGCAGAGATACCTCTGGGTGCAATGCTTGACGTCGCAGAGCCACTCGGCGAAGCTGGCGTGGAAGAGGATGCAGGTGCCACTGGGTCCCTGGTGCAGCAGCGGCGCTAGGGATGCCAGCCAGCCCTCAAATTCCTCCCGGGGCACCGGGTGGCGAGTCCACACTGCGGCGTACAGCTCCATGGGGCGCAGGGGGCGCGGTGCGGCCAGGAGGGCCTCCAGTAGGGGGCGGACAACGGCAAAGTCCTGGCCCGGGAAGAGACGCTGGCACAGCCAGAGGTAGAGGCCGTAGAGGGTGCCCGGGATGTGGCGCACCTCGCGCAGGGTGACCAGCTCGCCCGCCACGCCGTCTAGCACCCGCTCCAGATACAGCAGGCACCCGTTGCTCTTGATGTGCAGCTGGCTCAGGGCCTCGGCCGTGTCGCGGGTCAGGTGGCGCCGGAGGGGCTCCTCCCGGTCCAGCCGCGCCAGGATGTACTGCTGGACATCGCAGACCACTGGCTCCCGGCGAAGGTCGTCCAGGCACAGCCGACGGAACCCTGCAGGGTGTCGAGGGGAGAACCGAGGGGTGAGAAGGGGCTGGGTCTCCCCCCAGAAAGCCCCCCACAAAAATGTGAGCCCCCTAAAAGTGGGGATAACATGCCAACAGTCCGCTGCACTTGGCACCCACAGGGGCACCCTAGAAAGTGCCACGAAATAGTAATAATATTTTGTATATGCCATCTTTTCCTCAAGGCTCAAGGTGGTTTTCACCAATTAAAGTACAAAAAGCTTTAAAAACACTAAAGATTGTAACCATAATCTTATGGTTTTAGCTGGTTTTATTCTGTATTTTTATGCTGTGAACTGTTTCAGCATCATTATTATAGATTATTATAGATCAGTGCTTCCCAAACTTGGGTCTCCAGCTGTTTTTTTTTAATAATTTTTATTGAACTTTCTGTTTTACAATTTAAAATACTCGTTTTACATCCTTGATATATCAAGACTGCCCTTCTTCCCTTTCCATGGTTCATTTTACATATCACAAATCCCTGCATATTTTACAAAAACTATACCAATCAGTATTCCATTATTGCATCCACCAAAACCTATTTACCCTGTTGAATTTATCTTAATGCTGCCAGCATTTTCAGCTGTCAACAATTCTTGCCCATATATTCCATAAAAGTTTTCCAATTGGAGATTGGTTCTCCAGCTGTTTTTGGACTACAACTCCCATCATCCCAACCTATCAGGAGCAGTGGTGAGGGAGGATGGGAACTGTAGTCCAAAAATAGCTGGAGACACAAGTTTGGGAAACACTGTTCTAAATTAAGGTACAGGGACCCCTGACCATTAGGTCCAGTCAGGACCGACTCTGGGGTTGCGGTGCTCATCTCGCTTTATTGGCTGAGGGAGCCGGCGTACAGCTTCCGGGTCATGTGGCCAGCAGGACTAAGCCGCTTCTGGCGAACCAGAGCAGTGCAAGGAAACGCCATTTACCTTCCCACCGGAGAGGTACCTATTTATCTACTTGCACTTTGACGTGCTTTTGAACTGCTAGGTTGGCAGGAGCAGGGACCGAGCAACGGGAGCTCACTCCGTCCATCGCGGGGATTTGAACCGCCGACCTTCTGATCAGCAAACCCTAGGCTCTGTGGTTTAACCCACAGCGCCACCCGCATCTAAATTCTAAATTATCTAAGTTCTAAATTATCATACTGTAAAACTGGAAGGTACCATCCAGTCCAACCCCCTGCAATGCAGCGATAATATTATTTACTTACTTACTTACGCCCCACCCACCCCAGCAATAATCTTTTGCCCAACACAGGACTTGAACCCACAACCCTGAAAGTAAGAGTCTCATGCTCTTCCAACTGAACTATCCCAGATGAAGGGTGATATGCAACTTTAAAGAAGATTAATGTTAAAGAGAAGTTAGCTGCCAATTGGGCACTGCAGGGGGTTGGAGTTCTGAAGCCATTCCTGAAGAGCCGCCCGGCTTTTAGAGCCCCAGGCGGACCCAAGTCCATGGCCCCCCTCCCCTCCGGCCGGGCCCCCCTCACCGTTGAAGAGGCGCAGCACCCCCTTGCTGTGGGAGCGGGCAGTGCAGACCAGGAGCAGCCAGGGGGGCAGCAGTTGCAGGTGGGCCCCCAGGAGCTGGGCGATGGTCCGGCTGGGCCCCGGAGGGGGGGCTCGCTCCTCCTCGCGCTCCGCCTGGCCGGCGTCCAGAGCGTCCACCACCAGCAGGAGGGGCTTGGCGGGGGGCGGCAGGTCCAGCAGGGGTAGCAGGACGGCCCTGGGGATGGAAGGAGGAAGGAAGGGTGAAATTAAAACATTTTGGGCAATGATGTACAATGAGTTGAAGAAAATGTTCCAGTTAACATTTGTCAAAAAAGCCTGAAGCATTTTAGGAAAAGACCTGCCAAGGAAACTGAGAAATATCTTATGTATGCGACAACGGTGGTGAGAGTCTTAATAGCACAACTGTGACTTGAAAGAAGAATGGGAACCTTTTACAAATTACTTAAAGAAACAACAAAATGAACTGGACTCCTTGGCAGGTTTTGAATAAACATGGACAAACTTTTTATTGGTAACATGTTTGTTGTTTAGTCGTTTAGTCGTGTCCGACTCTTCGTGACCCCCTGGACCAGAGCATATATTGGTAACATATATATATATAGATAAATTAATGATCTTTACAATTTTATAATATGCAGAGAATAACAAGTGTTGAAAACACAGAGAGAGGAGCTGAGGGGGAGGGAGGGTTTTTCTTTTGGGGGGAGGGAAAAAATGGGGAGGGGGAAATGAGGATGATGCATCTTCGATAAATTGTTATGCTGGGGGGGGGCACAGAATGTGAATATTGCAAATGGGGAAGACCCAGAGGCATTCTTTCATATGTGGTAAACTTGTAAAAGGGTAAAAAATATGTTGGGAAATAATTCATAATGAATTGGAAAAAATGTTTAAAAATTACCCGCCCCCCAAAAAAACCCCAGTCTTTTCTGTTGGGGATAATTCAGACTGGAATTCCCAGGTGTCAGAAAAAGTTATTTATGTATGCCAATACTGCGGCACGTGATTCGTTAGCCCCAAAACGGAAAACGAGCGAGGTCCCAACCAAAGAAGAACAGCAACTTAAGCTGACGGAATATGTGCCGCTTGCAGACTTAACATATAGAATAAGAGAACAGGAAAAAAACATGTTTAGAGAAGAGTGGAAAACATTAATTGAATATATATGGGGGGGGAATTGTGTACAGCTGAAAAGGTGGGCAGCATTAAGATCAATTCAACGTGGGGGGGGGGGGCGGAATAGAGTGTTTGGGGCTTTTTAGTTTGGAGAAAAGGTGAGCTAAGTGGCGACAGGATAATGAGGCAGCTCCTGGGCTCAGATCTTGCTTGTGGGCAGCGTGGATTTGATTTAAATCAATTTTTATTTTATTTTTTCAGAAAGACTCATTCTTGCTGGTATCATCTTAATATTTAAAACCAGGTGAAGGTTTCATTTCTGAAATAATAAATTCCCAGAGTAGTTTTTTTACACTTATATCAAAAGTTACTTTGGTTATAGTATTAGAAATACATAGATAACTTATTAAACCTCACAATAATTTCATAGTTAACTGTTTATATTTGGACAACTTTTCTGCTGTACTTTATCGGAAGGAGGAAAAAAAAAAACCCATTTCCTTAATAACAATTTATTTAACTAAAACAATAACGTTCTAGCAAATGTATCCCCGTTGGTTAACCGATGTGGTTAAACAAACAAACAAAAAACTCAAACTTTTAACAGACATGAAAAACAAAATCCTTATTTCCTAATGAATAGCCTTTGGACTATAATGTAACTTAAATAGAAAACTATCTTTAGAATGATCTTCCCTCCAAAAGTATTGTTATAAAAAAATACGATTTAAATTTTTAAAAATCCATTTTTAAAAAATGATTGGTTTTTTCCCACCCTGCCACCTTGGGAGCCAGCAGGCACTTCTGACGCTTTTATGGAGCCTCCAGGTGCAGCGGCAGTCTACCTCAATTTCCAGGTATTTTGAGGAGTTTTTGGCCACTGCGAGACACAGATGCCCGGCTTGATGGGCCTGATCCAGGAGGAGGGGGGGGATCCTGCCCTCTGGAGCGACTAGGATGCCACCCCCAGGGGGGCAGGGCGGGGGCTCTCTCTCACCTGCGAAAGGCTTCGTCCGGGTCCTTCTTGCACTGCGCGTTCTCCAGGGTGCTCTGGGCATCCCCTCGGCCCAGGCGCTCGCCGTACCCGGGCAGCAGGGGGCACCGCCGGATCTGCGCCACCAGCCGGAGGAGGAAGCCTCGGGGGGAGCAGGTGGCGCCATCGTGGGGCTGGCAGAAGTGCCAGGCCAAGGCGCTCTCGCCCAGCCCCACCCGGCGCCCCGCCTCGGAGGTGGGCCACAGGGCCTCAGTGCACAGGGCCGTCTTGCCGCTGCCCGGGCCCCCCGTCACCAGCACCCCCCCACCCCCCTCCAGGCTGAGCGCCAGCCGGCCCAGCGCCCACTCCCGGCAGTAGAAGGGCTTGCCCTGGAGCAGGCTGCCAGAGGGCTCCATGCCGGGCCCGGGGCATGGCGGGGCCCGGGCGGTGCTGGCACCGAGGGAGGGGTCCGGGCCGGTTCCGCTGGCGAGGTGGGGGGCTGGGAAGTAGGGTGGGGGAGAAGCCTAGGAGAGAGGGAGAGAGAGAGAGAGAGGGTTAAGCCAGGTGACAGGGGGAAGGGGCACAAGGGCAGGACACCCGCTTGGCATGCAGAATGCCAATCCAGGCTGGCAGACCCCCCCACTGCTGCCAGTCAGAGTAAGCGATGCTGACTTTCCCCCAGGGCCTGACCCTCTTTTCCTAAAGAACCAGGACTAACAGGAGTGGGGGACTTGGAAGGGACCCCAAGGGTCATCCAGCCCAACCTGCTGCAATTCAGGGATCGTCTGCCCAACCCACTGCTTGAACCCACAGCCCGGAGGATCTCACGCTCTGCTGAGCTTCCTCTCAGAGACAAGGGGTGGCAGTGGAGTGGGAAAGCGCCTGCTAGGCAAGCAGAAGGTCCCCGTCGGCACAAACCCCAGTTGGCGGCCTCTTTGGGAAGGCCTGGGAGGGGCACCCTGCCCAGAATCCCAGAGAGAAGCTGCCAGCCAGAGTGCTGGCCGTGCTGCGCCAGATGGGCTGGGTGCCTGAGTCAGCTTTCTGTGGCCCCAGGGCTGAAAGGAAAGGCTCTCCCTCCGGGGCAAAACACCTGCTTGGAATGCAGAAGGTCCCCAATGGGAGAAAGAGCCCTGGAGGGCAACTGCTGCCGGCCAGAGCGGGCTGCGCTGATCTCAATGGAGCCAAGGGTCTGAGTCTGACCACCCGCTTCCCTGAACTCTGGGTGCTGAAGAGCACCCCACGCCTCCATGCCCCCCAAACTGCCCCCCATCTGGCTGACCTTTGCTGCCAGAATCTCCCCCTCCTGCGGCCGGTCTCCTCCTTCTGCTGGCACCCAGGGGCCCCGCCGGTCAGGGTGCGGAGGGCGGCTGCGTCAGCAGGAGCAGCGGATGCTGATTCATCCCCCCCCCACCCCACCCTCAGCAGCCGGGCCAGTAACCCCCTCCTGCCCAAGGTGCTCTTGCTGTCGACGGGGGGGGGGGGGAGCAGGATGCCGGCTCCCTCCCTCTCCCTGTCAGACCCAGCCCAGGGAACCAGGATGTGCTTCCGCACCCCCAGCCCTGGAAATCACTCCCCCCGCAAGAAGGAAAGGGGTGTTGCATGCCGGGGGGGGGCGCACCTCCAGCCCAGCCAGGCCGGGCCAGTCCCTCCGCTGCAGACATGCCCAGCCGCACCTTGTGCAATGGGGAGACACTCCCTCTGCCCTCCCCGCCGCGGTATTTATAGGGAAGGAGGCAGGAAACGGCGGGGGGGGGGGAGATTGCCCAGGGCGAGTCTTGCCTGGTCTTGCCCTGCACGGAGCAGGAAGCCCGGGGGGGGGGGCGCTGGGCTGGGCTGGGCTGGGCTGGGCTGGGGGGGAATCAGGCTCTGCAAGCCGAGGAATGCAGGATCCATTGGGGGGGGGGCAAGACGGAGCCGAGCCTCGACTTTCCCTTGGAAGCTGTGAAATGGGGCCAATTCGCGGATGGGTGCGGAAGGGGAGGGCGGGGGGGGGCGCGGCCGGGCCTCTCCCCACTGGACCCCCGTGTGCGCCCCCCTCCCGCCTCGCACCCGGCGGGGGGGGGGGCTGGCGAGGCGAGAACCGTTCAGCCCTGCAGGGAGGCGGAGCTCAGAAGAGGAATGGGGGGGGCAGGAAATAAAGACCCCCATCTTCCCGCGCCCCCCATCGCAACGGGGAGGGAGCAGAAAGGGGGCGCCTGAAGAGCTCAAGGGGGGGGGAGAAGTGGACGCCTGCCTGTCGGGGGGGCTGCAGAATGGGCAGCTTTTGCGGGGGGGGTTCCTTGGCTGGGGGAGGGGCGCTGCAAGGTGGCCGCAGGGAGGGGCCAGATTTTCCTGTCCCCCCTCCGGCAACGTGTCTTTTTCTCTCCCCCCCCGCCCCAATCCGGCTTACCTGCTCCTCCTCCTCCTCCTTCCTCGGCTGGCCGGGCAGCCGCCAAACTTCCGCTCGCTCCGGCCGGGAGACAGGAAGGGGGAGGCGGCCCCGCGGGGACCCCCCCTCCCTCCCTCTGTGCCCGGGCGGGGGCGAGGGCGCCTCTGAGCGCGTGCGGAGCGCCGCGCCTCCCCGACGCCTCCTCGGGAGTAAGTCTCTGTCCCCAATTGCAACCCCTGCCAACGCCCCCGTGGCTGAGCCTGGGCTCCTTTTGAGGGGGGGGAGGCGCTGGTCTGGCAAGGGATTGGGACCCGGGTCTGCCAAGGGGTCCCTGGGTGCGGGGTGACCATGCCTGGATTGGCCCGAAATGGCTCTTCGCTGGTTGGATGGTGCGCGGAGGTCAGGGTGGGGGGGCCGCAAGATCACTAAAGAAAAGTCAAAAAAGCCCCGCTCATTTCCCCCATCCTTTCCTCTCTTTTTCATGATGATACATTGTTAAAATGTAAAAAATAAATAAATCTTCTTCCAGTATTTACTTATTCCATAAAATTTACACACCTCTTGATCGTGAAACAATAGCAGCCTCAAAGCTCTTTCCAAAAAAACATGAAATTATCCATTAGGAAAATTTGCAGCAAGATTGCAAGACTTTTGGAAAGCTGGAACAACGACAGGCTGGAAAAAACAGATGCAGGCTGGCACTGACTTTGGGAGCATCTGGGGGGTCTTGCCTGGAGGAGAAGGTGCTGAGAAGGTGCTGGAAAGAGCCCTGCAAAAGCACCCTCTCATGTCATGTGGCAGGGAGTTCCAAAGTGCAAGGATTTTTTTAAAAAAATAATATTTATTACTTTCCCAACAGTTTAAACACTACAAAAGGAAAAAAAAGTTAAACAAGACAATACAGTACAATGCAAAAACAAAAACACCACATAACACTAACACATTAAACTAACAAAACAAAACAAAAACAGTTTAAAACACATCAAACAATTTCAATATCTTATCTTTCATTCACTTATTTCAACGACCTCCTCACACCTCCCTTTTTGTATTCCACTTCTGTTAATTGTTTCAGCAATTCCTCTCCATCTTCCTCTGTTTTCTATCCTATAATTATCTTAACATATTCTAACCTTATTTTTTCCTTTAATACTCTAATAATCTATTTATACTTAATTCCTTATAACATTTCTACTAAAGCCATATAACTTCATTCCCACATTTTTCTAACATTCATTAATTTTACAGTATTTCTGTAAATGGTCTTTAAACTTTTTCCAGTCTTCTTCCACCGACTCTTCTCCCTGGTCTCGGATTCTGCCAGTCATTTCCGCCAGTTCCATATAGTCCAGCAACTTCATCTGCCATTCTTCCCAGGTGGGTAACTCTTGTGTCTTCCAATACTTTGCGATGAGTATTCTTGCTGCTGTCGTGGCGTACATAAAGAAAGTTCTATCCTCCTTTGGCACCAATTGGCCGACCATGCCCAGGAGAAAGGCCTCTGGTTTCTTCAGAAAGGTATATTTAAATACCTTTTTCATTTCATTATAGATCATCTCCCAGAAGGTCTTAATCCTTGGGCATGTCCACCAAAGGTGAAAGAATGTACCTTCAGTCTCTTTACATTTCCAACATTTATTATTGGGCAAATGATAAATTTTTGCGAGCTTGACTGGGGTCATGTTCCACCTGTAGATCATTTTCATTATATTTTCTCTTAAGGCATTACATGCCGTAAACTTCATACCTGTGGTCCACAACTGTTCCCAGTCAGCAAACATAATGTTATGTCCAACATCTTGTGCCCATTTAATCATAGCAGATTTCACCGTTTCGTCCTGAGTATTCCATTTCAACAGCAAGTTGTACATTCTTGACAAGTTCTTAATTTTTGAATCTAACAATTCCCAAAGCGCAAGGATCGCCACACTGAAATACGGAGTGCATCCAGAAGCAGAAGAGGCGTCAGGTGTCGCCTCTGGCAGTGCCCCTTCTGCCAGTCAAAGGGGTCGTGAGCAGCTGGCACAAGGTCACCCACTGAGCTACAGGGCTGGGGTGGGGTGGGGGTTGGATTCGAACTCTGGTCTCCCAGGTCCTGGTCCCACACTCTGACTGCTGCAGCACACTAGCTAACCCCCAGACGGGCATTTCAGTGGTTACCAGGAGACCCAACCCAGAACCGCCTTTGCGACTTATTCCAGACCCTGAATGTGAGAAGGATTTTCATGATGAAATGCACTTCCAAAAACCACACTGGCTTTTGAACCTGCTTGCATTCCCCTTGAATCCAGTGGCAGTGAGTTCCAAAGCCCTTCCGGCTTTCGTGGACCTTCAGCTCCTTTGCCTTCCTGCAGGGGCCTGGCAAGATCCTGTTTGTCCAGGAGATGATGGCAAGGCCAGGACTCTGGGCTTCGGGCCAAAGCGAGTGGGATCCTGTCTGAAACCGGGATGCAGACGCCTTGTCCCAAGTCTCCGGGAAGGAAGCAGAGGCACAAAACAGCCGGATATCCTCAGGAGAGGGGCCAAAGGGGCCGGAGAAGCACGTCTTTGGGGGGGGGGAGAGGCCCAGAGGGTGGGATTGGGGTGCTTTGAGGACACCCCTCTCCCCGCTGCTGAGTGTTGGGGGAACGGGCTGTGGGGTCTGCAGAACTGTAGAGCTGGAAGAGACCCAAGGGGTCATCTACTCCAACCCTCTGCCACACTCACAGGCAGGTGCCCAGGCTGGACCACTGGCACACAGGGAGACCCGGGACCGGTTGACACCATTGTTAGACGGCACACTTATCTCTCCCTCGCCACCTTTCACAGAGCGCATGGTTAAACACTGGTCAACAACCCAGATGGCTTTAAAACAGCCCTGTTTAGGGAAGCTTTTAATATTTGATGGACTACTGTATTTTAATATTCTGTTGGAAGCCGCCCAGAGTGGCTGGCAAAACCCAGCCAGATGGGTGGGGTATAAATAATAAATTATTATTATTATTATTATTATTATTATTATTATTATTATTAATAATAATAATAAAGCGGCCTGGGCAAGTTCATGGAGGAGGAGAAGTCTGCCACCTTTACTTCCATATTTTTATTCCCACCTTATACTTACTACTTTATATGCCATAAAGGTAAAGGGACCCCTGGGGTTGCGGCGCTCATCTCGCTTTATTGGCTGAGGGAGCCGGCGTACAGCTTCCGGGTCATGTGGCCAGCATGACTAAGCCGCTTATGGCGAACCAGAGCAGCACACGGAAACGCCGTTTACCTTCCCACAGGAGTGGCACCTATTTATCTACTTGCACTTTGATGTGCTTTCGAACTGCTAGGATGGCAGGAGCAGGGACCAAGCAACGGGAGCTCACCCCGTCACGGGGATTCGAACTGCTGACCTTCTGATCAGCAAGTCCTAGGCTCTGTGGTTTAACCCACAGCGCCACCCGCGTCCCTTTTTTATATGCCATACTTTAATACAATTAGCCTCTATTTCACTTTGTTTTCATTCTGCTGCTCATAATTCGATCCCTGCGCATGTTTCCATTTGACCATAACAGTTCTTCAAATAGTCTCCACTCTTCCAGGAACACTTTGTCTCTTTTATCTCTTATTTTTGCTCTCCATTTCCGCATAGTCCATCAACTTTTGAAGCCATTCCTCTTTACTTGGGGGTTCTCCTCCTGTCTGTTTCTGTGCAAAGGGCCAGTTTCCATTCCAGGGGAAGGACTTCCAGTGTGCAAGGAGTTAACTGCTGGCAAGCTGCTCCTTCACTGCCAGAGGACGAGTCACGCTCTGCATGTCCAGGCAGCAGCACCAGGCCCACCTGCCTGTGCATGTCTCCTCAGAAGTAAGCCCTGCTGGGCTTGCTTCTAATCCAGAATGCGGCAGCTAGACTGGGGACTGGGAGCGGCTGCCGAGACCACATAACACCGGTCCTGAAAGACCTACATTGGCTCCCAGTCTGTTTCCGAGCACAATTCAAAGTGTTGGTGCTGACCTTGAAAGCCCTAAACGGCCTCGGTCCAGTAGATCTGAAGGAGCGTCTCCTCCTCCATCGTTCTGCCCGGACAGATGAAGCAAAGAAGAAGAACTTAGAACAAAAGGTTACATCCGCTTTTATAAGTTCCCACAACTTCCCCTAATATATTTCAAGAAGCATCAGAAAAAAAATGTCAGAGAAGGAGGTGCGTTGTCAGGCAGAAATCTGAGTCCCAGACAGAGTCTTGTCCCTCAAGGCTGCGATTATTCTCCTGCCTTTCACCTTCCAAAGAAAGTCTTTACCTTCCCTTTTGTTACCTTGAATCAGTTGGGAAAATCTGTTCTTGCTGCACCTGGTGAACTCCCACCCTGGGTTGGAGGTCCCTACATGTATTGTGAGGGTAATGGGCTTCTATCTGGCTCTTTGCCAGTCAGGAGCAACAAGACTTCCCACTCCCTCAAAGACAAAGCAGTTAGAAGCGCCAAACAATGGGTTACATCCGTATTTCAAAGTTTCCCATAATACATCTCGGGATGTGTCATCAAGGCACCATAGTTATGTCACAGAAAAGGTGTGGTCACAGGTAGAACCTGAGATCCAGGCAGGCCCCTGTCAATCAAATACAGTCTTTCACACATACTCCATCACAGTACAGAGGAAAACATGTACAGTTCCCCGCCCTTTCCGGTTCAGAAAACGGCTAACATGGCTCAGGGCGACTAACAACAAATTTTAAACACTTAATTGATGCAACAAAAAACAGCATAAAATACAGTATAAAATGCGAATAACAATAAAATCAGAATTGAAAAATCAGTTTAGGGGGAAAATCCATCCAATAAACATGAGATGATCACCAGGGCTAGCTGGCTAAATTAATCCTATTTGGGCCAGCAAGGAGAACAGGGGAGAATTAGCTGTGGGATCCCAGAGCGGGGAATCTTCATGAAAAGGGGAGGAAGGGGAATCAAAGATCAGGCTGAGTCCAAATGGAAGGCCAGGTGGAATAGCTCTATCTTACAGACCCTGTGGAAGGAGGTTAAATCCTGCAGGGCCCTAGTCTCCTGGGACAGAGCATTCCACCAGGTCGGAGCCACCACTGAGAAGACCCTGGCCCTGGGGGAGGAGAGTCTGACTTCCTTAGGGACCTCTAAACTATGGTTATTCATGGACCTTAAGGTCCTCTGCGGGGCAGACCATAGTGTACCACTATGGGGCAGGTAGGCATTGCGACTGAGGTGGTGATCTGTCTGACACTCTTGGGGCAGGATATCACCATCACGACTCATTTGGAAGGAGTGACTGTACATCTGTGGATTATGGTGGGCTCTCTCACCCCGCCCCTTATACCTCACTTCCCTGGGTCCTAAATGCCATTGGAACTGAGAAGATGGATGCAGCAAGCAATGTCTTGTGAGAGGTTTCCCATTGAGCCTGTACATAGTTGCATTTACCAGCGAATGCCATTTGCATTTCCCCCTGTAGGGGCCGCTGCTCCATAAGGGAGATTGAAAGGTGAAATGGGCCCTGATTGGCCAGCTGTCAAACAGAACAGCTTCTGATTGGTCCGTTAGTTGCAGATAGAGGGAAATAAAGCTTCCTGGCCTTCTCTTGGCAAGGAGAATGTGCGCATGAGTCACAGGGCTGCTGCTGCTGCTGCTGTGCGCGCATGCATTCTTGTCAAGAATGCACGGCCGAGCATGATCCTTTGCTCTGGTGCCATGCCGTTGTCTAGTCCTCAGCTCAGAAGGTCCCAGCTCTCGAGGGGCTGGGTGGGTGCCTTGTGGGTGTCATGTCCCTGGTGCACTGGTTGGGTCCCCCCAGCAGGAGGGGCTGAAGCCAGAGCAGGCAGCGGCCCCCCTGGTTTCCCCAGAAGACAACGGACGTTGGACCTTGGAGCATTGAAGGGAGCCTGCCAGAAGTGTCAAGGGAAAGGTGTCACAGTGCCCTGAAACCCCACCCACCCCCACCGGTGCTCAATGGTTCCTCTTGAGTGACAGAGAGCCCCCCACTTTCCCAGACCCCCACCAGCTAACAGGAGGCGTCTCCCCCCTCTCACACCCTCTCCTCCACCACCCCACCTGGTCTCTCTGTTGAGGCTTGTTTGCTCTGCAACAAAGAAGCCACGCCAAAGGGGGCAGACTTGGGGCAGCCACCACACCTTGGTGGGCCAGGAGCAGCAGGCAGAGCGGAGAGAGAGAGACCAGGCCAGGTGGCAGAGGGTGTCTTTCATAAGGGGGGGGGGGAGGCATCAAGTGTGTGACTGGCAGGGGCTGAATGCAGAGCGGGGGGGGGGGCAGAGCTGGGATCTCCAACCGAGTCTCTCAAGTCTCCCCAGGAGGTAAAACAAGGAGGACAACTGGCCAGGGACAATGACCAGGAAATGGTGGGAAGGGGTGGACTAGATGATTTCTTGGGGGCCCTTCAAACTCTGCAAGTGCCACAGCACCCTGAAACGCCCCCCCCCACTGGTGCTCAATGGTTCCTCTTGAGTGACAGAGGATAGAGAAGCCCCCTCCCACTTTCCTAGCCCACCGCCAGCCAGCTAACAGGAGGGGTCTCCCCCCCCCCCCGTCCCAGAGAAGGAGACACAGGAAACCAGGTCAGATTGCAGAGGGAGGATTTATTAGAGGGTCAAGCGTCACATGGGGGCAGGAAGGGGTGTCCCTCACCCCACCCGGTGGGTGGCGAGACCAGCAGGAGGCGGCCGCTTCTCCCTGGGGGTGCCTCAGTGGTACCGGTGGGCCAGCGCATGAGCCACCACCTTGACCAGCTTGTGAAAGGCATGGTGGTAAGCAGGGGTGAATTCCTTCCCAAAATGCGCAGCCAGCATGGTGATGAGGACCTCGCCCAGGAGCTGGAAGAGAAAAGAGGGGGTGACTCCTTCCGCCAGGGGGCCCATGCGCGGAACGCCCTCTCCCCACAACCCCCACCCCACGCAGCCACAGCTGGCGGCTGTGGGGTCAAGCCCAAAGGCCAGCTGGGATGAATGAAGGGGTTTGGGGTCTCCTGGAAGGAGGCCAGTCCAGGAGGCAACAGACAGAACCCCACACCGTCCCAGGCTGGCACTGCCATGCCAGGAGAGGTTTGGTGCCAAGAAGCAGACTGGCCCCTGCCAGGGACCTCCTGCGCTCGGCCTCTGCTAGCCGGACAGATCCTTGCTTGACCAGGGACAAGTCAGAAGGAGGAAGGGCAAAGGCCCACAGGCTCCATTTGAAGGGCCAGAAGGCAAGAGAGTCCACCGAGTTGCCCTTCTTTCCTAGGTAAAGGTGTCGGCTTGCTCAGGGCGTGGCTGAAGGTGCCCACGGATGAGGGGAGCCCACTTTAACTCGCCAGGAGATGACGCCATGAGGACTGTGAAAGATAGCCAGGAACTCTCCCCTACTTGGGTACGTGGGTTTAGTTAAAATTCATTGATTTATATCTCTATATCGCTGCTCCATAAAGAATGCATCACATAAAAATAATACGGTAAAATCACACAAAGTTCAAAACAAGTTAAATGCATGAGAGAAGAGAAGGCTGGGACTTGCTTTCTGGTGCGCAAGAGGGCAGGATCCGAAGCAATGGATTTAAACAACAAGAAAGGAGATTCCCATTAGATATTAAGAGGAACTTTCTGAAGATTAGGAGCTTTTGCGGACTCCCTTGGAAGACCCTCCTTCACTGGAGGTTGTTAAGCAGAGGGTGAGGAGCCGTCTGTCATGAGATTCCCTCAGGGGGTTGGACTAGATGTCCCTCGGGGTCCCTTCCAACAGAACACTTCTATGATTGGTGTGTGGGGGTTGTGACCCTGCAGAGGGGACCTCGGGCACCCATCCCCCCGCCCTCCCCCAGGCAGGCTCACCCCGAAGTTGACGGGGTCCACGTGGAGCTTGTCACAGTGCAGCTCGCTCAGTTTGGCAAAGGTCTCCTTGATCTTGTCGAGGTTCTTGATGGCCTCTCCGAAGGAGGCCAGGACCTTGTGGCCATGCTGCTTGACTTTGGCGTTGGCACAGATGGCGGCAGGGCTGGAGAGGTCCCCAAAGTGAGTGAATAATCTCTGGGTCCAGGGGAAGACGATCAGCAAGCTGGAGAGAAGGAAGGAAGGAAGGAGAAAGAAGAAGAAGAGGAGGAGGAGTTTGGATTTGATATCCCGCTTTACCCGAAGGAGTCTCACAGTGGCTAACGTTCTCCTTTCCCTTCCTGCCCCACAACAAACACTCTGTGAGGTGAGTGGGGCTGAGAGACTCAGAGAAGTGTGACTGGCCCAAGGTCACCCAGCAGCTGCAGGTGGAGGAGCGGAGACACGAACCCGGTCCCCCAGATTACGAGACTACCACTCTTAACCACTACACCACACCGGGAGAGGCACGGATGGTCATTCTCCAGGTGGAAAGAGGAGAGCCTGCCCAGCCTGCCCAGAGAGGCAACCACCCCTGGCCTTACCAGGCAAGGGTCTCCCCACCCAAGGCGGCCACGTCCACTTTGCTCCAGCAAGTGTTGATGAGCTGCTTCTCTTCGGCGGTCCAGTGCACCATGATGGCTGGCTGTGAGCTTCTCTCGGCTGCTGCAGAAAACCTTCTGGGCTGAGCTGGAGCTCCTTCCAGGGCTGGAGCCTTTTATACCCTGGGCCAAAGCTCCTCCTCCTCCTCTGGGGCCCAGCTTGGTGGGGCTGAGGAGCAGGAGGGGGGAAGAGGCTGGCCGTGGGGTGTGGCGCCCTGGGCAGAGCAGGAGGCCCCAGATAGCTGCTTCTCTCTAGAAGACATCAGGCCCCAGCTGCTCTCTTTATCATCTCCTCGCAAGCAGCAGGACCAGGACTGAGCACACAGCCCAGGAGACTCCCCAGAAGCTCACAGTCCGAGAGCCATTTTGCAGGGGCAAAACACACCCCACAGATCTCATGTGGCATTTAGACCCATTGCACAGATGAAGGCGCAATGGGAGACACAAGGGAAATGTCCGCGATGACCCAAACCCAGAGCTTCTCTCAATGAGCCTCCAAAAAGGGGGTGTCTACGATTGGCAGGACACTGGGGGAAGAGGGGCTGGAGTCTGGCTTGAAAGAGGGGGGCAGTGATCTGTGGGGAACTGGGCCAGTCGGGAGGCAAGCGTCAGAGGCAGGGGACGCTTCAGAGCTGGAGGAAGAGGCAGGGAAGGGCCAGGGGCTTCCCCACCTCCTGAACCTCCGTCTCCCAGAACCAGGAGGGGACTGAAGAGGGAAGGGCAGAGGGAGCTTCCGTGCAGGCGCAGTCTCTGGCTGTGAGGAGCATAAACGAAGGGAGGGAGAGTCGCCCCTGTTGTTGCAGCTGCTCATAGAGTGCAGACCTGGGAACAGCTGCATCCTAGTGAGTGTTATATTGGGCAAGAAAGAGCTAGCTCTCTGCCATGCGCCTTCCTTGGGCTGGGAAGAGCCCCTGACGCCAGCCATGCCAGCTCCATGGGAGGAAACAGAGCTGGGAGTGGATGGCTTTCAAGCACCAAGAGACTAGACTCCAGAGCTGGAGAAGAAGGTCTGTGAATGTTCACAGTTGGCTCTCTGCCGTGTGTCTCTCCTTGACTGCGAAGGGCAGCCCTAGAGCTTCATGGAGAGGCTGGTGCAGGGAGAGTATTTATTTATGATCCACCCTTCCCGGCAAGGTCCCAGGAGGGGCTGCAAGCTCAAAGCGCCTTCTCGGTAGTGGGTCCCGCCCTGTGGAACGCCCTCCCACCAGATGTCAAGGAAATAAACAACTGTCCAACTTTTAGAAGACATCTGAAGGGAAGTTTTGAATGTTTGGTGTTTTATTGCTTTATTATTCTTAATATTCTGTTGGGAGCCACCCAGAGTGGCCAGGGAAACCCAGCCAGGTGGGCGAGATATAAATAACTACTACTACTACTACTACTACTAATACTAATAATAATAATAAACAAGAGTTTAAAGTAACTTGCCACATTTGTCTCTGTGGCCACGCAATGCCTCCAGCTGCAGAGGCAGTCTACCTGTCTCCTTCCCTGGGGAACCTGGGTGGGGAGAGGGCTGCAGAAGAGGTGTCTGGTTGGCCAGACAGGATGAGGCCCTTCTGAGGTGGCCAGCATGCCCACATTGGCCACAGGATGGGCCAGAATTCTCCCAAGGGAAACCAGCCCCCAGAACCTGAGCCCAAGAGGCCCTTTCTCCCCTCCTCAGAAGGATCTTTGCCTCCAACCGACTGCGGAGCCACAGCAGAGCACTCCTGGCAGCAGCCATTGGCAGCCCCCTCTTCCTCCACGAATTTGTCCGATCTTCTTTCAGAGCCACCCAAGTTGGTGGCCATCTCTGCCTCCTGTGGCAGGGAGTTCCACAGATTAACTCCGTGCTGCATGAAGAAGGACTTTGTAATCCGTCCTGAATCTCTTCCTGACGTGTCAGACGTTCTAGTGTTAGGAGAGAGGGAGGAGAGCTTCTCTCTTCCACTTTCTCCAGGCCAGGCCAAGTCGGTTTATCGGTCTATCGTTTCTCCTTTTACTTGCCTCTTCTCTAAACCAAAAAGGCCCAAATGCTGCAATCTTTCCTCAGCTGCTTCCTCCCCTGGATCGTTTGGGGTGTCCTTTCCTAAACCTTCTCCAGCTCTGCAATGTCCGCTTTCATGTGAGGCAACCAGAACTGGGCACAATCTTCCAGCTGCTGCAGCACAGATTTGTAGGGTGGCATTCGGATATTGGCAGCTGAGTTTTCAAGGAAGGGAAAAGAATCAGGTGGTGAGAATCCCCTGCCAACACCCCAATCCTCCTGCCTCCCCCTAGAAATGTGTGCCCCCTGGTCTTCCCTGCAGCCCCATAGCCAGCTGGCTGCTTTTGGGGTCAGAGAGAACTCTGCCCCATCTCCAGCACTCAGGTGAGAACCAGTTACCGCTCCAGTCGGATGTTGTGCACCATCTTGTCCTCAGCCTCGGGCAGCAAAAGGGCTCTGACACCCGGTGCCCAGAGGCCGAGGCGTCTGTCCCTCAGACCCCAAACTGGGGGGCGCTGCCCTTCCGTCTCAGCAGGCCAAGGAGATGCCCCCGGATCTCCTTGGCCTTCACCCCGTAGACGATGGGGTTGAGGGTGGGGGGCACCAGGAGGTAGAGGTTGGCCAGGAGGATGTGGACGTGGTGGGGGACGCTGTGGCCAAAGCGGTGGGTGAAGAAGGAGAAGAAAGCGAGACTTCCGGAGGCGGCGCAAAACGGCAATGGCGGTCCTCTTTACTCAGTGAAGAGGGGCTCCGCGAAAAAGGGTCGTCCGCTACGGCAAAGCGGAGACCCATCAAGATAAACCGCAGGCAGAGTGAGCCTGCGGCCGTGGGACTCGGCGGGTGCCAGAAGCCCCCCCAGAAGCGAGGAAGGGACCTCGTAAGAGGCTCCGGAACGTGAAAGGTACAATATTCGAAATTGATAAATCAAGAGGTGGAATGGAAAATTAAACAAATGAAACAAAGATCCTTTGAATCAGCTAATAAGTGTGGGAAGCTGCTGGCTTGGCAGTTGAAAAAGAGACAAAAGCTTAATACAGTTACAAATCTAGAGATTGAAGGGAGAATGGTTCAGAAACCCGAGGAAATCAGAAAGTGTTTCCAGAGATATTTCAGAGAACTTTATTCACAAAGGCCACAAAAAGATTCGGAGGTGGATCAATTTCTTATAACCAATGGATTACAAAGAATACCTCAGGAAATGAGAGCAACCCTGAACTGTAACATTACGCTCCAAGAAATTGAATGCGCCATTCAGAATCTTCAACTAGGCAAGTCTCCGGGACCAGATGGACTCACTTCCAAATACTATAAGGTATTGAAGGACTCTTTGATACAACCACTGTTGGAAGTTTGTAACCAGATTATGGAAGGGAGGAAGGCACCGGAAACGTGGAAAGAAGCTTTCATCACGTTGATACCAAAATTAGAAACTGAAAAAACTCAACTTAAAAACTACCGTCCTATCTCACTCCTAAATGTGGATTACAAAATTTTTGCAGACATTTTGGCAAGTAGGTTTAAGAAAGTATTAAATGAAGTGATTCATAAGGACCAAGCAGGCTTTCTCCCTGGTAGGCATTTATTTGACAACACAAGAAACATCATTGACATTTTGGAATTTTTACAGACAAACTCAAATACAAGAGCGGTGTTGATCTTTATTGATGCAGAGAAAGCCTTTGACAACATTTCTTGGATGTTTATGAAGAAAAATTTGGAAAGGATGGGAGTAGGGCGGGGGTTTGAAAATGGAATAGAAGCAATTTATTCAGAACAAAAAGCTAAATTGATAGTAAATAACGTGGTGACAGAGGAGTTCAAAATTGAAAAAGGGACACGACAGGGGTGCCCTCTGTCTCCTCTGTTGTTTATTTCAGTCCTGGAGGTGCTATTGAACAAGATCAGAAATGACCGGTTGGCACAGGGAATTGTGGTCGGAGAGAAACAATATAAATTGAAAGTATTTGCAGATGACTTGGTATTAACACTACAGGAGCCAAACTCTAGTACTAAAAGAGCATTAGAATTAATTTCTGACTTTGGTCGGGTGGCGGGATTCAAGCTGAATAAACAAAAAACTAAAGTTCTAGCAAAAAATTTGACAACTACTGAAATAGAGGAGTTCAGAAAAGAAACGGAACTAAATGTGGTTAAAAAAGTAAAGTATTTAGGGGTGCACTTGACCTCCAAAAATTTGAATTTGTTTAAGGACAATTATGAGAAATGTTGGTCTGAGATCAAAAGAGACTTGGAAACATGGTCAAGACTGAAACTTTCCTTGTTGGGTAGGATAGCTGCTATAAAGATGAATGTATTGCCGAAAATGTTATTTTTGTTTCAGGCCCTCCAGATCGTGGACAAGGTGGAATGTTTTGGAAAATGGCAGAGGGATATTTCTAAATTTGTCTGGCAGGGCAAAAAGCCCCGAATTAAGTTTAAAATACTAACGGATGCGAAAGAAAGAGGGGGGTTTGCCCTGCCGGACTTGAGGTTATACTATGAATCTGCAGCCCTCTGCTGGTTGAAAGACTGGATTTTATTGGAGAACACCGATGTCCTCGACCTGGAGGGATTCGATAATGCTTTTGGGTGGCATGCATATTTGTGGTACGACAAGGTTAAAGTTCATAGATTATTCAAAAACCATATTGTCAGAAGGGCAATTTTTATGGTCTGGTCAAAATATAAAGACTTATTGGAGAGTAAAACTCCGAGGTGGCTCTCACCGATGGAGGCCAAAGCACGGAAAAGACTCAATATGGAGGCCCACTGGCCTAAATATTGGGAAATAATTGAAAAAATTGGAGATAATTGGAGGTTGCAGAGTATGGAAAAGTTAAAAAACAAGGTGCGAGATTGGTTACATTATGCTCAAATTCAGGAAGTTTTTAAAGCGGACAAAAAAGTGGGTTTCCAGGAGGAAAAATCGAAATTAGAGACAGAGTTGCTTGAGCCAAAATTTAAGTTAATTTCGAGAATGTACAACTTGTTGCTTAAATGGAATACACAGGATGAGATTGTTAAATCCTCCATGATAAAGTGGGCGCAGGATTTGGGGCACAACATTATGTTTGAAGACTGGGAAAGGTTATGGAACACCGGAATGAAATTTACGGCATGTAGTGCCCTGAAGGAAAATATTATGAAAATGACATACCGGTGGTACATGACCCCAGTCAAGCTTGCAAAGATATATCACCTGTCTGACAACAAATGTTGGAAATGTAAAGAGGAGGAAGGGACATTCTTACACCTCTGGTGGACCTGCCCGAAGGTGAAGGCCTTCTGGGAGATGATACATAATGAACTAAAAAAGGTGCTTAGATTTACCTTACCCAAGAAACCGGAGGCCTTCCTCCTGGGCATGGTAGACCAGAGGGTGGCCAAGAAAGATAGAATTTTCTTTATGTACGCTACTACAGCAGCAAGGATCCTGATGGCAAAGCACTGGAAGACACAAAATCTACCCACATTAGAAGAATGGCAGACGCAGCTGATGGACTATATGGAACTGGCTGAAATGACTGGCAGAATCCGAGACTCGGGAGAAGAAGAAACGGAGGAAGTTTGGGAAAAATTTAAGGACTATTTGAAAAAGCATTATAAGTTGTATGAATGTTAAAAAATGCTCCTTTCTAGGAAATTACAGCTTCAGCATCGGTTAAATTTTCTGAATTGGAAAATAAGGTACGGCAAGACAGAAGTGGTGTTATGAAATAATTTTATTGTGTTGAAACTAAAACAATGGATTTGGACTGAAATGTTTAGAGACCAGATACCACGATAAAATGGAAGATATATTATTATGTTTAAAATAAGTTAACAATTTGCTGAGGTTTTAAATTTACAGAGAATGCAGTGCTCGGAAGATGGGGGGAGTCCACTAGATTTACGGAAATAAGTGTTTGGAAGTTGGTTTTTGTATATTATAAACTTAATAAAAATTATATTAAAAAAAAAAAAAGAAGGAGAAGAAAGCCAGGCTGTAGAAGACCACCAGGATGCCCACGTGGGACCCGCAGGTGCCGAAGGCCTTGAGCCGGGCGTCTCTGGACGGCAGCCTCAAGACGGCCCGCAGGATGAGGACATAGGAGACCACCACGAGGATGGCGTCCAGGCCGGTGGTCAGGAAGGCGGCCGCCAAGCCGTAGGCGCTGTTGAGGGTGACGTCCGCGCAGGCCAGCTTGGCGATGCCCATGTTCTCGCAGTAGGTGTGGCGGATCACGTTGGTGCGGCAGTAGGGCAGCCTGCGGAGGAGGAAGACCCCCGGGACCACCGCACAGACGCTCCTGGCCACCAGGCTGGCCCCGATCCTGGCCAGGGTGGTGCCGGTGAGGATGGCCATGTACCGCAGTGGCCGGCAGATGGCCACGAAGCGGTCGAAGGCCATGGCGAGCAAGATGGCCGACTCAGAGAGGAAGAAGGCCTGGACAAAGAACATCTGGGCCAGGCAGCCCTGGAAGGAGATCTCCTCCACTCGCCACCAGAAGATGGCCAGCGCCTTGGGGACGATGACCAGGCAGAGAGTCACGTCGTTGAGGGCCAGCATGGCCAGGAAGATGTACATGGGCTGGTGGAGGGCCTGCTCCTTCGCCGCCACCAAGACGACGGCCGAGTTGCCCAGGAGGGCAACGGAGAACATGGCGCAGAAGGGGATGGAGAGCCAGCCATGGAGCCGCTCCAGGCCTGGGATGCCCGTCAGGAGGAAGGAGGCAGGAGGAGGCAGAGGAGGGCCGAGGGAGAGGTTGAGGACCGCTGAGTCAGCTGCTGCTGGAGGGGGGGCTCTGGGGAGGCTCAGGGGGTGGCACCGCTCTCCGCAGCCTGGAGGGGGGCACAGACAAAAGACAGGCAGGCGTCAGGAGAAATGCTGCACGGATCCTGCCTCTCCCCCCCATCCCTTCAGGCATACCCGGGGGGGGGTGTGTGGCTGGGTAAGGAGGACTTGGCTGGCCCCCTGTGAGGGATGCTTGAGATTCCTGCATTCCGGGGGGTCAGACTAGATGAACGCTTAGGGTCCCTCCCAATCCTGCCATTCCTTGACTCCTCCATGCCCTTGCAATGGCAGGAAAAACCCCTTTGCACCTGCCACTTTTTGGGAGAGCCAGACTCTGCTATGAAGCTACCTTAGCAAGGTAAAGTCAATGCACATATTAAAAAGCAAGATTAAAAATGTATTGTATTGTGGAAAATGGCTTTGCAGAAATGTGTGCGTCAACCTAGACAGCATCTTAAAAAGCAGAGACATCACCTTGCCAACAAAGGCCCATATAGTTAAAGCCATGGTTTTCCCAGCAGTGATGTTTGGAAGTGAGAGCCGGACCATAAAGAAGGCTGATCGCCGAAGAATTGATGCTTTTGAGTTATGGTGCTGGAGGAGACTCTTGAGAGTCCCATGGACTGCAAGAAGATCAAACCGATCCATTCTTAAGGAAATCAGCCCTGAGTGCTCACTGGAAGGACAGATCCTGACGCTGAGACTCCAATACTTTGGCCACCTCATGAAAAGAGAAGACTCCCTGGAAAAGACCCTGATGTTGGGAAAGATGGAGGGCACAAGGAGAAGGGGGCGACAGAGGATGAGATGCTTGGACACTGTTCTTGAAGCTACAAACATGAGTCTGACCAAAATGCGGGAGGCAGTGGAAGACAGGAGGGCCTGGCGTGCTCTGGTCCATGGGGTCACGAAGAGGCGGACACGACTAAACAACTAGACAACAACAGCAAGTGCGTCAGGGGAAATTCGCACAGAATGGCTGGCAAATTTTCCTGGGGATTTTAAAGACTAACACTACAAATTGTGGCAGAAATGCAGGAAGCTGAATTTAAGGTTGGAAACCTGAGGAACTGAGAGGACCAAAACTGGCATTTGTGCCCGTCCTTAGCACTGGCTCTCTCTGCCCCCCCCCTTGACATGAAGAGGCTTGAATGCGATGTCTCTCCCGCCTCAGTGAGCCTAAGGAAAACACCCTCCAGAGTCCTTGGAGTTGGGTGCCCGCCCTGCCCTTCCGCCTGGGGAAACTGGCAAGTGGGCAGGTGGGGGGGGATGGAACACCCCCCCTTTTCTCCTTGGCTCGCTGTGAGTGTGGGCGAAGAAGGGGTTCCCTCCTTGCCATGCCAACCATTTCCCCACTCAAAGACCCCCACTGCCCACCCATTAGCTCCCCGACCCCCATCAAAGGGCTCACGATGCCCACCCAGCCCACTCACTCATGGCGCTGCGCTGCCCCGGCTCACAGGATCAGGGCAGGGGCTGCAGGGATTCCTGGCATGAGATCTCGGCCCCTTCTCCAAACCCCACACACTTTGCAGGCTGCAAAACACCAGATCTCAGTGAGGGAGGTGGAGAGAGAAGACCCAGCAGATCAGACTCAGTTGGATGAGGAATATAAGCCACACAGTTCCACCTTCTCTCCCTCCTTCCCCTTTTCTGCCAGGGGGCTCAGGAGAGTCTCCCCTCCCCTGGGCCACCCAGAGACTTCTGGGCCCCTGAGCATCCAGCTGGTCCTCTCTGACCAGGCCCCACGGAGGCCCCCCCCCCAGGCAGAGCCCTCTGCTGCCTCTCCCCACAGACACCAGCCTTCCTCCTCCTTGGTGCCCAAGATCTCTGAGGTCCCCTGGGGGCAAGTGGCCGGCAGATGCTTGGAAAAGGGAGGCTGGTTGAGACAGAAGTTTCCCGGACTTGTGCAGCGACTCGGCTGGACTTGGGGGGGGGGGTCCCAAGGTGGGGGAGCCCTGCTGCTGCCCCCAGGGCCTGGGGGGGCATCTCTGGCCATGTTCCCAGAAGCCACCAGGGCTCCACAGTCAGAGGCAGCGATGCTTCTGAAGGCCAGGTGCTGGAAACCGCAGGAGGAGAGACTTGCTCTGGGGCCCGGATCCTGCATTTGCGCGTCCCCTTGGGGAGAACAGGAGGCTGGACTCAATGGGCCCCCTTTGGCCTGACCCAGCCTGCTCTTCTTACGTTGAGAAAGAGAGAGGTTACAGGCAAGGCAGCCGTGTTGGTCTGCGGTAGTCGAAACAAAATAAAATAATTCCTTCCAGTAGCATCTTCCAGTGATGGTCTCCAAGGTGCTACTGGAAGGAATTTTTAAATTTTGTTTTGAGAGAGAGGTTGTCTGTTTGTCTGGACTCTTTAGAACGGGGTGGGTCCGGCTTGAGGAGCGCATGAGGGCCCCCAGCCCCCCCCCATGTGGCTCTCCAGACTGTTTTGGGGCAGCCCTGTGGGGCAGGTCCAGGTGGGGTGGAGGCCACTCTTCCCAAGTCCTGGCACCCGGCTGACGGGCCCCTGGAGGACCTGGAGGAGGACTTCTCCTGGGGCTGTGGGTGCAGCAGGAGGGTGTGTGAGTGGAGCAGTCCTGGGTGCCTCTGAGGAGACCTGTTAGCGGGAGATTTGGGGGATATCAGGCAGGAGGCGACTCCTGGCAGGCGGCTGATAAAGGCGGCCCCTCCTGATCGCTCCGCGGAGGAGACCTCAGCCTCTGGCGCCAGGAGCTTCTGAGGGGGGGGGCATTCGCTGCCTGAGCAAAGGGAACGGGTGGGACCAGCCGCCTCCCTCGATGGCTTCCTGCTACGACTATTTTCAAGGAACTTTGTGTTGTTGGTCTTTATGTTTTTGGCCATGTGTTCCTCAGAGTCTTTTTGAGCATTCCTTCCCGTCTGCTTGCACTTTTTAATGGCCACATTCTGTGTTCCAGTTTGCTTCTCATATTACATTTTTAAGAGTTTCAGAGTGATTTGCCCCTCTAGGTTTTGACTTTCCTTCATACCAACGTTCCTCTATGGAACATTCCTCTATGGAAATCAAATGTGCCCCTTGTTGCAGGAATTTATGTATAGGTTTTCTTTTTTGGGGGGGTGGGTTCCCCCTCCAGGACACATCATGCACATGCTGCCCACTACCAAAAATCAGCACAATCACTTTTGTGTCTTTTGTCCTTTGTCCCCACAAAACACTTCATCACAGTTTCTTCCTATCTGTTCAAAAGGGCCTTTGCTGCATGATACCAAATGTAAGAATTCACTGATAAATGCATCTATGTACTGGCTCAGTGGGGAAACTTCAGAAATTCATCTAGACCTGTGAGCTCAGCTCCTCAGCAGCCCCTCTGCCTGAGCGATAATCCCTGGCATCCTGATACCTGAGTGCCAGACAGGTAGCCATTCCAGAAATAACAAACCCAGAGGAAGACAAAAGGGTGTGATGAACTTGGCTGGGAAACAGGGAAATGTGAATATCTCTTTTGCTACACTCCATGGGTGTTTGGTGGAGGGCAAGGGGAACCAAGGGGCAGGGTCCAGGATGCTCAGATTACGGCCACCAGACCTCCCCTTTCATGATGTAACCATGATGTATGAGTGATGTATTTTTTTTGGGGGGGGAATTAGCAGCTAATAAAAGTTTGGGGGCTCTTTTGTTCGGGGCTTCCATCTTGTTCCACCTGGTGGCAGGTGGGAGTCCTGTCTCGACAGTCTTCAAGAAAGACCAAGCCTACTGGCTGCTGTTTTGCTCTGCTATTCCTGGCTGGTGTCCTTGTTTTTTGTCCAAGGGAGCCCTCAGATTTCTCTGTTAACACCCTGATGACACTCTATCCAAGACCAAGCCCCCCACATCGCCCCTCTTGCCCCGCCCAAAGGGAGGCCTCCCGGAGAGCCTCTCTCACTGCTGCCCTCCCTAGACTGGCATTCATGGAAGGGGTGGCATCGAAGGTGACCTCCATTACAGCTGTTCCTTGCTGCACCTGCTTCCTCCCCATAAATGCCACCTTTCTCTCTCTCCCTTCCCCTTCCAGGGGCTGCTGGGGGCCTTCCTCTCACCCCACAGCTCATTCCCTCTCCCTCCCCTTGCACAACTTCTCCAAGGCAGAGACTCTTTCCAAGACCTCCTCTTTATTGAAAGAGCTCCTAAAGCTCTTGAGCTCTCCGCTGCTGCTAGAAGTAGGTGATGGGGTCCGTCCTGGTGTGGTTCAGCTCATAACCGTGGAGCGTGAGATCGCCTGAAAGGTTCTGGAACACACGAAGGTGGGCGTATTTGTCCTCTGCGTATTTGACCTGTGAGGAGGAGGAGGAGGAGGAGGGAAGAAGACAGAAAAGGTGTCACCAGCAGAGACCGCCTGACCGATGGTTCCTCTATTTATGTACACGACAACAGCAGCTAGAACTTTGTATGTACAGAAGTGGAAAGAGAAAGGACAACCAACGAAGGAGAAACGGCTTGTGGAACAGATGGAATATTCTGAAATGGTGAGATTTTGCTCCGTGAACCGCCCTGAGACCTCTGGGTATGGGGCAGGATATAAATCCAATAAATAAAAATAATAAAGTGCCAAATTAAGAGGACGTAATGACAAAGCGTTTAAGGAGGAATGGGAACCGCTGGTGGATTACCTCTCAAATTATCACCCAGTTATGAAGTCATGGGCAGGATTTGAAATATGAGCAGTGGATGAACAAAAGATTCAACGGCAGCGGGGTTTAGATGATAAAAATATTTGTGTTATAAAACAGCTAATAAAAATGAGTGAAAAACAAACATCAGGCAAGGAGGGTTGGAAAGTCAAAAAGAAACATGGTAAAGGTAAAGGGGCCCCTGACCATCAGGTCCAGTCACGGACGACTCTGGGGTTGCAGCCCTCATCTCGCTTTACTGGCCGAGGGAGCCAGTAAATGGTCATGTGGCCAGCAGGACTAAGCCGCTTCTGGCGAACTAGAGCAGCACACAGAAACACCGTTTACCTTCCCGCCAGAGCGGTACCTATTGATCTACTTGCACTTTGACATGATTTCGAACTGCTAGGTGGGCAGGAGCAGGGACCGAGCAACGGGAGCTCACCCTGTTGCGGGGATTCGAACCGCTGACCTTCTGATCGGCAAGTCCTAGGCTCTGTGGTCTAACCCACAGCACCACCCGCTGTGTATATGATGATAAATGCTTTGAAATATTGTTGGAGACTTAATAAAAATGTTGTGTTGTGTTGTATATCCATCCAACATCTGTTTAAAAACCTCCAGGGAAGGTGAGGCCATTGCCTTCCATGGGAGTCCATTACTGTCAGACGTCTCTTGCCCTCAGAAATTTATTACTAAGATTTACTCAGATTCTCCTTGGAGAATGTCTCAAAATGGCCTGGCGTCTCTTAGCAAGGTGAGAGCCATGCCTGCCCCCTGGAGGTCCCGGGAGGAAAAGCTGACATAGAGATGCAATAAATAAACCAGCCAGGAAAGGGCCACTGACCTTGAGGAAGTAGTTGGTGCCAGCCACCACCTGAGTCCTGAACTCAGTAACCTCAAAGAGGTTGAATGCCTGGTTCACTTTTGCTTCCAGCTGAACTTTCACCTGCGGGAAGAAGGCAAAGGCTGATGGTTGGGGCAGAGGGCTGAAAGGTTGCCCTCCTCTGCACATGATCCAGCTTCTCAACATCCTTCTTGAATTGTGGTGCCCGGAAATGGACACAATACTCTAGGTGACCAAGGCAGAAGAGAGCAGGACTATGACTTCCCTGGATCTGGACACTAGACTTCTGTGGATGCAGACTAGAATAGAATTAGCCTTTTTTGCTGCTGCATCACGCTGTGGACTCATGATGAGCTTGTGGTCCACTGAGACCCCTAGATCCTTTTCTCATGTACAGCTAGCGTTGACATTTGGGAATCCTTGAGAAACAGGCCTCAACACGGCCGTCATTTTCCACAGTGAGTCAAGAAAAGCCTCTTAGCGCAATGAGGCTGGAAGCCAGACTTCCCCACCCCTACTCTGTCTCCAGAAGAGGCAGAGCCCCAGAGCCCCTCTCTGGCTGGTGGTGGTGGAGGGGGAGAGGAATCTGTGGGGAGAGGGCAGCTCACCTGGTCAGCGATTGCCTGAATCTCAGGAGTGGCCGGTTTGGTGGGGGATAATCCTCCAAGACTCATGGTGGCTCTGATGGAAGATGTGCAGCAGGTCTGAAGCAAGAGAGTCGAACGAGGGAGGGACGGGGAACTCACCTTTTTATTCTCAGCAGCCCCCACCTCTTCTTGGGCAACATCAGGTGCAGAGGTGGCTGACGGCCAAGGCTGGCGTCGTGTGGCGCATTGCTCATCAAACTCTGGCATGAGGAGACACATCCCATCTCTGACAGAGGAGGGAACTGCTGCTGGCAAGGAGAAGGGGGCTGCCTGCTCCCAAATTCCATCGCAACCCCTTGCGAGGCCATAGCAGACCTCAACAGTTGCATTCCCTGGGGAAGAATGCACCAGGAGCAGTTTAGTCCTGCTGACCACATGACCCAGAAAACTGTCTGTGGACAAACGCCAGCTCCCTCGGCCTGAAAGCAAGATGAGCACCGCAACCCCACAGTCGCCTTCGACTGGACCTAACTGTCCAGGGGTCCTTTACCTTTACCTTAGCAACTCTCCCAATTATGGCTTGCCTAGAAGAGACCTGGGCACTCCTGAGATGCACAAGGAAGGAAGAACCTGGGGAGACACCCGCTTCCCCGAGGCTAAAACCTGCCAGTCTCTGCCACCCACCTCTTTCCAAGGAACTGTGCATGACTCCTTTTGAGGGAGGGAAAACCTTTGACTCAGCTCTGATGCTTGACATTCCGGTTCCACTCAGCCCAACTATAATAATAATAATTTATTATTTATACCCCGCCCATCTGGCTGGGTTTCCCCAGCCACTCTGGGTGGCTTCCAACAGAACACAAAAATCCAATAACCTATTAAACATTAAAAGCTTCCCTAAAGAGGGCTGCCTTTAGATGTCTTCTAAAAGTCTGGTAGTTGTTCTTCTCTTTGACATCTGGTGGGAGGGCATTACACAGGGCGGGCGCCACTACCGAGAAGGCCCTCTGCCTGGTTCCGTATAACTTGGCTTCTCGCAGTGAGGGAACCGCCAGAAGGCCCTTGGAGCTGGACCTCTGTGTCTGGGCAGAATGATGGGGGTGGAGACGCTCCTTCAGGTATACTGGACCGAGGCTGTTTAGGGCTTTAGAGGTCAGCACCAACACTTTGAATTGTGCCCAGAAATGTAATGGGAGCCAAATTAGGTCTTTCAAGACCGGTGTTGTGTGGTCTCGGCGGCCGCTCCCACTCTGGCTGCCGCATTCTGGATTAGTTGTAGTTTCCAGGTCACCTTCAAAGGTAGCCCCATGTAGAGCGCATTGCAGTAGTCCAAGCAAGAGATAACTAGAGATAACTAGAAGGGGCATTAATTTAACGATGTGAATGTGATTATTGCGCACCTTGTTAAGAATGCAAATTGTGCAGAATATGTGCATGTTCTGGTAAATACAAGTAGCTGGTTTGGGAGGTGGGGGTGTAGCCTCCTGGATGAGGCCAATGGCCCACTTAGGCCAGCATCCTGTTCTTCTCACAGCGGCCAACCAGATGGAAACCACCCGCGAGCAGGATCCGAGGGCACAAGAGCAACTCTCCCTTCCTGTGGCTTCCAGCAGTTGGTCTTCAGAACCATGGCTGTCTCTGATTGTGGATGGTCACCCTGGTTAATAGCCACCAATAGCCCTCTCCTCTTCCATGAATTTGTCCAATCCATCTGATGGCTAGTGACCATCAGAGGCCAAGACACATTTTGTCCTGAGAAGGCTTCAAGCCTCATTTTCAAAGGGAGATTACTGGGATCCTTGTTCAGGTACAAAGCAGGAAGTGGAGTTGAGCAAGATGACCCTTGAGGTCCCTTTGAAGTCTACAGTTCTGTTCCATGAAATCTTTGCCTCCTTGGGGGTGCATGTCCCAATGCCTCTCTCTTCCTCTCGCCCACCACACGGTAGGAGCTTCAGAGTTTCGCTTCTGCCTGCAAGAACAGCAGCCTGGTCCGTATCTGCTTGGTCTTGGCCCCCTAAATGATGGGGCTGAGCATGGGGGCACCGACAGGCAGAGAATGGAGAGGGTGATGTCAGGAAAGAGAAAAGCCCAGGGATGCGGAAAACGAGGGTGATGTTGCTGTGGGAATGACAGGTGCCAAGGGCCTTGCGCTGAGCTGCCTTGGGAAGGCACCACAGTCAGCACCACTCTCAGGGCCAGCACCAGAGGGGAGTGAGGATGGCTCTGTACCTGAGTGGGGTGCTGATGGCCACGTGGTGGTCAAAGACCATGGCTAGCAGGACACCCGACTCTGTGGCCATTAAGGTGTGCAGGAAGAACGTCTGGGCCAGGCAGGCCTTCAGGCTGGTCTCCCTGGTGCCGAGGCAGAAGATGCCCAGCAGCTTGGGCATAATGGAGGTGGAGAGGCCCAGGTGGGTCAGGGCCAGGATGGCCATGAAGAGGAACATGGGCTGGTGGAGGCTGGGGAGACCAGCAGGAGGGAGACGCTCCCCAGCAAGGCTGTGAGGTTCATGCACCCGTAAGGGATGGAGAGTCAGACGTCAAGGGACTCCAGCCCCAGGATCCCGACCAGGAGGAAAGAGGAAGGCAGGTGAAGCTGGTGTTGCACATCTCTGCACAGGGAGGAAAAGCCGGACCTCTCCCAGTGTGGGAAGCAACATCACTGAAGCAGTCAAATACTACATTTCCTATTTGCCCAGAGTGGACACACAGGGGAATGTTGCTCCAGCCGGGAAGACTTCCTGTCAAACCTGGTCTGGAGCATCCTCCCCCTGCATGTGACTAGGTAGATGGATGTGACCCTGACAGACCCTACAAAGGGGCTAGTCAAGCAGCCATCTTCCTCTTATTCTGCTCTCTCTTGATCCCTCCTCTCCATTTTGCCTTCTGCTGTCTGCTGGCTCTCAGCCAGCAGCACATGGGCTCATCCCTCACAGAGGATGAAGCCACACCTTTCTCTGTAACTGTAACTAAAAGCTCAAGCCTGCCTTCAGGACCATACTGTGAACTGAATGTAAGCAAAGCTTATCCTCATCAATCTTTATTACAGTCCAGAGACCCAACAAATTGTTACAAAGCAATGCACAATTCAGACAGCCTACCTCCAGGTTAAACAAGCATTTCATTCAGACTTAAAGATGGGGATCATTGGTTCTTGCAACCACTGATAAAAACTTCACCAATGCTAATGTTCTAGCATTTGTCCAGTCTTCCAATAGAACCTGACATAGTGAGCCTCTGTTTTTCCCGGGGAAGGGACCAGCAAGGGTAATATCAGTTCAGCCCTGGCTTGCTCGTACTTTGCACAGTGCAGCAAAATATGTTTTATAGAATCAATGTCTTGAGCACACGAGCAAAGTCTGTCCTGGTAGGGAACTCCTCTCAACCTGCCATCCAACACTGCAGAAGGAAAGACGTTTAGTCTGGCTTTGGTGAATAATCTTCAATAATTTGGTACTGTCAGGTTTTTAAGGTAAGATGTTAACTTAAAGACATGCCCATATTGTAATCCTACTGCCAACGGACTACAGACTGTGTGTGATGGAGATCACAAGTCACTGTGTGTATTATCCCATAATCTTTGCTTTAACGTCTTTTGGACGCCTTCATAACCCAGGTAATACAGTTGGGGGGTGACAGACCAATAGAGGTGGCTTTTCTAGGCATTGTTTTCTGCCATTTGCTGACAAACTCCTCATTGGTCAGAGGTTGGTACAGACCCTTCCCTAGATCAAACACTGAAATCCTGAGCCAATGATTTAGGGCAGCCCACCATGCTTTAGTTGAAATTGGGCATTCACCAGCTTCTAACAGAAATACGGAGCTGGAGACGCAGTTGGGTACCTGCAGCAGAGATCGTAGAAATTTTGCCTGAAAGCCTTCTAGCTCAGGCAGGTCCTCATTATGCCAGACATTTGCAGCGTACAGGAGTTGGGAAACGGATTTTGCATTGAAAACCCTTAAGGCTGCTGGAACATGCTTATCATTACTTTTTAAAGAAGACTGCAGTGTCATGATTATTTTTAAGAGGGAACTAAAGGGGAATTTACCAGGAACAATCCAGTCTGGACAAGCCAGACTAGATTGCTCAATATATGTGGTTCTAACGAATCCATCAACTAGTTTCCTGCTGTGTGCTAGGGAATGTGCTCTGCTACCGGCTCACTAGCGTGAGTGAGGAAGGATAATATTGAATCAATACATCCTCTCCTACTATCCACAACATTCTCACACCCAGCAGCTACCACAGACGCATCTCCATCAGCAGGGAGGCTGAGTGGACCTCCTTGGTCTGCAAGGCGGCCCCCGCCTCTTTCATCTGGATCCTGCAGTTCTGCTACAGCTTCTGGGGAAGAACAGACAGAAGGATCAAGCCAATGGCCCCGCCAGCCCAGCCGCCTCTTCTCACAGCAGCCGACCAGATGCCCCAAGGGGGAAAACAACAAGCAGGACCTGAGCACAAGAGCTGCTCTCCCCTCCTGCCCTTTCTAGCCACTGGTATTTAAAAGCATTGCTGCCGCCAACTGATGCTATTTAAGGACAAAAGCAGGGGCACCCAACCAATGCACCCGAAGCATTGCAGGGACTCAAAACAAAGCGAGTGTGTGCATGTGTGTGTGTGTGCGCGCGCACACACACACACACACAGCACCCATTCAAATGCCCAGGAGCCAATGCTTATGACTTTCTTATCAGAATAAGGCAAGGGAACCCTATGAAACACTGAAGATCACCCAAAATAGCAAAA
Organism: Podarcis melisellensis; assembly: GCF_964234715.1. NCBI lineage: Eukaryota > Metazoa > Chordata > Lepidosauria > Squamata > Lacertidae > Podarcis > Podarcis melisellensis. The sequence goes on along the minus strand of NC_138531.1, from coordinate 104,480,111 downwards.
AAATAAAAAACATATTTAGTTCCAAAGGTAGTAATGATGTTGGAGAGGAGAAGAGGGGAGAAGACCCGCGTTGCCCTGTGGGTGGGTCGGGGTCAGCCACAATCCCCAAATCCCCCTCCTGACCCCACATGGCAAAGAGCCAGACAGAAGCCCATCACCATCACAATGCATATTGGGGAAACGCAACGCAGGCTGGGAGTTCACCAGGTGCAGCAAGAATAAGTGGCGCCAACTGATTCAAGATAATACAGGAATGTTTCCATGGAAGGTGAAAGGCGGGTGAATAATTGCAGCCCTGAGGGACGGGGACTCAGATTTCTGCCTGGCACCACACCTCTTTTCCGACATGGTTCTGATGTCTCCTCTTGTGCTTCTTGAACTGTAGTATGGGAAATCATGGGAACATTTGAACTGGATGTAACCTTTAGTTCTGGGTCTTCTTTGCTTGCTTAGGAGTGGAAAATTACCGGTAGTTGCAACAAATCACACTTCAAAACGACCTTGACAGGTTAGAGAGCTGTTGGACAGTGGAATTTGCTGCCAAGGAGTGTGGTGGAGTCTCCTTCTTTGGAGGTCTTTAAGCAGAGGCTTGACAACCATATGTCAGGAGTGCTCTGATGGTGTTTCCTGCTTGGCAGGGGGTTGGACTCGATGGCCCTTGTGGTCTCTTCCAACTCTATGATTCTATTCTATGAAATAAATGATCAGGCTTAATAGCTGGTTTGGCTTCTTTAACTGGCCTGTGGTATCTTGTTTGAACCTGACCAATTTTGGACCCGCAGGGCGAAAAAAGTTGGGAAACCTCAAGTTTTGATACTTCCTTAGCACTATTGGCCCTCAAGACCCCTCTCCTCCCCCCTGAATTTGTCTAATCCAGTGTTTCCCAAACTTTTTTGGGCAACGGCACACCTGTTTACTGAAAAAAAATCTCACGGCACACCACCATTAAAGCCCCGCCCCGTGACGTCAGCGCGCAGCGTCACGCCGGGAGGGACGCACGAAAGTGAAAGTTTTTTCCCTCCCCCTTGCCGGGGAACCTCCAAGCTTTGGGGGTGGGAGGAGGCAGCAGAGCGAGGGACTGAGGGACGGCGGCAACTGAGGCGGCGGCGGCTGTTGTGGTGGTGGCGGCGATAGCGGGCGGAGGAGGGGGCGGCGGCGGGGCTTGAGGAGCCGTCGCCGGGAGTTGCTGCTGCTGTTGTTGCTGCTGCTGCCCGGACATGCCGGCCTCCTCCTCCTCCGCTGTCTCGCGCTCCTCCCTTTTGCACGCGCTGCCCCGCCGCTCGGCACCACCACCGCGGAGCCGCCCCCGGCTCGACGCGGATCCTCGCCGCCGCCGCCTCTCACCGCCCGACTCGCCCGCCTCCCTCCCACGGCACACCAGCCAATGTCTGACGGCACAGTAGTGTGCCGCGGAACACCGGTTGGGAAACACTGGTCTAATCGTCTTTCAAAGCCACCCAAGTTGGCAGGAAGGAGTCATGGAGACCTCAAATAGCTGGTGACTTTTGGGATGGTTCTAATAAAAGGTGCTGAAGCTCAACATAAAAAAAACTAAGATCATGGCCACTGGTCCCATCACCTCCTGGCAAATAGAAGGGGAAGAAATGGAGGCAGTGAGAGATTTTACTTTTTTGTAATCACTCCATGATCACTGCAGAAGGGGACAGCAGCCACAAAATTAAAATACGCCTGTTTCTTGGGAGTAAAGCGATGACAAACCTAGGCAGCATCTTAAAAAGCAGAGACATCACCTTGCCAACAAAGGTCCATATAGTTCAAGCTATGGTTTTCCCAGTAGTGATGTATGGAAGTGAGAGCCGGACCATAAAGAAGGCTGATTGCCGAAGAATGGATGCTTTTGAATTCTGGTGCTGGAGGAGAGACTTGCGAGCCCCATGGACTACAAGAAGATCAAACCTATCCATTCTTAAGGAAATCAGCCCTGAGTGCTCACTGCAAGGACAGATCGCGAAGCTGAGGCTCCAAGACTTTGGCCACCTCATGAGAAGAGAAGACTCCCCGGAAAAGACCCTGACGTTGGCACAAGGAGAAGGGGACGACGAAGGACAAGATGGTGGGACAGTTTTCTCGAAGCTACCAGCATGAGTTTGACCAAACTGCAGGAGGCAGTGGAAGACAGGAGGGCCTGGTGTGCTCTGGTCCAGGGGGTCACAAAGAGGCGGACACGACTAAATGGCTAAACAACAACAACAACAAATAAAAGGTGCTACTCAACTGAGGACTTCAGAATTCTTAAATTACTGGCTACTTCAAAAGCACTTGACTTGGTCTTAGCCCTGGAGAAGGAATCATAGAACCACAGAACTGTGGAGTTGGAAGGGACCCTGAGGGACATCTAGTCCAACCCAGGCAGTGCAGGAATCTCAGCTAAAGCAACTCATCTAAAGAATCTCAGCTAAAAGAGACATGGAGCATCACCATCTTTTTATTTGTACCCCACCCATCAGACAGGGTTGCCTGAGCCACTCTAGGTGGCTTTCTCAACAATTTATAAAACCACAAGACAGTCAAGCATTAAGAACTTCCCTGAACAGGGCTGCCTTCAGATGTATTCTAAAAGTCTGGTAGTTGTTTATTTCCTTGACATCTGTGCTCTAAGTGCCTTGATGGGGGATTGGATTGATCTTTATTACGGCCATTGGCCCGTCACACGACAGTTTCCCATACCACCATAATGTACTTGAACCTCCAAATTTAAAACCGCCAAAACTTAGAAAGAAAAAAAAAAGACAAGAACCAAAGCAAAACAAAAACAAAAGACCAACATCATACATTACAATAAATTTGTAACATAAACATCGCCCTCTGCTCATAAATTAATAGAAGACATAAATGGTGATATCACCTAATTACATCCTAAAACATAGATCATGGTTTAAAGGGATTATCCGAGCCACACAGGAGTCCGTTTCTCTTCTTTAGGGATAGGACGCTGATCAAGAATCTGGCAACCATGAGTGATCTTAGGGGGTCATCATCATTTAATAGATATCTCAGTTTGGCTTCAGTCGTATCATTGGCGATTCCCTTAAGATATTGAGCAAGAAACTTGCTCCTGGCCGATAAGTGAAAAGCACAATCAAGAATTATGTGATGCAACGATTCCGGTGCCCCACAATTACAATCACATAAGAGCGATATCTGTCCATTGGAGAATCTATTTCTCAGCACGTTCGATGGGAAGGTGTTGAATCTTGCCTTTACAAAGGCATATCTATGAGCCGAAGAAGTTAAGGAATTCAAATAGTTTGGGAGCCTTAAGAGGGGTAATAAACCAAGGTTTAGAGGTGAGCAGGTACCATTGCCCAAGACCATTTTCTGCTGCAAGTCCATCTCCTCTAGTTTACAGGTTACTGTTCTTTTAGCTGGAACTATGTCCTGCTCTAGTAATTTGGATGGGGAGATTCCCATTGCCATAATTTTCAGCTGTAAATTTTTTACCCATGGGCTCTGGAAATCATCTCTCCACATACATTGTATCAAGTACAAGTTTGGGAGATTGTGCCATAGAGATAACCAGTGACAAAGTATGTGCTTCCACAGAGCGTTTTCCAGGGATACAGTGTTAAGTTTCATGCGTAACGCTGTATTACTTACACAGTTGGGCAGTTTCAATATCCCTCTTAAAAACTGATTTTGAATAACCTCTAGGTGAGATAGATTGACAAAAGACCTTGATGGGGGAGATATCTCTGTTCCTGGGCTCACACTCAGCCTTTGAGCGGAAGAATTGTCCCGGTGTGGGCAGAGCAACTGGAACGAGCCTCTGCAGAGGAGGCACTTTTACGCCATCCCTTAGTCAGTCCTTCTGGCTTCCTGCCTCCCTTGGAACAATTTCTGACGAGAAATCCTGAAGGGGCTCAGGGATGCCTGACCAGGGCTGTGTGTCTCCCTGCCAAGGCAAGGGGCAGCGTTGGGGAACAGGGAGGCAGGAACCAAGTGCCAGAGGCTTCCGATCGAGGTGGTGAGGAATCTAGTGAACCCCAAATGCACACGCTTTTGCTGGATTAAGAGCTGTTCGGCAGTGGAACTCTCCTTCCTTGGAGGTTTTAAAGCAGTGGTTGGGGGGCCATTTGCCATGGGTGTTTCAGTTGAGATTCCTGCATCACAGGGGGGGTCAGGCTGGATGACATCTGTGGGTCCCTTCCAGCTCTATGATTCTATGATGGCTATTTTCAAGTATCTGAAGGGTTCTCTCATAAAAGATGGAGCAACCTTGTTTTTCTGCTGCTCCAGAGGCATAGACCCCAAAAGGGATGGAGGAGCTTCTTCTGTTGCATCCTTGCGGACACCTCTTCCCTCTTCCAGGTGGAAGAAGAGAGGAAGGCTAGCCTGAAACTTCAAACAATTCAAATCCAGGCTAGCCTTCCTCTCTTCTTCCACTTGGACTCGCTGGAGTTAGAGGCTGCAGCCCAGGATGCGGACACCGTGGTCCTCCAGATATATTGGGACTTTGACTTCCCTCAGTCCCAAACAGCACAGCTCGTGGTCAGGGATGACGGGAGATGGGTTGCATGGATACCCGGAGGGCCACAGATTCCCCAGCCCTGTGTTCCTCAAACCCTGGGGGCAGCACTGTGCTGGAGGGACTCAATGATTAATGCTGTCCATTGTCCCCCGACCCGGTGGCCTTGGAGAGATGCCCCACAGCTGGGCATACCTTGGCGCAATGGACCTGTTTGGGATGGAAAATGTCTCTGAACAGCCCCTTGAGATGCCCCCTCCCTCGTTCTCCACAGAGACACCATAAAGGCTGCTTCCCGCTCAGCCAGGTGCCCTCAGAGCGATGCTGTGTGCAGGATGCAGCTGCTTGCAAAACTCCACCAGGAAGCTTAGGAGCAGAAGAAGCTGCCTTAGGCTGAGCCAAACGACACCTTAACCTAGACTTGGATGGCAGTGGCTGCGGTGGCTTTTCAGGGTCTCAGGCAGGGAGTCTCTCCAGCCTGGAGTTGCTGAGGACCAGACCTGGGATCTTCTGCATGGGAAGCAGATGCTTTCCTGGTGATTGACAGACCTCCCTGTGGCTCTGCAGGTGAGAGGGTTCGCTCTCGCCAGAATGGCTCTTCTCTGCCTCCACATGGGGAGGCCGCGATGCATCTGAATGCCAGTTGTTTGTGACGTAAAAACTTTGACATCTGATTAGATATTAGATTCCTGATACAGACTTTGTTTTAACTGTTCCAACGCTAAGTGCATTTAACCTTTTTTTTAGAGAGAGAGAGAATGTACCAATGAACATTTTGATTCCTGTGTGCCTGCCTTCTGCAGCTCTCATGCCTTCCTCCTGCACTGAATGTCGGCCTTATCTGACCCTAGAAGGACTCAGGGTGTTTTGCTAGGGTGTTTTGACAAGCCAGGGAGAAAGATGTAGGAAGGGATGCCAGTGGCCCCTCACGGAAGACTGGTTGCCAAGGCAACTGGAGGTTATGTGCAAAAGCTGAGACCCAGACATTTCACACTCCTGCACCTGTAACCCTTTTCATGTATGCAATAATCATAGAATCATAGATCTGTAGAGTTGGATGGGACCCGAGGGGTAATCTAGTCCAACCCCCTGCAACGGGGTTAGAACTGCAGTGTTGGCTCTAGCTTCCTCCTTGTCCCTCTTGACTCCTACCCCCTCTCTACAGTCACTCACCTATTCCCATTTGCCTCCAAGCTCCTCTTGACTCCTGAACGTGAGACGGGTCCCTTGGCTGCCAGCATAGGTCACCATGGCCATCTTCAGGCATCTCTACTCGTGTCCAAATGGTTCTACCTGCTAGCCTGTTTCTTTTTTCTTGGCAGGGATGAAGTGACCCACACCTGGCCAGAGGCAGGAGGAGAATGCCACTCTCTAATGCCACCCACTTTCATTCCCCCACGTGCATCTTGCTGGGGGTCCCGGGGCTGGAAGCTCTCCACTCCTGGATCTCCATCCCCTTCTGCCTCGGCTACATTGTCGCTCTCCTGGGCAATTGTACCATCCTCTTCATCATCAAAACGGAAGCCAGCCTCCACCAGCCCATGTTCTTCTTCCTCTCTTTCCTCTCGACCATCGACCTGGGTCTCTCCACCTCCACTCTGCCCAAGATGCTGGCCATCTTCTGGTTTGGCCTTGGGGAGATGAGCTTCGGCTCCTGCCTCATCCAGATGTTCTTCATCCACACCTTCACGGGGATGGAGTCTGTCGTGCTGCTAGCCATGGCCTTTGACAGGTACGTGGCCATCTGTGACCCCCTGAGGTACACCACCATCCTGACCAAGCCACGCATCGCCTGGATGTGCGCTGGCGTGGCTCTGAGACCCTCCATGCTGGTGCTGCCCATTGCCCTCTTGACTCTCCGCCTGCCCTTTTGCAGCGACCACATCATCGTTGCCCACACCTACTGCGAGCACATGGGCATCGCCAAGCTGGCCTGCGCCGACATCCGGGTCAATGTCATCTACGGCCTCTTTGCCATTGCCTTCCTCATGCTAGATTTGGTCCTCATTATTCTGTCCTATGTGCTGATCCTGCAGTCTGTTTTCCGGCTCCCCTCCAAAGAGGCCCGGCTCAAATCCTTGGGCACTTGCGCTTCCCACGTGGCCGTGATTTGTGTCTTCTACACTCCTGCCTTCTTCTCCTTCCTCACCCACCGCTTCGGACGCAACATCCCCCATTATGCACATATCCTCATTGCCAACCTCTACGTCATTTTGCCCCCGGTGCTCAACCCCATCATTTACGGCATCCGGACCCGGGAGCTGCGCAGGAGGATCCTGCAGTTCTTGTTCTCCAAAAGGGCGCCTTTGTCCAACGTCTCCTGATTATCCTGCCTTGCAGGGGGTTGGACTAGATGACCCCAGGGTCCCTCCCCACTCTACAATTCTATTTTGCATTCCTACAATCTGTTGAGTGGGAATTCAGATATATAACATGCTCTACGTAATCCGAGTGTTCTGTAAGGCTGGGAGAGAAACCCCAGAGAGCGGTTGCTGCCAATCAGTGTAGGCCATCCTGAGGTAGATGGATCAACGCTCTGATTCACAACTCTCTGCAGTTCTTTGATCCTGGCAAGCTGGACTCTCTCTCTCTCTCTCTCTCTCTCTCTCTCTCTGTGTGTGTGTGTGTGTGTGCATATTTGCAAACTACCCCCATCTCTGGGCAGTGAGACTCCAGGGGTCCCAGGTCCATATAGTTTTATTTACTCACAAATTCAACCAGAGTGTAGGATGGAGGGGCTCACAGCATGGACACCCCCAGCAGGTCTGGCTTCTCCATCTGTTGCAGCTTTGCCTCTGGCACAGAGGAAGCCTGTCTCTGGGTCTCCCACAACTGTCTCTGGGTCTTGCTTTCCTAGCTAGACAGCCTCCTCCATTAGCCTGGGTTGCCCCCCCCCCTTGCTGCAGCTCTTGCAACCCAGCTCCTTCTTTGGAGATGCTGAGGGGGACACCCAAGTGGCCAGAGAAGGCCCTTGTCTTGCCAAGAAACTTGTCTGTGGGAATCGTGCATCCATAAAGCTATGGAAAGGGTGAATGTCTTCTAGAATTCTCTGGTGTCACCAGAAGAGGAAGCCGTTTTTTTCAGTCAGGTCTGCTATCAACTACAGAGGATGAGTAGCCTTGGGAGCCTCTTGGGGAGATGGAAGTGTTCAAAGGACTGAATCCACGAGGGAGAGCTACGTGCTCTGAGATGGGGGAACCTTCGGGCAAAGGCCAGCAGAGAAGGGATGTTGTTGGCCGCTAGTTTCCGTTCCTCCCCACTTTCCCAAAGGGCGTAACATCTGAGGTCCTGTGGGTGGACAGAGTGTGTTGCAGCGTCTGAACAGGCGCCTTAAGCACCTGATCCTAGAAGAGATGAGAGCTACTCAGAAGCTGGCAGCCCCAATTTTTTTGGGTTGCTTGTGTGTGAGGAGGCAGGTTGAAGAGCTATGGCCATGCCAGGTCCCAGAGAGCCTGCCCCCCCTCATTTTTTTGGGTTGCTTGCTGCAAAACTGGATGACTTGACCTGGAGGCTGCAGCCCAAGTGCTATCAGGAGAAGGCCTGGTCCACTCAGCTGCTCCCACCAGCGAAGGTGATAATACTTTCTAATGCATGCTTTTTATGCTAATATACAAAAGTGTATCATTTCCCCTTCCAGAAATGCTGAATTGCTAATTCAAGGGACACTGAATTCCTTGCAGAGATGACCGGACAGCTTTCCAGATTAGGTAGCTGGGAGTGAGACAGTTGGCAGAGTGGCATTGGGCTTGCTAAGATGCCGACTACTACAGGAATTGCTTTCTTGAGCCTTTTTAGCACTGCAATACCATTTTTAATTTTTTCAAAGAGGATTGATTTTGAAGCCATGGCAGAGTGTGAAGAAATACTCCACATCTGTGAAGCTTTCAGGAGCAGGACTAAGGGGTGAAATGAAGCCCCCAGACCCCCAAAGGTCAAGGGAAAGGGTCTATCTCCCTTCTTCCTTATCAGTTATTTCCACCTAAGAAATGGGAAGAAAGCAGCTGCTCATGCTAAGCGCAGAGTTTGTTGGGATTGAGATTAATGAGCTGACAGTGGTATGATTTGTCAGCAATAAATATGATTTGTTCTTATCTGTAAGTGACGTCACATTTGAATCAATACAGAAGCAGTCAAAGGGAATTTCCTAGGAAGAGTTTTATTCATTCTTACCTGCAATCACGTGTCCTGAACACATAGAAACACATAGATAATGTGAAATAGAAGAAGACGGAGTAGAGTTTGTATTTGATATCCCGCTTTATCACTACCCGAAGGAGTCTCAAAGCGGCTCACATTCTCCTTTCCCTTCCTCCCCCACAACAAACACTCTGTGAGGTGAGCGGGGCTGAGAGACTTCAGAGAAGCGTGACTGGCCCAAGGTCACCCAGCAGCTGCAGGTGGAGGAGCGGAGACACGAACCCGGTTCCCCAGATTACGAGTCTACCGCTCTTAACCACTACACCACACTGGCTCTCAATACCTGTGAGTTACAGTCTCCAAATAACACTCAACACATACAAGCAGATTAATGAAATAGTACACATGATTTCCCCACCTCTTTTTTTAAAAAATATTGCTTTTCTTTATTTTCATGGTTCAAAAGATAATTTTAAAGAAAGCAATGGTTACAACAGTAAACAAATAGCTTGTCCTTGTGGAATTGCAGAATCATGCCATGTGTTAAAGTTTAATTTGATTACTCTAAAAGATCACGCCACCTTTTCCCATGAGTGCTAGGTGGATTCCTGCAACAGTCTTAACAATTTTTGTACTCAGTAAACATTGGTCACGTGTTATAAAAGGAATACGGATTGTTTTCCCACACACACTTGATTTCCCCAGGGAAACAAAATTTAAGATACTTAAATTGCGCTGCCCAGAATTGAACGCAGTATTCTAGGTATTCTAGGTGGGGTCTGACCAAGGCAACCTGCTCCTGCCACTCTAGCAGTCTGAAAGCATGTCAACGTGCAAGTAGATAAATAGGTACATGTGGCGTTTGCCTCCTAGGATGGGTCATAGGAAAGGGTGAAAATGGGTGTGATGTGATTGGCCAGTGAGAATGCAAGGGGGGAGTAAAAGATAGAGTGGGAGGTTTTCAAAGTCAGTTGAGGTTTGGGAGTTGAAGAAGGAAGAGGGAGGCTTAGGTGTGGGTTGGTCGAGTTGTATTGTGAGAGAGTGAGAGGAATTGTTAGGTTGAGTCAGATAGTTGGAATAATCAGTTTGGAGTTGTTAGGAACTAAGATTAAGAAACTGACAAGAGAAAAATAAACTGAAACCATAAGCTTGTTCCTGCATTTACAAATAAACTTGGTTATTTGTTTGTGTTAACAACTGTCTGGACTCCGTGTGTCCCCGTGAGAACCGGGTGGTGGCAGCGAAGAAAGCAATCACAGTGGTGGCACAGGGTCAATAGACCGTCAAACGTCTGGGGGCCCTGTGTGATCGCCACAGTACCGCTCCAGCAGGAAGGTAAACGGTGTTTCCATGCGCTGCTCTGGTTCGCCAGAAGTGGCTTAGTCATGCTGGCCACATGACCTGGAAGTGGTGCAGGAAATGTGCGCAGTCCCAGGCGCCTGACCGCTTGCTCCTTCCTGCCCGCGAGGCTCCGCCCCCTCACTCCCTCAGCGTTCTTATGTAGTGATCAGGTGGGATTGCTATGAGGAATTATAAAAAATATGGAGCAAGCCATTTGTGTCAGCAATGAAAGCATTGCGTTGACTGGGTTTGAGACATTTTGATATGATTTCTGATCATTCCATGCCTCTGCTTCCCTGTCCTCTTACTCTCGCTTGACAAGACACATACACAGCCCAGTTGCCAGTTGCTTCGCTGGGCATCCTCAGTACATGAAGATAGTAGGTTACTTTGATGTAGTTTAATCTTTAGAGAGATCTTAGGGGCCAGGAAGAGAGTTCACAAGGAGATGGTAAATCCCGCCTCTCCTGTTTACTCCTGTTTAGGACTGTCAGATGGCCGTTGCGGTTCCTCAAGAGTAACCAGGAAGGACTCCAACCTGTATTTGACAGGCTTTATTTGGTGCAAACTATTTACAGTGAAGAGCCCCAAAGCTCATGTCTGGCTCAATTGCTAGCAGAATTCAGGAGTGGTCTTTCTTTGGACCTCCCCCAACACAAGAGTTTCATTACCCCCAGCCTTCGCCTTCCCTCTTTGTGCCTTAGACTACTGCGCAGGATGAAGGAGGGCAAGGGGGTGTTTCCCACTGTGATAGGAATTTTATGGTCTTAGATATATGGTAATGTTCATAAGTGTGTTGGCTAATTGCAGTATGGTAGTGCTGCAGAGAGCTTGCTGGGGAGACCAGGCATTAAAAAAGGGTGTGATGGCCTGGGATTCCGATTCAGAGGCTGAACCAGAGGAATCCCAGCCTGCACAGGAGTCCCCGCCTCCAGGGCCGGCTGAATTGGGGCAGGGCTTGGATTCTGAAGTGCCTGCACCTGTGTTAGATCCTCAGGAGCAGGCACCAGGTGATCCCACTCTGGCTCCAGAGGTGGTTGAGGACTCAGTGCCTGAAGGTGAGTCTCCCCCTGGACCCAGTAACCCTTTAGCCTCTCCTGAACTGCAGAGACTCAGGGCAGAGAGGCGAAGGGAACTGGTTGCTCCCAGGAGGAGTGCTCGCCTTAAGGCCAAGAGAGGTGGGGCTCCTGGGGGCCGGAGCCGCCCCTGGCCTCAGAACAGATAAAGGCCAGTCAGCCCGGTCCCAGGTTGTGGGGGCAACGTCGTTGTTGAGGTCCTGTTCCTGCCCGGACCCAGACCTGACTCTTCAGTGCTCCTGTCCCCACCCGGCTTCCTGTTTCGGACCCCGCCCCGCTCCTTGTGGACTGATTCCAGGCTAGTGACCCAGGACCAGACTTTGACTTCGCCTACGGTAACCTTCCCCCCGGGATCAGCACAAAGGGACTAAAAAATAACTTAAACAAGGTTTTAATTCCAAAAACAAAAACTCCTTTTACACTAAATTCATTAACAAACAAACATGATCCAACCACCAACCCATCCCCCAGGGTAATGGGAGAGCTAGGTGCTGCTCCTTATATACTACACCCAAATGCTGACACACCTTAATCAGTACAACTCAGCAGCACCTGCTATGTTTCACAGCTGTAAAGCTGGGTCTCGTTATTTTGTTCTGGCCCTTGCTCTGGCCCCTTAAAGACATACACATCGGGTGGAACAATGATGAACCTTTACATTTAAAGAAACCATTCAACAAAGTGTACCAACCAAACACATGCATAGATCAGCACAGGAAGGCCAACCGGGAACCATTTTGATTCCTAAACTGAGCAAATCTTTTCTCTGCAAGGTCAAACTGGAAAAGCCTCCCCATCGTCTTTTCCTTCACAAATCCTGTCTTAAGGGTATGTCTGTGTTTGAATAGGGTGTGAGCCTGTGACCTGGCCCAGGAACTAAATATTTATCATTACAAAAGACTGGCCAGGCTACCCACGAAATCCAATCAAGTAACCTGCCAGACAGGAGATAAACAACAACAGGAGAAAAACAACATTCAAATTTCTGTTTAGACCGCCTTTTCTGTGATGTAGGTGTGATGTATCTGAGGGGTGGTCTTAGGTTACACCCCTTCTGTGATGTATGTATGATGTTTCTGGGGGTGGTCTTGATCTACAGGGTGGCAATTTCAAAAGTCTTTATAAGGCCTTGCACACCATTTTTCTGGGTCCCTCCCCTCTCCTGCAAGTGAGGGGAGCACCCTGTTGCAACAGTTCAATAAAGGCCAAGCCCACAGGCTGCTGTTTTGCTCCGAGTAATCCTGGTTGGTGTCTTTGTTTTTTGTCCAAGGGAGCCCTCGGATTTCTCCGTTAACACGTCCTGTCCGGCTTGCCCAGGAGTGGTGTTAAGGCTCCCTCCAGCATCCTCTGATTCTTGCCCCTCTTCCCCACGGGAGGTGGGGCGTTCCTCCTCCCCAGAAGAGGAACTGCTTCACAAGATTTTCGGAGGCTGCCTGTAACACAACTGCCCTTCTATTTCTCGCCTCTGAGCCGATGGCAGTTCCCTGACAATGACCTTCCTAAAAGCATTCCTCTTCGCTTCCTCTTTTATTTACTCTGAATTGCATATGGATGCTCAAGTAGGAAATTAGCTCTTTGTAGTTTTAACTTTAACTTTGTCCCCACATGGGTTTTGTTTTTGTGAAATGCTCAGAGGAACTCTGATTGGTTTTTACGTACACTGTGTAAAAAGTTCTTTTGTGAATAAAACGACCTGGGCCAAGGAGTGGAGAGGAATTATTATTATATGCACTCCTCCCGGAGTCTTGCTGATTGAAGCCTCTGTGTGTTATTAATCAGAGTCTGATCCTTCCTTTACTTTGGGAATGCCACATTGAAGGTTTGCTGGCTTCCTGAGTGAGTAGCTGGAGGGACGCAAGAGCCGTGACTTGACAGAGGGATTTCCTCCCTGCCCCTTTGAGCCACTGGGAGCCAGCTGGGGGGGGGGTGTATGATGGGCGCTCCTAGCTGGCTCCCAGTGGCTCAAAGGGGCAGGGAAACCTGGTATGTACCAGCTCCACGCATCAGCCTTCAGGTGTTGTTGAGCTACAACTCCCATCTTCCCTGACCACTGGTCCTATTAGCTCTCCGCGTGCCTCCACATTTGAACTTGGCGTGCATACGTTGCTTCTGACCTTCCTTTCGACAGTTACACTGCTCCCGGTACTACTCTCCGCCCCTTCCGGCAGGACGTCTTGCCCCGATCTCCTTCCCCTCTCTGCTTCCTGCTCTGCTCCCTCTGACACACTGGTAACTCCACCCCCTTCACTCCGTTCCGGCGGAGAAGCCAGTCCCGATCTCCAACTCCCACTGGGGGTTCCCCCTTCGTTGCCCTGCTCCTGACTGCTTCCCCCTCTGGCTCCCCTTGGCCTGACCAGGGGGGCTCCCTTTTGGGAGTCCTCCGATTCACTGGACGGACTCATGGACAACCTCGGGTTATTGTCATCCTCTTCCTCGTCGCCCTGGGATCCTTCCCCCTCGCTCTCTGTCTCCTCCCTCATCTGCGCCTCTCTCCCTGAACCCCTGACAGTTATATATATATATACACCAAAAGATAGATGCAAAAATCCTATCTAAAGATGATGAAGGAAGAATATTAGGAATACAATTGACAAAAGGCAGAGAAGAAATAATTTTGGGTGGGGGTATACGCAGAGCCATCTTAAGCAAATCTGGTGCCATGGTGCAAAGATCCCTCTGGCGCCCCTCCCCCCGTTCCCCAGAGTTCATGACCTTTTTTAAGGGGGAGGGAACCACCAAAGTTGTTGACTTTTTAAGGAAAGGTTCTCCCTTTTTTTAGGGAGCTGACACCACACTTACACATTATCTCTGCTTGGGAAAGGAAAACTGGAAACATAAACTTCTTTAGTTGCTCATTAATTAACAATGCACTTATATATACAACACCATGTTTTGTTTTTTCTTGTTTTTTAAGACAAATTATCTTAATGTAACACCTTGTTTTTAGCAATGTTGATTTCTTTTTAAATTCAGATTTTTTAAAAAAAAAAACCCCTAAATGACTGCAAAAATTAAAAACCATCCAAGAGGCTCACAGAAGAGCCAGAAATTATAGATAAAGCCTAAATCTGGCAACAGACAGAAAGGGGTTCCCCCCCCCTTAACCTGGTGTGTGTGTTAATGTATGCATGTGTAAAAGAGAAAGAAATCTATAAGCAAGTGATGCTATGCAGCAAGAACTAGCTAACGTGATCTGCACAGAAAACAACAGAATTAGGAAGCATCATTGTTATAAACAAAAGCCAAAGATCCAGAAGGAATTGTCAGCTGGTATAGCAGTGCAACACATCAGGCCATTTTTTGGCACAAAGAGGACAGATCAGTGTGACTTTTTCATTCTAAGCACTAGCAGGGCTTTTGTTGCACTGCCCACTGTGATCCAAGCCAATTTTGCTTGTGTTCCTTTGACCCACAATAATTACACACACAATATCAGATTGCAGAACTAGCTGGAACATATCCAAGGGAAAGCATATTATTGTTCAGAGGTGCTTTCCTTTCACAAGAGATTAAAGGAAAATAAACACAGGGGGGGGGGAAGGATCATCTTACATAAATTATATGAGATACTTCTCTGTTAAAGCACTGGATAGGATATACTAGTAGCAGCTTATGGAACACAGGAAGCTGAGTTTATTGTCTACAGTGACCGGCAGTGGTGAGGGTTTCAGACAGGGGACATTCCCAGCTCTACCTGAAGATATTGAGGATTGAACCTGGGATCGATCTACTGCATGCAAAGCAGCAGCGCTCACACTACATGGGAATATATATAGATATATGGGGTTCAAGACAGCCTCCATGTTCTGTAGTTTCAGATGCATGTGGGCCAGCTAAAATCTGACAAGTCACTCCTGGTCTTAAATTGTCCAAGCAAAATGGCCTAGCTTTGTTGGGATACTGCCAGGGAAACGGGGGATCAGGCAGGTCCCCAGCTTGCTCCGGACAATCACCGGTCTCCCATGGAACAGCATCAATCAGTTAGCGACACGAGACTCAGTTATGTCCCAAGACTTGTGCACACTCTGTCAGCAGAGTGTATAAATCATCCACAATGAAAGAGGCGGACAGAGGAATATGTGCAAGCAAAAATGTACAGCATTTATTCAGCGTAGTCCAGGAACAAAGGAAACCATGACTGCTTGCCTTCGTGTCCAGCGAAAAAGCCGTAACACAGAAGCTACATAGGACGGAAGTTCCCAGCAATGCTGGGAGTAAACAGGCATGTGACACACAAACGTCATGCCTGTACCCTTGTAAGGTGGAATGGAACTATATCCTAACAAGCGTAACCTGGCACAAAAATGAGGAAAAAATGCTGAGCTTCGATATACCTCAGTCAGTAAAGCATGAGACTCTTAATCTCCAGGTTGTGGTTTCAATCTTGGGCTGGACTAGATGGCCCTGCTGGTTCCCTTTGTGAGAAGGAGTAAAACAAGGTGTGCCTCGAACTCAGTTGTAAATTCCAGCGTTGGGTTGTTGTAAATTCCAGCGTTGGGTTCGGCTGCAGGGGAGCCACGTCGACAAGATAAGGTTAGGTTTAGAGAGTGTAGAATGGTTGATGTATTAGTACCATGTCTTATGATGATTAGGTAGATTGTAAGCCAAGCCTCGGACGAGGGGCGGCAGCGATAGGGATATATATTCTTGCCTGTACATTGCTCGGAGCTCTTCGTACCACCCAGGAC
This sequence comes from Podarcis melisellensis, assembly GCF_964234715.1. Taxonomy (NCBI): domain Eukaryota; kingdom Metazoa; phylum Chordata; class Lepidosauria; order Squamata; family Lacertidae; genus Podarcis; species Podarcis melisellensis. The sequence goes on along the minus strand of NC_138531.1, from coordinate 104,464,383 downwards.
GAGGAGCCCGCCTTTGCAAACGCGTTATAATAAAAGGGAAGTGATAGACCTTACCTCGGTGTCTCCTTGTCTCATTGTAAGACCACGTAAGTAACTTCTCACACCTTCCATCTCTGTGAAGGGTTCTGCTATTCTGTTGTATCTGAAGGGCTGTTCACAGGGAAGATGGAGAGATGCTTGTGCTGTGATTCCTGCACTGGAGGGGTTGGTCTAGAGGACCCTTGAGGGTCCCTTCCAACCATCCAGTTCTGTGGTCCTATGGTTAAAATACTCGTGGGATGGGATGTGCCCTGCCAAACCACCCTGTAGCCCAAGCCCCATTCACCAGGCCAGACCCAGTGAGCCGAAGGAGCGCTCCGCAGTGGCAACGGGGCTGCCCAGGAGAGCAAAAGGCAAGAAACCATCAAGATAAAAAATATTCAGATTTGCCCCTTAGCACCAACAGCAAATAAAGCAAAGGTCCACCTCAATATTTAAGCTCCGTAGAAGGTCTACCCTTTGAGTAGTGCTTTTAAAAAAAAGGAAACAGAAGGCACAACATGTACATGCAGTTTATTCTATCTCATTTTCTGAACTACTGCTATCATTTTCCATTTTCTCTTCCTCTTCCTTTTTGTCATTTTTCTCATGGACTTCTAAAAACTGCTTTGGGGGGAAACCTGCTTTTCCTCCATTTTTTCTGGCCTTCACATAGGCCCTGTTCTAAGAGCTGCATTTTATAGCACTCACTTTCTAGAACTCACTTTAGTGTTTTAAGCCCTAAATAACTTCGGCCTCACATGGCTGAAAGACCTCACAGGGGCAGAACCACACAGGTGGGAAGATCAGCAGAGGGGAGGCTCTGGGGAATTTCACAGCCCTTGGAATTTGGGGGGGGGGGTGGCCCAGAAGATAGTATTCTCTGTAGAATCCCCTAAATTGTGGAATTCCCTCATGAGCTTGCTGCACGTGGAAGTCAATTTTTCAACTGCCCGGCACCCTGAAACCAACGGGCAGGCGGAAAGAGCAAATGGCATTCTTCAACAATATCTGAGGTGTTATGTCAATGACAGAGAGAATGATTGGGTCGAAAAGTTGGCGCTGGCAGAATTTGCCTACAATAATGCGGAGAATGTGTCCACAGGGATGAGCCCCTTTTTGGCTAATTACGGGTGTCACCCCAGGGCATTTCCAGGGGAAGGAGGGGAGAGATGGAGCGTCCCAGCGGCTGAACATTTTGTAGAAGAGATGGAAGCGATCCATCATCAGCTCCAGCTCAACTTAGAAAGGGCCAAGGCACAATATAAGAAGCAGGCAGACAAGAACAGAAGGGAAGGTGAAACCATAAGGATGGGGGATCAAGTGTGGCTGTCAACCCAAGGGTTGCCGTTCAAAGGGGGTTGTAAGAAATTGAGGCCCAGAAGATTGGGACCCTTTGAGGTCATTCAGCAGGTCAACCCGGTGGCTTTCAAACTCCGGTTACCCAACCACATGAAATTGCACCCAGTGTTCCACAGGTCGTTACTGTCACCATACAGGGGGGGACGTGAAGGGGAGCACGTCAGGGGACCAGCCTTGGAAGAGAGGGAACGCCGCAACCATGTAGCGGAAATCCTCGATTCCAGGTGGAAGGGAAATCAGGTGGAGTATTTGGTGGCGTGGAAAGGGGAACCGGAGTCAGAAAACACCTGGGTGACTGCAGAGGAAGTCAATGACGAGGTTTTAATAGAAACGTTCCACCAAAGATTCCCGAGGAAACCTCAGCCGGTAGCAAGGTTTAGGAGGGAGTATTTCGGCACCACCGACGAGGAAGAGGAACTGGAAGGGTTCGCGGAGTCGGAGTTGGAAGAGGGAGTGGACTCCGATGACGAAGAGTACCGAGAGACCAGGGACAGCAACAAGTGGAGGGAAGTGTTCGAGACTTCGGAAGATGAGGGAGGTTCTTTCAGGGGTTTTACCTCCTCACCGCCCGTAGGGGAGGAGACGGGAGGGGGTGAAGGGGGCCCTGGAGGGGAGGTGGATGTCAGGGAACTGCCATCGGAAGAACCGGAGGTGCAAAGGCTCATTGAGGTTGAGAGAGAAGTAGCAGCGGAAGAGGGAACCAGTAGAGGGCGAGCAAGAACTCCAAGGGAAAGTGAGTCAGAGGGATGGCTCAGAGACGCTTCCAGCGAAAACAGTGGGGAGGTCTCAAGACCTCCTATAGGGACACCCACACCCACTCCTCGCCGGAAACTGTCACGCCGAGAGTCCAGAAGACGTGTTTCCGTTAAAGAGCTTTTATGTTGGAAACGATTCCGAAAGCAACCACTTTCGGATTCTACTAGCGATTGACGCAGCCATGCTGGAGGGGCTCCGTCACAGGCAGAGGTTTGAAAACCTGATCAAACTCTGAGGGACTTGCATTTTACGCACAAGCAGCTCATCATCCCATCACAATTATATAAAGATTTTCTAATTACATGATTTTTAAAACCTTTATGAGCCAATATCTTGTCATCCCATAAGTATGCATGCCAACCAAATACACTGTCAAATCGTTCCAAATCTAACACATCAACATTAGCTATTTGAATCCATTCCGTAATCCAGCAGAAAGCTGCTGCCTCAAAATAAATCTTCAAATCTGGCAGGGAAAATCCCCCACTCTCTTTTGCTTCTGTTAATATTTTATATAATTCTGGGGTTTTTCCCCTGCCAGATAAATTTAGACAATGCTTTCTGCCATTCTTTAAAACGTCTAACACTGTCAATAATTGGTAAAGCTTGGAATAAAAACATCTTTGGCAACACGTTCATCTTAACCACTGATATTCGGCCCATTAATGACAATTTTAAATTTGACCAGATCTCAAGTTCTCTCTTAATTTCATTCCTTGGTTTCTCATAATTATCTTTATATAAACTCAAATTTTTCACTGATAAATTCACACCCAAATATTTCACTTTCTTCACAAAAACAAGGCCTATCTTTCCTGAAGGATTTTTCTCTCCTCATTATCTAAGTTTTCCCCCCAACACTTTGGTTTTGCTCTTATCTAACTTGAATTCTGCTACTTGTCCGAACTCCTGAATCAGCTCCAGTGCTTTCACTGCACTGGAGTCTGGGTCTTCTAAAGTTAACACCAGATCATCAGCAAAGGCTTTTAACTTACAGTGGTACCTCGGGTTACATACGCTTCAGGTTACATTCGCTTCAGGTTACAGACTCCACCAACCCAGAAATAGTGCTTCAGGTTAAGAACTTTGCTTCAGGATGAGAACAGAAATTCTGCTCCGGCGGTGTGGCAGCAGCAGGAGGCCCCATTAGCTAAAGTGGTGCTTCAGGTTAAGAACAGTTTCAGATTAAGTACGGACCTCTGGAACGAATTAAGTACTTAACCTGAGGTACCACTATATATTGTTTAGAGCCTACTGTTATTCCTTTAACCTCCTCCTCTTTTCTTAGCATATTTCGCAAAACCTCCAGGACTGAAATAAAAAGCAGAAGGGAAAGTGGGCACTCTTGCCTGGTTCCTTTCTCAATTCTAATTTCTTCTGAAACCACATTATTAACTATAATTTTAGCTTTTTGTTCAAAATAGATCGCATTAATACCATTTAAAAATTCTTGTCCAACCTCAATACTTTCTAAATTCCTTTTCATAAAACTCCATGAAACATTATCAAAGGCCTTCTCAGAATAAACATCAATATCGCTTTAGTTTTTTAAAAAACATCCAACCTTTCTAACACATCAATTATATTCCTAATATTATCTTTCATATGTCTCCCAGGCAGAAATCCTGCCTGATCCTTGTGAATATAATCTGTTAGCACCTTCTTCAACCTATTGGCCAAAAGGTTAGCAAAAATTTTGTAATCCACTTTGAGTAGTGAGATTGGTCTATAATTTTTCACGTTGGACCTATCTTGATCTGGTTTTGGCATCAGGGTTATAAAAGCTTCTTTCCAGGTTTCAGGTGCTTTGTCCCCTCTTAATATCTTGTTGCATACGTCCATCATTGGCTGAATAAGCCAATCTTTCAGGGTCTTATAGTACTTTCTTGACAAACCATCTGGCCCTGGTGCTTTGCCTAGCTGCATCTCATTTATTGCATTCTCAACCTCTTGTCTTGTAATCAATCCATTAAGCAGGATCTTTTTATTTTAGGGAATTTTTTGCAATCCATTTAAATTGCTCAATTTTATCTTTAACTTCTTTTCCACTTTTATACAGATGTTTATAATACTTCTGAAAGCATCTTCTTATCTCTGCAGGGCTCTCCACAGACTTTCCTTCTGATACAATATTAGTAGTAGTACTTTATTTCTGTCTCTTTTTTAACTGCCAAGCAAGCAGTTTTCCACATGTATTTGCAGATTCAAAATTCCTTTGTCTCATCATCCTTATTTTCCATTCTATTTCCTGGTTTATATTCTGGGAATACTGAATCTGTAAAGCTTTAATTTCCTTTTGGATCTGCAGGTTCTTTGGGTTACATCTCAAATTCTGCTATCTTTTAATTGAGACAAAATATTGTCTATTTTCTTAGTCCGTATCTCAAAGTAGTCTTTTGGGCTTTCCCAGTTGTCTGTTCATTCCTCAACAAATCATCATTCATTCTCCATCTGAAGGATCCCTGCAGAAATATTTTCATTTCCAAAAACACAGCATTATGATCAGAGCAAGTCTTTGGGCATATTTCAACTTTGTTACTCTGGGAACAATGTCTCTGGATATCCATAAATAGTCATTTCTTGAGAATGATTGATTTGCATCGGAATAGAATATGAAGGCTTTTTCTGTTGGATTTCTCACTCTCCATATATCTGACAGATCAAATTTGTCCACCATTTCAAAAAAGACCTTTGGTAGTCTGCCAGAATTCATAACTTTCTGTCTCTGTGTTCTACCCATAAGCGTTGATGCGACACCATTCAAATGTCCCATCAAAATCAATTTGTAATCCATATAATCCAGAAGTCTTGTTTCCAGATTCTTAAAAAATTCCGCTTTGCCATCATTTGGTGCATAAATTCCCAAGAGCAAATATTTCTCGCCTTGTGCCTTGTCTTCTACTGCAATATATCTCCCCTCCTCATCTTTAAACATTCTAGGATTCCATTTTACTTTAATAGAAGACCACTCCTCTTTTCTTCACTTTGTCCGATGAAATGAATTCCTGTCCCAAGTCTTTTATTCTGAAGTATTTTTCTATGTAATCTGGTGACATGAGTTTCTTGCAGACAAATTATATCCAAATTCTGTTTTGCTAACACATGATACACTTGGTTCCTTTTTTGTCGTGAGTTCAAGCCGTTAACATTCCAAGAGTAAATTTTCAGTGCCATCTTGTGATATTAGGGAGCCCCCGCACCTGCCCCCGATGCCTGTGGACTTTCCAATCCAAGTTCCTCAATGTTTTTTCCCAAAAAACCCTCATTTTTTCCCCAACGGTCTTAATTCTTTGTTCCCTTCCTTGAAATTTGAAGGAGAGGACCTCTGGGAACTCCCACCTGAAGAAGATATTCTTCCTTCTCAGAGCTCCAGCCAGGTCCGCGTAATTGTTCCTTAAATTCAAAAAGTGTTTTGGAATCTCCTTGAACAAAACAATTGGCTTGTCTTTTATCTTCAGACTTTTTTGTAATGTAGGCTCAAAATCCTGTCTCTCTGTTCCTTTGTCTTGAAAACCAGTATACAGTCATATACCACTTTTGAATCTTTCTTAGATGGCCTATAGGCCATCTCAATCCAGGAACTTAACTCATCTTTTTCCAGATCCCAGCAGGCTGTAAACTCCTCAATTAGCCAATCCTTAAGATTATCTTGTTCCAATTGAGGTGTGCCTCTCACTCTCAGTTGGTTCTCACGTTCCTTCATCTGTAAGAAGGCAATTGCATTAAGCGCCTCCTGTTGGGTCCTCTCCACATCAAGTACTCTCACTGTTTCCAATTCCATCAGTCTTTTTTGCGTGACCAGCAACTTCTTCCCTGACCTCTTGAAAACCTGATTTCAAATCTGTAAATTCTTGTTTTAGCTCCTGTACATTCTGCTGGGTTCCTTTAACATCTGTTCTTATTTCTGTTAACATATGCATCACTGACTCTTCAAAGGTTGGTCTTTGGAGCCTCTTTTGTCTTTAACTTTGCTTTTCTCAGGTTTATCTACCCCATTAGCCGTAACTATTCCAAAGTGTCAAGGTCAAGTCAGCCAGTCACAGTCCACAAAATTTTTAGTACACAGGCAGCAGCAGGCAGCTCAGCAGCTCCCCCCTTTCAAAGTCCTGTTCTTTTTACTCTGCTTATTCTTTTTTAAAAACCACCACAAGAAGCTCAAACACTACGGAGCGGCATCTTGCCATTAAAGTAAGGAGTGTTGGGTTTGGCTGTCCTTTCTTGGTATTAGTTGACATTTTTATTTCTTCTCTATATAAACACTGATGTCAGGATACAGGAAGCTTCTGATTCCAAGCAGTTGCCAGGGTTGGAAGATGGCCCAGAGCAAAGAGGGGGGGAGGTTGTCATGGAAAGACTCTCCCAGAATGTAGGTGAAAGGCCGAACTCCACTGATAGCCTCTCAGAAATGGCGGGCCAGCCTTTGAGTATTCAAGAGCAGGAAAAAGGATGTGATTTGTCACAGAGTATGAAGAGAAGGTTCCTCCCACGTTGCATTTGTAGGATGAAACGTGACACTGAGAACTTAGTTGAGTCATCATCGTAATGGCAACCAGCTCACGGGAGAGGAGCTCCTGGTAATCTGTTCTTTTCTTGGAATAAAACCAACTTTATAAATGAACTGCACTCGTGCGTGACTCACTGCCATCACAACTTACTATCCCTATATATACAGAGGTTCTCTCTAGGTACACACAGGGCTGGTGTGTTCTTCAAGCTATCCTATTTGTCGATCCCGCCCACAGAGGTATTTTCACCCCATATTTAATGTTTAACAATAATTACTGAGTGCTGGGTGGATTCGTACAACAGTATTAAAAATACATGTATTCAATAAACATTGGCCACATGTTATAAAAGGAATATGGATTGTGTTTCCCCACCTTTTGATTTCTCCAGGCAACCAAAATTTAAGATACTTAACTTGTGGTGCCCAGAACTGAACCCAGTATTCTAGGTGGGGCCTGACCAAGGCAGAATAAAGTAGTACTATTCCTGCCCTTGATCTGATTCTGCCTTCTGCCACATTGGCCTCCGCTCCCCATTTGGTGTCGTCTGCAAATGGGATGAGCACCCCCTCACTTCCTTCATGCAAGTCATTTTTATAGACGTTGAACAACAACGGGCCCAGGACAGAACCCTGCAGCAGCCCTCTTGTCACTTTTCCCAGGATGATGAGGACCCATGAAGGAAGACTGTTCGGGTTTGGTCAGTCAAATCCACCTAACAGTTACCTTGTTCAGCTCACATATTACCAGCTTCCAAGTAAATATTTCATGGGGGCACTTTGTCAATAGCCTTACTGAAATCAAGACGCACTATTTTAACAGTTCTCCCCTGATCAACAAAGTTTGTAACTCCATCCAAAGAAAGGGGAGGAGAGATTTCTCTGGCTTTATTTGTTTTTGGGAAAGCCATGCTTTCATCTAGTATGTTTATATTGTGAAATCTTCAGATGAAGGGCACATAATATTAAAAATGATAATAAATAAGGATATTGACAAGCTGGAACATGTGCAAAGGAAGGCGATTTATGTCTTTATTTAATTTGTATAATATTCGACCCAGTAGTGCTGAATTGAATAAAATATTGGTGGTGGGATCAGGTAAGGCCCGCATAGCACAATAAATCACATGATGCATGCATGCCATTGGAATGTCAATGCCTATCAACTGGGGGTGTGGCACCTTCAAATATATTATTGGGGGGCAAAGACCCCTCGGCCTCTAAGGGTAGGCTCCTAATCCCTGCACCCACAGGTCTAAGGACAGTTACAACATAAAAGCACAATATAAAAACACAATACACATCTATAACCCCCCCTCCCCACCACGTTTTAAAAGGACATCACATGTCAATCAGCCAAAGGCCTGGTTTAAAAGGTGCTGATTTGCCTATCTCCTAAAGCTGTATAATGGTTTTTCCAACCTTTGTATGGATTCTTTGATGGGAAGTGAGAGAGTACCTCCGACTAAAGCTCTTTCCACATTCCACACACTGATAGGGTTTCTCCCCTGTATGAATTTTTTGATGGGAAGTGAGATGGGAGCTATCAGTGAAGTTCTTCCCACATTCCACACATTGATATGGTTTCTCCCCTGTATGAATTCTGTGATGGGAAGTGAGAGAGTGGCTCCGACTAAAGCTCTTTCCACATTCCACGCACTGATAGGGTTTCTCCCCTGTATGAATTTTTTGATGGGAAGTGAGATGGGAGCTATGACTGAAGCTCTTTCCACATTCCATGCACTGATAGGGTTTCTCCCCTGTATGAATTCTTTGATGGGAAAAGAGAGAGTCTCTCCGACTGAAGCTCTTTCCGCATTCCACACACTGATAGGGTTTCTCCCCTGTATGAATTCTCTGATGCTTAGTTAAATCTGAGCTCGTACTGAAGCTCTTTCCACATTCCACGCACTGATAGGGTTTCTCCCCTGTATGAATTCTTTGATGGGAATTGAGATTGGTGCTCTGACTGAAGCTCTTTCCACATTCTATGCACTGAAAGGGTTTGTACCCTGTATGAATTCTTTGATGGGAATTGAGAGTGTCTCTCATTCTGAAGTGCTTTCCACATTCCACACACTCATAGGGTTTCTCTACTGTATGAATCTTCTGATGCTTAGTGAGATTGTGGCTGTGACTGAAGCTCTTTCCACATTCCACACACTGATAGGGTTTCTCCCCTGTATGAATGCTGTGATGGGAAGCGAGAGATGCACTACAACTGAAGCTCTTTCCACATTCCATGCACTCATAGGGTTTCTCCCCAGTATGAATTTTTTGATGTACAGTGAGATAGGAGCTCAGACTGAAGGTCTTTCCGCATTCCACACACTGATAGGGTTTCTCCCCTGTATGAATTCTTTGATGTGCAGTGAGAGAGCACCTCTGATTGAAGCTCTTTCCACATTCCACACACTGATAGGGTTTCTCCCCTGTATGAATTCTCTGATGCTTAGTGAGAGAGGACCTGTTCCTGAAGCTCTTTCCACATTCCACACACTGATAGGGTTTCTCCCTTGTATGAATTCTCTGATGCTTAGTGAGATGGGCGTTCTTCCTGAAGCTCTTTTCACATTCCGTGCACTGATAGGGTTTCTTTCCAATGAGATTTCTTTGATGGGATGTGGAATGGGAGCTATGACTGCAGCTGTCTCCATACTCCAAATTTTTCCGTGGCTTCTCCTCTCTGGGGATTTTGTCATGTTCACCTTTGTTCTCGATTTCCAATTCGTCACAATCTGCAATTGAGACAAAAAGGGATTAGAGCCTCAGGAACAAATGAAGAAGAACTGAAGGGAGTTGGGTGAGTGTTCATTACCTTTGCTGTTTGTCATTAATCAACATATTTATTATTAGATTCTGATGGGTTGTTGAATGTTGCTTTTTTTGATATATAGTAGTGGCCAAAATTGTAGAAGCCTTTGGGGGAAAGTGTATTTCAGAGGTTTGATGGCTCATAACACCGGCTCATAACAGCACTTCTTTTGGAGTAATATCGTGAAATTATTTAGCAATGGACAGATAATTTAATCAAGAATGTAATGCAACAAACTTTGTTCAATTATCTGTATTAAATTAAAAAGCCATAGCCAAATAACCAGAAAAAGGAAGCAAACTTGCTTAGGTTGACTTTTGTCAGTGTTACAGGTAGGTAGCCGTGTTGATCTTTCTTAGCCGAAACAAAATAAAAAAAATCCTTCCAGTAGCACCTTAGAGAGCAACTAAGTTTGTTATTGGTAGGAGCTGGTATCTGAAGAAGTGTGCATGCACACGAAAGCTCATACCAACAGCAAACTTTGTTGGTCTCTAAAGTGCTACTGGAAGGATTTTTTAAATTTTGTTTTGTCAGTGTGTTATGTGATTGCTATCAAGTTGTTGTTGGTTCTTTTGTGTTCTTTCATTTAGCGAGTTTGCAGAACATGATAAAAATTTTAAAATGGCACAAAGAGTTGACTGGTCAACCATAAAGCAATGTAAAATAGTACTATTAAGTGAACAAGGCTATAGTTATGGAGAAATTAGAAGCAAGATTAGGGGAAATGTCACAAAAACTGGCCTTTCCAAATTTTTGAAGAGGTATAAGGAGACTCAGTTACTACAAAATCAGACTGGTAAAGGCAGGAAAAGGTGCACAACAGCAAGTGACGATTGAAAATGGAGAGACTGCGAACGTGACAGAAGAAAATTATCTGGTGGCTGTCACCGATGGAAGCGAAAGCTCTGAAAAGGCTCAGTATGGAGGCCAAGTGGCCGAAATATTGGGAAATTTTGGAACAAGAAGGAGATAGATTGAAACTGCAGAGTTTCGAGAAATTAAAAGATAAAGTGCGAGACTGGTTTCATTACCATCAGATAATGGAGGCATATAATTTGGACAAGAAAATTGGCTTCCAGGTGGGAAAATCAAAATTAGAAACAGAATTGCTAGAACCCAAAATTAAGAATTTGTCAAGGATGTATAACTTGCTGTTGAAATGGAACACTCAGGATGAAACGGTTAAATCCGCTATGATTAAATGGGCACAAGATGTTGGACATAATATCATGTTTGCTGACTGGGAACAGTTATGGACCACAGGTATGAAGTTTATGGCATGTAATGCCTTAAGAGAGAATATTATGAAAATGATTTATAGGTGGTACATGACCCCAGTCAAGCTTGCAAAAATTTATCATGTGCCCGATAATAAATGTTGGAAATGTAGAGAAAATGAAGGCACATTTTTTCATCTTTGGTGGACATGCCCAAGGATTAAAGCTTTCTGGGAGATGATATATAATGAACTGAAAAAGGTATTTAAATATACCCCTTTGAAGAAACTAGAGGCCTTTCTTCTGGGCATAGTTGACCAATCGGTGTTAAAGAAGGATAGAACTTTCTTTATGTATGCCACAACAGCAGCAAGAATACTTATCGCAAAATATTGGAAGACACAAGATCTACCCACTTTGGAAGAATGGCAGATGAAGGTGATGGACTACATGGAACTAGCAGAAATGACTGGCAGGATACGAGATCAGGGAGAAGAGTCAGTGGAAGAAGACTGGAAGAAATTTAAAGACTACTTACAGAGACACTGTAAAATTAATGAATGTTAGAATAATGTTGGATTGGAATTAAGTGGTTTCTAGCTGTAATGGGTTAAAAGAATATGAAAAAACGGGTTTATATAAGTAAAAATTCAAGATTGTAATAATTTAAAAATAAGATTTGGATAGCGTAAAGAGGGAAAGAAATTGTTGAATTAATAATTTGATCTGGAATACAAAAAAGGGAGGTATGAGGAGGTCCGAGAAACGAAGCTAATGAAAAATAATGTGATGGAAAGATCGATTGTTTTTAACAATTTTTACTTTGTATTTTTTCTTTCTTTTTTCTTCTTTTTATTTTTATTTTTTGTAATGTAGTGTGGTGTAGTGGTTAAGAGCGGTAGTCTCGTAATCTGGGGAACCGGGTTCGCGTCTCCGCTCCTCCACATGCAGCTGCTGGGTGACCTTGGGCCAGTCACACTTCTTTGAAGTCTCTCAGCCCCACTCACCTCACAGAGTGTTTGTTGTGGGGGAGGAAGGGAAAGGAGAACGTTAGCCGCTTTGAGACTCCTTAAAGGGAGTGAAAGGCGGGATATCAAATCCAAACTCTTCTTCTTCTTCTTAATAAAAAAATTATATATATATATATATAAAGGAAATCATCTGGGTGTTTACAAGATGACATGGCGCAATGTAATGTGAAGTTGAGTGCAAGGACTGGTCTAAATGCTAGAATTCCAAGGGAAAAGCCATTATCTCTCAAGCAAAGGTGGAAAAGATTAAACTGTGCTACAACCCATGTTAACTGGACAGCAGAACAATGGGACAGTGTTATTTGGATGAGACCCAAATCTCCTTGCTTGGTACTAATGGCATGAAATATGCGAGGAGAAGAATCAGAGATTTGCATCAGGGGTTGGCAATCTGTGGCCCACGAGCGGCCCCCCGAACTGAGCCATCTGCTCAGCATGTTCCTACGTGCTGCGCTAAACCGGCGCGGCGCAGCACAGGGACTCGCTTCTGCGGTGCCAGAAATCACTTCTGCAGAGATGCAGACGGCAGAGATCGCACTCATGCGCGCGATCTTACCCATGGATCCGGTTTGTGGGAGTGAACTGGCCCAGGCGGGGTAAGGCTTGCCGACCCCTGATTTATATCCTACTTGCATTACACCGACCGTGAAACACGCAGATAGTGTGATGATCTGGGGTTGTATGGCAGCAAAAGGTGTGGGCAGAATTTGCGTCATAAAACGGAATGTAAATGCTCCAAAATACATAAATGAAATACTTGAGCCCAAACTGAAGCGTTCCACATGTGATCTTTCCCCCGATACCGAAGCATTTAGATATATTTATATAAATATTTACTGATTCATTTTTATTTTATATTTCCACAGGATTCAGCTCCATGTCATGTTGCTGCTGTGTGCAAAAGGTGGTTTCAAGATAATCAATTCCACCGCTGGAATGGCCTGGGAATAGCCCAGACCTTAACCCAATCAGAAATCTATGGAGCCAACTAAAGAAACTTGTTAGTCAGAAGCAACCCAGCAATAAAGCCCAATTAACAGAGGCAATGATTCCATCTTGGTTTCACGTTATTACAGCTGCAGAACTAAGAAACTTGCTTCGCTCCATGGGAAGACGTTGCAAGGCCAGAATTAAAGCTAAAGGTTCCCAAACTCAGTATTAATTGACATGGTGAGAATTTCTGTTAGAAGATTGGCAGATGAAAATGATGGACTTTGCAAATCTGGTGACACTGACAGGAAAAATTCAAAAACAGCACGATTACCGTATTTTTCGCATGATTGGACGCACCGGACCATAGGACGCACCTAGTTTTCAGGGGGGGAAATCAAGGAAAAAATATGACACCCCCCCCCCCGCAGCTCTGGGAGCAGTGGACAGGTTGCACGCAGCCTGTGCGCTACTCCAAGACCTTCTCCCTGCTTTTGCGGGAGGTGGCGGAATTCCCCCACCTCCCGCAAAAGCCCACAGGAGCCCCGCTTGACTCCTGCGGGCTTTTCGACCAGGAGGGAGAAGGGACTGAAACGGCCAGTCAGTCCCTTCTCCCTCCTTGGGCAAAAGCCCCCAAGAGCTGTGCGCTCTTTAAAGGCTGCGAGGCTCTTGCAGGCTTTTCTGCGAGGTGGGGGAATTCCCCCACCTCCTAGAAAAGCCAGCAAAGCCGTGCAGCCCCTTTAAAGAGCGCACGGCTTTTGCCTGCTTTTGCGGGAGGTGGGGGAATTCCCCCATCTCCTGCAAAAGCGCACAGGAGGGTTGGAGAGTAGCGGGAAGGCATCGCGCGCCTTCCTGCTGCCCCCCATCCTCTGGGGCTGGCGATGGGGGAAGCGCTGCTTTCCCCCCCGCCAGCCTCAAAGCCGGGTTGGAGAGTAGCGGGAAGGCATCGCGCGCCTTCCTGCTGCCCCCCATCCTCTGGGGCTGGCGATGGGGGAAGCGCTGCTTTCCCCCCCCGCCAGCCTCAAAGCCGGGTTGGAGAGTAGCGGGAAGGCATCGCGCGCCTTCCTGCTGCCCCCCATCCTCTGGGGCTGGCGATGGGGGAAGCGCTGCTTTCCCCACCGCCAGCCTCAAAGCCGGGTTGGAGAGTAGCGGGAAGGCATCGCGCGCCTTCCTGCTGCCCCCCATCCTCTGGGGCTGGCGATGGGGGAAGCGCTGCTTTCCCCACCGCCAGCCTCAAAGAGCAGACTCTCCTGGCTTCAGCGGAAGCAACGGGAAGCCTCCGGAGCGGAGGCTTTGCCTTGCAGACACTCGCCCGAAGCACGGGGAGCCCTCCGGAGGGCACCGCGTGCTTCGGGCAACAGGCTGCCACCCGAAACCTCGCGCGCCTGGCGGGACCTACCGCCAGGCGCGCAAGGCTTGCAGACACTCACCCGAAGTACGGGGAGCCCTCCGGAGGGCTCCCTGTGCTTCAGGCAACAGGCTGCTGCCCCAAGCCTCGTGCGATCGGCGGGACTTCCCGCCGGGCACGCAAGGCTTGCGGACACTTGCTGGGGCTGCAGGCTGCTGCCCGCAAGCCTTGTGAGCCCGCGGGAACTCCTGCCGGGCTTGCAAGGCCTGCGGATAGCTTCCTGAAGCCTGGAGAGCGAGAGGGGTCGGTGCGCACCGATGCCTCTCGCTCTCCAGGCTTCAGCGAAAGCCTGCATTTGCACCATAGGACGCACACAGATTTCCCCTTCATTTTTGGAGGGGAAAAAGTGCGTCCTATGGAGCGAAAAATATGGTAAGTATTCCAAAAGGGTTGGAGTAAATTTATACGATATCTGAAAGATTATTGTAAGCAAGTAACATCACTAGCAGGGTGATGTTAAATTTTGAGCCATTCTGTAATGAGTGTAGTAAGAATTGGAAAATGTACAAATTGCAATGATATAAAGATTAATTTTGAAAGCCATGAGGTGGCAGGGAAGGAAGTTGAGGCTCTAAAGAGCCAGGGTGGTATAGCAGATAATGATGATGCAAATGTACAATATTAAATGGAGAATAATTTTAAAAATTATATATATAAGAAAAAAGTGTAATTTGCTGCTGTCAGGGAACTGCCATCGGAAGGGCAGGTGGTGGAAGGGCTCACGGAGGCTAGGAGAGACTTAGCAGCAGAGGAGGGAACCAGCAGGGGGAGAGAAGGAGCTCCGAGGGAAAGTGAGTCGGAGGGATGGCTCAGAGACACTTCCAGCGAAAACAGTGGGGAAGTTTCAGGACCTCCTATAGGGACACCCACCCCTCGCCGGAAACTGTCGCGCCGAGAATCCTGAAGACGCGTTTCCGTTAAGGAGCTTTTATGTTGGAAGAGATTCCGCAAACGCCCACTGTCGGATTCTGCCAGCGATTGAGGGAGTCATGCTTAAGGGGCTCCGCTATAGACAGAGCTTTGATAATCAGGCCAAACTCTGAGGGACTAAGCTTTACGCACAAGCAGCTCATCATCCCATCACAGCAATCCGACAGTCCCTGAAAGCCGCTTGTGCAAGGAGAGGCATCATGAGCAACCCAACAGGAGCCGGAGACGCAGGAGGAGCTGGAGCGGGTCCAAGCCTGGAAGGGTGTTGGAAGGGTGTTGGAAGTCCAGCTAGCGCTGCAAACGGCGAGGCTCGAAGAGAGGCGGGCTCAGGATGCAGAAAAGGGAAAAACCACCCCACTCGCAAGGAAGGTGCCAGGATTGGTACAAAAGTTTGGGGGTGATCCCAGAAACTATCAAGCCTTTAGGACAGAGATGCAATATGCCCTCAATCTGCAGTTTGATGACTTTCCCGATGAGGAATCGAGGGTAGCGTTTGTGATTGGGCATCTCGAAGGGGGGGGGGGCGAAAGACTGGGTGAGGCCCCTGATGGCAGCGAATAATGACGCCTTAAAGGACTCGAGGAAGTTTTTTCGCGCCATGGATCTGATGTTCTCCAGCGAGATTGAGCAGGGAGTGGTGCGCAGACAGTTAATGGCGTGTAAACAGGGGAACCGATCTGTCCATGAGTACTGGACTGAGTTCACCATGTTGATCCATAAATTGGGGTGGGACCTGTCGGCGGAACCGATACAAATGCTGTTCGAATAAGGGCTATCTTCGGCGGTGAAGGACGAACTTTCCCGGGAGCCCAGGGCAGAGTCTATGGACCAGCTGACCAAATCCGCACTGGCCATAGGAGCACGCCAGGAGGCGAGAGCTTTGGAGAAGCGGGAAGGGAAAGGGGAACATTGGAGGGATTTCCGCATTCCAGAGATTCCAGAGAAGCATTCCCCGCCAGTAGAGCCGATGGAAATTGGAACAGCGCGCGCGCGCGCAGTTTCAAACCCCAATGAAGGGCGGAAGAAGGAGGGAAAGAGCACCAAGAAATGTTTTCTCTGCCAACAGCCAGGTCACTTTGCCAGAGTCTGCCCGCAAAGAAAGGAATGGCAAGGGATGGCGGGAGCTGTTGGGGGGGAGGAGGAGGGGGTTAAGGAGCAAGTAAAAGCCAACGCCTGGCTGCCACCATCGGGGCACAGCAGCCAGGCCAAAGAGCAGTGAATGTGCCCACGCCAGAGCCCCCAAGACCAGCGCTTGTAATAGAGGTGTTGCTAGAGCTGCCAAACGGACACCCACTAAAGATAAAGGCGCTATTGGACTCAGGCAGCTCCTGTAATTTTATGAGTAAGGAGTTTGCAGCCGAACACCAGATACAGACTATCCCTTTAAGTAACCCTTTGCAGGTGACCACGATTGATGGGAGGGAGCTGTTGGGGGGAAAAGTTAACCAACAGACTGTCCCAATGATAATGAAGGTGGCAAGACACACAGAACTGATAGCGTTTAATGTGGCCACCTTGGGAGGAGCGCCCATTATTTTGGGGATGAGCTGGCTAGCGCTGCATGATCCGCTAGTGGGATGGCACCAGCGGGTAGTTTCCTTTGGGTCAGCACATTGCCTAGAACACTGCAAGGAGGGGAAGGCTCAGGAAGGAGCCAAGGCCACTCTAGCAGGGATGAAAGTAACTGATAAAGGGAAGGTGCCCCGACAATACGCCGACCTGGGTAACGTCTTCAGCGAAAGAGAAGCAGATAAACTGCCCCCGCATAGACCCTTTGACTGTCAAATCAACCTACTCCCTGGGGCCCAGCTGCCAGTGGGCAAGCTGTACGCCATGTCCGATAGGGAGATGCAGGAGTTAAGGGAGTTCATTGACAAAAACCTGAAACGGGGTTTCATCAGAGAGTCAAGAGCGGTGGGGGGCAGCCCAGTGTTTTTTGTGGACAAAAAAAACACGGATAAACCCAGGCTTGTAGTGGATTACAGGGCCCTGAATGCCGTGTCAGAACCAGTGGCTTTCCCCATGCCCAGAATTGATGACATTTTGACCCGAGTGAGGAAGGGAAAGATTTTTACCAAACTGGACCTGAGGGGGGCGTATAACCTGATACGGATGAGGAAGGGGGATGAATGGAAAACCACCATGTTCACCCCTTTAGGGGCTTTTGAGTATCTCGTTATGCCCTTCGGTCTACATGCAGGCTCAGCCTGTTTTCAATCATTCATGAACCACGTCCTGGGACCTTTGCTTTACAAGAATTGCGTGGCCTTCTTAGATGACGTGTTGGTATACTCAGAGAACGAGGAGCAGCATGTACGGGACGTCCGGGAAGTACTGGGCAAGCTGCAAGCAAACCAGCTGTGGGTGAAACTGGAGAAGTGTCAGTTTCATACCAAGGAGGTGGAATTCCTGGGGTACCGCTTGTCAGACAAGGGATTGGCCATGGATCCCAGCAAGGTTCAGGCGGTACTGGAATGGAAGACCCCGAAAATGAAGAAGGACGTGCAAAGGTTCCTAGGGTTTGGAAACTTCTATCGGAAGTTCATCAAGAACTTTGCCCACTTGACGGCTCCCATCACTGATTGTCTCAGCAGCAAGAAGAAATTTGTTTGGACGGTAGAGGCGCAGCGAGCGTTCGAAGAGCTAAAGAAAGCGTTCGCGTCTGAAGAACAGCTCCTGCATGTGGATCTACAAAAACCGATGAGAGTAGAAACTGATGCATCAGACCGGGCGGTAGGGGCGGTGCTTCTGCAGCCGGGGAAGAGTGAGTCGGAGTGGAGACCGTGTGCCTTCTTCTCGCGAAAGTTGAATAAATCCGAGAGGAACTACACCGTGTATGACCGAGAACTACTCGCCATTCATGAAGCGTTCCGAAGATGGCGGCACTTACTAATTGGTGCACAACACAAAGTCCAAGTGTGCACTGACCACAAGAATCTAGAGTATTGGAGAACGGCACGAGTACTCAACCAACGACAAGTGAGATGGGCCCAGGAGTTCTCCAAATTCCACTTTGAAATTTGTTACGTGCCAGGCCCGGAAAACGTCAGGGCGGACGCTCTCTCCCGAAAACCAGAATATTTGGAGGGGGAGGGAGCGCCAGAAGAGAGACACATCATCCCAGAGGACCACTGGGTGTGTGGGGCGGCATTGGTGGGGCAAAGAGAACTGGTAGAGGGAACTGAGAATGATGAATATGCCCAGGATAAGCTCAGAGGACTCCGGAGGGAGGGAGAGAACCCAGGAGGTTTTGAGGAAAGGAACGGGGCATTGCATTACAAAGGGGCACTGTATATACCCGAAGGAGAATTGAGGGGGAGGGTACTCAAACAGTTGCACAACAGCCCCACAGCGGGGCACTTCGGGCAACACAAAACCATGTGGTTGGTTACCAGGGAGTTTTGGTGGCCCAAGGTGCGGGAAGATGTACGGGAGTATGTAAGAGGGTGTGACCGATGCCAGCGAGCAAAAGGGGAGAGGCGGGCACCGGCGGGGTTATTGGAACCACTACCCACACCAGAACGACCATGGGAGGCAGTATCCATAGATTTTATGACGGATCTGCCGAAATCCAAGGGAAAAACAGCCATCATGGTTGTAGTAGACCTGTTAACCAAGATGTGCCACTTTGTAGCATGCTCACATGCGGTCACGGCAGAAGAGACAGCCAAGTTGTTTGTAGAACACATTTTTAGGTTGCATGGCGCCCCCTTGAGGGTGGTCTCAGACGGAGGGAAACAATTTATGTCCAGGTTCTGGAGGAAGCTCATGAGCTTACTGCACGTAGAGGTTAATCTTTCGACTGCCCGACACCCTGAAACCAACGGGCAGGCGGAAAGAGCAAACAGTATCCTCCAACAATACTTGAGGTGTTGTGTCAATGACAGAGAAAATGATTGGGTAGAAAAGTTGGCTCTGGCAGAATTTGCCTACGATAATGCGGAGAATGTGTCCACAGAAATGAGTCCCTTTTTGGCCAACTATGGGTGTCATCCCAGGGCATTTCCAGGGGAAGGAGGGGAAAGATGGAGCGTCCTGGCAGCAGAACATTTTGTAGAAGAGATGGAAGCGATCCATCGTCAGCTCCAACTCAACCTAGAAAGGGCCAAAGAAGAATACAAGAAGCAGGCAGACAGGAACAGAAGGGAAGGTGAAACCATAAGGGTGGGGGACCAGGTGTGGCTATAGACCCAAGGGTTGCCGTTCAAAGGGGGTTGTAAGAAATTGAGACCCAAAAGATTGGGACCATTTGAGGTCATACAACAGGTCAATCCAGTGGCGTTCAAACTCAGGTTACCGAACCACATGAAACTACACCCAGTATTCCACAGGTCATTGCTGTCACCGTACAGGGGGGGGGACGTGAAGGGGTGTTCACACAGGGACCAGTCATAGAAGAAAGGGAGCGCAACAGCCATGTGGCGGAAATCATTGACTCCAGGTGGAAGGGTAATCAGGTGGAGTATTTGGTAGCTTGGGAAGGGGAACCAGAGTCAGAAAACACCTGGGTAACTGCAGAGGAAGTCAATGATGAGGTTTTAATAGAAACGTTTCATCAAAGGTTCCCAAGGAAACCTCAGTCTGTAACGAGGTTCCGGAGGGAACATTTTGGCACCACCGACGAGGAAGAGGAGTTCGAAGGGTTCCCAGAATCGGAGCTGGAAGGAGTAGACTCCGATGAGGAGGAGTACTCGGGGACAAGGGACGGCAACCGGTGGAGGGAAGTGTTCAAGACTTCGGAAGATGAGGGAGGTTCTTTCTGGGGTTTTGCATCCTCACCGCCCATGGAGGAAGGGACGGGAGGGGGTGAAGGGGGCCCTGGAGGGGAGGTGGATGTCAGGGAACTGCCATCAGAAGGGCAGGTGGTGGAAGGGCTCACGGAGGCTAGGAGAGACTTAGCAGCAGAGGAGGGAACCAGCAGGGGGAGAGAAGGAGCTCCGAGGGAAAGTGAGTCGGAGGGATGGCTCAGAGACACTTCCAGCGAAAACAGTGGGGAAGTTTCAGGACCTCCTATAGGGACACCCACCCCTCGCCGGAAACTGTCGCGCCGAGAATCCCGAAGACGCGTTTCCGTTAAGGAGCTTTTATGTTCGAAGAGATTCCGCAAACACCAACTGTCGGATTCTGCCAGCGATTGAGGGAGTCATGCTTAAGGGGAGTCATGCTCCGCTATAGACAGAGCTTTGATAATCAGGCCAAACTCTGAGGGACTAAGCTTTACGCACAAGCAGCTCATCATCCCATCACAGCTGCTCAAGGTTTATTGTGGAGGTGTTAGATTCCCAGGTGTTGTAGGTGGCGCTGCTGAGCTCTGTGAAAATATACAAGGTTTGTCAAATAAAGGTATTTTTTGAATTCCCTGGCAGATAGGACGATCCCACAGGGAGCCTTACCAAGAGAGGCCACGATCCCACGATTCTCCTCCATGACGTCCTTATGCAGAGCTCTCTGGTCAGGATCCAGCAACGCCCACTCCTCGTCTGTGAAACAAACAGAGATGTCTTCAAAGCAAACTGGACCCTAAAAGAAAAAGGGAAATGTCCTCCTCTGAGACAGGATCAATATGATCTGCTACACAATGCTCTGTTATTTCCTTCCTCTTAATTGCTGCGTTGTTTCAGTAGGATTGCTTTGCTTTAATGGAATTCTTTTATTCTGGATATTCATCTTTGTACTCCGCCTTGTGTTTTCCACGTTATTCTGCCTATGCAAGAATCCCAGTTTCCCTGATGGAAGGATCCACTTTCTCCTCTCCTAATGAGTTGTTCTGGGGAGGATCCCTCCCAGTGCCCTAGAGGCAAATTCAAGGGGTTCATGGGGGCATCGAGGAATGGGGGGCAGGCTATATTTTGCATCAGATGGGGAGGGCTAGGTGAATCCTGGCCTCTATTTGTTCTCGTTTGTCCACTGCTTAGAAGCCTATTTTAGCACTCAGTGATGATTATAGAAATACAAGAAGCCTAGTTTGGATGTCCATCTGTCTTGGGTGATCTAGCTGAGACTCCTGCATTGCAGGGGGTTGGTCTTGATGACCTCTGGGGTCCCTTTCAACTCTAGGATTCTATGAAAACTGCAACTACAGATGAATCCTACAGGCGACATTCAGAAGGCTGGTGTCACAGAGTTATCTGGGCAGGAAATCCCACACTTCACAGCCGGAGTTAACTCTTTATCAGCAAGAACACGATATTCACAATCTTGGCTGAGTTTTGGGCCTCATGACAACAGCAGCTCATTCCCTGAGGGTCTGTCAGTTTGCATTTCTTAGTGCAGAAAGGATGGATCTGATATTGATATTTCCTATACTATTTAATTCAAGAGGGTTCCGGAAGCTTCTCTGCATCAAAGAAACAAGCAGAAGGTTCCTGATGTTTGGGTTATTCCTTCAGAGAAGCTGAGTACAGCTGGGTTAAAGTGGTTCTATCATCTCTTCTGTCAAGGTCATGCTGACTGTAAGAAGAGGCCAGAAGGAGCCTGGGTTTTACTTTCTCTCTCTCTCTCTCTCTCTCTCTCTCTCTCTCTCTCTCTCTCTCTCTCTTCCCTCTGGTGTTCTGTACATAGTATGCTGAATGTTAAGGTTTAGACTTATTATAAGTTGTGGTAAGTTTAGGTTAAGTCTGCTGCAACTGGATTTCTGATGGAGAGGGCCAATTCCGAACGTTTTGGATTTGGGACTCGTATCCTCATTTGTCTTCAGTAGCAGTAAAGCTCTGCTGGGTGAAATACAATTGCCTCTGGTCTATTTTGGGGGGTTCCTGTAACATCTTTACATGTTCACTCTGCTAACTATACATTGGAGTTCTGCCTGGATCAATACTGAGTCAGCTGCCAAAAGAGAAGGCCCCTGGCTCCCCACAGCTTTCCAAGCCACCTCCTCTCTGGGGTTTCTGGCAAGCGAAACAGTGTGCCAGCGTGCAGCCTGCCTTTGCTCCTCCACTGTCAGACGTCTCCTGGCTCGGATAGACAAGCAGAAGGAGAGGGAGCCAGGGTCTTTTGCCTCACCATCCCCACTACTGACTCCCTGTTGCTACTCAGCTTGGGGTGGGGGTGGGAGTGTCCCTGGATTCATTGAAAAATATCTGGTAACCATACTCTAGCCCTCCAAGAAGGAAGATTGCAATGCACAATGTGGAGGCAACGGAAGGGATTTATGTGATGTGAATCAGCCTGGTTGCTCCTGCCTTCCAGTAAATAACAACAACAACAACAACACTGCATGCCAAGCAGATGCTCTTGGTTCCCCATATTTCACTAGCCTTTCAACTTTATTCTCTTAACAAATGTGGAGATTCCACCTGCCTCTTTCCAAAGGAGAAAACTCACCTGATTAAAGGATTTGAGGTGATGTATCATTTGTATAAGGGACGCGGGTGGCGCTGTGGGTTAAACAACAGAGCCTAGGACTTGCCGATCAGAAGGTCGGCGGTTCGAATCCCCGTGACGGGGTGAGCTCCTGTTGCTCGGTCCCTGCTCCTGCCAACCTAGCCAATAAAGCGAGATGAGCGCCGCAACCCCAGAGTCGGCCACATCTGGACCTAATGGTCAGGGGTCCCTTTATCCTTATTATCATTTGTATACTTTTTATGAGTTCTATGTTTTCAATGTTCCTGAGATCTTTTGATGAAGGTTGGTATATCAATTCAACAACTATTATTATTATTAGTATTATTAATACTAATAATAATAATATCCCACCCACCTGGCTGGTGTTCCCCAGCCACTCTTGGAGGCTTCCAACAAAATATTAAAATACAGTAATGCATCAAACAATAAAAGCTTCACTAAAGTAAATGCATGAAGTCAGAACTGACTGACAAAGGAGTCATTTGTATCTTGTGGAAAATGGATTCTTGGCTCTAGTGGGGGTCCTCACCTGGGGGTCCTCAGGAGTTGCTCCCCCCACCCCCACTCCCCTGCTTCCGTCTCCTTTTCTTGCACTTGGACTCTCCTCCGCTCTCCAGACAGACTCCTGGGGTGGGGTCTCTTTTTCTTTGCTCTGAGGGCCAGCTAAATTTATACTCTTTGCTGTTAACCATATTCCCAAATACTTGTGTTGCAATTCTTCCACCATATCTTTAACTGTATTTTTAGTTAACCTTTTCATCTTGGCGTTACTAAGTTTAAAACGAGCTAGTTGCCCAAATTCTCTTTTCTTTTCTTGCACTTGGACTCTCTGCCGCTCTCCAGACAGACTCCTGGGGTGCGGTCCCTTTTTCTTTGCTCTGAGGGCCAGGTATACATCTGTTCAACCCCCTGAAGGCCAAAGACTTTGCCCTTGAAATTTAGGAAACTAACTTATTATTATTATTCTCTTAGATGGCTTAAGACACGCACAGGCATTGATGCCCAGGTCCCTGGAGGCTCAGTGAGGAGCAGCACCCATTTCCGGCTGCTTTGCCAGCAACAATCCCTTTGGGAGAGAGAGGATGTGGTCCTGGGATGCCCTGCTCTGGGTGCGAGGGGATTGCTGTCGTGGCCTCCGTGGGGAGCTGCCCTGGGAGACACGGGGAAACTGGTCCCCAATGCAGAAGCAAGACTCTGGGCTGGGATCCCTCTCTTTATTCCTGGCCTTTCTCTCTCATCTTTTTTTTTTTTTTTTTAGGGGGGCTACTCCTCGTCCAGCTTTCGAAAATCATTTGCAGATGTTTCCTCTGTTGTGCAACGGGACTCCTTTGTTTGAATAAAGAGATTTCGTGGGAGAGTCATTGTTTTTCTGAAGGGGGGGCGAAAGGCCAACTGAGTTTGGGATCCTCTGCTCTGCAGGAGGGAGAGTGTTGCAGCCCTGGCCCCTCCCTGGCAGGACCCTCTCCTCCTCCCTGACTTGGGGTGTCCCCCCTGCAGGAGCAGATCGCCCCCCCAGGCCTCCTCCCCTGCTGCAGCCCTGGGACCCCCACCAGATCCCAGAGAGAGAGAGAGGAGACTCACCAGATCCCAGAGAGAGAGGAGACTCACCAAATCAGAGAGAGAGAGGGGGGGGCAGGGAGGCAGCCCTTGCAGGAGAGACACCCGAGCAGGGATGGACTGGGGAGGGGGGGCCTTGGAGCTGGAGGACCTGCCCCCCTTTGCTTCCTGGCCTCTCTAGGAAGGCAGCTCTGTTCCCTTTAACCCTTGCAAGGCCAGACCCCCCCCCCTCCAGCTCAGCCCTCTCTCGCTCTCTCCCAGAATTGGGCTCTGAGAAGAGAAGCCTCCCTGGCAAAGACCCTGATGCTGGGAAAGAGAGGGGGGTCCGGGGGGGGGGGGACAAAGAGGAGGACACGACAAAGGAAGAAGAGGGACCTTGCGGCCTGGGAAGCCGGAAACCTCATCCTGTCCTCTCTAGGAAGGCAGCTCGGTTCCCTTTAACCCTTGCCAA
Source organism: Podarcis melisellensis (assembly GCF_964234715.1). Lineage (NCBI taxonomy): Eukaryota > Metazoa > Chordata > Lepidosauria > Squamata > Lacertidae > Podarcis > Podarcis melisellensis. The sequence goes on along the minus strand of NC_138531.1, from coordinate 104,440,060 downwards.
GCCGAGTCCCCCCAGCCCGCCCCCCCTTGCATTGCACACTCACTTAGCCAGGGCAGAACTCTGATTTCTATTCATTTCTGTTCTTTTTAACGGCTCTAGGGGGGCAGCTTCTCCCTGGCTCCGCCTATGGGGGGGGGCCTTTGGCTCTTGGCTGGGCTCTGTGTTCAATAGTGGGGGGACGATGCAGCGATTTCTCCAAAGCAGCTCTTTATTTGTAAGCTGGAACAGAACTGGACAGCAAACAGCTCAGCCGGCCGGCTTTTATAGGCTGTCAACATTGTAGCAGCAACACCCAGGGCTTCCCGCCTAAAGTAACTGACGTGGACCTGAGTGAAAACTATATACAGTGATACCTCAGGTTACAAACGCATCAGGTTGCAGACGCCTCAGGTTACAGACTCCGCCAACCCAGCAAAAGTTGGATTAAGAACTTTGCTTCAGGATGAGAACAGAAATCGTGCTCCGGCGGCGCGGCGGACTAACTGACAAGGGAATCATTTGTATCTTGTGAAAACTGGATGCTTGGCTCTAGAGGGGGTCCTCGGCTGGGGGTCCTCAGGAGTTGCTCCCCCCACCCCCACTCCCCTGCTTCTGTCTCCTTTTTTTGCACTTGGACTCTCTGCCACTCTCAAGACAGACTCCTGGGGTGGGGTCCCTTTTTCTTTGCTCCGAGGGCCAGGAATGCATCTGGCCAACCCCCTGAGGGCCAAGTGGACAGGGCCAAATACATCTCCCTTGAAATTTAGGTGGGTAATTAATAATAATAATAATAATAATAATAATAATAATAATAATAATAATAATAATTATTTATTATTTATACCCCGCCCATCTGGCTGGGCTTCCCCAGCCACTCTGGGCGGCTTCCAAAAGAATATTAAAATACTATGATACATCAAACATTAAAAGCATCCCTAAACAGGGCTGCCTTCAGATGTCTTCTAAAAGTCTGGTAGTTGTTGTTCTCTTTGACATCTGGTGGAAGGGTGTTCCACAGGGAGGGTGCCACTACCGAGAAGGCCCTCTGCCTGGTTCCCTGTAACTTGGCTTCTCGCAGTGAGGGAACCGCCAGAAGGCCCTCAGTGCTGGACCTCAGTGTCCGGGTAGAATGATTGGGGTGGAGACACTCCTTCAGATATACTGGACCAAGGCCGTTTAGGGCTTTAAAGGTTAGCACCAATTGTGCTCGGAAACGCACTGGGAGCCAATGTAGGTCTTTCAAGACCGGTGTTATATGGTCTCGGCGGCCGCTCCCAGTCACCAGTCTGGCTGCTGCGTTCTGGATTAGTTGTAGTTTCTGGGTCACCTTCCAAGGTAGCCCCACGTAGAGCACATTGGTGTAGTCCAAGCGGGAGATAACTAGAGCATGCACCACTCTGGTGAGACAGTCCGCAGGCAGATAGGGTCTCAGCCTACGTACCAGATGGCGCTGGTACACAGCTGCCCTGGACACAGATTTGACCTGTGCCTCCATGGACAGCTGAGAGTCCAAAATGACTCCCAGGCTGCGCAACCTGGTACTTCAGGGGCACAGTTACCCCCTTCAGGACCAGGGAGTCCTCCACATTCACCCGCCTCAGGTCCCCCCAAAACAGTACTTCTGTCTTGTCAGGATTCAATCTCAATCTGTTAGCCGCCATCCATCCACCAACCAACCACCTCCAGACACTCACACAGGACCGTCACCGCCTTCACTGGTTCTGATTTGAAAGAGAGGTAGAGCTGGGTATCATCCGCATATTGATCAACACCCAGCCCAAACCAGTGGCTGCATGTAGATGTTGAAAAGCATGGGGGAGAGGACAGACCCCTGAGGCACCCCACAAGTGAGAGCCCAGGGGTCTGAACACTCATCCCCCACCACCACTTTCTGGCCACGGCCCAGGAGGAAGGAGCGGAACCACTGTATGACAGTGCCCCCAGCTCCCAGCCCCTCTAGACGGTCCAGAAGGATGTCATGGTCCATGGTGTCAAACGCCGCTGAGAGATCCAGCAGAACTAGGAAACAGCTCTCACCTTTGTCCCTGGCCCGCCGGAGATCATCAACCAGTGCGACCAAGGCAGTTTCAGTCCCATGATGAGGCCTGAATCCCGACTGGAAGGGATCCAAATTTATTACTATTATACACGCATAGCCATTGATACCAATGTCCCCGGAGGCTCAGTGAGGAGCAGCGGCCATTTCCGGCTGCTTTGCCAGCAACAATCCCTTTGGGAGAGAGAGGATGGGGTCCTGGGATGCCCTGCTCTGGGTGCGAGGGGACTGCTGCAGTGGCCTCCGTGGGGAGCTGCCCTGGGAGACACTGGGAAACTGGCCCCCAATGCAGCAGCCAGACTCTGGGCTGAGGTCCCTCTCCTTATTTATTCCTGGCCTTCCTCTCCCACCTTTTTTTGGGGGGGGGCTAGTCCACCTCCTCGTCCAGCTTTGGAAAACCATTTGCAGATGTTTCCTCTGTTGTACTGTGACCTTGAGAGACACAGAGTTAAGGTCCCAGGGACTCCTTTGATTAAAGAAATGAGATTTCGTGGGAGAATCATTGTTTTTCTGAAGGGGGGGGCGGAAGGCCAACTGAGTTTGGGATCCTCTGATCTGCAGGAGGGAGAGTGTTGCAGCCCTGGCCCCTCCCTGGCAGGACCCTCTCCTCCTCCCTGACTTGGGGTCCCCACCCGCAAGAGCAGATCAGGGCCCCCCCCAGGCATCCTCCCCTGCTGCAGCCCTGGGACCCCCACCAGATCCCAGAGAGAGAGGGGGGAGACTCACCAGATCCCAGGAGGGGAGAGCGAGGCAGCCCTTGCAGGAGAGACACCCAAGCAGGGAAGGACGGGGGGGGGGCCTTGGAGCTGGAGGACCTGCCCCCCTTTGCTTCCTGTCCTCTCTAGGAAGGCAGCTCGGTTCCCTTTAACCCTTGCAATGCAGAGTCCATCCTGCTCAGCCCTCTCTCTCATAATCTTATTATTTGTTATTCATTGGGGGGGGCAGCTGCCCCCCGGCTCCGCCCATGCCCAGATATCCTTTTGGGGGTGAGGCACTTGGCTGGACTCTGAGCATCTCCCTCCCTTGGCCAGAAACCAGAGGAAGAGCTTGCAGGGAAAAGGGCTTTGCAGGAGGCAAGGAAGCTCCTCCTGGAATTCAGGAGCGGAGAGATAGGAGGGGATCCCAGGGTCATCTAGTCCAACCCAAAGCAAGAGGGGGCCGGGTCTAGTTCCCTAAACAGGCAGCCCTGTTTAATAGCTTATTGTATTTTAGTGTTTTATTGGAAGCCGCCCAGAGTGGCTGGGGAAACCAGATGGGCAGGGTATAAAGAATGATGATGATGATGATGATTACAACCCCCAGCAGTGCAGGAATCTCAGCTAAAGCATCCATGGCAGATGGCCGTCTGATCTCTGCTGAGAAACCTCCCAGGAAGGAGAGTCCCCCACCTCCCAAGGGAGACCTTTCCCCTGCCCAGCTGCTCTTAGATGTCCCTCAAGGCAGCGGGTCCTGAGTTCGAGCCCTGCTGAAACAATCGCACTGGCCACCAAGGAGGAACCAAGCAAAGTTCAACATAAATAAATCCTATTCTCATCATTTACTATACAGCGGAAAGGAGCAGCCAAGCATACTAGGACTCAATTTCTTGACTTTAAGAAAGCCAACTTCATAAAACTTAGGGAAGTGCTGGGTGAGATCCCATGGACAGTAATACTAAAAGGAATGGGAGTTCATGATGGCTGGGAGTTTGTTAAGAGGGAGATAGTAAAAGCACAACTTCAGGCAATACCAATGAGACAGAATCATGGAAGGTGCCTAAAGAAGCCAGGGTGGCTTTCTAAATAACTTTTAACTGAGTTAAGATTAAAAAAGGATGTGTACAAAAAATGGAAAAGGGGGGAAACCACCAAAGAGGAATTCAAACAAATAGCCAGCACGTGTAGACACAAAGTCAGAAAAGCTAAAGCACAGAATGAACTCAGGCTTGCTAGAGAGGTTAAAAGCAACAAAAAAGGCTTTTATGGGTATGTTCGTAGCAAAAGGAAGAACAAAGAAACAGTGGGGTCACTCAGAGGAGAAGATGGTGAAATGCAAACAGGGGACACAGAAAGGGCTAAATTCCTCAATGCCTTCTTTGCCTCAGTCTTCTCCGATAAAGAAAACAATGCCCGACCTGAAGAATTTGGAGCAAATGATTCAACAGAGGAAACACAGCCCAGAATAACTAAGGAGATAGTCCAAGAATACTTGGCTAGTTTAGATGTATTCTTTTTTTTAATGATATTTATTAAAAGTTTAATAGTTACAGAAAAAAGAGACAATAAAAAGTTAAAAAGTAAAACAAAACAATACCTTACAGTACATCAAAAACAAAAACAAAAAACAATACAACAAAGCAACCAGAAAAACGAAAACATTTAAAAACACATCCAATATTCCATATCTTTACCTTTCATTTACTTGCTTCAACGACCTCCTCACACCTCCCTTTTTTTGTATTCTAGTTCAAACTAGCTATTTCAGCAAATCCTTTCCATCTTTCTCAATCTTTGTTCTTTAGTTTATCTTAACACAATCTAACCTTAAATTTTCCACTTTGGCCCATTAACAATTATTTTTACTTAATTCTTTATAACATTTCTGCTAAAGCCATATAACTTCATTCCAGCATCCTTCTAACATTCCTTATTTTTGCACAGAGTAGTCTCTGTGGAAAAAGAAGAGATAGGAAGGTGCTGAAGGGATCAACCCACGGAAGGCCACTGGGCCAGATGGGGTAGCTGGAAGGGTACTGAGAGACTGTGCAGATCAACTAGCAGGAGTTTTCACTGGGATTTTAAATTGATCCCTAGCCCAGGCTATTGTTCCATCCTGCCTAAAGTCCTCTACTATCGTTCCAATAGCAAAAAAATCTAACCCAGAAGATCTGAATGACTTTCGTCCAGTAGCACTCACACCTATAATCATGAAGTGCTTTGAAAAGCTGGTACGAAATTATGTCATTGCCTGCCTACCAGAGGGACTGGACACATTCCAATTTGCTTATAAAACAAAAAGATCGACAGAGGACGCTGTGGCGATTGCCCTCCATGCCGTTCTTGCACATTTGGAGCGGCGGGGGGGGGGGGGGTTATGCCAGACTGCTTTTTTTAGATTTCAGCTTGGCATTTAATACCATTCTACCACAACGTCTGGTGTCTAAACTGGAAGATCTGGGGCTTCTGTTATCACTTTGTGGGTGGATATTGTACTTTTTGTCAGACCACGCCCAGAGGGTTCGGTTGGGCCCTTATACCTCTAATATGCTTAAGACTAACACAGGAACACCACAGGGATGCGTACTCAGCCCGCTCCTTTATATTCTCTACATGTACGATTGTGCCGCTGCTCACCCTAGTAATAGGGTTGTCAAATTTGCAGATGACACAACCGTGATTGGGCTCATCTCTGAAAGGGAGGGTGAAACGGACTATAGAGATGAGGTGGAGCGGCTGACAGAGTGGTGCAGAGCTAACAACTTGCTCATAAATACAAGGAAGACAAAGGAGCTTGTGGTGGACTTCAGGAGACAGAAGAGCAATGGCCAGCCACTTTTGATTGATGGGGTCTGTGTGGAGAGGGGAACAACGTTCAGATTTTTGGGCATTTAATTACAAGAGGATCTGTCCTGGAGCGTCAACGCAAGGGGGCTTGTGAAGAAGGCACAGCAGAGACTGTACTTTTTGAGAATTCTAAGGAAAAACCATCTTCCGCAGAAATTGCTGCTTGCCTTCTATCCCTGTGCCATTGAGAGCGTGCTCACTTAGGGCTTATGTGTGTGGTACGGAAGCTGTACTACCCAGGACAGGATGGCGTTGTGCAGAGTTGTGAAGGCAGCAGAGAGCATTGTTGGCTGCCCACTCTCCACCTTAGAGCAGATTTATGCCACGAGGTGCCATAGGAAGGCCCTGGACATAGTAAAAGATCCATCGCATCCTGGTCACTGTCTCTTTGAGCTCCTGCCGTCGGGACGGAGATACAGGACGATGAAGACAAGAACGAGCCGTCTTAAGAACAGCTTCTTCTCCAGAGCGATCTCGGCCCAGAATGGGAAGCCTGGACTTTGAAAGTCATCTAATCTTCCTTGCTGTACTATACGGTATTGTTTAATTAGTGTTTTTATGGAGCAGTCAAGTAATTTCGTTGTCCCCGAGAGGGGGCAATGACAATAAAGATATTATTATTATTATTATTATTATTATTATTATTATTATTATTATTATTATATTTCTGTAAATATACTTTGAATTTTTTCCGATCATTTTCCACCGACTCTTCTCCCTGGTCTCGGATTCTGCCAGTCATTTCCGCCAATTCCATGTAGTCCATCACCTTCATCTGCCATTCTTCCAGGGTGGGTAGATCTTGCGTCTTCCAATACTATGCAATGCATAGTCTTGCTTCTGGTTTCTTCAGAAAGGTATATTTCAATACCTTTTTCATTTCATTATAAATCATCTCCCAGAAAGCCTTAATCCTTGGGCACGTCCACCAAAGGTGAAAGAATGTACCTTCAGTCTCATTACATTTCCAGCATTTATTATCGGGCAAATGGTAGATTTTTGCAAGCTTGACTGGTGTTATGTACCACCTGTAGATCATTTTCATTAAATTCTCTTTCGAGGCATTACATGCCGTAAACTTCATACCTGTGGTCCATAACTGTTCCCAGTCAGCCATCATAATGTTATGTCCAACATCTTGTGCCCATTTAATCATAGCAGATTTCACCGTTTCATCCTGAGTATTCCATTTCAACAGCAAGTTATACATTCTTGACAAATTTTTATCCTTAGGGTCTAACAATTCCGTTTCCAATTTTGATTTTTCCACCTGGAAGCCTAGTTTTTTGTTCAAATTATATGCCTCCTGTCAGGGAGAGGCAAACGGGAAAAGATGAAAGGACAGAAACCAGCAGCTATAGGGAGCCTAAAGAGATCATCAGCAGCTTGTCGTCTGACAGTCAGTCTGACGTAGAGGGGGAGGAGGATGAGCCTGGGACAAGTCATGCTGTACACAGAGGAAGTAAGGGGAGGAGTTTTCACAGAATTGCATGCTGAGTGCGGAAAAGGAGGAAGTAACATTAGAGGGAGCAACTGTTAATGGAAACACTGGAGATGTACGTTTGAACTTTGTCAAATAAATCAATTGTTTGGAACTGGCTGGGAGTCTTATCTATGGCCAGCTGGACAGCACTAAGCCTCTGACAGCTTGCTCCCTCTCATCATATTTTTTCTGCTGGAAAGCTGGTGGAGAAGGAAACAGCTTCGACATGGAGAAGGAACTGTTGGAATTGAAAAAGTGAAATGTCGCTCTGGAACAAAGATCCCAAGACCTGCAGAGTCGTTTGGAAGAAGCCCGGACTGCTCAGAGAGGAACCCAAGGTGGGCTATCGGCAGATGGGGGCAGGTGCGTGTGGGTGGAACGGTTCCAGGGAGACACGGAAAGTTACTTGAATTTCAAAACAGAGATGAAATATTTTCTGGAACTGGAAGCAGATAAGTTTCAGAACGATGCAGCAAAGGTTGCTCACATCATTAGACATCTGGGAGGAGGGGCTCGAAGCTGGATCAAACAGTTAATAGCCTTGGGGAATGAAGCCCTCAGAAATGAAGCCAAATTTTGGCAAGCAATGGATTTTATCTATGCAGATCAGAGTTTAATTGACAGAACGCAGGAGGAGCTGCTGGCTTTGAGACAACGCAAATCCACCGTACGCAGTTTGCTATGCTTGTACAGAAACTGGGTTTGGATTTAGAGGCTGAACCAGTACAAGCGATATTTAAAAATGGACTTAATCCATAAATTAAGGACGAGCTGGCAAGGGGGCCACGACCTAAAAATATGGACGAATTAACAAAGGCTGCTCTTGGGGTGGGTTTGAGACAAGAAGCCAGATGGAGGGAAAGGAAGCAAGGCAGAGAGCTGAGTTTCCATGGTGACCGCATTGGACACCCCAAAGCAAGCATAATGTTGAAGGTGGTGCTAGAACTCCCAAATGGACAGACGGTGGAGGAGTTGGCGTTAATTGGTTCTGGGGCCTCAGCCTCCTTTTTCAGCAAGGAGTTTGCAGTGCGACACCAACTGAACCTGAGGCCTTTGGATTTTCCGCTGCAAGTGACAACAATTGATGGAAGAGAACTGCTGGGGGGTGAAGCGACGCATCAAACACCCCCAATGCGAATATGGGTGGCCACACACTCTGAGGTCATCACTTTTCACGTTTTCACGTGGCCACACTGGCGGGGCCACCTATCATATTGGGCATGAGCTGGTTGGTGTTGCACGATCCGATGGTTTCCTGGCACCAACGGTCCCTGACGTTTGGCTCGACGCACTGCATGGAGAACTGCCTAGCCCAAGGGCTAGATCATCAAAGCGAGGGCAGAAGGGCAGCAGCATGCAGAGCGGGGACGAGTGAGATTCCGTCGTGTTACAGGGATCTACAGGAGGTATTCAGCGAGAAAGAGGCAGATGCATTGCCACCCCATCGACCGTATGACTGTCAAATCAACCTGGTACCAAGGGCCACATGGCCAGTGGGGAAAACCTATTCCATGTCGGAGGGAGAGCTCAAGGACCTGAAAGAGTTTATTGAGAAAAACCTGAGAAGGGGTTTTATCAGGGAGTCCAAGGCTGCAGGCGGGAGTCCCGTGTTTTTCGTTGACAAGAGATCGACGAAAGAGCGACGCCTAGTGGTGGACTTTAGAATTTTGAACAGCCAGACGGAACCAGTGGCCTTCCCGATGCCAAGAATCGACGATGTTTTGGCACGGGTGCGGAAGGGGAAGATTTTCACCAAACTGGATCTCGAAGGGGCTTACAACTTTATCAGAGTACGAGAAGGCGATGAGTGGAAGACCACCATGTTCACCCCGATGGGGGCGTTTGAGTATTTAGTCATGCCCTTCGGTCTGCAGTGCGGAAGTCACTGTTTCCTAAGCCTCTGACACCTCCATTATTTGATAATAATGGAGGCAGTCTCGCACTCTGTTTTTAAATTTTTCAAAACTCTGCAATTTTAATCTATCTCCCTCTTGTTCCAGAATTTCTCAATACTTCAGCCATTTGGCCTCCATATTGAGTTTTTTCTGAGCCTTTGCTTCCATTGGTGACAGCCATCTCAGAATTTTATTCTCTAACAAGTCCTTATATCTTATCCAGACATTAAACAATACTTTTCTAACAATATGGTTTTTAAAAGCTTTTTGTGCTTTAATCTTGTCATACCATAGATATGCATGTCAACCAAATACATTGTTGAAACCTTCCAAATCCAACACATCAGTGTTTTCAAGAAGCATCCATTCTCTCAGCCAGCAAAAAGTGGCTGATTCATAGTAAAGTTTAAGGTCTGGCAGGGCAAATCCACCTCTTTCTTTAGCATCAGTTAATATCTTAAATTTTATACGAGGCTTCTTGGCCTGCCAGACAAATCTAGAGATATCTCTCTGCCACTTCTTGAAACAGTCCATTTTGTCCAAAATTTGCAATGTTTGAAACAGAAACAGCATCCTTGGCAATACATTCATTTTTATCACAGATATTCGGCCTAACAGTGATAACGTCAAATTTGACCATATTTCTAAATCCTTTTTCACTTCAGTCCAACATTTTTCATAGTTATCCATAAATAAATTCACGTTCTTAGCAGTCATGTTAACTCCTAGATATTTCACTTTCTTAACCAATGTTAATCCTGTCTCCTTCTGAAACTTATCTCTCTCGATCACAGTTAGATTTTTCTCTAAAACCTTAGTTTTCATCTTATTCATCTTAAAACCTGCCACCTGACCAAATTCTTGAATCAATTCCAGTACTCTTTTAGTACTAGATTCTGGCTCCTGTAGAGTCAATACCAAATCATCAGCAAATGCTTTCAGTTTGTACTGTTTGGCTCCCACTTGTATACCTTTAACCAATTGGTCCTTTCTAATCATATTTAGCAAAACCTCCAGGACCGATATAAAAAGCAATGGAGAGATTGGGCAACCTTGTCGTGTTCCTTTCTCAATCTTAAATTCTTCCGTCACTACGTTGTTCACAATTAATTTAGCCTTCTGTTCTGAATAAATTGCACCTATACCATTTCCAAAACCTTGGCCAACCCCTATCCCCTGTAGATTCTTCCTCATAAAACTCCAAGAAATATTGTCAAAGGCTTTCTCCGCGTCCCCAAATATCAGAACTGCTTTAGTATTGATCTTCACTTGTAGTTTTTCTAAAATATTAATTATGTTCCTCGTATTGTCAGACAAGTGTCTGTCCAGGAGAAAGCCCGCTTGATCTTTATGAATTTCTTCTGCTAACACCTTTTTTAGTCTTTTAGCCAAAATATCTGCAAAAATTTTATAATCCACATTAAGCAGAGATATGGGTCGGTAGTTCTTAAGCTGTGTCTTTTCAGTCTCTGTTTTCGGTATAAGTGTAATATACGCTTCCTTCCACGACTCTGGGGCCCTTTTCCCTTCCAATATTTCATTACACACTTTCTTTAAAGGTTGTATTAGCCATTCTTTCAGAGATCTGTAATATCTTGAAGTCAGTCCATCCGGTCCTGGAGATTTACCCAATTGCATGTTCTGAATGGCCCCTTCTACTTCCTGCTCCGTTATTTTATAGTTCAGCATTAACTTTTTTTCCTGGAAGATTTTTTTTGTAGTCCATTAATTTTCAAAAATTTATCAATATCCATTTCTTTCTGCGTCTCCTGTGTATATAATTGTTTTAAATACCTTTGGAAACACTTTCTAATTTCCACTGGGTTCTGTATATTCTTTCCTTCCACTTCCAGATTCGTAATGGTATTAAGTTTTTGTCTTTTTTTATTTGCCAAGCCAACAGTTTTCCACACTTATTTGCTGATTCAAATGTCTTTTGTCTCATCTGTTTAATCTTCCATTCTATTTCCTGATTCATCATTTTCATATATTGTACTTGATATAACTTTATCTCTTTCAAAATCTCCTGCGACTTTGGTTTCACCCTCAGTTTCTTCTCTCCTTCCTTTATTTTCCCCAGGATTTTATCTTTTTTCTCATTTCGAATTCTCTTCTTAATTGCATTCTGTTGTATCAAAAATCCTCTCATGAACGCTTTGCTTGCATCCCAGATTACTCTTTTTTCCACCATAGTGTTCATATTTATCTCAAAGTAGTCTCTCAAAGTTTTTTGGGCCTTCTTAGTAAATTCTTCATTCCTGAACAAAGTGTCATTCATCCTCCATCTAAAAGAACCAATTGACATCAGTTTCATTTCCATCTTGACAGCATTATGGTCGGAGCAAATTTCCACTTTACTAGTCTTCGGAACCAGTCCTCTAGTTACCCAAATTTGGTCAATTCTTGTCCATGTCATTTTAGCCTCAGAGAAGAAGGTTCCCTCTCTTCCCAGGGGGTTCTTTGTTCACCAAATATCAACTAAATCCATATTTTCAGTCATATCAAAGAAAGTTTTTGGTAGTCTACCATCCTTGGTAACTACCTGCCTCTGTGCCTTGTCCATATTTGTGGATACCACTCCATTCATATCCCCCATCATGATCACATTGTAATCCAAATAGTCCATCAGGGTCTCATGCAGTTTTTTGTTTAAAAGAGTGACTTTCCCTCATTTGGTGCATAAACTCCTACTATCAAAAATTTCTCTCCTTGTATTTGAATTTCAATTGCCACAAATCTTCCTTGGTCATCTTTAAATATAAATTTCGGTGATAAGCTCTCCTTTGCATAGATCACTACTCCTCTTTTTTTAACTTTGTCCGATGAAATAAACTCTTGACCCAGTCTTTTGTTAATCAATACTTTTCTATGTAGCCTTATCACATGTGTTTCCTGTAAACAAATCAAGTCCAATTGTTCCTTTTTTAATAAATGAAAGACTCTTTTCCTTTTTTGAGGGGAGTTAAGACCATTAGTATTCCAGCTTAATAGTTGCAAAGCCATGATGTAGTTATTCTGCTTTTCCTCCAACTGCACCAAGTGTTTGTTTTTGTTCTGTCGGTGGTGTTGTCACTTTCTCTGAGCAGTCCAATCCAAAGGGTAATGTAGCAATGTCTAGTATTCCTCTTTTTAGTAGTCCTTTGCCCAACACTTTTTGTTTTGGTCCTCTGTCGGTCGGTTCTCTGTTCAATGCTCTTAACTCTTCACCAGATTCTTTCTGTAAGTCTTCTCCGTGATGTTTCAAAAATCGTTCTTTGTCGTCCACTGATCTTATTTTTATCTTTCTTCCTTTGAAACTAAAAGATAGGCCTTGGGGAAATTCCCACCAAAAAATAATTCTGTTACTTCTCAACAGGGCAACCAAATCTCCGTAATTGGACCTAAGGTCCAAAAGATGTTTCAGAATATCTTTAAATATCTCCACTCTTGATTGATGTATTTCCAAGGTCTTCTGAAAGTGCAGGCTCAAAATCTTGTCTCTCTCCTCTTTTGTTTGGAGGGTAATCAAACAGTCTCTCACCCTGTTCTCCCCCCCCCCTTCCAAGCCTGAAAGCACTCACTATCTTAAATTCTTCCTTCTCCAAATCTGAAGCCCAAAAGTCTGCAAATTCCTGCGAAAGAAAATCAATCAGACTATCCTTCTCTAATTCAGGCACAGCCCTGATCCTCAAGTTCGTTTGTTTCTCCTTCAATTCGATCATAGATAGCATCGACCTGTGGTCCTCAAGTTGCCTATGTATGGGTGGTATCTTCTCCTCTACAGCAGCTGCTTTTTCCTTAGCTTCTTCAGCTGTCTGTCGGGTCAAAGTAGATTCCTGTAACAATTTCTCAATAGTTTCTGTATTGGTATTCACCTTCTGTCCCAAATTATTAATGCTTTTATAGTGTTTTGATCAATTTTACTTGATGCTTCGACCACTTGTTTACTTAACTTTTCCAATGATTCATTTATCTTACCTAATGCAAGTGCTAAAACATCTTCAGATGCCATACCCTTTGACTTAGACTGTACAGATGCAGCCCCTGATGGTGCAGAAGGGCCAGATACTGATACTCTTCACTTCCCAGACCTCAGTGTTTTGTCTTGAAGCAAATCTACTTTTTCTTTTCCATCTGCCATAACACTTTAGCTGAGAACCAAGGTCAATCCCACAGCCACAATTTGTTATGAAGTGGAAAATTCCCCTGGCCCAGTTGTTGTAACAATTTCAAAAACTTCCTCTAGGGGGGACACAGTAGCAGTCAGTAGTAGTTGCATTACAAAGTAACACTTTTTTTAAAGCCCTCATTCATAAAGTAAAAGACGACTTCAGTTTCAGTTACTTTCCAGTTACTTCTAAGATCAGGAGGAGACAGCCAGAAGCAATGTATCTCCCTTACAGAGCTCACTGTCAAAAAGTAGACTATTCACAAACAGTGCATTTCACAGTACGGCAGTCTTATTGTCCATTGGCAGCCTGTTCCCGGGTTTTGAGCAGTAGATATTAATTTCCTTCCCTCTCTCTTGCAGGCAAATATAGTTCAAACCTCTCCCCCCTCTTCTCCTGCAACCCAGGGAGGAGTTCACTTGTTTTAATGTTGGGATTTTAGTCATTCCCAGTCAACTTCCAAAGCTTTAGCTTGCGGCTTCTTTGCTTTGGTCTATTTACAAGAAACGGAAGGCGGACTTCCTGTTTATACCTCCCCGCTTCGGTGCCGAATTAATCCTTTTTTTTCTTCAATTTTTCAATTTATCCTACTCACGGGTAGTTGCTTTGTAGTCGAATTGTCCCAGGAAAAAGTCAGCGCTCTCCGGTAACGGCTGTGCGGCTTCGCTCCGCAGAAGAAGCAGTCGACTCACAGCACCGCGCCACTCATCCCGCTTCACTCCGGAGCCCGTGATCGGGTTTCCTTACGAGTTGGGGGGCGCAAAAGGTGCCCGCCGAGTCCCACGCTCACAGGCTTCACCTGCCTGTGATTTTTAGAGGGTCCCCGCTTCGCCGTAGCAGTACAGACCCGATTGCTGCAGTGGCCTCCGTGGGGAGCTGCCCTGGGAGACACTGGGAAACTGGTCCCCAATGCAGCAGCCAGACTATGGGCTGGGATCCCTCTCTTTATCCCTGGCCTTTCTCTCCCACCTTTCCTTCCATCCTCCCTCCCCGTGGTTCTTTTTTGGGGGGGGGTGTCTAGTCCACCTCCTCATCCAGCTTTGGAAAACCATTTGCACGTTTCCTCTGTTGTGCAATGGGACTCCTTTGTTTAAAGAAGGAGATTTTGGGGGAGAGTCATTGTTTTTCTGAAGGGGGGGGCGGAAGGCCAAATGATTTTGGGATCCTCTGATCTGCAGGAAGGAGAGCTTGGCAGACCTGGCCCCTCCCTGGCAGGACCCTCTCCCCCCCTGACTTGGGGTCCCCCCTCTGCAGGAGCAGATCAGCCCCCCCGGCCTCCTCCCCTGCTGCAGCCCTGGGACCCCCACCAGATCCCCTACGCTGTTGCACGGGCACCATACTTGGCTCCAAACCCCATAAATGGAGGTGCCTTTCTCCTTTCCCTACGTCCATTCGCTAGAATAAATCGACCGGGCGAAGGTAAGCCCAAACCGCCTTATGTCTCCCTTTCGCTATACCCACTGTATTGTTTCCATTAGTAGACCGTGTATACAGACATTTTGTATCTCTTGAATGGGTGCGTTCTACCCAATCAGAACCATGCATTCGTCTTTGCAGAGCTAGCTCAGCGAGCTCCTGCACACCTCATTTAACCTCTTGACAAGCTGCTGACGGCTCTCCGCTGGGAGAACAATGGAATCGAAACTTGTGAACCCATAAAAGTGTCAAATCTCGCTGCAATGTATCTATTTTGTTTCCGATCTCAATTATCAATATAAAATGGACTAAAATCTTTAGAAATTCGCATAAAATCAACCACAACTCCGATTTTCTTGCTTCTGGTGCCAATCGGCTCAGTTTCTCTAGGAGTCCATGACACCTCCCCTGTCTTCCATAATCCCTCAAGCGAAGTGTCACGTACTCTCAGGAAGAGTCTAATCCTGTCAAATCACTCTGCCAAGCCTTTCCTCCGGGCAATGCCAGGTGGCAGACTATGCATACATGGACCACTGTTTTCTCATCACCGGTACTCAGGATGTGCTTATCTGCACATATCTCCAGCTCTGCATATTCCCCCTCCCTCCTCCACATGTTAATCCGGTGTAACCCAACCTCTTCCTAATGTATTCGTGATGTAATCTGTGTAACCCAACCTCTCCTTAATGTATTCATGATGTAACTGGGATGTATTTTGCACTGTATTCTGGGACATGGAGGGAAGTTTCAAAAGTTCATGTCACCCCTTTCTTGCTGTTCAATCTCGCCTTGAACCTGTTGCGCAATAAACTTGGATCTTCTGCAGCTTGCTCCTGTCTCCGGCTGAGCTCATTTTCCTCCGCAGGGACCCGCGGACTTAGTCCGACGAGCTGGGTGGCAGAGCAGCCTCGCACCCAGATTTTACCGTAACAGAAGGCAGCTCGGTTCCCTTTAACCCTTGCAAGGCCAGTCCCTCCAGCTCAGCCCTCTCTCGCTCTCTCCCAGAATTGGGCTCTGAGAAGAGAAGCCTCCCTGGCAAAGACCCTGATGCTGGGAAAGAGAGGGGGGTCCCGGGGGGGGGGACAAAGAGGAGGACACGACAAAGGAAGAAGAGGGACCTTGCGGCCTGGGAAGCCGGAAACCTCATCCTGTCCTCTCTAGGAAGGCAGCTCGGTTCCCTTTAACCCTTGCAAGGCCAGTCCCCCCAGCTCAGCCCTCTCTCACTCTCTCCATCCTTGCACAATCCCAGAATCGGGCTCTGAGCTGCAACCTCATGAGAAGAGAAGCCTCCCTGGAAAAGACCCTGATGCTGGGAAAGACAGGAGGCCTGGCGTGGCGAAGAGGCGGGAAGACTAAAGAAGAACCTTGCTGCCTGGGAAGCCAGAAACTCATCCTGGCCTCTCTAGGAAGGCAGCTCGGTTCCCTTTAACCCTTGCAGTGCCGAGTCCCCCCAGCTCAGCCCCCCCTTGCATTGCACACTCACTTAGCCAGGGCAGAACTCTGATTTCTATTCATTTCTGTTCTTTTTAATGGCTCTAAGGGGGCAGCTGCCCCCTGGCTCAGCCTATGGCAAGATGTGCTTTTGGGGGGGATTTTGGCTCTTGGCTGGGCTCTGTGTTCAATAGTGGGTAGACGATGCAGCGATTTCTCCAAAGCAGCTCTTTATTTGTAAGCTGGAACAGAACTGGACAGCAAACAGCTCAGCTGGCCGGCTTTTATAGGCTGTCAACATTGTAGCAGCAACACCGCAGGGCTTCCCGCCTAAAGTAACTGACGTGGACCTGAGTGAAAACTATATACAGTGATACCTCAGGTTACAAACGCATCAGGTTGCAGACGCCTCAGGTTACAGACTCCCCCAACCCAACAAAAGTACCTTGGATTAAGAACTTTGCTTCAGGATGAGAACACAAATCGTGCTCCAGCGGCGTGACGGCAGCAGGAGGCCCCATTAGCTAAAGTGGTGCTTCAGGTTAAGAACAGTTTCAGGTTAAGAACGGACCTCCGGAACAAATTAGGTTCTTAACCCGAGGTACCACTGTACACGATATTCCTGGTGGCCAATACATAACACTCTGAGCATCTCCTTCCATTGGCCGGAAACCAGAGGAAGATCTTGCAGGGAAAAGGGCTTTGCAGGAGGCAAGGAAGCTCCTCCTGGAATTCAGGAGTGAAGAGATAGGAGGGGATCCCAGGGTCATCTAGTCCAACCCCCAGCAATGCAGGAATCTCAGCTAAAGCATCCATGGCAGATGGCCGTCCGATCTCTGCTTGGAAACCTCCAAGGAAGGAGAGCCCCCCACCTCCCAAGGGAGACCTTTCCCCTGCCCAACTGCTCTTAGATGTCCCTCAAGGCAGCGGGTCCTGGGTTCCAGCACTGCTTAAATAATGGCGCTGGCTACCAAGGAGGAACCGAGCGAAGTTCAAAATAAATAAATCCTATTCTCATCTTGAATCAATCATTAAAAACTTCCCTGAACAGGGCTGCCTTCAGGAGTCTTCTACACGTCAGAGAGTTGTTTATTTCTTTGACATCCGATGGGAGGGCGTTCCACAGAAGAGGCGCCACCACCGAGAAGGCCCTTTGCCTATCATGTTGTAAGCTGCCTTGAGCATTGCTTTAACGATATAAGGGTTACAAATAAAATAAAATGATGATGATGAAGATTGAACAAATGTCTACAATTTCCCACAGGCTACTTTGTGCGAGGGAAACTGCAATCCAGGGAGTCTCTGGCAAGAGATAATCAGATAAGGAAAGCTTTATTTACAAAAAAAAGAGAATGGTGAAACAAAGTGAAGACAGGAGATGTGTTCTTTCAGGTAGAAGTTAACTTACTACTTCAGCTAAATGTCTCAGGATTAAACATAGTTCTGCAGGCACAGCTTCTCTTCAACTCCCTCCTCTCAAAATCAGTTGTCACACTTCAGGGAGATGTTCAGGTTTCCAGAATAGGTGGTGAAAGGCTGAACTCCCTTTCTGCTGCTTCTCTCTCATCCCCTCCCTTAGTTATGAGGGGTCTTTCCGTGAGGTACTTTTGACACAGCCCAGCTTCCTTCACAGCGAGGGGCCACTTTTCCTCGGTTCCCCTGAGGTATTTTCCTTTGTATGCCAGACCCAGGGGATCCTCTCAGCCCTTGCCACGGACTCCGGAATCTCCTTTTCCTAGAAGATCTCTCTCCTCCTGACTGGAAGGAGACCCCAGAAGAAGAAGATTTGAGTCTTCCCACAGCTTCTCCCTCCAGCTTCACTCCCTCCAGACGCTCAACATGGTCTCCCCATCTCAGCTGTGAGGCTCCTTCCTCTGGCTCCATAGATATTCTCCTCAGAGCGGAGGATCCACTCAGATCAGAGCCACTTCTCCCTCCCTCCAACCCCTCCGACTCTCTCTCCCCCCAAACTGTCTCATGTGGAGACTTGTTCCAAAGTGGCAGAAGGCCAGCAAGAGTCCCATCTGGATGCCTCTAACCACTGAGCCAGCTGGCCATTGAGAGCTGTTAACGGAGTAATCCGAGGGCTCCCTTGGACAAAAACAAAGACACCAACCAGGATAACCTGGAGCAAAACAGCAGCCTGTAGGTTACTAATCCCCCAAACTACACCCTTAAGACTACATCACAACTACATCACAAAAAGGAGGGGTTGAGGGAGGAGTTGTGGAGGTAACCTGAGTGTCCTGTCACCTGGCTGTTTCCCCCTTTTCCCCTCCCCATGAGTATTTTCCAGGTGACAGAGGGGAGTTTGCAGTTTCCTGTCCCCAGAGGGAAGAGCTGATCATTGTCCTTTGTTCCAGTCCGGGCTGAATCCACTCCCATATGCAAGTTCTTTGTGATCTTGATGGTCTTCTGTCTAGGACCCTCAGGGTTGGCATAGCAACTGGGCAGGGCTCCTGTGGATGTGCTGGTATGCTGAAGGGATTATGGCTGCCCTGTATCAAACCTTCCCCATTTTGTAGTCCTTCCTTCATGGAGTAAAATAAAAGTGGAACGGTGCAGATCCGATGTATGGTTGATTTTCTATGAATTTATAACAGAAGCGTAGCGTATGTAGTGTGTGAGTGTGTGTGAAGTTTGTACAAACTGAATGATTGGCGGGGGGGGGGGGGGTTCCTGCGACAGAGCCACTGCCAGTCCAGGATTCCCCTAGCCAAAGTGGGCCTGCCAAACTAGGCCAGAGATGAGGACCCCGCCCAAAAAATCTTAGCCAGCCTCTGTCTGCATCAGGATGTCAAGACCCGGCATGTGGCGGCTGCAAAAGAGGCAAATGTCATGCTAGGGGTCCTTAGCAAAGGAATTGAGCAGAAAACTGCCAGGATCATGATGCCGTCATGTATGGATGGCAGCTATGGATCACTATGGATGGTGGCTAGCAGACTGAGGCTGAATCCCGACAAGACAGAAGTCCTGTTTTCAGGGGACGGGCAGGTAGGGGGGACTTCCTGGTCCTGAATGGGTTAACTGCCCCTAGAAGACCAGGTGCACAGCCTGGGAGTCAATTTGGACTCACAGCTGTCCATGGAGGTGAAGGTTAATTCTGTGTCCAGGGCAGCTGTTTACCAGCTCCATTTGGTCCGCAGGCTGAGACCCTCCCTGCCCACAGACTGTCTCGCCAGAGTGGTGCATGCTCTAGTTATCTCCCGCTTGGACTACTGCCATGCACTCTACGTGGGGCTACCTTGGAAGGTCACCCAGAAACTACAACTAATCCAGAATCCAGCAGCTAGACTGGTGACTGGGAGCGGCTGCCAGGACCATATAACGCCAGTCCTGAAAGATCTACATTGGCTCCCAGGACGTTTCCAAGCACAATTCAAAGTGTTGGTGCTGACCTTTAAAGCCCTCAACAGCCCAGTATACCTGAAGGAGCATCTCCACTCCCATCGTTCAGCCTGGACACTGAGGTCCTGCTCTGAGGGCCTTCTGGCAGTTACCTCAATGCGAGAAGCAAAGTTATAGAGAAGCAGGCAGAGGGCCTTCTTGGTAGGGACACCCACCCTGTGGAATGCCCTCCCACCAGATGTCAAAGAGATAAACAACTATCTGACGTTTATAAGACATCTGAAGGCAGCCCTGTTTAGGGAAGTTTTCAATGTTTTATTCTGTTTTTAGTGTTCTGTTTGGGAGCTGCCCAGAGTAGCTGGGGAAACCCAGCCCAGGGCTCCCAAGGCACATTCAGAGCTGAAATTCCTGCAACGCAGGGGGTTGGAATAGAGTGTGGTTAACAGACGTCCCCATTTCCCGGGGACAGTCCCCAGATTCACACATCTGTTCCGGACAAAATCTATCCCTGGAATGTCCCAGGATTTCATTTAATGTCCCAGGATTTATATTTTAAGTGTTGTAGATTTATTAGTAGGGAATGAATGTTGCGTGATTGGTTCAGCAGCACAAGACACATCATATGGGGACTTCCAGTGAGGCAAAATGGCGGGTGCCACTGCCGAGGGGGAACCGAGGACCCCCAGCAGGTCAACAGGGGGAACTGCTGCTCCCCCCATGACCCAAATCAAGCCGGGAGCAAGAGCACCTGGCCAGCAGTCCGACTGCCCAGCGGCGCTCCAGGGCCAGGAAAATGCTGGAGCCAAGGCAGGGAGAAGGAGGAGAGGAGAAGGAGAAGGAAGAGAGAGAAAGAGGAAGGAGAAAAAAGAGGGGAGCCCCAACCTTGCCATGCCACAGCTGCCACCTCCAAGGACAGGTAGGAGCGCACCAGGAGGGCAAGGAAACGTGGAGGAGGCCAGTCCAGACCCGAGGCTACCGCACGGCAGCTAGCATTACAAGAGAGCAGGCCAGGGCCCAGAGGAAGGCCGTGTGACAGAGGAGATCACAGAAGAGAAGATAGATTCATAGAAGTTGATTCATAGTAAAGTTTAAGGTCTGGCAGGGCAAATCCACCCCTTTCTTTAGCATCAGTTAATATCTTAAATTTTATTCGAGGCTTCTTGCCCTGCCAGACAAATCTGGAAATATCTCTCTGCCACTTCTTGAAACAATCCATTTTATCCAAAATTTGCAATGTTTGAAACAAAAACAACATCCTTGGCAATACATTCATTTTTATCACAGCAAATCGGCCTAGCAATGATAACTTCAAATTTGACCATATTTCTAAATCCTTTTTCACTTCCATCCAGCATTTTTCATAATTGTCTTTAAATAAATTCACATTCTTAGAAGTTCTTAGATGTGGCTAGTTTCAGAATTCACAGGGTTAAGGAGTTCTGGGTGACGTCTCTCCATTCCTGAGGCGTGACTTGAGGGAGTAGCTTTATTCCACTGCCTGTTTGTCTCTGTTTCCGAAAGAGACGGAAGCAACATGAACGCTCTGAGTCCAGGGAAATCCAGGAGAGTTCTCTTTTATTGTTTTACTGCTTGAATAAAGACTGAGATATAAACACACTAATGTCGAAGTGTGTTTGATCTTCTAAACACCGGGGAGCAACAGCACGCTGTGTTATTACTCTGCAATTGTGGCGGACGGAGGATCGGCGCAGCAAGGAGGCAGCTAGAGGGAAGTGTGCCAGGCTGCAGTTCGATTAGCTACGGCTAATTGGGATCCAATCCAATTAGCTACGTCACGCCTTCACAGGTTATGGGTCGCTAATTACTGCTTTGAAGCTGTTGCAACGTTGTGCCGTTGTGTGTTTGAAGCCAGGAGGCCAAGACGCTACAGAAAGCTGAGGTCCTGTCTGCGTTCTGAGGCAGAACAGCTGGCTGGAAGGAGCTGAACAGGAGCTGAGAGCAGCTGAGAGCCGGGTGCCGGAAAGCTGACTGGTTCCGTGAGTACAGCTGGGGCCCCGGGCAGAAGATGGTAGACAGCCATGAATCATGGACTGTTCCGTTCGAAAAGCTTACTTTCCAAGGATGGGCCACCTGGGTTAGCAAAGTGAGGGGTTGGTTTTTGGCTACAGGGCTGTGGCACCCAAGCCAGAGGGAGCCAGAACCCCCCACTCCAGGTGCTGCTAGGACAGACGCTGCAGGCTTTCAGGCTGCGTTGCCAGAAGATAGCCAGCAGAGAATGCAAAGGGAGTTTTGCATGTTGAAAGCATGCGTACACGCATCGCTGTTGCCGCATTTGGAGGGCGTAGAGTCAGCAAGGGCTGCCTGGGAGGTGCTGAGAAGTTTGTGTGAAAGCTCAGCAGGAGGCCAGAGCCCTGGAATGAAGAGCCCAAAGATGGCTGAAGCCCCAGTTCCTGATGGGCACGTCGGGGGGGGTGAAGAATTCCAAAGGCAAGTTTGAAAAGTTTTCCACTGTGAGTGCCGGAGTGGAACACCGTTTCAGAGGGGGCAGGGCTGGCACAGAGAGCTCTTCCGGAAGAAGGGGGCCAAGCCGGCTGAGAGGAGCCATGGGCAGTGTTTCTCCACTGTTGATCGTCGCTGCTTTGTTTGCAATTCAACTGAACATCTGCGTCGCTCCTGCCTCCACCGAAATAGGGAGGCAGGACAGGATGTTTTGAAGGACGCTTCCCATGGGAATCAGCCAGGTTTCTATGGAAACCAGTCCGGCAAGGGAGCCAGGCGTGGGAAGGCGCAAAGAGTACGTGCTTTAGACAATGATGATGCTTATCAACTGACGGCTTCTCTCGCAAAGTTTGAAGACAGCTCTGAGACAATGAAATGTGCTTTATAATTGACTCTGGAGCGAACAGGCATCTGATAACAGAGACACCTGCTGTCGAGATGTGGAATTGCAGGGCTGTTCCAGCTGGGAAAACTGTACAATTTGCTGATGGGACGAAAAAATCTTTGTCTAACGTAGCAAATGTTTATCTTTCTGTTTTGCAGGCGCAGTTGGAAGTTTACGTGGTACCTGGGATGAAACATTGTCTTTTATCTGTTCCTTGTCTGTTACAGGAGGGGTATAAGGTTTGCTTTGAAAACAATGTTTGTACAATCTCCAAGGGAGGAAAGCAAATGGTCAGTGTTGCAAAGGGGCAGAATAATCTCTTTGTTCTTAAAACGCCTCTGAAGGGTGAGGGGAATGCTGAGAGGGCTCAAGCTATGCGTGCTACAGTTCCCACTCATGTTTCATGTGCCTGTGCTTAGCACCGAAAGATGGCACATGGTACTCTTGAAGAAATCCAGATGTTGCCGGAGTGCGCTAAGAGTTGTAAAATACAAGAGTGTGGTAGATCCCTAAAGTGTAGGGCATGCAAAAGGGCAAAGGTAAAAGGGTGCAGTTATCCCAGGGTTGAGGGGGTAACCACAAAACCTTTTGAGCTTGTACACACAGACCTTTTTGGACCCATGCTAAAGCCAAGTCTGGGAGGAGCCAGGTTTCTGCTGACACTTACAGATGACCATACGCAGAACTCCTGGGCTTATGCATTGAAATGCAAGGAAGATGCAGCGCAACTGATTAAAAATTGGGTTGCGGACGTGGAACTAAGGTTCTCCACCAAGGTGCAGGGGGTCAAGAGTGACCGATGTGCAGTTTACTGGTTCTGCTCTGCAGAAGTTCTTTCGCCAGAAAGGGATATGTCACAAGGTGACTTCTCCTCAGGAGGAGGGTGTGTCAGAGCTCAGAAGTCAAGCTCTGGTTAAAGCTACAGAGGTTTTGCTGTCAGACTCTGGTTTACCTCCAAGCTTTTGGGGGGAGGGAATTCGGACAGTGAATTTCACTATGAACCAGTCCTACAATTCAGTGGTAGGTGACACCCCGTTCTTCATGCTCCATGGAAAGAAACCGCAGATACATTTCTTCCGTGCGTTCGGGTCACAGGCCTTGGTGCCAGTGCCAAAGGCACTACAAAGGCCAGGTGGACCTAAGTTCCAGAAAATGATCTTCTGTGGATATGAACCTGCGACAAAGGGATGGAGGTTTGCATATCCAGAAGGTGATCAGACCAAGCTTCTGGTTAGTAAACATGCTGAGTTCTATGAGCAGGATGGTTGGTCAAAGACTCCTGCAAGGCATGACGTTCTCTCAGAATGTCTGTCTGACTCTGAGGAGGAAGGAGAGGCAGAGGCTGAACCTGTTGCTGACGACCAAGTTTCTGAACAAGGTCAAGAACAGGGTTGGGCATCTCCACAAGTTGTTAAAAGAGAGCCCAAGAGTGAGCCTTCGTCTCCTGTTAGCAAAGTACAAAAGGCCCGAAGACGCGTTAAGTCAGAGGGGGAGGATTATGATGGTGAGGACACACCTGCTGACCACAGTGAGTCAGAGGAAGTACCTGAGTTTGTGCCCAGGCAGTCCAGTCGCGCCACGAAGGGAGGCGTGACTTGAGGCGTGACTTGAGGGAGTGGCTTTATTCCACTGCCTGTTTGTCTCTGTTTCCGAAAGAGACGGAAGCAACATGAGCGCTCTGAGTCCGGGGAAATCCAGGAGAGTTCTCTTTTATTGTTTTACTGCTTGAATAAAGACTGAGATATAAACACACTAATGTCTAAGTGTGTTTGATCTTCTAAACACCGGGGAGCAACAGCACGCTGTGTTATTACTCTGCAATTGTGGTGGACGGAGGATCGGCGCAGCAAGGAGGCAGCTAGAGGGAAGTGTGCCGGGCTGCAGTTTGATTAGCTACGGCTAATTGGGATCCAATCCAATTAGCTACGTCACACCTTCACAATATTAACCCCTAGGTATTTCACTTTCTTAACCAATGTTAATCCTGTCTCCTTCTGAAACCTCTCTCTCTCAATCACTGTTAGATTTTTCTCTAAAACCTTAGTTTTCATCTTATTCAACTTAAATCCCGCTACCTGACCAAATTCATGAATCAGTTCCAATACCATTTTGGTACTAGATTCTGGCTCCTCTAATGTCAATACCAGATCATCAGCAAATGCTTTCAATTTGTACTGTTTAGCTCCCACTTGTATACCTTTAACCAATGGATCCCTTCTAATCATATTTAAAAGGACCTCCAAGACTGATATAAAAAGCAAAGGAGAGATTGGGCAACCTTGTCGTGTTCCTTTCTCTATCTTAAATTCTTCCGTCACCACATTGTTGACAATTAATTTAGCCTTCTGTTCTGAATAAATTGCACCTATACCATTTCCAAAACCTTGGCCAACCCCTATCCCCTGTAGATTCTTCTTCATAAAACTCCAGGAAATATTGTCAAAGGCTTTCTCCGCGTCCACAAATATCAAAACTGCTTTGGTGTTAATATTCACTTGTAATTTTTCTAAAATGTTAATTATATTCCTCATATTGTCAGACAAGTGCCTGCCCGGGAGAAAGCCCACTTGATCTTTATGTATTTCTTCTACTAATACCTTTTTTTAGTCTTTTAGCCATGATATCTGCAAAAAAATTGTAATCCACATTGAGCAAAGATATGGGGCGGTAGTTCTTAAGCTGTGTCTTCTCAGACTCTGTTTTCGGTATAAGTGTAATATAAGCTTCCTTCCACGACTCTGGTGCCTTTTCCCCCTCCAATATTTCATTACAGACTTCCTTCAATGGTTGTATTAACCATTCTTTCAAAGATCTGTAATATCTTGAAGTCAAACTATCCGGCCCTGGAGATTTGCCTAATTGCATGTTCTGAATGGCCCCTTCTACCTCCTGCTCCGTTATTTTGTAATTCAACATTAGCTTATTTTCTTGAGAGATTTTTTGTAGTCCATTTATTTTCAAAAATCGATCAATGTCCATTTCTTTCTGCGTCTCCTGTGTATATAATTGTTTAAAGTACCTCTGAAAGCACTTCCTGATCTCCACTGGATTCTGTATAATCTTTCCCTCCACTTCCAAATTCGTAATGGTATTGAGTTTTTGTCTTTTTTTCATTTGCCAAGCCAGCAGTTTCCCGCATTTATTTGCCGATTCAAATGTCTTTTGTCTCATCTGTTTAATTTTCCATTCTATTTCCTGGTTCATCATTTTCATATATTGTACTTGATATAACTTTATCTCTTTTAGAATCTCCTGCGACTTTGGTTTCACTCTTAGTTTCTTCTCTCCTTCCTTTATTTTCTCCAAAATCTTATCTTTTTTTTCATTTTGAGCTCTCTTCTTAATTGCATTTTATTGTGTCAAAAATCCTCTCATAACTGCTCTACTTGCGTCCCAGATTACTCTTTTTTCAACAGTGGTGTTCATATTTATCTCAAAGCAGTATCTCAAGGTTTTTTTGGGCCTTCTTAGTCACTTCTTCGTTCCTAAACAAAGTGTCGTTCATCCTCCATCTAAAGGAACCAATTGGTGTTAGTTTCATTTCCATCTTCACAGCATTGTGGTCGGAGCAGCATTGTGGTTTTAGGGCAGATTTCCACTTTTCTAGTCTTCGCAGCCAGCCCTCTAGTTACCCAGATTTGGTCAATTCTTGTCCATGTCATTTTGGCCTCAGAGAAGAAAGTTCCCTCTCTTCCCAAGGGGTTCTTCGTTCTCCAAATGTCAACTAAATCCATATTGTCAGTCATGTCAATAAATTTTTTGGTAGTCTACCATCCTTAGTAACTACCTGTCTCTGTGCCTTGTCCATATTTGTAGACACCACTCCATTCATGTCCCCCATCAAAATCATATTGTAATCCATATAGTCCATTAGAGTCTCATGTAACTTCTTTAAAAATTCCGATTTTCCCTCGTTTGGTGCATAGATGCCTACTATCAAAAATTTCTCTCCTTGTGATTGAATTTCAATTGCAACAAATCTTCCTTGGTCATCTTTAAATATAAATTTCGGGGATAGGCTCTCCTTTGAATAAATTACTCCTCCTCTTTTTTTTTAACTTTGTCTGATGAAATAAATTCATGGCCCAGTCTTTTATTACTAAATACCTTCCTGTGTAGCCTTATCACATGTGTTTCTTGTAGACAAATCAAGTCCAATTGTTCTTTTTTTAATAGATGAAAGACTCTTTTCCTTTTTTGCGGGGAGTTCAGTCCATTAACATTCCAGCTTAATACTTGCAGTGCCATGATGTAGTTACTCTGATTTTCCTCCAACAGCACCCAATGCTTGTTCTTGTTCTGTCGGTGGTGTTGGTATCACTTTCTCTGGACAGTCCAGTCCAAAAGGTAGTCTTGCTATGTCCAATATTCCTCTTTTTGGTCATCTTTAAGTGGTATTTTTGCATCTCTTTTGGTTTATATATATATATATATATAACTATTCCTCTCTTTTTGGAAACATCTGAAGCTATGTATTCTGTTCCTAATTTCTTATCTATGAAAACTCTGTCATGTTTCTTAGCTATGTTGGTTTCTGCTTTCTTCTCTGTGCAGCGATGTGCTTGTCACGAGACAGGTTGTTTACATTCCACAGAGTCTGTACTGTTGGTGGGTTTTCCCACGGGAACGGGAGACTGGATGTGACGTACACTGGTTTCCTGTTTTTCACTGCTCTTTGCAGTTTCAGTTTGTGATTCTCTCCGTGCCTTAGAGGAGAGATGACGCTTTCTCTGCTCCGGCAGAGGGAAAATGTTTTTCTGTAACTTGCCAGCTTTGAACTGTAAATAAAGTAGTATAGAGCATGTTGGCTCATACTTCTCATCATTCCGCTGTGCACTGGATACTGCTTATCAACAACATTTGGTTCCGGGCCCAGAAAAATGCAGTGTTTTGAGGATGCACTCCAGAAGTCGGGCTCCTGGCAAAGGGAACAAAGGAGCAAGAGACGAAGTGCCGGCAAAGCATCGGAAAGCAGCAGAGAGACGGAACGCACGGTATCTGCTCTGCGCGTCAAAATGATTGATGAAGGTATGTGCTACTGCTCCGGGCAGCCTGCCAGCTTCTAATTAATGGCTTTATGGCTGGACTTTGAACTTTTAATAGCCGGTTTTGCCGCGGCACAGGCAAATGGCTCAAAGGGACGCTATGCTGGGGGAAAACGAAAGTAAAGTGCAGCTGCAGCTCTATGACGCAGCAGGGATTTAGCACAGCATAGAGAAAGCACTTGGGGACTTTCACTTTTGAGCTTGCTTTTGGAATGCAGTTTGAAACAGCTGCAGACAAGCAACGCAGCATACAGAAAGCAGCACAGGCTCAAAGGCAGAGGCTGTTTTGAGATTGCCTTTGGATTGAAGCAGCTGTACACAGAAGCAGCTTGATTTAAAGCAGCAGTGATGGCTAGCTGCAAAAGGCTGGATGAAGCAAGTGGGGGATTTGATACCACTGGTCAGCCAAATGCTCAACTCACAGTAGCCTGTGATACTGCCATGATTCAGACTGAAGCAGATCGGCGGGGTGCTGGCTGCATGGGAAATGGGGAGACTTCACAGATGTCATCCCTTAGTGCAGTGGGACCACCAGATGGCGCCAAAGCTTTGAAGGCAGTGAAATGCTACTCATGTGGACGTCTAGGCCATATGAAGAGGGAATGCAAATATCCCAGGGCCAAGACAGAGCAGCGCAGTGGAAGCTCATCGCGTGGAAAAGGCCAGAGCAAAGGCAAAGGTCCGGTGTCCAGGACAATGCAGCACAAGGCAATGGTCTCACGCTACGCTCCAAAGGTTCCAAAGGTTGCAGAGGTTGCAGAGGTCCAGAAGACGTCTAGATCTTTCTTCGTTGTTGATTCAGCTGCAACGCACCACATGTGCAACGATAAGCGACTGTTCGTGTCTTTTACACCGCAGGAAGGTGCGATTCACCAGGCAGATGGCCACACGATCCCCAGTAAAGGCTACGGAACTGTTGTTCTTCACAGTTTGGACTTATCGATACAGGATGTTCTTTATGTGCCGGACGCGAAACATAATCTGCTTAGCGTTGGACAGCTGGAGCGGAAAATAGACGTTTCCTTTACGAACAATAAGTGCATCATCACAAAGAAAAATGATTATCAATTGTATGCTGAATTTGTTGATCGTTTGTTTCTTTTGTATTATGACGATGTTGTGCAGGATGACACTTGTTGCATTGCAGGTTCTAACAAAAGTTTGCATGCAGAATGTATTCACGATTTTCACAGGAAATTTGGACATTTGCATTTTGAGGCAGTATCTAAAATGCCTGCCTTGGTTGAAGGTATGACTATTAAACCCTGCAGGTACCACATGAAGTGCAAGGCATGCGCAGCAAACAAGGTGAAAATGGCTGTGAAAGGTAAGGTGTCTAGTAGGCAAGCTACAGAACCATACCAGGTTGTTCATGCTGATTTGGTTGGACCATTAGCGCCCTCTTTGGGTGGAAATAGGTACTTCATGGTTCTTGTTGATGCATTTTCCAGGTATATTTATGTGTACAATCTCAAGCAGAAATCAGAGGCTTTTCCTAGGTTCAAGGAATTCTGTGCTTGGTTGGGAAATGTGCATGGTAAGAAGATTAAGATTCTTTTCACCGACCGGGGGGGAGAGTTCACTTCTCAGCAGTTTGAAGCTTTTCTGGCTGAGAAAGGAATTCAACATGATTTGTCTAGTCCTCGCTCGCCATGGCAGAATGGACTTGCAGAACGAGCAAATCAGACATTGCTTCAAGGATTAAAAACCTTGCTGCATGATGCAAATCTTCCAGAGAGTTATTGGGCCGAAGCTCTCTCATGTTTCACTTACAGTTATAATCGCAGGTTATCTTCAGCGATTGGTTGTACCCCCTATGAGAAGATGTTTGGCAAGAAGCCATACATCAAACACATGAAAATTTTTGGTTCGGACATGTGGGTTCACTCACCACAAAACTCCAAGTTAGACAAGCGTGGATTGCATGGTATCTTTCTAGGTTATCAGAAAGGGTCTTACAGAATAATGATGACTGACTCTAAGGAAATTAAGCTCACAAGAAGTGTTGAGTACAATGCCAAGTGGGGGGAGAATGTGGGAATTTTCCAATGTTATCCTGATGACAGTGATGAGACTGAGGATAGTCAAAAGCAACCGCAACAACCCACACCCACTGATGAAGGTTCTGATTCTGAGTCTGAAACTGAATCGAGTGATTCAGAGGATTTCAAGAGTGCGAAAGCCTCTATGCGACCCTCTGAAAGCTCTGATCAGGAATTGGAGGAACCATTGTTCACAATAGGTCACTTTTCTCCTAAGAAGGAAGAGGAGAGTGTTGAAGACCGAAGGCTAATTCGTAGGTCACAGAGAGCCACAAAAGGCAGACCTCCAAAGAGGTTTGCTGATGAGTTTGCTAAGATAGCAGTAACAGCTGTTAAAAGCTCCAAGAAGGTTTTTGAACCTTCAAGTTTCCAAGAAATCCGGGATTTGGATTCAAAGGAAGCTGAGCCATGGTTAAATGCCATGAAGGCTGAGCTTGATTCCTTGGAAAGGAACAAAACATGGGAACTTGTTCCAGTAGTTCCAGGAATGAAACTGCTTGGAAGCAAATGGGTCTTCAAAGCGAAGACTGATCAAAATGGCAAGATAGTCAGACACAAAGCCAGATTGGTAGCCAGAGGTTTTGCTCAGGTACCAGGTGAAGACTATCACGAGACCTACTCACCCACAGTGAGGTATGAGAGCATTAGGCTTATGCTCAAGCTAGCTGCAGAGGAAAATCTACACATTAGTCACCATGATGTGAATACAGCTTTTCTGTACGGATCTCTAGGTGAATCACTTTATATGCTTCCACCTGATGGCGTACAGGTAAAACAGGGATTTGTTTGTGCTCTGAAAAAGTCCCTTTATGGTCTCAAACAAAGTGCACGGTGTTGGCACACAAAACTCACTGAAGTATTGTTTTCTCTAGGTTTTAAGCAAGGGAAAGCTGATCCATGTGTATTTGTCAAAGAGGAGGGGCAAAAGAAACTGTATTGTTTGTTTTATGTTGATGATCTTTTATTCTTTTGGAAAGATGTCACAATGTACAATAACGCCCTAGCTCAACTGAAAGAGCACTTTGACATGAAAGATCTTGGTGAGGTAAACAACTACCTATCTCTGGAAATAGAGAGAGATCAAGATGGTAACATTCTAGTACACCAGTCACGGAAAATTGCTGATGTGTTAAGCAAACTAAACCTGATGGATGCTAACCCTGTGGATACACCGATGATAACAGGTTATCAGGTAGATGACACTGAAGAAGCATTTTCTGACACTACACTGTACAGAAGTGTGCTAGGCAAGCTAAACTTCATTGCCAGATGTTCAAGACCAGACATTGCTGTTAGCTGTAATTTGCTAAGCAGACAAGTCAACAATCCTACTGTTAAGGATTGGAAAGCTCTGAAACGCATAGCGCGGTATTTGAAAGGCACTATGCATTACAGACTGAGATTTAACAATCAGAAGTCTGGTGGTCTTGAGATATTTGCAGATGCAAGTTTTGGAAGTGACACTACAGACAGGAAAAGTACGTCTGGAGTTTGCTATAAGTACAATCAGGGTCTATTTGATTGGTCATGCAAGAAGCAAACAACAGTTAGCTTTAAAACTTGTGAAGCTGAACTGAATGCACTGTCTTATTCACTTAAAGATTGTGAATGGTTGTTACAATTGTGCAAAGACATGAAAATTCCTGTCAAATGTCCAATCCAGGTTTACCAGGACAACAAAGCATGTTTGGCTTTGCTGAATTCTGAAGGTTGTAAGCAAAGCACGAAGCACTTGCAATTGAAGGTGCAACATGCTAGGGAACGTATTCAGAAGGGACTCGTAACGGTGTCCTATATGCCAGGTAATGAAATTCCTGCTGATGTATTGTCCAAGAATGTATCAAGGGATCAACACTGTACCTATGTGCAGAAGTTGGGTTTGTACTGATATTGTACGAACACGCTGCCCAGAGATGTTCACAGAAAGGGGGAGGATGTTGGTTTCTGCTTTCTTCTCTGTGCAGCGATGTGCTTGTCACGAGACAGGTTGTTTACATTCCACAGAGTCTGTACTGTTGGTGGGTTTTCCCACGGGAACGGGAGACTGGATGTGACGTACACTGGTTTCCTGTTTTTCACTGCTCTTTGCAGTTTCAGTTTGTGATTCTCTCCGTGCCTTAGAGGAGAGATGACGCTTTCTCTGCTCCGGCAGAGGGAAAATGTTTTTCTGTAACTTGCCAGCTTTGAACTGTAAATAAAGTAGTATAGAGCAGTGTTTCCCAACCGGTGTTCCGCGGCACACGAGTGTGCCGTGAGACGTTGCCTCGTGTGCCGCGAGATGCCTGGAGGGAGGCGGGCGAGTCGGGCGGTGAGAGGCGGGGCGGCGGCGGCGAGGAGAGGCCGCGCCTCCTGCTGCTGCCTGGCGCTCCTCCTCGCAGCCGGCAGCGCTGCCTGGGCGCCTCCGCGCGACTCTGCCTCGCTGGGTTTGGTCTCCCAGCAGAGACGGGTCACACGCGCCCCTCCCTCCCTCCCTCAGCCTGCGCGGAGGGAGAGCCAGAGAGAGGCATCGCTCCTGCGCGGCGGGAGAGGGAGCAGCCGGAGCGATGCCCCAAACGAACGCATGGGACCGGAGGGGAAATCCTCTCCGAGGCGGATTGAGCGCAGCTGAGAGAAGCCTTTCGAGGAGCTGCCGTGTCCCCTGGAAACCCCCTTCCCAGCTCTGCCTCAGCCGCCGCCGCCTCAGTTGCCGCCGTCCCTCAGTCCCTCGCTCTGCTGCCTCCTCCCACCCCCAAAGCTTGGAGGTTCCCCAGCAAGGGGGAGGGAAAAAACTTTCACTTTTGTGCGTCCCTCCCGGCGTGACGCTGCGCGCTGACGTCACGGGGCGGGGCTTTAATGGTGGTGTGCCGCGAGATTTTTTTTCAGTAAACAGGTGTGCCGTTGCCCAAAAACGTTTGGGAAACACTGGTATAGAGCATGTTGGCTCATACTTCTCATCATTCCGCTGTGCACTGGATACTGCTTATCAACAACAAGCTATATGTGTTTCATGGAGACCAATGATGTCCCAATTTTTCTTTTTTAAGATTCGCTCACTTTTATTCCTTTTTACCTTATTGTTCAAACCATTGATGTTCCACGATATAATGTTCAAATTCATTAATCTTTATTAGACACAAAGTCAAATATCAACATCAAATATCAACATCAAATACGGAACTGCAATTAAGTACAATAATATAGTTGTGGGAAACTCTGCTTCTTTTCTTATCCTCCTGGACTTTCCTGTCCTCGTTCTCTTTCTTCTCTTTCTTGAGCTGTACCCCCTCCCAAGCCTATTTTGTATATTTTGTATTTCCACCAAAATTTTCCGAATTCTGGGGATCTAAAAGTCTTTCTTCTATCTTTCTTCTATCTTTGTAGGTGAAGGAAATACATTCAGGAAATTCCCACTTGTGTCTAATTTCATTTGTTTTCAACACCTCTGTCAGAGTCCGAGCAGCTGCCAGGGTTGGAAGATGGCCCAGAGCAAAAGGAGGGGGGGTTATCATGGAAACACTCTCCCAGAATGTAGGTGAAAGGCCAAACTCCACAGATAGCCTCTCAGACATGGCTGGCCAGCCTTCGAGTATTCAAGAGCGTAGGGGGTTTACAGGAAAAAGGACACAATTTGTCACAGAGTACGAAGAGAAGTTTCCTCCCATGTTGCATTTGTAGGATGAAATGTGACACTGAGAACTTAGTTGAGTCATCATCGTAATGGCGACCAGCTCGCAGGAGAAGAGCTCCCGGTAATCTGTTCTTTTCTTGGAATAAAACCAACTTTATAAATGAACTGCACTCTTGCGTGTTTCACGGCTGTCACAACTGATTATCCATATATATACAATGGTTCTCTATATATACATACAGCGCCAGTGATTGACCCAGTTCTTCAAGCTATCCTATTAGCCGATCCCGCCCACAGAGGTATTTTCACTCTGAGAGATCGGGGGGGGGGGGTTAGTGCTTACATGTCCCACATTTAATGTTTATTAAAAATTACTGAGTGCTGGGTGGATTCCTACAACAGTCTTAACAATACATGTATTCAATAAACATTGGCCACATGTTATAAAAGGAATACGGATTGTGTTCCCCCACCTTCTTGATTTCTCCAGGCAACCAATATTTAAGATACATAACTTGTGGTGCCCAGAATTGAACCCAGTATTCAAGGTGGGGTCTGACCAAGGTAGAATAAAGTGGTACTATTCCTGCCCTTGATCTGATTCAGCCTTCTGCAACATTGGCCTCCGCTCCCCATTTGGTGTCATCTGCAAATATGATGGGCACCCCCTCAGTTTCTTCATCCAAGTCATTTATAAAGACGTTGAACAACAACAGGCCCAGGACTGAACCCTGCAATCACCCCAGGATGATGAGGAACCATGAAGGAGGACTGTTTGGGTTCGGTCAGTCAAATCCACCTAACAGTTTCCTCATTCAGCCCACATTTTACCGGCTTTCTCACAGAAAGATCATGGGGGACTTTGTCAAAAGCCTTACTGAAATCAAGATGCACTAGTTCCACAGCTGTTCCCTGATCAGCAAAGTTTGTAACTCCATCCAAAAAAAGGGGAGGAGAGATTTCTCTGGCTGGACTTGTTTTTGAGAAATCCATGCTTTCATCCTGTATGTTTATGTTGTGAAATCTTCAGATGAAGGGCACATAAATTTTAAAAATGATTATAAATAAGGATATTGACAAGCTGGAACATGTGCAAAGGAGGGTGATTTATGTCTTTACTTAATTTGTATAATACTCAACCCAGTGGTGCTGAATTGAATAAAATATTGGTGGTGGGTCAGGTAAGGTCTGCCTTGCACAATCAAACACATGATGCATGCAGGCCATTAGAAAGGCAATGCCTACTAACTTGGGTGGTGGCCCCCTCAAATGCTTTATTGGGGGGGAACCCTCAGCCTCTAAAGATTGACTCCTATTGCCACGTGTCAGGACGGTTACAACATAAAACAAAACACAATATAAAAACACAAAATACACTTATGTAACCCTCTTTTCACCACATTTTTAAAAAGTGCAGATTTCCTTGTCTCCTAAAGCTACATAATGAAGGATGTCTCCCCAATATGAACTCTTTGATGGCAAGTGAGAGAGTAGCTCCGACTAAAGCTCTTTCCACATTCCACACACTGATAGGGTTTCTCCCCTGTATGGGTTCTTTGATGGGAAGTGAGATAGTGGCTGTGAGTGAAACTCTTTCCACATTCTGCACACTGATAGGGTTTCTCCCCTGTATGAATTCTTTGATGGGAAGTAAGATCAGAACTCTGACAGAAGCTCTTTCCACATTCCATGCACTGATAGGGTTTTTCCCCTGTATGAATTCTTTGATGGGAAGTGAGATGGGAGCTCTGACTGAAGCTCTTTCCACATTCAAAGCACTGATATGGTTTCTCCCCTGTATGAATTCTCTGATGGGAAGTGAGAGAGGCCTTCATACTGAAGCTCTTTCCACATTCCATGCACTGATATGGTTTCTCCCCAGTATGAATTTTTTTATGGGAATTGAGATCGGAGCTCTGACTGAAGCTCTTTCCACATTCCATGCACTGATACGGTTTCTCACCTGTATGAATTCTTTGATGGGAAGTGAGATAGTCGTTTCGACTGAAGGTCTTTCCACATTCCATGCACTCAAAAGGTTTCTCCCCTGTATGAATTCTTTGATGGGAAGTGAGATAGTGGCTGTGACTGAAACTCTTTCCACATTCCACACACTGATAGGGTTTCTCCCCTGTATGAATTTTTTGATGGGAAGTCAGACTTTGGCTGTAACTGAAGCTCTTTCCACATTCCATGCACTGATAGGGTTTCTCCCCTGTATGAAGTCTTTGATGAGAAGTGAGATGGGAGCTCTTCCTGAAGCTCTTTCCACATTCCATGCACTGAAAGGGTTTCTCCCCAGTATGAGTTTTTTGATGGGAATTGAGATCAGAGTTCTGACTGAAGCTCTTTCCACATTCCATGCACTGATAGGGTTTCTCCCCTGTATGAATTCTTTGATGGGAAGTGAGAGAGGCCTTCATACTGAAGCTCTTTCCACATTCAATGCACTGATAGGGTTTCTCCCCTGTATGGGTTCTTTGATGGGAAGTGAGATTGGAGCTCTGACTGAAGCTCTTTCCGCATTCCACACACTGATAGGGTTTCTCCCCTGTATGAATTCTTTGATGAGAAGTGAGAGAGGAGTTCTGACTGAAGCTCTTTCCACATTCCATGCACTGATAGTGTTTCTTTCCATTGAGATTTCTTTGTTGGGAACTGGAATAGGAGCTCTCTCCACACTCCAAATTCTTACGTGGCTTCTCCTCTCTGGGGATTTTGTCGTGTTCACCCTTGTTCTCGATCTGCAATTCATCACAATCTGCAATGGAGGCAAAAAGAGATTTGAGCCTCAGGAACAAAAGGAGAACTGAAGGGAGTTGGGTGTGTGTTCATTGCCTTTGTTGTTTGTGATTAACCAACATATTTATTATTAGATTCTGATGCTTGTTGAATGTTGTTTTGCTTGATATACTGTAGTGGCCAAAATTGTGGAAGCCTTTTGGGGGAAGGTGTATTTCAGAGGTTTGGTGGCTCATAACACCACTTCTTTGGGAGGGAGGCTTGTTTAATTTCATTGTACACAGGTTGTACAATGACAATAAAGGTATTATTAATAATATTGTGAAATTATTTATCAATGGAAAGATAATTTAATCAAGAATGTAATGCAACAAAGTTTGTTCAATTATCTGTATTTGTCAGGCTGGAGCCAACAAGCGAGCAACAGCAGCTGCCAGACTTGAATGGCTGCCCAGGGGACGAAGGGAGGATTGTTATGGGAAACACAGAGGAAAGTACAGGGGGGAGAAATACAGGAGTTATCAGACAATAGCTTGTCTGGGCCAGTTTCCAAGCCTCTCAGCCTGCAGGAATGCAGGAGAGGAGCGGTATATGAAAAGGGGAAATGGACATCATAGAAGTGACAGAAGATGAAAAAGTCACACTGATCTGTCCTCTTTGTGCCAAAAAATGGCCTGAAGTGTTGCACTGCTATACCAGCTGACAATTCCTTCTGGATCTTTTGCTTTTGTTTAAAACAATGATGCTTCCTAATTCTGTTGTTTTCTGTGCAGATCACATTAGCTAGTTCTTGCTGCATAGCATCACTTGATTATAGATTTCTTTCTCTTTTACACATGCATACATTAACACACGCACCAGGTTAAGGGGGGGAACCCCTTCCTGTCTGTTGCCAGATTTAGGCTTTATCTATAATTTCTGGCTCTGCTCTGCTGTGCCCATCTTGGATGGTTTTTAATTTTTGCAGTCATTTAGGGTTTTGTTTTTTTAAAAAAATCTGAATTTAAAAAGAAATCAACATTGCTAAAAACAAGGTGTTATACAATAAGATAATTTGTCTTAAGAAAACTAGGGGGGTCGTGGAGGTGTTGTATAAATGTGCATTGTTAATGAGCAACTAAAAATGTTTGTTTGTTTCCTCTTTTGCTTTGCCAGAGATAATGTGTAAGTGTGGTGTCAGCTCCCTAAAAAAAGGTAGAACCTTTTCTTAAAAAGTCAACAACTTTGGGGTTCCTTCCCCCTTAAAAAAGGTCATGAACTCTGGGTAACGGGGGGAGGGGCACCGGAGGGATCTTTGCACCATGGCGCCAGATATGCTTAAGACAGCCCTGCGTATACCCCCACCAAAATGATTTCTTCTCTGCCTTTTGTCAATGGTATTCCTAATATTCTTCCCTTGTCATCTTTAGGTAGGATTTTTGCATCTATCCTTCGGTTTATATATATATATATAACTATTCCTCTCTTTTTGGAAACATCTGAAGCTATGTATTCTGTTCCTAATTTCTTTTCTATCAAAACTGTCATGTTTCTTTGCTATATGTGTTTCCTGGAGACCAATGACGTCCCGGTTTTTCTTTCTTAAGATACGCTCAGTTTTCCTCCTTTTTACCTTATTGTTCAAACCATTGATGCTCCACGATATAATGTTCAAATTCATGAATTTTTATTAGACACAAAGTCAAATATCAACATCAAATATCAACATCAAATACGGAACTGCACTTAAGTACAATAATATGTTGTTGTTGTTGTTGTTTACTCGTTTAGTCGTGTCTGACTCTTCGTGACCCCATGGACCTCAAAAACACTATCCAACCATCTCGTCCTCTGTCGCCCCCTTCTCCTTGTGCCCTCCATCTTTCCCAACATCAGGGTCTTCTCCAGGGAGTCTTCTCTTCTCATGAGGTGGCCAAAGTACTGGAGCCTCAGCTTCACAATCTGTCCTTCCAGTGAGCACTCAGGGTTGATTTCCTTCAGTATGGAGAGGTTTGATCTTCTTGCAGTCCATGGGACTCTCAAGAGTCTCCTCCAGCACCATAATTCAAAAGCATCCATTCTTCGGCGATCAGCCTTCTTGATGGTCCAGCTCTCACTTCCATACATCGCTACTGGGAAAACCATAGCTTTAACTATACAAACCTTTGTTGGCAAGGTGATGTCTCTACTTCTCAAGATGCTGTCTAGGCCTGTCATTGCCCTTCTCCCAAGAAGCAGGCGTCTTTTAATTTCGTGGCTGCTGTCACCATCTGCAGTGATCATGGAGCCCAAGAAAGTAAAATCTATCACTACCTCCATTTCTTCCCCTTCTATTTGCCAGGAGGTGATGGGATCAGTGGCCATGATCTTCGTTTTTTTGATGTTGAGCTTCAGACCATATTTTGCGCTCTCGTCTTTCACCCTCATTAAAAGGTTCTTTAATTCCTCCTCACTTTCTGCCATCAAGGTTGTGTCATCTGCATATCTGAGGTTGTTGATATTTCTTCCGGCAATCTTCCGGCTAGGGATTCATCCAGCCCAGCCTTTCGCATGATGAATTCTGCATATAAGTTAAATAAGCAGGGAGACAAAATACAGCCTTGTCGTACTCCTTTCCCAATTTTGAACCAATCAGTTGTTCCATATCCAGTTCTAACTGTAGCTTCTTGTCCCACATAGAGATTTCTCAGGAGACAGATGAGGTGATCTGGCACTCCCATTTCTTTAAGAACTTGCCATAGTTTGCCTTGGTCGACACAGTCAAAGGCTTTTGCATAATGAAGCAGAAGTAGATGTCTTTCTGGAACTCTCTAGCTTTCTCCATAATCCAGCGCATGTTTGCAATTTGGTCTCTGGTTCCTCTGCCTCTTCTAAATCCAGCTTGCACTTCTGGGAGTTCTCGGTCCACATACTGCTTGAGCCTGCCTTGTAGAATTTTAAGCATAACCTTGCTAGTGTATGAAATGAGTGCAATTGTGCGGTAGTTGGAGCATTCTTTGGCACTGCCCTTCTTTGGGATTGGGATGTAGACTGATCTTCTCCAATCTTCTGGCCACTGCTGAGTTTTCCAAACTTGCTGGCATATTGAGTGTAGCACCTTAACAGCATCATCTTTTAAAATTTTAAATAGTTCAGCTGGAATACCATCACTTCCACTGGCCTTGTTATTTGCAGTGCTTTCCAAGGCCCATTTGACTTCACTTTCCAGGATGTCTGGCTCAAGGTCAGCAACCACACTACCTGGGGTATACGAGACATCCATTTCTTTCTGGTATAATTCCTCTGTGTATTCTTGCCACCTCTTCTTGATGTCTTCTGCTTCTGTTAGGTCCTTTCCACTTTTGTCCTTTATTATGGAAATCTTTGTACGAAATGTTCCTTTCATATCTCCAATTTTCTTGAACAGATCTCTGGTTCTTCCCATTCTATTGCTTTCCTCTATTTCTTTGCATTGCTCATTTAAGAAGGTCTTCTTGTCTCTCCTTGCTATTCTTTGGAAATCTGCATTCAATTTCCTGTATCTTTCACCATCTCCCTCGCATTTTGCTTGCCTTCTCTCCCCCGCTATTTGTAAGGCCTCATTGGACAGCCACTTTGCTTTCTTGCATTTCCTTTTCATTGGGATGGTTTTCGTTGCTGCCTCCTGTATAATGTTACGTGCCTCCATCCATAGTTCTTCAGGCACTCTGTCCACCAAATCTAAATCCTTAAACCTGTTCCTCACTTCC
Source organism: Podarcis melisellensis (assembly GCF_964234715.1). Classification (NCBI taxonomy): domain Eukaryota; kingdom Metazoa; phylum Chordata; class Lepidosauria; order Squamata; family Lacertidae; genus Podarcis; species Podarcis melisellensis. The sequence goes on along the minus strand of NC_138531.1, from coordinate 104,400,774 downwards.
ACTGTGTATTCATAAGGGATTTGACTTAGATTGTATCTTACCGGCCCAGTGGTTTTTCCTACTTTCTTCAGTTTAAGCTTGAATTTTGCTATAAGAAGCTGATGATCTGAGCCACAGTCAGCTCCAGGTCTTGTTTTTGCTGACTGTATAGAGCTTCTCCATCTTTGGCTGCAGAGAATATAATCAATCTGATTTCGATGCTGCCCATCTGGTGATGTCCATGTGTAGAGTCGTCTCTTGTGTTGTTGGAAAAGCGTGTTTGTGATGACCAGCTTGTTCTCTTGACAGAACTCTATTAGCCTTTGCCCTGCTTCGTTTTGATCTCCAAGGCCAAACTTGCCAGTTCCTTTTATCTCTTGACTCCCTACTTTAGCATTCCAATCTCCTATAATGAGAAGAACATCCTTCTTTGGTGTCACTTCTATAAGGTGTTGTATGTCTTCATAGAATTGGTCAATTTCAGTTTCTTCAGCACCAGTAGTTGGTGCATAAACTTGGATTACTGTGATGTTAAAAGGTCTGCCTTGGATTCGTATCGAGATCATTCTATTATTTTTGAGATTGCATCCCAGTACAGCCTTTGCCACTCTTTTGTTGACTATGAGGGCCACTCCATTTCTTTTACGGGTTTCTTGCCCACAGTAGTAGATATGATGGTCATCGAACTGAATTCACCCATTCCCGTCCATTTTAGTTCACTGATGCCCAGGATGTCAATATTTATTCTTGCCATCTCATTTTTGACCACCTCCAACTTACCCAGGTTCATGGTTCTTACATTCCAGGTTCCTATGCAATATTTTTCTTTACAGCATTGGACTTTCCTTTGGCTTCCAGGCATATCCGCAACTGAGCGTCCTTTCGGCTTTGGCCCAGCCGCTTCATCAGCTCTGAGTCTACTTGTACTTGCCCTCCCCTCTTCCCCAGTAGCATGTTGGATGCCTTCCGACCTGAGGGGCTCATCTTCCAGCGTCATAACTTTTATATGCCTGTTGTCTTTGTCCATGGAGTTTTCTTGGCAGGGATACTGGAGTGGCTTGCCGGCTCCTCCTCCAGTGGATCACGTTTGGTCAAAACTCTCCACTATGACCTGTTCATCTTGGGTGCCCTGCTCGGCATAGTTCATAGCTTCTCTGAGTTCCTCAAGCCCCTTCACCACGGCAAGGCAGTGATCCATGAAGGGGATCATAATATAGTTGTGGGAAACTCTGCTTCTTTAATTATCCTCCTGGACTTTCCTGTCCTTGTTCTCTTTCTTCTCTTTCTTTCCCCCCCCCCAATTTTTTGTATTGGTTTTCACATTTAACACATAAACAAGAAACAAGAAAAAAGAAAAACATTACAATACACAAAAACAAAGAAAAACTCATAAAGAATTTCTACTTCCAAATCCTAATTTCATTTCATTGATAACTGACTTCCTTGAATCCCCTCTACCTGAATTTCATATCACCAGTTTAGCAGTTCTCCAAATTCATATTTCTAATAATATTAACTTCTTTCATTTGCTAACAACTTCTCCTTTATTAGTATTCTAATCCTTAATGTTTATTAACAACATATTCTTATTCTACCCTGTGATGGGATGATGAGCTGCTTGTGCGTAAAGCTTAGTCCCTCAGAGTTTGGCCTGATTATCAAAGCTCTGTCTATAGCGGAGCCCCCTTAAACATGACTCCCTCAATCGCTGGCAGAATCCGACAGTGGGCGTTTGCGGAATCTCTTCCAACATAAAAGCTCCTTAACGGAAACGCGTCTTCGGGATTCACGGCACGACAGTTTCCAGCGAGGGGTGGGTGTCCCTATAGGAAGTCCTGAAACTTCCCCACTGTTTTCGCTGGAAGTGTCCCTGAGCCATCCCTCCGACTCTCTTTCCCTCGGAGCTCCTTCTCTCCCCCTGCTGGTTCCCTCCTCTGCTGCTAAGTCTCTCCTAGCCTCCGTGAGCCCTTCCACCACCTGCCCTTCCGATGGCAGTTCCCTGACATACCCCTAAGCCTAATTATTACTTCCAAGAAATTTCTCTTTATCTTATATTACAATATTTAACTAAATAGTCTTTAAATTTCTTCCAGTCCTCTTGTGTCTCCTTTCTGGTCATGGATTCTTCCAGTCAGGTCGGCCAGCTCCAAAAAGTCCAACATCTTCATCTGCCATTCTTCTACTGTTGGCATCTTTTGCGATTTCCAATTTTTGGCTAATAAAAGTCTTGCCACTGTAGTGGCATACAAAAAAAGTCTAACATCTTTTTTTGGCAATTCCAGTCCTATTATTCCAAGTAGAAAGGCTTCTGGTTTTTTAATATATTTATATTATATATATATATATATATATGCAGGTTTTGGTGTCCTCGGGTGTCTTCCCGTGTAAAAGTTGGGGTGTCTAGGCGACGTTTCGACGAGGTCTCACTCGTCATCTTCAGGCTGGTGCTTTCGGCTTCTTGTTACTGGAACAGAGCAGGATCTCAGTGTTTGAGTTCCTATAAATACTGTTGAGGGGGTGTGGTGTATAGCCTCCAATGTTCTGGGCAGAGAGGAAGTTCCCAGGCTAGTGTGCCTTTTCTTCTTTTGTTCCTTAATTACTTGAGGGATATCTTGAGTGATTTCTTGAGTGATATCCTGAGTACCACTTAGGTGGGTCATTAGGTGTGGATTAGTTGCTAAAGTCTTTGTGTCTTGACCTCTTGAACTTTGTGAAGAGTTTTTCTGAGAAGATGGCTGTACTGCACTTAGTTGTGCTCTGGCTTGGCTTCGTGTATAGGGGCGAGCTGTGGTTTTGTGGCCTGTGTCAGCCAGATCTGTGTAGGGATTGCAGGGGGGTGCAGCATCCGGAGGTGCCACCCCTCTTCACAAAGTTCAAGAGGTCAAGACACAAAGACTTTAGCAACTAATCCACACCTAATGACCCACCTAAGTGGTACTCAGGATATCACTCAAGAAATCACTCAAGATATCCCTCAAGTAATTAAGGAACAAAAGAAGAAAAGGCACACTAGCCTGGGAACTTCCTCTCTGCCCAGAACATTGGAGGCTATACACCACACCCCCTCAACAGTATTTATAGGAACTCAAACACTGAGATCCTGCTCTGTTCCAGTAACAAGAAGCCGAAAGCACCAGCCTGAAGATGACGAGTGAGACCTCGTCGAAACGTCGCCTAGACACCCCAACTTTTACACGGGAAGACACCCGAGGACACCAAAACCTGCATTCCTGTACCCGTGAAAATCTACGAAAGCATATATATATATATATATATATATATATATATATATATATATATTTCATTTTTTTCAATTCATTATATATCTTTTCCCAGAAGTCTTTCACCTTAGGACACGTCCACCACATATGATAGAAAGTACCTTCTTTTTCTTTGCATTGCCAACACAAGTTATCATTTGTATGATACACCTTTGCTAATTTCACCAGGGTTAAATACCATCTATACAGCATTTTCATAATATTTTCTTTTAATACAGTACATGCAGTAAACTTAACCCCTTTCTTCCACAGTCTTTCCCAATCTGCCAACATTATATTGTGTCCAACATCTCTTGCCCAATCTATCATCACAGATTTAACTTTTTCGTCCTTTGTACGCCATTCTAACAACAAATTATACATTTTAGAGAGATTTTTAACATTGGTATCTAACAATTCCATTTCCAATTTGGATTTTTCTGTTGCAAAACCATTTTCTTATCACGTTTATATAATTCATTAATCTGATAATATTGTAACCATCCATCCAATTTATCTTTAATTTAATCAAATGGTCTTAATTTAAATTCTTCGTTATCTTCCACTAGTAAATCAGCATATTTCAACCATTTACTCTCCATATTCAACTTTTTCTGTGCGTTTGCTTCCGTTGGTGAAAACCATAGTATGATAGAGTTGGGAGAGACCACAAGGGCCATAGAGTCCAACCCCCTGCCAAGCAGGAAACACCATCAGAGCACTCCTGACATATGGTTGTCAAGCCTCTGCTTCAAGACCTCCAAAGAAGGAGACTCCACCACACTCCTTGGCAGCAAATTCCACTGTCAAACAGCCCTTACTGTCAGGAAGTTCTTCCTAATGTTTAGGTGGAATCTTCTTTCTTGTAGTTTGGATCCATTGCTCCCTGTCCGCTTCTCTGGAGCAGCAGAAAACAACCTTTCTCCCTCCTCTATGTGACATCCTTTTATATATTTGAACATGGCTATCATATCACCCCTTAACCTCCTCTTCTCCAGGCTAAACATGCCCAGCTCCCTTAGCCGTTCCTCATAAGGCATCGTTTCCAGGTCTTTGACCATTTTGGTTGCCCTCCTCTGGACACGTTCCAGTTTGTCAGTGTCCTTCTTGAACTGTGGTGCCCAGAACTGGACACAGTACTCCAGGTGAGGTCTGACCAGAGCAGAATACAGTGGCACTATTACTTCCCTTGATCTAGATGCTATACTCCTATTGATGCAGCCCAGAATTGCATTAGCTTTTTTAGTTGCCGCGTTACACTGTTGGCTCATGTCAAGTTTGTGGTCAACCAAGACTCCTAGATCCTTTTCACATGTACTGCTCTCAAGCCAGGTGTCACCCATCTTGTATTTGTGCCTCTCATTTTTTTTGCCCAAGTGCAATACTTTACATTTCTCCCTGTTAAAATTCATCTTGTTTGTTTTGGCCCAGTTCTCTAATCTGTCAAGGTCGTTTTGAAGTGTGATCCTGTCCTCTGGGGTGTTAGCCACCCCTCCCAGTTTGGTGTCATCTGCAAATTTGATCAGGATGCCCTTGAGTCCATCATCCAAGTCGTTGATAAAGATGTTGAATAAGACCAGGCCCAAGACAATGTACTTGCATTACACCGACCGTGAAACACGCAGATAGTGTGATGATCTGGGGCTGTATGACAGCAAAAGGTGTGGGCAGAATTTGTGTCATAAAACGGAATGTAAATGCTCCAAAATACATGAATGAAATTCTTGAGCCCAAACTGAACCGTTCTGCATGTGATCTTTTCCCAGATACTGAACCTTTTTATTTGTTTGTTTGTTTTCTATTTCAGCAGGATTCAGCTCCATGTCATGTTGCTGCTGTGTGCAAAAGTTGGTTTCAAGAGAATCAATTCCACTGCTGGAATGGCCTGGGAATAGTCCAGACCTTAACCCAATCAGAAATCTATGGAGCCAACTAAAGAAACTTGTTAGTCAGAAGCAACCCAGCAATAAAGCCCAATTAATAGTTGCAATAATTCCATCTTGGTTTCACATTATTACAGCTGCAGAACTAAGAAACTTGCTTCACTCCATGTGAAGACGTTGCAAGGCCAGAATTAAAGCTAAAGGTTCCCAAACTAAGTATTAATTGACATGGTGAGAATTTCTGTTAGAAGATGGGCAGATGAAAATGATGGAGGTTAAGATCAATAATGAAAAAGTGATAGTTATTGGAATCTATGCACCAAATGAAAGAAAATCCGAATTCTATCAATTCCTGGAAGAAAAAGTCATAGAATATATAGGGGGGGGAATTATATTACTAGGAGATTTTAGACTTCCGCGTAGTCTTTGCTCACGGTCAGATGCGTCTCTCCCACTCTGCCAAGGTCGGGAGGTACGCGTTCATTAGTGGAGCTAGAAGGGGGAGCTAAAGCTAAGCTGACCCCGAAGCCTTGGAAGGAGATTCCAGGGTGATATGGCGTTGCTGCAGCACAAAGAAGAGGACCCCCAGACCACTTTCAAGCTCCTAAAAGCTGAGCAAGAAGGGGGAGAAGGGGGAGAACTTCTTCGGTGCTAGTTCCTGCAACCCTCCGCTGACGAGAAGCTCGAGCCCGTGGGTATGTCTGTGGCTACACTTCTAACAAACTGAAGCAAACCTAAACAATTAGCCTATTTTATCTACTGAACTTGCTAATTTACGACTAAAAACAAAGTGTTTGATCTTAAAACAAAGTGTTTGAACTTAAATGGCTTTTCGCAACTGACCAAGATTTACCTACAAGCTATATCAGACTGTTTTCCCCCCCAAAAAGACGTCTATTCCATTAATACCGAAGACGTTTTAGCCATTTTTTTCTGCTGGAGTTATGAACATAAAGATTACCTGTGGCTTCATTAGTGTTGCGACAGAAATAAACCAAGAAATCATGAAGAAGAAATAATTAAAAAGACCTTTCCCAAGTGGTGAAATATATAAAGGGGTCTCCAGACTCTTCAGTATAAAATTAACTGTTGTTCACAAGTTAGTTTTCAACTGTCTGTTCACGCTGGCAAAAGGAATATTAGAGGCCAGAGACTCCCAGAGAACGGTGGTGAGTGTGTGAGAGAGTGATTGATTACAAAGTTATAAAACTGTCACAAGACTGATAAACATCGCCTCTCCTCTCCCAAGAAGTGTGGCTATTCTCCTTTTCTGGGGATTTCTGTTTGTCTTCGGCTGTGGACTGCTACGGAGTATAAATCAACTTAATAACAGCTAAGAGTGATTCTGCTGACTCATGTGCTCCGACATTTTCTTAGACCGACATTTTCCTGGCTTGAGGAACGGAAACGAACTGTATTAGACTGACATAGAAAGAGAACGGGGTCGAAAAATTGCAGAGAGGGAGTGACCCAAACAGCGACATCAGCTGGTGAAATAAAACTTTGCCCTCTTTTGAAAAAGACGTTCCTCTAATAAGACTTATAAGAGCAATTACAGGGATTTTTGCAAGATCTGCAACTATTGAAGATCTCAAAACGCTGCATCATAATCTGCTGAAAGAGACAAGGTTTCATAAATTCTTATAGACCCTATACCCCATTACTGGAATAGCATTCCTGTTACCTCTGGAAAAGAACTTAATAGCACATAAGATTATTGCATTGTACATTATTAATTCAAAATACTCCCCAGCTCTTTTCTTGTTATTTAAATATACTTTTCGTATTTTCTTCCCCCTCTTTATTTCTTTACAAATTATAAATTGCATTATTATTTTTGTTTCTTTCCTTTGTATTTCTTTTGTGTTTTTGTTTTGTTTTGTTTCTCTGTTTCATTTTTGTTGTTTTTCTGGCTGTTTTTGTGTGGTTTTCAACTTGTGTCGTTTGTCTTGTGGGTTTTTTTTTTGTTTCTGTTTTTTTCTGTTTTTTGTTTCTGTTTTTTTCTGTTTTTGTTTGCTTAGCCTTTCGCTATCTATTGGTAGCTAACGCAGTTGATATTAGCATCAGATGCTATTAGCTTTGTTGCAAGGTGCAGACTAACTGAACCGCTAACCTGTTTAAAGAATTATACATTTGATCTATTACCCTGAATGATTAAGTAAATGCAAGGATTGCAATCACTTATCATATTTATTTGATCTGATGAATTTGTGATATTGCTGTATTGATACTTGGCTGTAACTAATTAGATAATTGTTCATAATCAATTTAAAATATATTTAGTGAAACTGGGAATATAAAAAAAATAGTGGATACATAGGCCAGAGATCACGATCAGACTGGTAAAATTGTCGTAATTGTATTAAGAAAGATTGAACTTAATTGACATTCATTAATTATCACATTGGAAATATTGACACGATTGTATTAAGAAAGATTGAACTTAATTGATATCCAATTTGTAAGACAGAAGGGAAGAGAACAAATTACCTAGTGAGCTAACTGAATTTCTTAGTGATGTATGGTAAAAAAACAACTGTGTCAGGTTCTGCAGCAGTATCAGCCTCACAAATCAGGAGAACTTCTGTAATTGACATGGATCAACCATTACATATGAGAGAATTAATTTTAAGTTTAAAGAAAGATATCCAAGATTTAAAAAATAATGTAAATGAAAAGGCAAAAGCAACAGAAGAAAAACTTATTTCAATGGGAGCCAAAATAGATGAAAATGTGAAAATAGCAGCTGAGTTATCAACTCAGGTCAACAATTTAGTACAAAAAAATTCAGAACTGACGAAAATAGTGCTAGACCTTAAAGGTAAAACACAGAACCTAGAGGAAGTTCAGAAAAAATTACAAAATGAAAATAGAGAGTTGAAAAAGGAATGCGATAAGATAAGGAAAGAAACAGCAGATCTGAAAGCACAGCAAGATTCAACTTTGGACTCTATTGCGATGTTGCAAATGCAGAGAAAGGAGAATACCCTAAGATTCAGAGGACTAACGGAGGACACAGAGGAAACAATTGAGAAAAAAATCTCAAAAGAGCTAGCAGCTTGGTTAGACCTAGAAGAAGCAGAAGTAGCACAAAAAATAGAAAAAGCATTCAGAGTCAAATCTAATGTAGCAAAAGTAAACAACTGGCCAGCTGATTGTTTAGTCTCTTTTAACTCTATGGATTTCAGAAACAGAATTTTACAAGCTAGTAACAAGAAGAAATTTCAATCAGAAGGAAATGATATTATCGTCCACAAGATTATTCCAAATCGGTTGATAAAAAAGAGAGAAGCTTATAGACCTCTGGCCGAGGCATTAAAGGCAAAGGCAGTGGACTATAGGTGGGAGTACCCGGAATCTCTTTTTTCTTCAAAGGGAAACGTAGAAAGTGCCTGTCGGCATTAGACGCGGACAAGTTCTGGAGAAAGTACCGGAAAGACCTCGGAGGAAAACGGCAATTGTTGGGAGAATCAGAGGATATTGAACAAACAGTTGAGAGTTAGAAGACAGATCTAAAAAGGGAATTTATTAAATTATACTGAGGCCTTGAATGTGTAATTTTTTATTATTATTATTTTAAATCTGTTGACATATCATAAGAAATAAAGTATGGATTATAAATTTATTACTTGGAATGTAAATGGTTTAAATGAAAAATCAAAAAGGAACAAGGTGGAACATATTCTGGTTAAGCAAAAATATGATCTAATCTGTCTGCAAGAAACTCATGTAGCGGAAAAACATAAAAGAGTATTAATAAATAAGAGATTGGGGCTTGAGTTTATTGCATCAAGTAAAGAAAAAAAGAGAGGGGTGGTAATTTATGTAAAACCTCAGCTGGAGCCAAAACTGCTTTATAATGATGAAAAAGGCCGAACAGTGATTATAGAGGTTAAGATCAATAATGAAAAAGTGATAACAAAAAAAATTCCTTCCAGTAGCACCTTAAAGACCAACTAAGTCAGTTCTTGGTATGAGCTTTCGTGTGCATGCACACTTCTTCAGATACCACTTCTTCTGAAGAAGTGTGCATGCACACGAAAGCTCATACCAAGGAATTTTTTTGTTTTGACTATGACAGACCAACACGGCTACTTAGGTATCTGAAGAAGTGTGCATGCACACGAAAGCTCATACCAAGAACTGACTTAGTTGGTCTTTAAGGTGCTACTGGAAGGAATTTTTTTTGTTTTAACTATGGCAGACCAACACGGCTACCTATCTGTAACTGAAAAAGTGATAGTTATTGGAATCTATGCACCAAATGAAAGAAAATCCGAATTCTATCAATTCCTGGAAGAAAAAGTCATAGAATAGAAAAAGTCATAGAATATATAGGGGGAAAAATTATATTACTAGGAGATTTTAATGGAGTAGTCAATCCAAACATGGACAGGACAATAAAGAAGAAAGAAAAGAGGCAGAACAAACTCCCAACTATATTTTTCCAATTAATAGAACTCCTGAATTTGTTCGACGCTTGGAGGTTTAAGAACCCAACAGAGAAAGAATTTACACATTACTCAGAGCCACATAAATCGGCGGGACGAATCGACGCGATCTGGACAACAAAGGATTTATTAAATAATATTACAAAAGCAGAAATCCACCCAAGGATAATTTCTGACCACAGCGCGGTCTGGGTTAACTTTAAAGGAAAAGAAGAAAAGGTTAAAAGGTGGCAACTGAATTAGAGTATGCTAAACGATGAAAAAATTGTACAGAAGGCCAAGCAAATCTTAGAAGAATATTTTAAGTTTAATTTAAATCAAGGAGTAGATCTAGAGACGGTTTGGGACGCGGGTAAAGCCATCATAAGAGGCTTCTTTATACAACAAAACGCATTCCAAAGGAAAATAAAGGAGAAGAAGAAAATGGAGATCTGGGAGGAGATTAGAAAAAAGGAAAGGATCCTTTTCCAAAAACCAGACGATGAACCAATTAAGCAAAGTATAAAAATCTTACAGACGCAATTCTCCATGATAATAAATGAAGAGATAGAATGGAAGATAAAATGGTTGAGACATAGAAACTTTGAGTTTGCAAATAAACCTGGTAAACTTCTGGCCTGGCAATTAAAGAAGAAAAAAGAAGATAGAATTAAGACAAATGGATTCAAGAACCTAAGGAAATTAGTAAAAATTTTGCTAGTTTTTTCGGAAAACTATATAATGAAGGTCCAGAGACTCTGGAAAAAATAATTGATTATCTGGGCAAAAATAGACTACCAATAATACCTAAGGAAAAAACTGAAATCTTGAACTCACCAATAACAGCTATGGAGGTGCAACAAGCTATACAGAGATCAAAATTAGGAAAGACACCGGGCCCAGATGGTCTTCCAGCTAATTACAGTGGTGCCTCGCAAGACGAAATTAATTCGTTCCGCAAGTCTCTTCGTCTTGCGGTTTTTTCGTCTTGCGATGCACGGTTTCCCATAGGAATGCATTGAAAATCAATTAATGCGTTCCTAGGGAAACCGCCTTCAGACCAGGTCCGGGGACAGTCTGTCCCCGGACCTCTTCTGAAGGCTGGGGGGCGCGGGCTTCGCAGCAGCGCTACGAAGCCCGGCGGCTGGGGCAGGTGTTCCCGCCCCCCCTGCTTCGGAGCAGCGTTCCGAAGCGGGGTGACTGGGGCAGGTGTTCCCGCCCCCCCGCCCGGCTTCGCAGCAGCGCTACGAAGCCCGGCGGCTGGGGCAGGTGTTCCCGCCCCCCACCCCGCTTCGGAGCAGCGTTCCGAAGCGGGGTGGCTGGGGCAGGTGTTCCCGCCCCCCCGCCCGGCTTCGCAGCAGCGCTACGAAGCCCGGCGGCTGGGGCAGGTGTTCCCGCCCCCCCACCCCGCTTCGGAGCAGCGTTCCGAAGCGGGGTGGCTGGGGCAGGTGTTCCCGCCCCCCCGCCCGGCTTCGCAGCAGCGCTACGAAGCCCGGCGGCTGGGGCAGGTGTTCCCGCCCCCCACCCCGCTTCGGAGCAGCGTTCCGAAGCGGGGTGGCTGGGGCAGGTGTTCCCGCCCCCCGCCCGGCTTCGCAGCAGCGCTACGAAGCCCGGCGGCTGGGGCAGGTGTTCCCGCCCCCCACCCCGCTTCGGAGCAGCGTTCCGAAGCGGGGTGGCTGGGGCAGGTGTTCCCGCCCCCCGCCCGGCTTCGCAGCAGAGCTACGAAGCCCAGCGGCTGGGGCAGGTGTCCGGGATCTCTTTTGAAGCAAGCGGCTGCGGAGAGACGCGATCTCCCCGCAGCCGCTTGCTTCAAAAGAGGTCCGGGATCTCTTTTGAAGCAAGCGGCTGCAGAGAGACGCGATCTCCCCGCAGCCGCTTGCTTCAAAAGAGGTCCGGGGGCAGCGGGAAGAGCTGCCCCCGGACCTCTTTTGAAGCAAGGGGCGGTGGGGAGAAGTGATCTCCCCGCCGCCCCTTGCTTCAAAAGAGAAGACCCGCTGTCCCCGGGGCAAGCTTCGTTTTGCGAAGCAAGCCCATAGGGAAATTCGTCTTGCGAGGCAACTCGAAAACGAAAAAACCTTTCGTTTTGCGAGTTTTTCGTCTCGCGAGGCGTTCGTCTTGCGGGGTACCACTGTACTATAAAAAGTTAGAACAAGCATTATTTCTTCCCATGAAAGACCTAATGAATAATATTCTGGCAAATGGAAAACTTCCGAAAACCTGGAAGGACAGCTTTATTACTCTTATCCATAAACAAGGAACAGAAGCCTCAAACATGGCCAATTACAGACCCATTGCACTGCTAAATAACGATTACAAGATATTTGCAGACATTCGTGCAAATAGATTAAAAATGGTGCTGAAAGAGATAATTCATAAAGATCAAACCGGATTTCTTCCCGGACGATTTATGCAATCCAATATTAGATGCGTGATTAATGTATTAGAATATTTGGATATTAAAATTGATAAACCAGCAGCTATTATGTTGGTAGACGCTGAAAAAGCTTTTGATAACGTGTCCTGGAAGTTTATGAAAAAATTAATGGAAGAAATCGGACTGGGAGAAAATATTTGTAAAGGAATAAATGCCATCTACTCAGAACAATATGCAAAATTGATCATCAACGGAAGAATTACTGAGGAGTGCAAAAATAAACAAGGGAACCAGACAGGGCTGCCCACTGTCTCCACTTACAGATAGGTAGCCGTGTTGATCTGCCATAGTCAAAACAAAAAAAAATTCCTTTGCATAACTTTCTTCCTTTAGTCAATACAAAATAAAAAAAAATCCTTCCAGTAGCACCTTAAAGACCAACTAAGTCAGTTCTTGGTATGAGCTTTCGTGTGCATGCACACTGTCTCCACTGATATTTATCTTGGTGATGGAAGTATTGAACAATCAGATAAGAAGGGATCAGCTTGTTAAAGGCATCACTCTGGGAAACAAAACATATAAAATTAAAGCTTTCGCGGACGATCTACTCGTTATGACTGAAAACCCTAAAGAAAGTCTGAAAAGAGTGCTGGAACTGATTAAAGAATTTGGAGAAGTGGCAGGCTTTAAACTGAATATTACAAAAACAAAAATGCTTGTTAAAAATGTAACCACAGAAGAAAAGGACGACTTAGAAAAAATATTGGGCTTGAAAATCTCTTCAAAAGCGAAATACTTGGGTATTTGGATCACCCCCAAGAACATAAATTTATTTCAGGATAATTACACCAAAATTTGGCTAGAGATTAGAAGAAACTTGGTAACCTGGAGTAAACTAAAATTAACATTTCTCGGTAGGATTTCCATTATAAAGATGAATGTGCTTCCAAAATTAATCTTTCTATTTCAAATGATTCCGATACTCGGTGAAGCAGGTTGTCTCAAGATATGGCAAAGAGAAATTTCCAAATTTTTGTGGGAAGGGAAGAAACCCAGGATTAAACACCTGATCTTAATAGACATAAAAGAGAGAGGAGGCTTTTCCCTACCCGACCTAAAACTTTATTATGAGGCAGCCAGTTTCACCTGGTTAAAAGATTGGTGCACGTTGCAGGATCCGGACCTCCTGGACCTGGAAGGTTTTGACAACCATTGGGGATGGCACGCCTACCTAATATATGGAAAAGCGAAAATTCATAAAAAATTTACCAACCATATAATAAGAAAGTCACTCTTTGCTGTATGGGAAAAATATAAAAACCTGATGGAGCCTAAAGTCCCGTGGTGGACTTCTCCAGTAGAAGCCATAGCAGTAAAACGGAAAAATACTCAGGAAAGCTGGCCAACATATAAAATACTACTAAAAAATGAAGATAACCAAATAAAATTTAAAAAATTTGAGGAAATAAGAGAACACATTTCAGACTGGTTCCAATACCATCAGTTATTTGAAAAATTTAAATCTGACAAACAAAAGGGGTTCTCAACAGAAATTTCCCGATTCGAATCTGATCTTGTAAATTCTAAAAGAAAAACTCTTTCCAAAACTTACCGACTCCTCCTTGACTGGACAGTCAAGGAGGAGGAGGTAACAGTGGCAATGGTGAGGTGGTCTCAGGATTTTGGCCATTCAATAACCATGGCCCAATGGGAAAATTTATGGAAGATCAATTGGAAATTCACAAATTGTTACACGATTAGAGAGAACTTTCAAAAAATGCAACATCGATGGTATCTAACACCATGGAAGCTTTCAAAAATGTATAAAAATGTGTCAAGTAATTGTTGGAGATGCGGAGACTCAGGAACATTCTACCATATGTGGTGGATATGTAGGAAAATACAGGTATTCTGGGAGAGTATACATGCAGAACTGCAAAAAATGCTAAAGATCTCTTTCAATAAAAAACCAGAGGCCTACCTCCTGGGAATAACAGATTTGGATATTCCACCAAAGAGGAAGGGTATCTTTTTATATGCGACGGCGGCAGCAAGAGTTTTGATCGCAGCAAAATGGAAGAGTAATGAAATCCCCTCTATACAAGATTGGATCCAAAAGCTGACAGAATACAGTGGTGCCCCGCAAGACGAATGCCTCGCAAGACGAAAAACCCGCAAGACGAAAGGGTTTTTCGGGTTTTGCGACGCTTCGCTAGACGATTTTCCCTATGGGCTTGCATCGCAAGACGAAAGCCCATAGGGAAATCTCGGGGACCTTTTTTTAAATGCTGGCGGTGGGGAGCAAAGCCTTTTTCCCCCCTCCGGACTTCAGAAGAGGTCCAGGAAGGCCGGCGGGGGCGAAAGGCTTTGCTCCCCACCGCCAGCATTTTAAAAGCGGTCCGGGATAGCAGGGAAGCGCTTCCCGCTATCCCGGACGGCTTTTGAAGGGGGCGATTTAAAAGCCCCCGGACGGCTTTTGAAGCCTCCCCCCGCCGCCCGGCATCGGGGCATCGTCCCGATGCCGGGCGACGGGGCGAGAAAGCCTCCCCCCGCCGCCCGGCTTCGGGGCATCGTCCCGATGCCGGGCGACGGGGCGAGAAAGCCTCCCCCGCCGCCCGGCTTCGGGGCATCGTCCCGATGCCGGGCGACGGGGCGGGAAAGCCTCCCCCCGCCGCCCGGCTTCAGGGCATCGTCCCGATGCCGGGCGACGGGGCGAGAAAGCCTCCCCCCGCCGCCTGGCATCGGAAGCATGTCCCGATGCCGGGCGACGGGGCGAGAAAGCCTCCCCCCGCCGCCTGGCATCGGAACCATGTCCTGATGCTGGGCGACGGGGCGAGAAAGCCCCCCCCCCGCCGCCTGGCATCGGAACCATGTCCCAATGCCGGGCGACGGGGCGAGAAAGCCTCCCCCCACCGCCCGGCTTCGGGGCATCGTCCCGATGCCGGGCGACGGGGCGGGAAAGCCTCCCCCCGCCGCCCGGCTTCGGGGCATCGTCCCAATGCCGGGCGACGGGGCGGGAAAGCCTCCCCCCGCCGCCCGGCTTCGGGGCATCGTCCCGATGCCGGGCGACGGGGCGAGAAAGCCTCCCCCCGCCGCCTGGCATCGGAACCATGTCCCGATGCCGGGCGACGGGGCGAGAAAGCCTCCCCCCGCCGCCTGGCATCGGAACCATGTCCCGATGCCGGGCGACGGGGCGAGAAAGCCTCCCCCCGCCGCCCGGCTTCGGGGCATCGTCCCGATGCCGGGCGACGGGGCGGGAAAGCCTCCCCCCGCCGCCCGGCTTCGGGGCATCGTCCCGATGCCGGGCGACGGGGCGAGAAAGCCTCCCCCCGCCGCCCGGCTTCGGGGCATCGTCCCAATGCCGGGCGACGGGGCAAGAAAGCCTCCCCCCGCCGCCCGGCTTCGGGGCATCGTCCCGATGCCGGGCGACGGGGCGAGAAAGCCTCCCCCCGCCGCCTGGCATCGGAACCATGTCCCGATGCCGGGCGACGGGGCGAGAAAGCCTCCCCCCGCCGCCTGGCATCGGAACCATGTCCCGATGCCGGGCGACGGGGCGGGAAAGCCTCCCCCCGCCGCCTGGCATCGGAACCATGTCCCGATGCTGGGCGACGGGGCGAGAAAGCCTCCCCCCGCCGCCCGGCTTCGGGGCATCGTCCCGATGCCGGGCGGCGGGGCGGGAAAGCCTCCCCCCGCCGCCCGGCTTCGGGGCATCGTCCCGATGCCGGGCGACGGGGCGAGAAAGCCTCCCCCCGCCGCCCGGCTTCGGGGCATCGTCCCGATGCCGGGCGACGGGGCGAGAAAGCCTCCCCCCGCCGCCTGGCATCGGAACCATGTCCCGATGCCGGGCGACGGGGCGAGAAAGCCTCCCCCCGCCGCCTGGCATCGGAACCATGTCCCGATGCCGGGCGACGGGGCGAGAAAGCCTCCCCCCGCCGCCCGGCTTCGGGGCATCGTCCCGATGCCGGGCGACGGGGCGAGAAAGCCTCCCCCCGCCGCCCGGCATCGGAACGATGTCCCGAAGCCCGGCGGCGGGGCGGGAAAGCCTGGGCGCGCTTGCAACTCTCCGCAAGGAGCGCGCTCCTTGCGGAGAGGTCCGCGCCTCTCCTGGACCTTTTCTGAAGGCAGGCGGGGGGGGGGGGGCAAAAGTCTTTGTCCCCCCTGCCTGCCTTCCCAGGGGCTTTTAAATCGCCCCGGACAGCGGAGAAGTCCTCCGCTGTCCCGGGCGATTTTAAAATGCCGCCCGCCAGAAGAGGTCGGGGGAAGGCGGTTTCCATAGGAACGCATTAATTGATTTTCAATGCATTCCTATGGAAAACCGTGCATCGCAAGACGAAAAACTCGCAAGACGAAGAGACTTGCGGAACGAATTAATTTCGTCTTGCGAGGCACCACTGTATGCCGAATTAGATGGTTTATCAGAAAAAATAAAGAATAAATCCAAACAGGAATTTGTTTCTAAATGGGAGGTTTTCAAAGAATATCTGAAAAATAAATATAGTAGTTTAAATTCTGTTGCAGCATTCGAGGAACTTCAGTAATAGTTGCTAGGTAGAGAGAAGAAATTAGATTTATTGAGAATAAGTTTAATTATGAAAAAAATGTGTATTGGCATTAAGTAATTTGAACATGAAATATGGAATAGACGGGAAGTTGGGTCTTTAGTGTTAAGACCAATAGATGTTTTATTGTTTGTCAAGAATATTATGCGTCTATGGTTATTTTTGTAATTTGTGTGTAATTTGGTACTTGTGGGGGTTTTTTTGTGTGTGTGTGTTTTCTTGTTTTTTCTTGTTGTATAAATAAATATTTTTTTAATAAATAAATAAAAGAAAATGATGGACTTTGCAGATCTGGTGACACTGACAGGAAAAATTCAAAACCAGCACGATTACGTATTCCAAAAGGCTTGGAGTAAATTTATACGATATCTGAAAGATTATTGTAAGCAATAAACATCACTAGCAGGGTTGTCTGAAGACTTGTAATGATAATTTTCTACCTTTCTATATTAATTTTTGAGCCATTCTGTAATGAGTGTAATAAGAATTGGAAAATGTACAAATTGCAATGATATAAATGTTAATTTTGAAAGCCATGAGGCAGCAGGGAAGGAAGTTGAGGCTCCAAAGAGCCAGGGTGGTGTAGCGGATAATGATGATGCGAATGTACGATATTAAAGGGAATATAATTTTAAAAATTATATATATAGGGGGGAAAGTAATTTACTGTTCAAGGTTTATTGTGGGGGTGTTAGATTTCCAGGTGTTGGAGGGGGCGTTGCTGAGCTCTGTGGAAATGTATGAGGTTTGTCACACAGAGGTATTTTTTGAATTTCCTGGCAGATAGGACGATCCCACAGGGAGCCTTACCAAGAGAGGCCACAATCCCACGATTCTCCTCCATGACGTCCTTATGCAGAGCTCTCTGGTCAGGATCCAGCAACGCCCACTCCTCGTCCGTGAAACAGACAAAGACGTCTTCAAAGCAAACTGGACCCTAAAAGAAAAGGGAAATGTCCTCCTCTTAATTGCTGCGCTGTTTCAATAGGATTGCTTTGCTGCATATTTTAATTCTGGGTGCTTATTTCAACGCTTTAATGGAATTCTTTTATTCTGTGTTTTAATTATGGGCATTCATCTGCTGCAACTGGATTTCTTATGGACAGGGCCAACCCTGACCCTTCTTGCAAGCGATCCAACAGTGCGCCAGTGTGCAGCCTGCCTTTGCTCCTCCATTTTCGGAGGTCTCCTGGCTGTGAGAGACAAGCAGGGAGGGGGGCTTCTGGCAGAAGGAGAGGGAGCCAGGGTCTTTTGCCTCACCATCCCCACTACTGACTCCCTGTTGCTACTCAGCTTGGGGTGGGGGTGGGAGTGTCCCTGGATTCATTGAAAAATATCTGGTAACCATACTCTAGCCCTCCAAGAAGGAAGATTGCAATGCACAATGTGGAGGCAACGTAAGGGATTTATGTGATGTGAATCAGCCTGGTTGCTCCTGCCTTCCAGTAAATAAAACATAATAATAATAATAATTTATTTATGCCCCACCCATCTGGCTGGGCTTCCCCAGCCACTCTTGGCGGCTTCCAACAAAATATTAAAATACAGTAATTCATCAAACAATAAAAGCTTCACTAAAGTAAATGCATGAAGTCAGAACTGACTGACAAGGGAGTCATTTGTATCTTGTGGAAAATGGATGCCTGGCTCTAGAGGGGGTCCTCACCTGGGGGTCCTCAGGAGTTGCTCCCCCCACCCCAACTCCCCTGCTTCTGTCTCCTTTTCTTGCACTTGGTCTCTCTGCCGCTCTCAAGACAGACTCCTGGGTGGGGTCCCTTTTTCTTTGCTCCAAGGGCCAGGTATGTATCTGGCCAACCCCCTGAGGGCCAAGTGGGCGGGGCCAAATACATCTCCCTTGAAATATAGGCAGGCAATTTATTACTATTATTCTATTAGATAGCTTAAAACACACACACAGCCATTGATGCCCAGGTCCCTGCAGGTTCAGTGAGTAGCAGTGCCCATTTCCGGCTGCTTTGCCAGCAACAATCCCTTTGGGAGAGAGAGGATGTGGTCCTGGGATGCCCTGTTCTGGGTGCGAGGGGATTGCTGCCGTGGCCTCTGTGGGGAGCTGCCCTGGGAGACACTGGGAAACTGGTCCCCAATGCGGCAGTCAGCCTTTCCTTCCTTCCTCCGCATGGTTTTTTTTGGGGGGGGCTAGTCCACCTCCTCGTCCAGCTTTGGAAAACCATTTGCAGATGTTTCCTCTGTTGTGTAATGACGCTGAGTGACGTCACACCGAGGCAACTGAAGGGATTTCTCTGAGGTGAATCAGTCTAGTTGCTCCTGCCTTCGAGTAAATGCAAGAAGTCAGAACTGACTGACAAGGGAATAATTTGTATCTTGTGGAAAATGGATGCCTGGCTCTAGTGGGGGTCCTCGCCTGGGGGTCCTCAGGAGTTGCTCCTCACCCCCACTCCCCTGCTTCTGTCTCCTTTTCTTGCACTTGGACTCTCTGCTGCTCTCCAGACAGACTCCTGGGGTGGGGTCTCTTTTCCTTTGCTCTGAGGGCCAGGAACGTATCTGGACATTATTATTCTCTTAGATGGCTGGAGACACTGGGAAACTGGTCCCCAATGCAGCAGCCAGACTCTGGGCTGGGATCCCTCTCTTTATTCCTGGCCTTTCTCTCCAACATTTCCTTCCTTCCTCCCTCCCTCCCCGTGAGTTATTTGGGGGGGGGGCTAGTCCACCTCCTTGTCCAGCTTTGGAAAACCATTTGCAGATGTTTCCTCTGTTGTGCAATGAGGCTGAGCGACGTCACACAGAGTTAAAGTCCCAGGAACTCCTTTGTTCAAAGAAGGGAGATTTTTTCTGAAGGGGGGGGGCGGAAGGCCAGATGAGTTTGGGATCCTCTGCTCTGCAGGAAGGAGGGAGAGCGTGGCAGCCCTGGCCCCTCCCTGGCAGGACCCTCTCCTCCCCCCCTGACTTGGGGTCCCCCCCCTCTTCCCGGCAGGATCTCTCTCCTTCCCTGACCTTCCTCCTGGCTCTCAGCCCCGGGGCTCCTTCCTCCTCTGGGTAGCAGGAGCATATGGGGGGGTCTTTGCACCCCTGACCCTCTCCTCCTTGACTTGGGGTCCCCCCCCTGCAGGAGCAGATCAGCCCCCCCCGGCCTCCTCCCCTGCTGCAGCCCTGGGACCCCCACCAGATCCCAGAGAGAGAGAGGGGAGACTCACCAGATCCCAGAGAGAGAGAGAGAGAGGGGGGGCAGGGAGGCAGCCCTTGCAGGAGAGACACCCAAGCAGGAAAGGACTGGGGAGGGAGGGGGCTTGGCTCTGGAGGACCTGCCCCCCTTGCTTCCTGGCCTCTCTAGGAAGGCAGCTCTGTTCCCTTTAACCCTTGCAAGGCCAGACCCCCCCCCTCCAGCTCAGCCCTCTCTCGCTCTCTCCCAGAATTGGGCTCTGAGAAGAGAAGCCTCCCTGGCAAAGACCCTGATGCTGGGAAAGAGAGGAGGGTCCCGGGGGGGGGGGGGGACGAAGAGGAGGACACGACAAAGGAAGAAGAGGGACCTTGCTGCCTGGGAAGCCGGAAACCTCATCCTGGCCTCTCTAGGAAGGCAGCTCGGTTCCCTTTAACCCTTGCCAAGCCGAGTCCACCCAGCTCAGCCCCCCCCCCTGCATTGCACACTCACGTGGCCAGGGCAGAACTCTGATTTCTATTCATTTCTGTTCTTTTTAATGGCTCTAAGGGGGCAGCTTCTCCCTGGCTCCGCCTATGGCAAGGGATCCTTTTTTGGGGGGGCCTTTGGCTCTCGGCTGGGCTCTGTGTTCAATAGTGGGGAGACGATGCAGCGATTTCTCCAAAGCAGCTCTTTATTTGTAAGCTGGAACAGAACTGGACAGCAAACAGCTCAGCTGGCCGGCTTTTATAGGCTGTCAACATTGTAGCAGCAACACCCAGGGCTTCCCGCCTAAAGTAACTGACGTGGACCTGAGTGAAAACTATATACAGTGGTACTTCAATACATAACACTCTGAGCATCTCCCTCCCTTGGCCGGAAACCAGAGGAAGAGCTTGCAGGGGAAAGGACTTTACAGGAGGCACTCCTAGAATTCAGGAGTGGAGAGATAGGAGGAGATCCCAGGGTCATCCAGTCCAACCCCCAGTCATCATGAATAACCAAAATATTCTTAAGCATGTTGCTATGCAAACATTCAATAGTATGCCATTTCCCCTTCCAGAAATGCGGAATTTCTAACTCAATGGACTAAAAATGGATGGTTGTTATGCTTAGGGAAGCTTTTAATATTTGATGGACTATTGTATTTTAATATTTTGTTGGAAACCGCCCAGAGTGGCTTGGGAAAAACCAGCCAGATGCGCAGGGTATGTATAAATAATAATAATAATAATAATAATAATAATAATAATAATAAAAATACTGCTGCTACTGCTGGGCAGATAGGCCTCCTTCTTCAAATGGTTTTGGGTTTTTATCTGTGTCATTTTCAATTGTTATTGACATTAATGTTGTATTCCAAATTTTAGATCTTATGATTTATGTGGAAATTCTTTTCCATTTGGTTGTGTACCTTTGGATGTGTTTTGCTTATCGTTTTTGACTTTGGTTATGTTGGTAATTATGTAAATCTTGTCATAACAATAACAACAATAATTTATTACTTATGCCCCACCCATCTGGCTGGGTTTCTCCAGCCACTCTGGGCAGCCTACAACACATGATTAAAACTACATTAAAACATCAATCCTTAAAAACTTCCCTAAACAGGGCTGCCTTCAGGAGTCTTCTAAACGTCAGAGAGTTGTTTATTTCTTTGACATCCGATGGGAGGGCGTTCCACAGAAGAGGCGCCACCACCGAGAAGGCCCTTTGCCTATCATGTTGTAAGCTGCCTTGAGCGTTGTTTTAACAATGGAAAGGTTACAAATAAAATAAAATGAAGATGATGAAGATTGAACAAATGTCTACGATTTCCCACAGGCTACTTTGTGGGGTGTCTTGTGTGAGAGAAACTGCAATCCAGGGAACCTCAGGCAGGAGATATTCAGACAAGGAAAGTTATATTTACAAAAAAGAGAATGGTGAAACAAAGTGAAGACGGGAGATGTGTTCTTTCAGGTAGAAGTTAACTTATTACTTCAGCTAAATCATAGAATCATAGAGTTGGAAGAGACCACAAGGCCCATCGAGTCCAACCCCCTGCCAAGCAGGAAACCCCATCAGAGCACTCCTGACATATGGTTGTCAAGCCTCTGCTTCAAGACCTCCAAAGAAGGAGACTCCACCACACTCCTTGGCAGCAAATTCCACTGTCGAACAGCTCTTACTGTCAGGAAGTTCTTCCTAATGTTTAGGTGGAATCTTCTTTCTTGTAGTTTGGATCCATTGCTCCGTGTCCGCTTCTCTAGAGCAGCAGAAAACAACCTTTCTTCCTCCTCTATGTGACATCCATTTATACCCTTGAACATGGCTATCATATCACCCCTTAACCTCCTCTTCTCCAGGCTAAACATGCCCAGCTCCCTTAGCCGTTCCTCATAAGGCATCGTTTCCAGGCTTTTGACCATTTTGGTTGCCCTCCTCTGGACACGTTCCAGTTTGTCAGTGTCCTTCTTGAACTGTGGTGCCCAGAACTGGACACAGTACTCCAGGTGAGGTCTGACCAGAGCAGAATACAGTGGCACTATTACTTCCCTTGATCTAGATGCTATAGTCCTATTGATGCAGCCCAGAATTGCATTGGCTTTTTTAGCTGCCGCGTCACACTGTTGGCTCATGTCAAGTTTGTGGTCAACCAAGACTCCTAGATCCTTTTCACATGTACTGCTCTCAAGCCAGGTGTCACCCATCTTGTATTTGTGCCTCTCATTTTTTTGCCCAAGTGCAATACTTTATATTTCTCCCTGTTAAAATTCATCTTGTTTGTTTTGGCCCAGTTCTCTAATCTGTCAAGGTCGTTTTGAAGTGTGACCCTGTCCTCTGGGGTGTTAGCCACCCCTCCCAGTTTGGTGTCATCTGCAAATTTGATCAGGATGCACTTGAGTCCATCATCCAAGTCGTTGATAAAGATGTTGAATAAGACCGAGCCCAAGACAGAACCCTGTGGCACCCCACTAGTCACTCTTCTCCAGCCAAGGAGTAGGGTGGAGTCTCCTTCTTTGGAGGTCTTTAAGCAGAGGCTTGACAACCATATGTCAGGAGTGCTCTGATGGGGTTTCCTGCTTGGCAGGGGGTTGGACTCGATGGCCCTTGTGGTCTCTTCCAACTCTATGATTCTATTCTAAGAGGAACCATTGATGAGCACCCTTTGGGTTCGGTCAGTTCGGTCGGTTACAAATCCACTGAGTGGTAGCATAGTCAAGTCCGCATTTTACCAGCTTCTTTACAAGAATATCATGGGGCACCTTGTCAAATGCCTTGCTAAAATCAAGGTAGGCTACATCCACTGCGTTCCCTTCATCTACTAGGCTTTTAATTCTGAATTCTTGTAATTCAGTTGTCGCACTTCAGGTAGATGTTCAGGTTTCCAGAATAGATGGTGAAAGGCTGAACTCTCTTTCTGCTGCTTCTCTCTCACCCCCGAACTTAGTTATGAGGGGTCTTTCCGTGAGGTACTTTTGACACAGCCCAGCTTCCTTCACGGCTTCATACTTTGGTCCGTGAGCGAGGGGCCACTTTTCCTCGCTTCCCCTCTCTCTTAGCAGTCCCACTCCCGAGGTATTTTCCTTTGTATGCCAGACCCAGGGGATCCTCTCAGCCCTTGCCACGGACTTGGGAATCTCCTTTTCCTAGAAGATCTCTCTCCTCCTGACTGGAAGGAGACCCCAGAAGAAGAAGAAGAGAGTCTTCCCATAGCTTCTCTCCCATCTGAATACTCCCTTCAGACCCTCAACATGGTCTCCCCATCTCAGCTGTGAGGCTCCTTCCTCTGGCTCCATAGATATTCTCCTCAGAGCGGAGGATCCACTCAGATCAGAGCCACTTCCCCCTCCCTCCACCCTCTCCTCATCCCCTTCTTCTCCCAACCTTCCCTCTCTCCCATCTCAAATCCCCTCAGAAACGGCTCTCTTTATTTTCCCTCCAAAAGTGCTGGCGCCACCCCCCTCCGGGTAGCCAATCAGAAAGAGGCTCTGGCCCCCTGGTGGAATGGTGAGGCACTGCACCCCCAGACTCTGCTCTGGCTCTGCTGTCCGTCACAGCAGCCAGCTGCCCCAGCAGGCCTTGCAATCTCCCCACCGCTTGAGCCGTCCCCCATTGTCTCCCTAGACAGGCGGATGAGGAGAGAGCCATTCGGGGGCCACAGGAAAGGGGCATCAGGGGCCGACAGAGGCAAACTGGAGTGGGGCAGCATCGCCCAAATGATGCCTACTAAATCCCCAAAGTTTGAGGGATAGGGTCTCTCTCTCTTCCTTCTCAATATCAGTTATTTCTAGCTAAGAAATTGGGGGAAAGCAGCTAGTCATGAAGGATTTTTCTAGAGTGTTTTATTCATCCTCACCTGAATAAACACCTAGATAACGTGAAAT
This sequence comes from Podarcis melisellensis, assembly GCF_964234715.1. NCBI lineage: Eukaryota > Metazoa > Chordata > Lepidosauria > Squamata > Lacertidae > Podarcis > Podarcis melisellensis. The sequence continues at coordinate 104,376,801 of NC_138531.1, read as the reverse complement.
TAATGGGTGTTACTGTCTCCAAATAACATTAAACCTATGCAAGCAGATTATTGGAATAGGACAAATGATTCCCCCACCTCCTGGAATTCCCTAGGCAAAAAAAATTAAATGTTATGGAAATCATGGGGGAGGCACATCTTTATAGTTGTTGCAATGTTACAAATATTAGGCCTGAAGGTATCCTTTTGACTTGACAGCTCAGGTAAGGTACCTAGCTTTATAAATTCCTAGAAAATCCATACTTTAACCGCCTCTCCTCATTCCATGTTAGGAGTCATTCTGCAAAGAAACAGAAAAGATGATTGTAACTTTAAGAACCTTTTCTGTGAGTTCTGAGCTGATTAGGTACAGCTGGTCATGACTACAAAAGGAGGGAAAGTTACAGTTTGAATTTACCTGCAGAGAGAGAACACCCATGATCACAGCAGATGGTGACAGCAGTCACGAAATTAAAGGATGCCTGCTTCTTGGGAGAAAAGCAATGCCAAACCTAGACAGCATCTTAAAAAGCAGAGACATCACCTTGCCGACAAAGGTCCGTACAGTTTAAGCGCCATGGAGGCCCCTGGGGGGCTAGGGTGGTGGAAGGGGACACTGGAACATTGAAGCCAGAAACTCTGCTGGGTGGTCTGGTTGTCTCCTGCCCGCCCCAGCTCCCAGGGGAGCCACCAGGAACAGCCACTCCCCCCTGCCCATGGCCAGTGAGAGAAACCTCAGGGAGGGGAAAGTGATGCAGCCAGCTTGGCTTTCAGAGACAGACACCTTCCTCTCCTTCTTCCTCCATGAGGCAACGAGAGAAATGTCTTCTTCGTGGTCTTCCTGGCGCTGCCAGAGAGACCATCCGACCGGACCAGCCACCTCCCCCCCCCCCACTGCTTCTGCCCCCCAACTCTAGTGGCTCTTCTGCTGCATGAAATGAGAAACACCCACTCTGGGCCTTGGATTGCAGGCGGCAGAAGGAGCCAGAATCTTGTCCTTCTGCCCCTGGTGCTTAGCAGTTCTGCCAAAGGGAACCTTTATCCAGCGTCTCCTGATTATCCTGCCTCACCGGGGGTTGGACTAGATGACCCCAGGGTCCCTTCCAACTCTACGATTCTACATTCCTACAATCTGCTGAATGGAAATTCAGATTTGGAACATGCTCTGCAGGATCCCAAGAGGAACACACTTTGCCCCTATGTGGTGAAGGTCCTGGCTTCCGTCCCTAATGCATATTTCAAATAGTAGACTTTCCCAGAGAGGTTTGCCAGGTAGAACTGCAGATGCAAATATATGAAAAGAAAATGATGAAGGCTCACCTCCCCCTAGGTCTATAGATTAATCCATCCTTTAATTTAACAGGCGGGTCAGTCCTTTATGTGTCCTAGATCTTAAACATTGTCGTTTTCCGCTCACAGGGCATTTTAAACTGTGCCACAACCAATCTGCCATTAGCCCAGGCTGACATCCAGAATTCTCTTCTGTACTGTCTTTCCAAATGCTAATGAGCTGATGCCTCAGCATAAACACAATAATTCCCGTCTGGGGTTCTTTTTTTGTCATTCTGCAGCCTTATTGGAGTTCACCGATTGGGTCTGTGTTGCTCCCGGACAGGAGGAAGGAAGTCAAATGACACCGAGGGTTGGTTCAGAGAAAGAGTTCTTTATTTCTGCTCTCCGGAACAGCAGAAAGGCACCTGTGTGGTGTGTCCACAGCAAGTCCAAAGAAATGAGAAATTTCATGCAGTATATATATCCTCCAGACACCCTCTCCCCCTTCCCCAGGAATCCAACCACGTCACCTTGTACACGCAGGTGGACATCACAGATGTTCCTGCTCTGACACTCTTAACCATAAATGGGTATTCCTTCCTATACTTCTGACCATAAAAGGATCTTCCTGTTCCTACTCTTATCTTGGAGCAAGAGGTCACCATCTCCAAGAACACCCTCTGGCGCTGTTCCCAGACTAGGTCTGTGCGCCTTTGTGGTCAGGATATAAGATAAGGCTCAGATGTGTCTTCCCTGTTCTACTGGTAGAGTCAAGGCCATCCTTGCCATCACAAACTGATAAAGGAGAGGGCTCTGAGCACTTGTTTATACAGCTGGGTTTTGGGCTCAAGAGCTCAAGTTAAAGCATTTTAGCAAAGGAGGTTGTTGCTAGAGCCATAATTATAATTTCACATAGTCAATTTTGTAGTTAAACTTAGCATTTACTTGTATATTTCCAACAGTTTTTCAAAGGAAGATTTGCCAAATAAAACAGCAGATGCAAAATATATCAAAAAATATAGTAGAGGCTCACCTCCCTCAGTTACGACTAAAGTCTTTCTCCAGATCAAAACCTTCTCAGTGGCTGATTTAATTAGCAAATTATTTTATCTCCACTAGTTCAGAGGATGCCTATTAGTTAAGTCTGAATTTTATCTTAAAAAACAGGTTTCTTCTGCTCATGGAGCCAGCTCTGGAGAGTTGCCGAGACGTGCAGTGCATAGCACCCTGCACCCCTGCCCTCCACATTCCTTCAGGACAGGCAGCAGGTATCAGATGATCTGCGGGTGGAGCTGGCCCCCTGGCCCAGGGGGTTTCGGGGAGGATATTTACTCCCATATTATCCTCATTAGCCGCAGGAAAGGCTCTGCTGGAATGGACACAGCCGCTTGCCATGGCAGCTAGACCGGAAGTCCTAAGAATGCGTTGAGCATTGCAGCCTCCAAGCAAATAGAAATTAGGCACATTGACATTGCAACTGCCTTTCTTCATGGACAGATTTCAGAGGAAACCTACATGAGACAGCATAAGGTTTTCTTAAACCACATGAGGCACATTTAGTGTGCAAACTGCAGAAAGGACTTTATGGACTTAAGCAGGCTGCTAGGGCCTGGAATCAGAAACTGCACAAGATGCTGATGCAGCTTGGGTACAAGCAAGGCCCTGCCGACAAGTGTCTGTACAGCAAGTCGAGTCATGGGCAATTTTCATATGTTCTTGTTTTTGTTGATGATTGATTATTGCCACAGCAAATGACAGAGACAATGCACAGGTTGTAAAACACCAAAGCAAAGATGTTGCTTTATTATTTATACCCTGCTGATCTGGCTGGGTTTCCCTAGGCACTCTGGGCGGCTTCCAACAAACAACTAAAAATACATTAAAACATCAGACATTAAAAACCTCCCTAAACAGGTAGGTATTTGCCTGGCTCCTAAAGCTATATAATGGAGGATTTCCCAACCTTTGTATGAATTCTCTGATGGGAAGTGAGATTGCAGCCCGAACTAAAGCTCTTTCCACATTCCACACATGGATGGGGTTTCTCCCTTGTATGAATTCTTTGATGGGAAGTGAGGGAGGACCTCTGATTGAAGCTCTTTCCACATTCCATGCACTGATAGGGTTTCTCCCCTGTATGAATTCTTTGATGGGAAGTGAGATTGCAGCTCTTACTGAAGCTCTTTCCACATTCCACACACTGATATGGTTTCTCCCCTGTATGAATTCTTTGATGGGAAGTGAGAGAGGAGTTATTAGTGAAGCTCTTTCCACATTCCACACACAGATAGTGTTTCTCCCCTGTATGAATTTTCTGATGGGAAGTGAGCCTGTGGCTGTGACTGAAGCTCTTTCCACATTCCACGCACTGATAGGGTTTCTCCCCTGTATGAATTCTTTGATGGGAAGTGAGAGAGGATCTATGAGTGAAGTTCTTCCCACATTCCACACACTGATAGGGTTTTCCCCCTGCATGCATTCTTTGATGGGAACTGAGATTGTGGCTCTGACTGAAGCTCTTTCCACATTCCACACACTGATATGGTTTCTCCCCTGTATGTATTCTTTTATGGGAATTGAGAGAGGAGCTCCTACTGAAGCTCTTTCCACATTCCATACACTGATATGGTTTCTCACCTGTATGAATTCTTTTATGGAAAGTGAGAGTGGATCTATCAGTGAAGTTCTTCCCACAATCCACACACTGATAGGGTCTCTGGCCTGTGTGAATTTTTTGATGGGAAGTGAGATAGGATCTCTGATGGAAGCTTTTTCCACATTCCACACACTGATAGGGTTTCTCCCCTGTATGAATTCTTTGATGGGAACTGAGATGACGGCTCTGACTGAAGCACTTTCCACATTCCACACACTGATAGGGTTTCTCCCCTGTATGAATTCTTTTATGGAAAGTGAGAGTGGATCTATCAGCAAAGTTTTTCCCACAAAACACACATTTATATGGTTTCTCCCCTGTATGAATTCTTTGATGGGTATTGAGATGGTCGCTCCTACTGAAGCTCTTTCCACATTCCACACACTGATAGGGTTTCTCCCCTGTATGAATTCTCTGATGGGAAGTGAGATAGGAGCTATTAGTGAAGCTCTTTCCACATTCCATGCACTGATGGGGTTTCTTTCCGATGAGATTTTGTTCATGGGAAGTGGAATGGGAGCTCTGACTGCAGCTCTCGCCACATTCCAAATTTTTACGTGGCTTCTCCTCTCTGGGGATTTTGTTGTGGTCACCCTTGTTCTCGATTTCCAGTTCATCACAATCTGCAATGGAGACAAAAAGGGATTAGAGCCTTGGGAAGAAATGGAGAAGAACTGAAAGGAACTGTGTGTGTGTTCATTACCTTTGTTGTTTGTCATTAACCAACATATTTATTATTGGATTCTTATGGGTTGTTGAATGTTGCTTTGTTTGATATACAGTAGTGGCCAAAATTGTGGAAGCCTTTTGGAAAAAAGTGTATTTCAGACGTTTTATGGCTCATAAAACCACTTCTTTTGGAGTAATATCATAAAATTATATATTAATGGAAAGATAATTTAATCAAGAATGTAATGCAATTATGATTGTTCAATTACCGTATTTTTCTACCGAAGAAGATTCAGATGTGGTAGGATGAAGAAGGGAGTCTATCCCAGCAGCGGAGAGAAAATGATGCAGTGATAGAAAGTCGCAAGAGCAGAAAAAGGAAATAACACTCCCTGCTGAGTGAGTACAAAAGTGAAAGTCCTCAGTAACAATGTGCTGAGGCAAAGGCTACTTTAAAACAAAGAGCTGAAGAAGAGATAAGTAGAAACTTTGAATCTTATTTTGGGAGAAGACTTATGAGGGAGAGAGGGAAGGTGGTTGAAGAAGTTTAAAGAGACATTTGGCTTCCGGAGGCGGCGCCATCGGTAATGGCGGATTCCCTCTGTAACGGAGGGAGAAGCTCCGCAGAAACCGGGTCCACCACTACAGCGAAGCGGAGGACCCTTAAAAAACCTGCAGGCGGGAGAAGCCTGGGGCCGTGGGACTCAGTGGGCACGTTTTCGCGCCCTCCCGAACTATCAAAGGAGCTCTGAAAAGAGCTCCGGAGCGGAGCGGGGGTGCAGCGCTGTGCTGGAGTCGATCGCTACTTCTGCGGAGAGAAGCTGCGCGGCAGTTACCAGAGAGCTCTGGCCTTTTTCCTGTGAAACGTCGGATTAAAACAGCTATCCGTGAGTAAGAATTCGGAAATCCGGGAAAGATCAAAGCATAAGACCTACTAAAATTGGACTCTGAATTTGAACTTGACGCTTTGATCGGGACTTTGAACTTGAATTTAAATTTGGACCTGAAATCGGCAAAGTGCAAACAGGAAGTCCGCTTTGCCGATTTTGTAAATAGAATGAAAGCAAGGGACAAGGGAACTTTGAACCATTGACTTTCCTTTTGAATAGAGCTAAATTTCACTGTCAGACCAAAAGAAACCCCCCTAAGCAGGGAAAGGGGGGATAAAAAATCCACCGCTTCATCCTTGATTTTGGTCTGTTGGTCTGCTTTAAACAACTGGAAGGCTACTGTGAACGCACCGTTTTATGGACATTGTAACTTTTACTGTTGAACTCTGAGAAAGACTGGCAACAATTTAAGGGAGCTTCCAAGTTTGTAACTATTTTATTCCTGTAACAATTGGGAAGATAACTGGGGAGCTTATGAAGTTACTGTTTAACAACCATTGATGAAACAACTTGGCACTTTGCTCCCCTAGAGGAACTTTGTGTTATAGCTGGGGATTTTCCACTGCAGCTGTTATTGCTTATGGTTAAGAAGTAAGCTTGGGAACTGTGTGTGTGACCTTGACTTTTAGAGGCAAAGTAATGGACCAAAAAAACACACCAGATAAGTCACAAGAAAAGCCTCCAGAAAAAGTATCAACAAGAGCCAAAGTTAAACAGCAGCAGCAGCTGCAGGCACAGCAACAATATCTGCATAGAAGAACATCAGCAGCAGGACTTCCTGCCCCACAAGTCACAGAAAGGGAAGAACCAAAAGGAACAGGATCGGACTCTGCAACATTAGACAAGATCCTATCTGCCCTACAAAATTTGACAGCTAAGATTGATTTAAATACTTCGACTATTAAGGATTTGGGGCAAAAAGTAAACGACTTGGGGACAAATGTAAATTCCAACACCCAGGCGATTGACAGATTGTTGCAGGAATCTAAGGAGACAAAGAAGACAGCAGAGGAAGCAAAAGAGAGGGTATTGGCAGTTGAACAAAAGATACCGCCAATAAATAAAAAATTGGATGATTATAAGGTACAATTCTCTCTGATTGAACTTAAAGAGAAACAGACTAATTTGAGAATCAGGGCGGTCCCAGAAATAGAAGAAGGAGATTTAATAGAACTTCTTACATCGGAATTTGAGGAGTGCTGGGACCTGGAGCCAGACAAAGAAGAATTTAATATAGTGAGTGCTTTTTGACTAGGAAGGGCCAAAAGGAAAAATAGAGCGAGAGACTGTTTGATTGCCTTAAGGTCAAAAGAAGAAAGAGATAAAATACTGAGTCTCCACTATCAGAAAGCACTCGAGATCCAAGGGGTGAGAATTGAGATTTTTAAAGATATCCCGAAACACCTACTTGACCTTAGAACCAACTACGGAAATTTGGTGGACCTGCTAAGAAGAAACAGCATTTTGTTCAGGTGGGAATTTCCGCAAGGCCTCTCGTTTACATTTAAAGGAAAGAAAATAAAGATAAGATCAGAGGAAGATAAACTGAGTTTCCTGAGAGACTTTGGAGAAGAATTACAAAGAGAGGCCAGAACAAAAGATTCGGAAACACCAGGATTGAGACCACTTGACTTAGGAAGAACCCCCTTGGGACTGGACCAACTAGAGAAAGAGACACAGCCGTCAAATCAAGAGCAACTTTTAGGAGCAGTTGGAGGAACATCATAACAACAACAACAACATGTCTCTGCAGATGTTAACTTGGAACATTAGAGGTCTGAACTCCCCTAGTAAAAGGAAGAAGATTTTTCATATGTTGAAAAAGGAACAATTGGACCTAATTTGTCTACAAGAAACACATATAACAAGACTCCATAGGAAATTATTGATAAATAAAAAGTTAGGCCAAGAATTCATTTCATCGGACAAAGTAAAAAAAAGAGGAGTTGTGATTTATGCAAAAGAGAAATTATCACCAAAATTTCTCCTTAAAGATGAACATGGACGATTTGTGGCAATTGGGATACAATTTCAAGGAGAGAAATTAGTAATAATTGGAGTCTATGCACCTAATGAGGGGAAATCAGAGTTTTACAAGAAACTGCATGAGACGTTAATGGACTTTATGTACCAAAGCATTATTCTGATGGGAGACATGAATGGCGTTGTGTCGACATATATGGATAAATCTGAAAGACAGGTAGTTACAAAAGATGGAAGACTACCAAAGACCTTTTTTGAACTGACAGACAATATGGATTTGATTGACATTTGGAGAACTAAAAATCCCCTAGGTAGAGAGGGGACTTTCTTCTTTGAAACCAACTTGACTTGGACAAGAATTGACCAAATTTGGATTACAAGAGGGATGGCACCCAAGATTCGAAAGGTGGAAATCTGCCCAAAAATCTGCTCCGACCATAACCCAGTGAGGATGGATATGAAACTAACACCGACTGGTTCCTTCAGATGGTTCCTTTGGGTAGCAGGAGCATATGGGGGGGTCTTTGCACCCCTGACCCTCTCCTCCTTGACTTGGGGTCCCCCCCCTGCAGGAGCAGATCAGCCCCCCCCGGCCTCCTCCCCTGCTGCAGCCCTGGGACCCCCACCAGATCCCAGAGAGAGAGAGGGGAGACTCACCAGATCCCAGAGAGAGAGAGAGAGAGGGGGGGCAGGGAGGCAGCCCTTGCAGGAGAGACACCCAAGCAGGAAAGGACTGGGGAGGGGGGGCCTTGGCTCTGGAGGACCTGCCCCCCCTTCCTTCCTGTCCTCTCTAGGAAGGCAGCTCGGTTCCCTTTAACCCTTGCAAGGCCAGTCCCCCCCCTCCAGCTCAGCCCTCTCTCGCTCTCTCCCAGAATTGGGCTCTGAGAAGAGAAGCCTCCCTGGCAAAGACCCTGATGCTGGGAAAGAGAGGGGGGTCCCGGGGGGGGGGGGACAAAGAGGAGGACACGACAAAGGAAGAAGAGGGACCTTGCTGCCTGGGAAGCCGGAAACCTCATCCTGTCCTCTCTAGGAAGGCAGCTCGGTTCCCTTTAACCCTTGCCAAGCCGAGTCCACCCAGCTCAGCCCCCCCCCCCTGCATTGCACACTCACGTGGCCAGGGCAGAACTCTGATTTCTATTCATTTCTGTTCTTTTTAATGGCTCTAAGGGGGCAGCTTCTCCCTGGCTCCGCCTATGGCAAGGGATCCTTTTTTGGGGGGGCCTTTGGCTCTCGGCTGGGCTCTGTGTTCAATAGTGGGGAGACGATGCAGCGATTTCTCCAAAGCAGCTCTTTATTTGTAAGCTGGAACAGAACTGGACAGCAAACAGCTCAGCTGGCCGGCTTTTATAGGCTGTCAACATTGTAGCAGCAACACCCAGGGCTTCCCGCCTAAAGTAACTGACGTGGACCTGAGTGAAAACTATATACAGTGGTACTTCAATACATAACACTCTGAGCATCTCCCTCCCTTGGCCGGAAACCAGAGGAAGAGCTTGCAGGGGAAAGGACTTTACAGGAGGCACTCCTAGAATTCAGGAGTGGAGAGATAGGAGGAGATCCCAGGGTCATCCAGTCCAACCCCCAGTCATCATGAATAACCAAAATATTCTTAAGCATGTTGCTATGCAAACATTCAATAGTATGCCATTTCCCCTTCCAGAAATGCGGAATTTCTAACTCAATGGACTAAAAATGGATGGTTGTTATGCTTAGGGAAGCTTTTAATATTTGATGGACTATTGTATTTTAATATTTTGTTGGAAACCGCCCAGAGTGGCTTGGGAAAAACCAGCCAGATGCGCAGGGTATGTATAAATAATAATAATAATAATAATAATAATAATAATAATAATAATAATAATAATAATAATAAAAATACTGCTGCTACTGCTGGGCAGATAGGCCTCCTTCTTCAAATGGTTTTGGGTTTTTATCTGTGTCATTTTCAATTGTTATTGACATTAATGTTGTATTCCAAATTTTAGATCTTATGATTTATGTGGAAATTCTTTTCCATTTGGTTGTGTACCTTTGGATGTGTTTTGCTTATCGTTTTTGACTTTGGTTATGTTGGTAATTATGTAAATCTTGTCATAACAATAACAACAATAATTTATTACTTATGCCCCACCCATCTGGCTGGGTTTCTCCAGCCACTCTGGGCAGCCTACAACACATGATTAAAACTACATTAAAACATCAATCCTTAAAAACTTCCCTAAACAGGGCTGCCTTCAGGAGTCTTCTAAACGTCAGAGAGTTGTTTATTTCTTTGACATCCGATGGGAGGGCGTTCCACAGAAGAGGCGCCACCACCGAGAAGGCCCTTTGCCTATCATGTTGTAAGCTGCCTTGAGCGTTGTTTTAACAATGGAAAGGTTACAAATAAAATAAAATGAAGATGATGAAGATTGAACAAATGTCTACGATTTCCCACAGGCTACTTTGTGGGGTGTCTTGTGTGAGAGAAACTGCAATCCAGGGAACCTCAGGCAGGAGATATTCAGACAAGGAAAGTTATATTTACAAAAAAGAGAATGGTGAAACAAAGTGAAGACGGGAGATGTGTTCTTTCAGGTAGAAGTTAACTTATTACTTCAGCTAAATCATAGAATCATAGAGTTGGAAGAGACCACAAGGCCCATCGAGTCCAACCCCCTGCCAAGCAGGAAACCCCATCAGAGCACTCCTGACATATGGTTGTCAAGCCTCTGCTTCAAGACCTCCAAAGAAGGAGACTCCACCACACTCCTTGGCAGCAAATTCCACTGTCGAACAGCTCTTACTGTCAGGAAGTTCTTCCTAATGTTTAGGTGGAATCTTCTTTCTTGTAGTTTGGATCCATTGCTCCGTGTCCGCTTCTCTAGAGCAGCAGAAAACAACCTTTCTTCCTCCTCTATGTGACATCCATTTATATCCTTGAACATGGCTATCATATCACCCCTTAACCTCCTCTTCTCCAGGCTAAACATGCCCAGCTCCCTTAGCCGTTTCTCATAAGGCATCGTTTCCAGGCCTTTGACCATTTTGGTTGCCCTCCTCTGGACACGTTCCAGTTTGTCAGTGTCCTTCTTGAACTGTGGTGCCCAGAACTGGACACAGTACTCCAGGTGAGGTCTGACCAGAGCAGAATACAGTGGCACTATTACTTCCCTTGATCTAGATGCTATAGTCCTATTGATGCAGCCCAGAATTGCATTGGCTCTTTTAGCTGCCGCGTCACACTGTTGGCTCATGTCAAGTTTGTGGTCAACCAAGACTCCTAGATCCTTTTCACATGTACTGCTCTCAAGCCAGGTGTCACCCATCTTGTATTTGTGCCTCTCATTTTTTTGCCCAAGTGCAATACTTTATATTTCTCCCTGTTAAAATTCATCTTGTTTGTTTTGGCCCAGTTCTCTAATCTGTCAAGGTCGTTTTGAAGTGTGACCCTGTCCTCTGGGGTGTTAGCCACCCCTCCCAGTTTGGTGTCATCTGCAAATTTGATCAGGATGCCCTTGAGTCCATCATCCAAGTCGTTGATAAAGATGTTGAATAAGACCGAGCCCAAGACAGAACCCTGTGGCACCCCACTAGTCACTCTTCTCCAGCCAAGGAGTAGGGTGGAGTCTCCTTCTTTGGAGGTCTTTAAGCAGAGGCTTGACAACCATATGTCAGGAGTGCTCTGATGGGGTTTCCTGCTTGGCAGGGGGTTGGACTCGATGGCCCTTGTGGTCTCTTCCAACTCTATGATTCTATTCTAAGAGGAACCATTGATGAGCACCCTTTGGGTTCGGTCAGTTCGGTCGGTTACAAATCCACTGAGTGGTAGCATAGTCAAGTCCGCATTTTACCAGCTTCTTTACAAGAATATCATGGGGCACCTTGTCAAATGCCTTGCTAAAATCAAGGTAGGCTACATCCACTGCGTTCCCTTCATCTACTAGGCTTTTAATTCTGAATTCTTGTAATTCAGTGGTTGCACTTCAGGTAGATGTTCAGGTTTCCAGAATAGATGGTGAAAGGCTGAACTCTCTTTCTGCTGCTTCTCTCTCATCCCCTCACTTAGTTATGAGAGGTGTTTCCGTGAGGTACTTTTGACACAGCCCAGCTTCCTTCACGGCTTCATACTTTGGTCCGTGAGCGAGGGGCCACTTTTCCTCGCTTCCCCTCTCTCTTAGCAGTCCCACTCCCGAGGTATTTTCCTTTGTATGCCAGACCCAGGGGATCCTCTCAGCCCTTGCCACGGACTTGGGAATCTCCTTTTCCTAGAAGATCTCTCTCCTCCTGACTGGAAGGAGACCCCAGAAGAAGAAGAAGAGAGTCTTCCCATAGCTTCTCTCCCATCTGAATACTCCCTTCAGACCCTCAACATGGTCTCCCCATCTCAGCTGTGAGGCTCCTTCCTCTGGCTCCATAGATATTCTCCTCAGAGCGGAGGATCCACTCAGATCAGAGCCACTTCCCCCTCCCTCCACCCTCTCCTCATCCCCTTCTTCTCCCAACCTTCCCTCTCTCCCATCTCAAATCCCCTCAGAAACGGCTCTCTTTATTTTCCCTCCAAAAGTGCTGGCGCCACCCCCCTCCGGGTAGCCAATCAGAAAGAGGCTCTGGCCCCCTGGTGGAATGGTGAGGCACTGCACCCCCAGACTCTGCTCTGGCTCTGCTGTCCGTCACAGCAGCCAGCTGCCCCAGCAGGCCTTGCAATCTCCCCACCGCTTGAGCCGTCCCCCATTGTCTCCCTAGACAGGCGGATGAGGAGAGAGCCATTCGGGGGCCACAGGAAAGGGGCATCAGGGGCCGACAGAGGCAAACTGGAGTGGGGCAGCATCGCCCAAATGATGCCTACTAAATCCCCAAAGTTTGAGGGATAGGGTCTCTCTCTCTTCCTTCTCAATATCAGTTATTTCTAGCTAAGAAATTGGGGGAAAGCAGCTAGTCATGAAGGATTTTTCTAGAGTGTTTTATTCATCCTCACCTGAATAAACACCTAGATAACGTGAAATTAATGGGTGTTACTGTCTCCAAATAACATTAAACCTATGCAAGCAGATTATTGGAATAGGACAAATGATTCCCCCACCTCCTGGAATTCCCTAGGCAAAAAAAATTAAATGTTATGGAAATCATGGGGGAGGCACATCTTTATAGTTGTTGCAATGTTACAAATATTAGGCCTGAAGGTATCCTTTTGACTTGACAGCTCAGGTAAGGTACCTAGCTTTATAAATTCCTAGAAAATCCATACTTTAACCGCCTCTCCTCATTCCATGTTAGGAGTCATTCTGCAAAGAAACAGAAAAGATGATTGTAACTTTAAGAACCTTTTCTGTGAGTTCTGAGCTGATTAGGTACAGCTGGTCATGACTACAAAAGGAGGGAAAGTTACAGTTTGAATTTACCTGCAGAGAGAGAACACCCATGATCACAGCAGATGGTGACAGCAGTCACGAAATTAAAGGATGCCTGCTTCTTGGGAGAAAAGCAATGCCAAACCTAGACAGCATCTTAAAAAGCAGAGACATCACCTTGCCGACAAAGGTCCGTACAGTTTAAGCGCCATGGAGGCCCCTGGGGGGCTAGGGTGGTGGAAGGGGACACTGGAACATTGAAGCCAGAAACTCTGCTGGGTGGTCTGGTCGTCTCCTGCCCGCCCCAGCTCCCAGGGGAGCCACCAGGAACAGCCACTCCCCCCTGCCCATGGCCAGTGAGAGAAACCTCAGGGAGGGGAAAGTGATGCAGCCAGCTTGGCTTTCGGAGACAGACACCTTCCTCTCCTTCTTCCTCCATGAGGCAACGAGAGAAATGTCTTCTTCGTGGGCTTCCTGGCGCTGCCAGAGAGACCATCCAACCGGACCAGCCACCTCCCCCCCCCACTGCTTCTGCCCCCCAACTCTAGTGGCTCTTCTGCTGCATGAAATGAGAAACACCCACTCTGGGCCTTGGATTGCAGGCGGCAGAAGGAGTCAGAATCTTGTCCTTCTGCCCCTGGTGCTTAGCAGTTCTGCCAAAGGGAACCTTTATCCAGCATCTCCTGATTATCCTGCCTCACCGGGGGTTGGACTAGATGACCCCAGGGTCCCTTCCAACTCTACGATTCTACATTCCTACAATCTGCTGAATGGAAATTCAGATTTGGAACATGCTCTGCAGGATCCCAAGAGGAACACACTTTGCCCCTATGTGGTGAAGGTCCTGGCTTCCGTCCCTAATGCATATTTCAAATAGTAGACTTTCCCAGAGAGGTTTGCCAGGTAGAACTGCAGATGCAAATATATGAAAAGAAAATGATGAAGGCTCACCTCCCCCTAGGTCTATAGATTAATCCATCCTTTAATTTAACAGGCGGGTCAGTCCTTTATGTGTCCTAGATCTTAAACATTGTCGTTTTCCGCTCACAGGGCATTTTAAACTGTGCCACAACCAATCTGCCATTAGCCCAGGCTGACATCCAGAATTCTCTTCTGTACTGTCTTTCCAAATGCTAATGAGCTGATGCCTCAGCATAAACACAATAATTCCCGTCTGGGGTTCTTTTTTTGTCATTCTGCAGCCTTATTGGAGTTCACCGATTGGGTCTGTGTTGCTCCCGGACAGGAGGAAGGAAGTCAAATGACACCGAGGGTTGGTTCAGAGAAAGAGTTCTTTATTTCTGCTCTCCGGAACAGCAGAAAGGCACCTGTGTGGTGTGTCCACAGCAAGTCCAAAGAAATGAGAAATTTCATGCAGTATATATATCCTCCAGACACCCTCTCCCCCTTCCCCAGGAATCCAACCACGTCACCTTGTACACGCAGGTGGACATCACAGATGTTCCTGCTCTGACACTCTTAACCATAAATGGGTATTCCTTCCTATACTTCTGACCATAAAAGGATCTTCCTGTTCCTACTCTTATCTTGGAGCAAGAGGTCACCATCTCCAAGAACACCCTCTGGCGCTGTTCCCAGACTAGGTCTGTGCGCCTTTGTGGTCAGGATATAAGATAAGGCTCAGATGTGTCTTCCCTGTTCTACTGGTAGAGTCAAGGCCATCCTTGCCATCACAAACTGATAAAGGAGAGGGCTCTGAGCACTTGTTTATACAGCTGGGTTTTGGGCTCAAGAGCTCAAGTTAAAGCATTTTAGCAAAGGAGGTTGTTGCTAGAGCCATAATTATAATTTCACATAGTCAATTTTGTAGTTAAACTTAGCATTTACTTGTATATTTCCAACAGTTTTTCAAAGGAAGATTTGCCAAATAAAACAGCAGATGCAAAATATATCAAAAAATATAGTAGAGGCTCACCTCCCTCAGTTACGACTAAAGTCTTTCTCCAGATCAAAACCTTCTCAGTGGCTGATTTAATTAGCAAATTATTTTATCTCCACTAGTTCAGAGGATGCCTATTAGTTAAGTCTGAATTTTATCTTAAAAAACAGGTTTCTTCTGCTCATGGAGCCAGCTCTGGAGAGTTGCCGAGACGTGCAGTGCATAGCACCCTGCACCCCTGCCCTCCACATTCCTTCAGGACAGGCAGCAGGTATCAGATGATCTGCGGGTGGAGCTGGCCCCCTGGCCCAGGGGGTTTCGGGGAGGATATTTACTCCCATATTATCCTCATTAGCCGCAGGAAAGGCTCTGCTGGAATGGACACAGCCGCTTGCCATGGCAGCTAGACCGGAAGTCCTAAGAATGCGTTGAGCATTGCAGCCTCCAAGCAAATAGAAATTAGGCACATTGACATTGCAACTGCCTTTCTTCTTGGACAGATTTCAGAGGAAACCTACATGAGACAGCATAAGGTTTACTTAAACCACATGAGGCACATTTAGTGTGCAAACTGCAGAAAGGACTTTATGGACTTAAGCAGGCTGCTAGGGCCTGGAATCAGAAACTGCACAAGATGCTGATGCAGCTTGGGTACAAGCAAGGCCCTGCCGACAAGTGTCTGTACAGCAAGTCGAGTCATGGGCAATTTTCATATGTTCTTGTTTTTGTTGATGATTGATTATTGCCACAGCAAATGACAGAGACAATGCACAGGTTGTAAAACACCAAAGCAAAGATGTTGCTTTATTATTTATACCCTGCTGATCTGGCTGGGTTTCCCTAGGCACTCTGGGCGGCTTCCAACAAACAACTAAAAATACATTAAAACATCAGACATTAAAAACCTCCCTAAACAGGTAGGTATTTGCCTGGCTCCTAAAGCTATATAATGGAGGATTTCCCAACCTTTGTATGAATTCTCTGATGGGAAGTGAGATTGCAGCCCGAACTAAAGCTCTTTCCACATTCCACACATGGATGGGGTTTCTCCCTTGTATGAATTCTTTGATGGGAAGTGAGGGAGGACCTCTGATTGAAGCTCTTTCCACATTCCATGCACTGATAGGGTTTCTCCCCTGTATGAATTCTTTGATGGGAAGTGAGATTGCAGCTCTTACTGAAGCTCTTTCCACATTCCACACACTGATATGGTTTCTCCCCTGTATGAATTCTTTGATGGGAAGTGAGAGAGGAGTTATTAGTGAAGCTCTTTCCACATTCCACACACAGATAGTGTTTCTCCCCTGTATGAATTTTCTGATGGGAAGTGAGCCTGTGGCTGTGACTGAAGCTCTTTCCACATTCCACGCACTGATAGGGTTTCTCCCCTGTATGAATTCTTTGATGGGAAGTGAGAGAGGATCTATGAGTGAAGTTCTTCCCACATTCCACACACTGATAGGGTTTTCCCCCTGCATGCATTCTTTGATGGGAACTGAGATTGTGGCTCTGACTGAAGCTCTTTCCACATTCCACACACTGATATGGTTTCTCCCCTGTATGAATTCTTTTATGGGAATTGAGAGAGGAGCTCCTACTGAAGCTCTTTCCACATTCCATACACTGATATGGTTTCTCACCTGTATGAATTCTTTTATGGAAAGTGAGAGTGGATCTATCAGTGAAGTTCTTCCCACAATCCACACACTGATAGGGTCTCTGGCCTGTGTGAATTTTTTGATGGGAAGTGAGATAGGATCTCTGATGGAAGCTTTTTCCACATTCCACACACTGATAGGGTTTCTCCCCTGTATGAATTCTTTGATGGGAACTGAGATGACGGCTCTGACTGAAGCACTTTCCACATTCCACACACTGATAGGGTTTCTCCCCTGTATGAATTCTTTTATGGAAAGTGAGAGTGGATCTATCAGCAAAGTTTTTCCCACAAAACACACATTTATATGGTTTCTCCCCTGTATGAATTCTTTGATGGGTATTGAGATGGTCGCTCCTACTGAAGCTCTTTCCACATTCCACACACTGATAGGGTTTCTCCCCTGTATGAATTCTCTGATGGGAAGTGAGATAGGAGCTATTAGTGAAGCTCTTTCCACATTCCATGCACTGATGGGGTTTCTTTCCGATGAGATTTTGTTCATGGGAAGTGGAATGGGAGCTCTGACTGCAGCTCTCGCCACATTCCAAATTTTTACGTGGCTTCTCCTCTCTGGGGATTTTGTTGTGGTCACCCTTGTTCTCGATTTCCAGTTCATCACAATCTGCAATGGAGACAAAAAGGGATTAGAGCCTTGGGAAGAAATGGAGAAGAACTGAAAGGAACTGTGTGTGTGTTCATTACCTTTGTTGTTTGTCATTAACCAACATATTTATTATTGGATTCTTATGGGTTGTTGAATGTTGCTTTGTTTGATATACAGTAGTGGCCAAAATTGTGGAAGCCTTTTGGAAAAAAGTGTATTTCAGACGTTTTATGGCTCATAAAACCACTTCTTTTGGAGTAATATCATAAAATTATATATTAATGGAAAGATAATTTAATCAAGAATGTAATGCAATTATGATTGTTCAATTACCGTATTTTTCTACCGAAGAAGATTCAGATGTGGTAGGATGAAGAAGGGAGTCTATCCCAGCAGCGGAGAGAAAATGATGCAGTGATAGAAAGTCGCAAGAGCAGAAAAAGGAAATAACACTCCCTGCTGAGTGAGTACAAAAGTGAAAGTCCTCAGTAACAATGTGCTGAGGCAAAGGCTACTTTAAAACAAAGAGCTGAAGAAGAGATAAGTAGAAACTTTGAATCTTATTTTGGGAGAAGACTTATGAGGGAGAGAGGGAAGGTGGTTGAAGAAGTTTAAAGAGACATTTGGCTTCCGGAGGCGGCGCCATCGGTAATGGCGGATTCCCTCTGTAACGGAGGGAGAAGCTCCGCAGAAACCGGGTCCACCACTACAGCGAAGCGGAGGACCCTTAAAAAACCTGCAGGCGGGAGAAGCCTGGGGCCGTGGGACTCAGTGGGCACGTTTTCGCGCCCCCCCCGAACTATCAAAGGAGCTCTGAAAAGAGCTCCGGAGCGGAGCGGGGGTGCAGCGCTGTGCTGGAGTCGATCGCTACTTCTGCGGAGAGAAGCTGCGCGGCAGTTACCAGAGAGCTCTGGCCTTTTTCCTGTGAAACGTCGGATTAAAACAGCTATCCGTGAGTAAGAATTCGGAAATCCGGGAAAGATCAAAGCATAAGACCTACTAAAATTGGACTCTGAATTTGAACTTGACGCTTTGATCGGGACTTTGAACTTGAATTTAAATTTGGACCTGAAATCGGCAAAGTGCAAACAGGAAGTCCGCTTTGCCGATTTTGTAAATAGAATGAAAGCAAGGGACAAGGGAACTTTGAACCATTGACTTTCCTTTTGAATAGAGCTAAATTTCACTGTCAGACCAAAAGAAACCCCCCTAAGCAGGGAAAGGGGGGATAAAAAATCCACCGCTTCATCCTTGATTTTGGTCTGTTGGTCTGCTTTAAACAACTGGAAGGCTACTGTGAACGCACCGTTTTATGGACATTGTAACTTTTACTGTTGAACTCTGAGAAAGACTGGCAACAATTTAAGGGAGCTTCCAAGTTTGTAACTATTTTATTCCTGTAACAATTGGGAAGATAACTGGGGAGCTTATGAAGTTACTGTTTAACAACCATTGATGAAACAACTTGGCACTTTGCTCCCCTAGAGGAACTTTGTGTTATAGCTGGGGATTTTCCACTGCAGCTGTTATTGCTTATGGTTAAGAAGTAAGCTTGGGAACTGTGTGTGTGACCTTGACTTTTAGAGGCAAAGTAATGGACCAAAAAAACACACCAGATAAGTCACAAGAAAAGCCTCCAGAAAAAGTATCAACAAGAGCCAAAGTTAAACAGCAGCAGCAGCTGCAGGCACAGCAACAATATCTGCATAGAAGAACATCAGCAGCAGGACTTCCTGCCCCACAAGTCACAGAAAGGGAAGAACCAAAAGGAACAGGATCGGACTCTGCAACATTAGACAAGATCCTATCTGCCCTACAAAATTTGACAGCTAAGATTGATTTAAATACTTCGACTATTAAGGATTTGGGGCAAAAAGTAAACGACTTGGGGACAAATGTAAATTCCAACACCCAGGCGATTGACAGATTGTTGCAGGAATCTAAGGAGACAAAGAAGACAGCAGAGGAAGCAAAAGAGAGGGTATTGGCAGTTGAACAAAAGATACCGCCAATAAATAAAAAATTGGATGATTATAAGGTACAATTCTCTCTGATTGAACTTAAAGAGAAACAGACTAATTTGAGAATCAGGGCGGTCCCAGAAATAGAAGAAGGAGATTTAATAGAACTTCTTACATCGGAATTTGAGGAGTGCTGGGACCTGGAGCCAGACAAAGAAGAATTTAATATAGTGAGTGCTTTTTGACTAGGAAGGGCCAAAAGGAAAAATAGAGCGAGAGACTGTTTGATTGCCTTAAGGTCAAAAGAAGAAAGAGATAAAATACTGAGTCTCCACTATCAGAAAGCACTCGAGATCCAAGGGGTGAGAATTGAGACTTTTAAAGATATCCCGAAACACCTACTTGACCTTAGAGCCAACTACGGAAATTTGGTGGACCTGCTAAGAAGAAACAGCATTTTGTTCAGGTGGGAATTTCCGCAAGGCCTCTCGTTTACATTTAAAGGAAAGAAAATAAAGATAAGATCAGAGGAAGATAAACTGAGTTTCCTGAGAGACTTTGGAGAAGAATTACAAAGAGAGGCCAGAACAAAAGATTCGGAAACACCAGGATTGAGACCACTTGACTTAGGAAGAACCCCCTTGGGACTGGACCAACTAGAGAAAGAGACACAGCCGTCAAATCAAGAGCAACTTTTAGGAGCAGTTGGAGGAACATCATAACAACAACAACAACATGTCTCTGCAGATGTTAACTTGGAACATTAGAGGTCTGAACTCCCCTAGTAAAAGGAAGAAGATTTTTCATATGTTGAAAAAGGAACAATTGGACCTAATTTGTCTACAAGAAACACATATAACAAGACTCCATAGGAAATTATTGATAAATAAAAAGTTAGGCCAAGAATTCATTTCATCGGACAAAGTAAAAAAAAGAGGAGTTGTGATTTATGCAAAAGAGAAATTATCACCAAAATTTCTCCTTAAAGATGAACATGGACGATTTGTGGCAATTGGGATACAATTTCAAGGAGAGAAATTAGTAATAATTGGAGTCTATGCACCTAATGAGGGGAAATCAGAGTTTTACAAGAAACTGCATGAGACGTTAATGGACTTTATGTACCAAAGCATTATTCTGATGGGAGACATGAATGGCGTTGTGTCGACATATATGGATAAATCTGAAAGACAGGTAGTTACAAAAGATGGAAGACTACCAAAGACCTTTTTTGAACTGACAGACAATATGGATTTGATTGACATTTGGAGAACTAAAAATCCCCTAGGTAGAGAGGGGACTTTCTTCTTTGAAGCCAACTTGACTTGGACAAGAATTGACCAAATTTGGATTACAAGAGGGATGGCATCCAAGATTCGAAAGGTGGAAATCTGCCCAAAAATCTGGTCCGACCATAACCCAGTGAGGATGGATATGAAACTAACACCGACTGGTTCCTTCAGATGGAGAATGAATGACACCTTATTTAGGGACTGTGAAATTATTAAGAAGGCCCAAAAAACTTTGAAAGACTATTTTGAAATAAATTTGAAGACTACTGTGGAAAAAAGAGTAATCTGGGATGCAAGTAAAGCTGTAATGAGAGGGTTTTTGATTCAGCAAAATGTTATAAAGAGGAAACTTCAAGAGGAAAAGAAAGAAAAGATTTTAGAGAAAATTAGAGAAGGCGAGAAGAGATTAAGGACTAAACCTAAGTCTCAAGAGATTCTACGAGAAATTAAACTTTACCAGGCACAATATTTCAAAATGGTCAATCAGGACATAGAATTGTTCGCTAAACAAATGAGACAAAAAACCTTTGAATCGGCCAATAAGTGCGGAAAGCTGCTAGCTTGGCAGCTGAAGGAAAGACAGAAATTAAATACTGTGACTAATCTTGAAGTAAATGGAAGGAATATACGAAACCCACGGGAGATTCAAGATTGCTTCCAGAGATATTTTAAACAATTGTATGCACAAGGGCCACAGAATGAAATTAAAATTGAGAATTTTTTGGAAACAAATGGGCTACAAAAAATATCTCAAGAGAATAAATTAATACTGAATGACAAAATTTCTAAACACGAGGTCGAAGGTGCCATCAAGAATTTGCAACTAGGCAAGTCTCCAGGCCCAGATGGGCTAACCTCCAAATATTACAAGGATATGAAAGATTATTTAATTCAACCTCTAATGGAGGTTTGCAATGAAATTATGGAAGGGAAAAGAGCGCCGGAGTCGTGGAAAGAAGCTTACATCACGCTTATACCGAAAAACGAGGCAGAAAAGACACAACTCAAGAACTACCACCCCATATCCCTACTTAATGTGGATTACAAACTTTTTGCTGATATCTTGGCTAAAAGACTGAAAAAAGTTTTAGTAACAATGATACATAAAGACCAAGCTGGCTTTCTCCCAGGCAGGCAATTGTCAAATAATATGAGAAATTTAATTGACATTTTGGAAAAATTACAAGTTAATATTAATACAAAAGCTGTATTGATATTCATTGATGTGGAGAAAGCCTTTGACAATATTTCCTGGAATTTTATGAGGAAAAATTTGCAAGGGATGGGGGTTGGAGAAAGGTTTGGAAACGGTATAGGTGCGATTTATTCAGAACAAAAGGCAAAATTAATAGTGAACAATGTAGTTACAGAAGAAGTTAAGATAGAGAAAGGGACACGACAAGGCTGCCCAATTTCCCCTTTGCTTTTTATTTCAGTCCTGGAGGTCTTGCTGAACATGATTAGAAGGGACCAACAGATTCAGGGTATACAGGTCGGAGTCAAACACTATAAACTCAAAGCTTTTGCAGATGACCTAGTATTGACATTACAGGAGCCAATCCCTAGTTCTAAAAGAGCTTTGGAAATAATACAAGAATTTGGTCAGGTGGCAGGTTTTAAATTGAATAAACTTAAGACTATGGTTTTAGAGAAAAATTTAACACCGGTAGAGAAGGTTTCAGGAAGAAACAGGCTTAACATTAGTGAAAAAAGTAAAATACCTAGGGGTGAACTTGACTTCAAAGAATGTAAATTTATTTAAAGATAACTATGAGAAGTGTTGGTAAGAAGTGAAAAAAGATCTTGAAATTTGGACAAACTTGAAGCTGGGTAGAATTGCTGTTATCAAAATGAATGTATTGCCAAGAATGTTGTTTTTGTTCCAGACGTTACAAATCATTGACAAAATGGACTGTTTCGAGAAGTGGCAAAAAGAAATTTCTAGATTTGTCTGGCAGGGCAAAAAGCCCAGAATAAAATACAAAATCCTCACTGACGCAAAGGAAAGAGGGGGGTTTGCCCTGCCGGACTTTAAGTTATACTATACAACCAGCTTTCTGCTGGTTGAAGGATTGGCTACTTCTTGAAAACACGGACATTTTAGATTTGGAAGGATATGATAATGTTTTTGGGTGGCATGCATACTTGTGGTACGGCAAGGCTAAAGTTTATAAAACATTTAAAAATCATATTGTCAGGAAAGCATTGTTTAATGTCTGGATGAAATATAAAGATTTTCTGGAAAATAAAACCCCAAGGTGGCTTTCACCTATGGAAGCAAAGGCCCTGAAAAAGCTTAACATGGAATCTAACTGGCCTAAATATTGGGAAATCTTGGAGCTGGAGGGAGACAAAGTGAAATTGCAGAGTTATGAGAAACTTAAAGATAAGGTGCGCGACTGGTTACATTATTTTCAAGTAAGAGAGGCCTATTATTTGGATAGGAAAAATGGTTTCCAGGTGGAAAAATCAAAGTTGGAAACAGAACTGTTAGAACCCAATGCTAAGATATTGTCGAGAATGTATAATCTGCTGTTGAAATGGAACACTGAGGACGAAACGGTAAAATCTGCTATGATAAAATGGGCACAAGATGTTGGTCATAACATTATGTTTGCTGACTGGGAACAGTTGTGGACCACCGGTATGAAATTTACAGCATGTATTGCCTTAAGACAGAATATTATGAAAATGATATACAGGTGGTACATGACCCCAGTCAAGCTTGCAAAAATTTATCACCTGCCCGATAATAAATGTTGGAAATGTAAAGAAACTGAAGGGACATTCTTTCACCTTTGGTGAACGTGCCCAAGGATTAAGGCTTTCTGGGAGATGATATATAATGAACTGGAAAAGGTATTTAAGTATACCTTCTTGAAGAAACCAGAGGCCTTCCTCCTGGGTATGGTCGGCCAGTTGGTGCCAAAGAAGGACAGAACCTTTTTTATGTATGCTACAGCAGCAGCAAGAGTACTCATCGCAAAGCATTGGAAGACACAAGATCTACCCACCTTGGAAGAATGGCAGATGCAAGTAATAGACTATATGGAACTGGCTGAAATGACCGGCAGAATTCGAGATCAAGGAGAAGAGCAGGTGGAAGAGGACTGGAAGAAGTTCAAAGCCTATCTACAAAAACATTGTAAAACTTTTGAATGTTGAGGACATTGAAAAGGAAAAGAAGGGGTCCTAGGGATTAAGTTAAATAAGAGTGCGAAGGGAGGGATAAAGGATGAAAACGAATACGAATGATCTTGCTGAATAAATTTTTAAGTGGAATACAAGAAAGGAGGCGGGCAGAAGTAAGGAAAATAAGGTTTTGAAGGTTACAAAACGGAAAGAGAGGGTTTTTTTACGCTAAATTTGTGGTTTTTTGTGTGTTTTCTTTTTCTTCTTTTTTGTCTTTTCTTTGTAATATTTGTGGATTTTTATGTTGGATTGTTAAATTTTCTTTGTTTTTTCTTGTAAAATTCAATAAAATATTATAAAAAAAATAAAAATAAAGAGACATTTTACAAGGACACAAAAAAAAGGATTAGAACCAAATGGAATTTAAATAGAGGAAATTAAGCCACACATGTTTATGCTTCATATATATTGTAAAGTGGATTATTGTTTTCTCCCCGGCAGACTACTACTCTTTCTTTTAATGATATTTTCTCCTTCCTGGGTACTGACTCTTATTGACCTTTACTCCCTCTCTGCTTTTCTTTTATCCTCATGAGGATTAAGCCAACAAGAGGCTAGGAAAAGAGAAGAGCTTAAACGTACTACCCCCCCCCGTTTTTTTTTCTTTTTGGACACGATTTGGACACGAAAGGGCGATATAACACACTCCACTGGATTAGGCCAAAAAGAGGCCAAGAAAAGGAAAATTGAAATTTGATAATGGCTATTGGGTTTAGGTTTATCTTTTTTGGATTGAGGGTTAGGGTTAGGGTTAGAGATTAAAGCACTGAAACTTTAAAAATATATAAAGTCCTCCCTCAAATTCAGCATGGTGGATTAGGTCTACAAGTGGCTGAAGACTACAGAAAGACTGAGTTAAAGAAAGACTGAGTTAAAGACAGAGAAGAATAGAAGAGGAAGCTCCTTCAGATAAATTTATAATTGGGACTAATAACTAAATTTATTTAGCAATTCTTTATTTTCATATTATTTGATCTGACTGAATGTATGGTGTGCTATTCATGAGATAATTAATGATTTGAGTAATGTAAATTGGGAATAGATAAAAGTGATTAGTCATTGCAGTAGGAAGGGAGGGTGAGTGTGACATCTAGAGGTCTAGTGAGTATCTGCAGGATATTATATTCTTCTTTTTCTTGACATTTTGCTACTCTGGGGGATACATATTTAAAGTTTTGTGGTGGACACCTACACCCTTGTGTCAGAAAACTGTTATTACAGAAGCAGATATATTTTGGAATATATTGAATTTATATCGAAATATATTGAATTTATATTGGAACTGTATAAAATATCAGGAAAAAATTGGGGGGAAATTGGGGGAACTCCAGGAGAAAGGAAAATCTCCAGACAATAAGAGATCAAAGATTTGGATATTTCATGGCTGAAAATAAAAGAAGAATTTAAACAAAATGAACAACACATGGAGAAAAAATTAGGAGAAGTACAAGAAATGCTAGACAAGAAAATAGAGGGGGGGAGCTCATGAACAAGATTAAGGATCTGATAGTTAGATCTAAAACAATTGAAGAATCAACTAAAAGGATTCAAAAAGAGGTGAAAGAAAATAAAAGGGAGACAGAAAAGATCAAGGAGGAAATAGGGGACCTGAATAAAATTCAGGAGCAGGTATGGGACTGTTTAGCCATGCTTGAAATGAGGCAGAGACAATTGAATCTGAAATTTAGAGGTGTAGGGGAAGAAATGAATGAAAATATAAAAATTATAATGATTAGAGAATTGGCAAGATGGATGGATATGAAAGAAGAAGAAATTTGTATCAGTGTTTTGTTATGTTTTTTCCTTTATGTTTTTTCTTTTTTGGAAAATGCCAATAAAAAAGAAGGAAAGAAAAAAGAAAGAAAATATATGAGGTTCATCACATAGAGGTATTTTTTGATATTCCAGGCAGATAGGACGATCCCACAGGGAGCCTTACCAAGAGAGGCCACGATCCCACGATTCTCCTCCATGACGTCCTTATGCAGAGCTCTCTGGTCAGGATCCAGCAACGCCCACTCCTCGTCCGTGAAATGAACAGTGACATCTTCAAAGCACACTGGACCCTAAAAGAAAAAGGGAAATGCCCTCCTCTGAGACAGCAGAAATATGATCTGCTACACAATGCTCTGTTGTTTCCTTCCTCTTAATTGTTGCATATATATATATATATGAAAATCTACGAAAGCAAATATATATATATATATATATATATACACACACACACACCACAAAACGTATCCCTCATACAATCTTTTTGGACTTCCATCAGCACCTCTGATGTTCCACCATTTTCACCACTTCTTCTGCATTTCTTAACTTTATATTGCCTTTACATCTCTTAACAAATCATCCTCCCCCTTGTCCATTTTTTCCATACTTCTAATAATACTCCTCACAAAACTTCTTGCAACCCTACAACCGTCGTCTGCTCTTCACAATTACTTTTCAATTTACTCCAGTCTTCCGTGAATTTCTGGTCTCGACGGTTTTGAATCCTTCCTGTTAGTTTATCAAATTCTCCTGCGTTATTTCAGAAGGATTGCTTTGCTGCACATTTTAATTATGGGTAGCTATTTTAATGCTTAAATTCAATTATTTTATTCTGCTTTTAATTACGGGTATTTGTCTTTGTCCAAATAGGTGGTACTCCAGCTTATGTTTTCCACGTTATTCTGCCTACGCAAGCATTCCAGTTTCCCCGATGGAAGGGTCCCCTTTCTCCTCTCCTCGTGAGTTGTTCTGGGGAGGTTCCCTCCCAATGCCCTAGAGTGAAATTCAAGGGGTTCATGGGGGCATGGAGAGGGGGAGGAGTGGGGGGCAGGCCCCATTTTGCAGCAGATGGGGCTGGCCAGGAGAATCCTGGCCTCTATTTGTCCTTGTCTGTCCACTGCTTAGAAGCCTATTTTAGCACTCAGTGATGAATATAGAAATGTGGTGTGGTGTGGTGTGGTGGAGTCTCCTTCTTTGGAGGTCTTTAAGCAGAGGCTTGACAACCATATGTCAGGAGTGCTCTGATGGTGTTTCCTGCTTGGCAGGGGGGTGGACTCCATGGCCCTTGTGGTCTCTTCCAACTCTATGATTCTATGATTCTATTCTATGATTCTATGAAATACAAGAAGCCTAGTTTGGATGGCCATCTGTCTTGGGTGATCTAGCTGAGACTCCTGCAATGCAGGGGCTTGGACTTGATGACCCTTGGGGTCCCTTTCAACTCTAGGATTCCATGAAAACTGCAACTACAGATAAATCCTACTGGCGACATTCAGAAGCTGGTGTCACAGAGTTATCTGGGCAGGAAATCCCACAGTTCACAGCTGGAGTTAACTCTTTATCAGCAAGAACACGATATTCACAGACTTGGCTGAGTTTCGGGCCTCATGAAAAGAGCACCTGATTCCCGGAGGGGCTGTCAGTTTGCACTGTCAATCAATTAATGGACTAGTTGCCTAGGTAGAAGTTTCTTTAGTGTGGAGATATATGAAAAGTGAGATTATATAGTGCAAAGTTTGAAAAGAGTGAAGACCCCGGCTCCCCACAACTTTCTAAGTCCACCCCCCCCCCGGTTTCTATCATACGATTGAACAGTGCGCCAGTGTGCAGCCTGCCTTTGCTCCTCCAATGTCAGACATTTCCTGGCTCTGAGAGACGAGCAGGGAGGGTGGCTCCTCCTTGTCCTGACTCACCTCTTCCTCTCGACCTCCCTCTGCCCACTTGCCTCCTTCCTCTTCTGCCTCTGATTCTGCACTGCATTCAGCCACAGAGTCTCCCAGCTCACTAAGCCCTGTTGCCCCTTCAGCTTCTGACACCTCCTCTTCCCAGGCTTCTCCCTCTGATCGCCCATCCTTCTTCTACCTCTGCTTCTTGGGCTCTGAGACATCTTCCCTTCCTGGTTCCCCGGCTGCTTTCTCCCACCATTCCTCTGTGCCCAACCAGTCCATGACATTGTGCCATCCCTCGGCCTCAGTCCCCACAAGGCAGCTTCCCCTGACCTGATCTGGTTCCACAGCCGCTGCTTCCCTTCTGCCCCCATGAAAAGATGGACCAGGAGGTTTTGCCGGCATCATTCTTTCACCTGCAAGAGAAAAAAGGTAATCAGGATGCCAGGAGTGCCTGCTTCTCTCACAGGTGAAGCAGAGCATCTCTAACTATAGATGGGCCTTTGAGAAAGCCTTACCTGCTGAGTGCAGTTGGACGTTTGTGCCCATTTCATGTTAGTTGTGCAAAACTATTTCTCCCTTCCTTTGGACCCTTGTTCCCAACTGTTCCCCCCCCCAAAAAAGAACTCACAGATTAGTTGGAAAACCAACAGAATGAGACCAAACAGAGAAAAGCCACCTTCCTCCTTACCCAGTGGCCTCTCTCTGGTGTCCAACGGAGGCCTCTCTGCCTCACAGGAATCCAGGTCCATTTCTGCAAAATGATCCCTTTTCTGAAAGAGCAACAACGATTCCAAACAGAGAATGAATGGTGAGAAATGTTAGAAAGAGAATGACAAAGACAGAAGCTTTAAGGGTGTTAGATCTCATTCCATGGATGCCTTCCCAGGAAAAGAATGGGCCAACAGTAGAGCATTATGGGATGTTCTCTGTCCTGTTTGGAGCCCCTTGGGAGTATCCAGAGCAAAGTCTCTCTCACCTGCTTTCTCTCCTCTGCCTGACTCAGGAGGAAACCTTCGGCCAGGGCCACCGCCTGGGAACTGGTCTCCGCTCCACAGTCCCTCACCCAGCTCTCCATCTCCGGGGGAAGGACAGCCAGGAACTGCTCCAAGATCACCAGGTCCAGCATCTCAGCTTTCGTGTGCCTTTCGGGCTTCAGCCACTGATGGCAAAGGTGGTAGAGTCGGCTGCAAACCTCTCGGGGTCCTTTGGCCTCCTGGCAGCAGAACTGCCTCACCTTCTGGCTCTGCACCTCTGAGCAGAGGGTGTCCTCCTCACCCAGGATCTTCTGCCCAGAGTTTTCCCAGAATCCCCCACTGCTCCCAGTTTGGATGGCATGGCCTCTTCCTGCTCCAGGGCCAGCAGAGTCTCGCTCATCCATCTGTGCTCTCAGGAAGTCTCTAAGAGATCGGAAGGAACCCTTTGGTCTTCTGCCAAGTTCTGTCTGTGCTAATGAGGTGCTAGCAAATCCTACAAAGCAAATACATTGTTTAGTTACAGAATTTTTAGGTCCGAAGAAGAGAAATGTTCCTTGAGCAAGCATGGATGAGTCTTCCTAGGAACCAGGGCGGGACTGTACCAAACCATGAGATATCTTCTGAAGAAGAAGACGGAGGAGGAGGAGGTGGAGAGAAGAGGAAGAAGAAGAAGGAGAGGAGGAGGAGGAGGAGGAGGAGGAAGCAGACTCTAGCCCTCCTAGAAGGAAGATTGCGATGCAAAATGGGGAGGCAACTGAAGGGATTTCTCTGAGGTGAATCAGTCTAGTTGCTCCTGCCTTCGAGTAAATGCAAGAAGTCAGAACTGACTGACAAGGGAATAATTTGTATCTTGTGGGAAATGGATGCCTGGCTCTAGTGGGGGACCTCTCCCGGGGGTCCTCAGGAGTTGCTCCCCCCACCCCCACTCCCCTGCTTCTGTCTCCTTTTCCTGCACTTGGTCTCTCTGCCGCTCTCCAGACAGATCCATGGGGTGGGGTCCCTTTTTCTTTGTTCTGAGGGCCAGGAATGTATCTGGACAAGGGCCAAGTGGGTGGAGCCAAAGACATCTCCCTTGAAGCTTCGGGTGAAGGGCAGGAAATTTATTATTCTCTTAGATGGCTGAACACACACACAGCCATTGATGTCCAGGTCCCTGGAGGCTCAGGGAGGAGCAGCGCCCATTTCCGGCTGGTTTTCCAGCAACAATCCCTTTGGGAGAGAGAGGATGGGGTCCTGGGATGCCCTGCTCTGGGTGCGAGGGGATTGCTGCAGTGGCCTCCGTGGGGAGCTGCCCTGGGAGACACGGGGAAACTGGTCCCCAATGCAGCAGCCAGACTCTGGGCTGGGATCCCTCTCCTTATTCCCGGCCTCTCTCTTCCACCTTTTTTTTGGGGGGGGGGTCTAGTCCACCTTCTCGTCCAGCTTTGGAAAACCATTTGCCCATCTTCCCTCTGTTGTGCAATAGGACTCATTTGTTTAAAGAAGGAGATTTCGGGGGAGTCATTGTTTTTCTGAAGGGGGGGCGGAAGGCCAACTGAGTTTGGGATCCTCTGATCTCCAGGAAGGAGAGCGTGGCAGCCCTGGCCCCTCCCTGGCAGGACCCTCTCCTCCTCCCTGACTTGGGGTCCCCCCCTGCAGGAGCAGATCAGGCCCCCCCGGCCTCCTCCCCTGCTGCAGCCCTGGGACCCCCACCAGATCCCAGAGAGAACGCAGACTCACCAGATTCAGGGAGGGGAGAGCGAGGCAGCCCTTGCAGGAGAGACACCCAAGCAGGGAAGGACTGGGGAGGGAGGGGGGCCTTGGCTCTGGAGGACTTGCCACCCCGTCCACTTCCTGTCCTCTCTAGGAAGGCAGCTCGGTTCCCCTTAACCCTTGCCAAGCCGAGTCCCCCCAGCTCAGCCCTTCCTCCCTTGCATTGCACACTCACGTGGCCAGGGCAGAACTCTGATTTCTATTCATTTCTGTCATTCTGAATGGCTCTAAAGGGGCAGCTTCTCCCTGGCTCCGCCTATGGCATGGGATCCTTTTGGGGGGGCCTTGGCTCTTGGCTGGGCTCTGAGCATCTCCCTCGGTCCCTTTGGGGGGGGGCTTTGGCTCTTGGCTGGGCTCTGAGCACCTCCCTCGGTCCCTTTTTTGGGGGGCCCTTGGCTGGGCTCTGAGCATCTCCCTCGGTCTCTTTTGGGGGGGCCTTTGGCTCTTGGCTGGGCTCTGAGCACCTCCCTCGGTCCCTTTTGGGGGGGGCCTTTGGCTCTTGGCTGGGCTCTGAGCATCTCCCTCTGTCCCTTTTTTGGGGGGCCTTTGGCTCTTGGCTGGGCTCTGAGCATCTCCCTCGGTCCCTTTTTTGGGGGGCCTTTGGCTCTTGGCTGGGCTCTGAGCATCTCCCTCGGTCCCTTTGGGGGGGGGCCTTTGGCTCTTGGCTGAGCTCTGAGCATCTCCCTCGGTCCCTTTTTGGGGGGCCTTTGGCTCTTGGCTGGGCTCTGAGCATCTCCCTCGGTCCTTTTGGGGGGGGTCCTTGGCTCTTGGCTGGGCTCTGAGCATCTCCCTCGGTCCTTTTTTGGCTCTTGGCTGGGCTCTGAGCATCTCCCTCGGTCCCTTCGGGGGGGGGGGCCTTTGGCTCTTGGCTGGGCTCTGAGCATCTCCCTCGGTCCCTTTGGGGGGGGGCCTTTGGCTCTTGGCTGGGCTCTGAGCATCTCCCTCGGTCCCTCGGCCAGGAAGCGGAGGAGCAGCGCAGCCCAGGCTGGAGTGCAGCACGCAAGACGTTGCCGCCGCTCTGGCTGGGGAGAGAGAGCCCTGCTTCAACCAGTGCAAGAAGCCAGCCTGGGAGAGCTGTTCTCTGGGGAAGGAGATAACGAGGGGGGACTGGCTCTCTGGGTCCTGCTTGGGGGGGTGTTCCTGGTCTCCCTCTCCTGAGGGCAACAATCTGGCCCTGAGACACACAAGTTCTTCCTTCAGTTACACTCACTTTGTGGTTGCCTCATTTCAGAGGGCCCAACTGTTCTTAGATGCCCCTCACGGCAGCGGGTCCTGAGTTCTAGCACTGCTTAAACAATCACAATGGCTGCCAAGGAGGAACCAAGCGAAGTTCAAAATAAATAAATCATATTCTCACCATTGTTACCGGAAAAATCCGAGGGCTCCCTTGGACAAAACAAAGACACCAACTAGGATAACTTGGAGCAAAACAGCAGCCTGTGGGCTTGGCCTTTATTGAACTGTTGCAACAGGGTGTTCCCCTCACTTGCAGGAGAGAGGAAAAGACACAGAAAAATGGTGTGCAAGACCTTATAAAAACTTTTGAAATTCCCCTCCTGTAGGTCAAGCCCACCCCCAGAAACATCATGCATACATTACAGAAAGGAGGGGTTGAGGGAGGAGTTGTGGTGGTAACCTGAGGGTCCTGTCACCTGGCTGGTTCCTCCTTTCCCCCTCCCCATGAGCCATTTTCAGAAGACAAAAGGTAGTCGCAGTTTCCTGCCCCCAGAGAGAAGATCTGATCATTGTCCTTTGTTCCAGTCCATGCTGAATCCACTCCCATATGCAAGTTCTTTGTGATCTTGATGGTCTTCTGTCTAGGACCCTCAGGGTTGGCA
Organism: Podarcis melisellensis; assembly: GCF_964234715.1. Lineage (NCBI taxonomy): Eukaryota > Metazoa > Chordata > Lepidosauria > Squamata > Lacertidae > Podarcis > Podarcis melisellensis. The sequence continues at coordinate 104,345,188 of NC_138531.1, read as the reverse complement.
TAGCAACTGGGCAGGGCTCCTGTGGATGTGCTGGGATGGTGAAGGGATTATGGCTGGCATGTATCAAACCTTCCCCATTTTGTAGTCTTTCCTTCATGGAGTAAAATAAAAGTGGAACAGTGCAAATCCGATGTATGGTTGATTTTCTATGAATTTATAACAGAAGCGTAGCGTATGTAGTGTGTGAGTGTGAGCGTGTGTGAAGTTTATACAAACTGAATGATGGGGGGGGGGGGTTTCCTGCGACACCATGAATGAGCAAAACTTTCTTCTGCATGTTGCTATGCAAACATACAATAGTATACTAGTTCCCCTTCCAGAAATGCTGAATTGCAGATTCAATGGACAAAAAATGCATGGCGGTTGTTATTATTATTTATTAAGTTGATATACCACCTTCATCAAGAGATCTCAGGGACTTTTAAAACATAGAACACATGAGAAGTAGACCAATGATGTATCACCTCAAATTCTTTACTCAGGTGAGTGCCCTCCTTTTGAAGGAGGCAGGTGGAATCTCCATGGTTGCTGCTACTCCTGCCCTGGTACTGGAAGGAAGACCTGAGAGCCAGTGTGGTGTAGTGGTTAAGAGCAGTCGACTCGTAATCTGGTGAACCGGGTTCGCGTCTCCACTCCTCCACATGCAGCTGCTGGGTGACCTTGGGCCAGTCACACTTCCTTGAGATCTCTCAGCCCCACTCACATGAAAGAGTGTTTGTTGTGGGGGAGGAAGGGAAAGGAGAATGTGAGCCGCTTTGAGGCTCCTTAAAGGGAGTGAAAGGCGGGGTATCAAATCCAAACTCCTCTTCCTCCTCCTCCTCTTCTACTTTCCCATTTGACTTATGAGGTTATTAAATTCATCTTTGAGACTTCTTAGGGTAGTGATAAAGTGGGATATCAAATCCAAACTCCTCCTCCTCCTCTTCTTTTCCTTGCAAGGCCTTTTCCCACTTGGCCTGGAGGGTGAGGACCAGACTCCCCCTGCTCAACAGTTGTTGTGTGTTGTTTAAATTAGTTTCTACTGACTTATTGGGTTATTGTATAGTTTGCATTTGATTCTTAGGGGGAGAGGGACAGGGCTGCCGGGGAGGGGGCCCAATCCAACAAAATGGCTGGGGCAGGTTCCATGGGGGGTGGGGGGTGTGCACTGGGATACCCGATCTCAGTGATCACAGGTAAGAGGAGGAGTTACGCTAAGACCAGACCGAGGAGGTCAGTTTAGTCATTGTTTGAGGACTATCCCTGCCTCCGGGTCTGGTCTTGACCGGATGGATGTTGGAATCCGCAAGGGATGCCCACGTGACCTGAAGGTGCTGCTGTGCAATGCCAGGTCAATAATTCATAAGATGGCTGTCATCCACGACTTGATCATGGATGGAGGACTTGACCTGGCCTTTGTAACAGAGACTTCGTTGGATGAAGCAGGTGGGCCTGTTCTTGCCGCTGCTTGTCCACCAGGTTTCTCTTACGGACAGCAACACAGGTCATGTGGGCAGGGAGGGGGGGTTGCAGTGATTTTTATGTGTTTGAAAAGGAAAAGTTTCTGACCTCCTTTGCCTGGTCCTCAGACCCTAGTCGGCACAAAGAGTCCTTGAGAAAGAGTACTTTGCAGAATGCTGCTTTTATTATTAAAAATCTTCTTCTCCAGCCACGACCGACAGCTTTCTACATATCAAATGCCACCAGATTTCTACCATCTGACAACCCAACCCACAAACAGACCATCAATGACCACCCTATATATTATAGGCATATGTGGGTGGAAGGTTGCATGAATCATGCAGGCTTTGCTGATTCATTGTAGGCCGCCGACTCATGCTGACTCAGTTCCTTTTGTATTAAAGAAACAGTGGCTAATTTTAAGCTGTGACACCTTTTCTGTTTCTTTTTTAAAAAAATTTTTTTTATTAAGTTTCATATTACCAAATTAAACACATCAAACCAATTAATCCAAATTATAACAATACATATCATATAATCCAATTGTTTTCCAAATTATAATTTTTTGTGGGGCGTACCCATGCTTTTTGATCGGCAGGAGTCCAATCCTCGAATATTTCTGCTGCTTTCAAATTAAGAATGATATTTCCAGTCCCTTCTTCTCAATCCTTGTCATTACTCATTTTCCTTTCCATTCTCCTCCGATTTGCTCCACAAGTGGGTTGAAAAAAAGTCTTATTTGTGTTTCTGTGTGGGCTTTGTACTGCTCTCTCGTAAATCGCTCTCATCCAATAATCCAGGCATTTCCACTCGAGCAAGCAATCGCCATCTTGTCGTCCCGATGAAATACAGTCTAAAAGCTCACTCTTTAACTTTCCCGACCTGTTGCATCGTAAATTAGTCTTTTTCCAGGAGGGCTGCCCCTTCCAGTTCGCAATCTCATCAAAAATAATAAATATTCGGCTCGCCCTCCCCAAGACCAAACCTCCTGCAACGCAGGTCTCGTATCCAATCTCCATTCTAACTGCATCACAAAGAGACTGAGACGGAAGATTACATCAAAGTACTACAGACATGGACAAGGCATGTCTGTAGTACTTTGATGTAATCTTCCATCTCAGTCTTCTTCATTTCAGTGGTAAAATTGTTAGCAGATAAGAACCTCCTGCCTCTCTTGAAGCATGTGCGTTATCTTTCACCAATTTTTTTCCTTTTAAGTAACGCAACTAGTTTCGCACCTGGAAGCAGCTTCGGAGGAGTTCCGAGGCCCGCCGAGGGTTGTGCACCCAGTGCCTCACCCCCTCCTTCTTCCAAACTCGGGGGTGATTTATGGCAACAGCGGGTGAAAACGGCATCTCTCCCCCCTGGAGAGTGCCTCAGGGTGCGATTCTCTCCCTGATGCTTTTTAACATCTTTATGTGCCCCCTCGCCCAGCTTGTCTGGAGTTTTGGGCTGGGTTGCCATCAGTATGCCGATGACACCCAACTCTATCTGTTGATGGACGGCCATCCTGACTCAGCCCCAGACACACTGACCAGATGTCTGGAAGCTGTGGCTGGATGGTTACGTGGGAGCCGGTTGAAGTTAAATCCTTCGAAGACAGAGGTCTGGGATGGAGCGATATGGGATTGAGGGGGCAACTCCCATCTCTTGCGGGGGCGCAATTAGTGCCAGCATCGTCTGTTAAGAGTTTGGGGGTAATCTTTGATACCTCCCTCTCTATGGAGGTGCAGATTACAGCTATAACAAAGGCGGCATTTTTTCATCTCCGCCAAGCTAAGCAGTTGGCTCCTTATCTCTCTCGCCCTGACCTAGCCACTGTGATCCACACAACGGTCACCTCCAGACTGGATTATTGTAACTCGCTCTACGTGGGGCTGCCCTTGAGACTGACCCAGAAACTCCAGCGGGTGCAGAATGCCGCAGCGAGACTCCTTACGGGGTCTTCGCTTAGAGATCACATTCATCCGGTGCTATACAAGCTGCACTGGCTCCCGGTGGAGTACAGGATCAGATTTAAGGTGCTGGTTTTAACCTTTAAAGTCCTATACGGCCTAGGACCCTCGTACCTACAGGACCGCCTCTTCTGGTATGTCCCACAGAGAAATTTACGGTCTGCAAATAAAAACATCCTGAGGACCCCAGGCCCCAGAGAGGTTAGGCTGGCCTCAACTAGAGCCAGGGCTTTTTCGGCCGCGGCTCCAATCTGATGGAACGCTCTGTCCCAAGAGACTAGGGCCCTGCGGGACCTGACATCTTTCCGCAGGGCCTGCAAGACGGAGCTGTTCCACCAGGCCTTTGGTCAAGGCGCAGCCTGACCCCCTCCTCTGGCAATTTGCACAGAATTTTGCTTAATGGTTGCCATCAATTTGACTTTAATTTGATTTTAATTAATTTTATAATGAATGTTTTTAGAATGTTGGATTATTTTGATTGTTGTTAGCTGCCCTGAGCCCAGCTTCGGCTGGGGAGGGCGGGATATAAATAAAATTTCTTCTTCTTCTTCTTCTTCTTCTTCTTCTTCTTCTTCTTCTTCTTCTTCTTCTTCTTTTTCTTCTTCTTCTTCTTTCCGAGCCTGCTAATGCAATGCATGATTGACTACCTTCATACACCTGGATGGGCAAATCCACTTTACCATCTAGGTCTTTTAGTATCTGTATAAACCACTTGATTTCATTGCATGCTAGCAACAGACTCCCATATTCTGCCTCACAGGATGAGGTTGTGACAAATGAGGAGATTTCACCCCTCCCATACCCAAGAATCTCCTGATGATCTCCTGAGGTCTCTGCTGACTCTACAGAGAGGAGGAGCAATGTACTGCTCTCTACTTAAAACAAAAAAAATTCCTTCCAGTAGCACCTTAAAGACCAACTAAGTTAGTTCTTGGTATGAGCTTTCGTGTGCATGCACACTTCTTCAGATACGAAGAAGCTCATACCAAGAACTAACTTAGTTGGTCTTTAAGGTGCTACTGGAAGGAATTTTTTTTGTTTTGACTATGGCAGACCAACCCGGCTACCTATCTGTAACTGCTCTCTACTTAATTAGTCAAGTGAGTGAATCTCTGTGAGAGAGAGAGTCAGTCAGTGTGTCGGAGAGAGAGTGCAAGAGATCGTGTTTATAGATAAGATTGCTGCTAAGAGCAGCTGCAGGCACTCAGAGTATAGCATTGATTTATGCTCAGAATATTTAGCTCTGTATATAGTTTTGTATTATAGCTGTAGTTATAGAATAAAAGGAGGATACTTTACAGAGCTGCTCTCCGAGTGGTTTATACTCTGCAAGACTCTGCAAAACGCTGCTGCGCAACGGCTGTATTATTGAGACGGTGAATCCAGTGCTCTCAGCTCCAAGCTGTGAGTCCACAGCACTGTGACCTGTTCCTGTGGGAAAGGAGGTCTCTGGCAGTGCTACCCAGCTCGCCTAGCCCAGTCGGGGCTGTAGTGCATGAGTCCAGTTGGTACACTGGCTCAAGGGCGATGCTGACATCGGTTATCGTTGTTCCAGTCGTCTAACCAGTCGTTGTTCCAGTCATCCCAGTCGTCCCAGTCGCCAGAGGTTTCTGTTGCTGATTGCTGGACGGCTCTAAGTAATAGCAGACATGGCCTGTGCACATTCTGGCCAGATGGCTCTGTCCTTTCCCCTCCTCACGCCTGAAAACTATGCAGTTTGGCAAGTTAAGATGAAAGCGCTTTTACAGAGGTAAAAGCTATTTCACACGATAGAAGGTGATCCTCCAGATAAAGATGATGATGATTGGGCTGAGTGGCATGCTGCAGATATGAAAGCCCGAGGGACAATTGTTTTGAGTGTTTCAGACCACTTGCTGGTGAACTTAGAGGGTCAAGAGACTGCACAAGCTGTTTGGCATAAGTTGAGAGATATGCATCTGAGACAAAATGCTGGTTCCAGTGTGATTTTCTTCAAGAAGCTGTGCAGGTTACAGTTGCAGAAAGGTGGTGATTTGCCTAGCCATCTATCTCAGTTAAAGCATCTCAGACAGGACCTTGTTCAGTGAGACCTGGCTATTTCAGAGGCTGTGTTTGCAATGCTGATGATAAATAGCCTAGATGAGTCTTATGATGGAGTAGCTGCCCAGATTTCTACAATGCCTTCTGACCGGCTAACAGAAGATTATGTTTCTAGCGTGCTCTTGAATGAGTGGGATCGCAGACAGGCTGTCAAAGAAAGCCGGGACTGTGCTGCTAAAAATGTGCTTGAAAATGTGCCTGAGTCTTCAGCAGGGGAAGGTGAAAGTGAAACTGCTGTTGTTAAAGCTTTGAAATTGAAGCGGTGCTTTTCATGTGGAGCACAAGGCCATTTGAGTTTCCAGTGCTGAAAGAAATCTTCAAAGAAAAAGGGAAACTTCAGAGGCAGAGGGGGAGGAGGACGAAATCCCCAAGCACCTGCTACTTCAAAGGCTTTGATCTCTCGCTGCTCTAGTCAACGTGGGCGGAGTTTCTTTGTGATCGACTCTGGCTGTACCAACCACGTAGCCAAAGATAAGGATCTCTTTGTTCAGCTTGAGAAGCAAGAGAAAGAAATTCATCAAGCAGATGGGACAGTTCTCACGAGTGAGGCTAAGGGAACTGTGTTCTTAAAGAGCCTGAATGCAACTGTTAAGAATGTCCTGTATGCGCCTGATATTCAGGACAATTTGTTGAGTGTTTCCCAGCTTGATCATCAGGGTTTTAAGGTGGTGTTTGCTAAATCTCGCTGTGAAATTCGTCGAGATGGCAAGCTCATTCTATATGCAAAATGTGTAAATGGTCTGTATCAATTGCCTTTTGTTTCAGGTACAGGTACTGCAGAAGCAACTGAGAAAGAGTGTTGCAATTTGTCTGTTGATAAGAATGAGAAGTTGCATGACCAATGTATTCATTATTACCACCGTGTTTATGGTCATTTGAATTTCCAGGCTGTGGCAAAAATGCCTGATATGGTTCAGGGTATGAAGCTGAAAGAATGTCCCTACCACATGAAATGTGTTTCTTTTAAGGATCTCTTTGCCCAATCCTTTTTGGGCCAAAGCTCTTTCGTTTTTCTGTCACGTGTATAACAGGAGGTACCAGTCTAGTGTAAATTGCACCCCATATGAGATGCTTCACGGAAGGAAGCCATGTGTGAAGCACTTTAAAAATTTTGGTTCGGAGGTTTGGGTGCACACCTCGCAGGGTGACAAACTGAGTAAGCGTGGAGAACATGGTGTTTTCCTAGGATATGAGAAAGGGTCTTATCGTGTCCTGATCACAGACACGAAAACCATAAGGCTGACCAGGAGTATTGACGACAATCCACAATGGGACAGAGTTGGCATTTTTCAGTGCCATCCCATTTGTGATGATGGTGCAAAAGGGGCAAAGAAAGTTAAAAGGGAGGCAAGTTCCGATGTGATTGATAATTCTGATGCCAATGTAGTTCTGGATGGTGGCACAGATTATCAGAGCCCAAAAGCCTCAGATGAGTCTGACGCTGATTCAGACTTAGCAGCTTCATATACTTTAGCTCCCCATTCTCCCAAAGAGGAGGAAGCACCAGAACAAGAGGATCAAAGAGTTTTGCGCAGATCTGAGAGAACCACCAAGGGGGTACCACCGAAAAGGTTTTCTGAAGAGTTTGCTAAGGCTGCGGTCACATGCAACTCTGGTGGGATTTTTAAACCTAGCATGAAATGTGCTGAGAGTAGTGGCACAAAACGCTGCATTTATTTCCTTACCTGACATTTGAAGGATCAGGATTGAAGGAGAAAGCATGTGTTTAAAGTGGTTTGTTCAAATCTGCCTAATTAGAAATGTAAATTTGTATTTGAGAGGAAGAAATGTGTGTGAAGATTTTTCCTGAAGCTGCTTATTCATTTGTGTGTTCACAATGTGTATTTTGTGTAAACTAAAGGTTGAGATTTATGTTTTAACTCTTTCCTAATAGACACAGAGTGGTTGTAGTAACTATTAAATGATGTGATAAAGTGTCTTAGATAAGGGGGGGAGAGAGATACCTGCAAATATGTTACCAAGGTTGTAAGCAGAGAACAACTTTTGGAGTGTGTGTGTGAATTGCAGTTATGTTAAAGATTCTTGAATGGTCGGATGAAATGGGGGAGGATGAGGAGATTTCACCCCTCCCATATCCAAGAATCTCCTGAGGTCTCTGCTGACTCTACAGAGAGGAGGAGCAATGTACTGCTCTCTACTTAATTAGTCAAGTGAGTGAATCTCTGTGAGAGAGAGAGAGTCAGTCAGTGTGTCGGAGAGAGAGTGCATGAGTCCAGTTGGTACACTGGCTCAAGGGCGATGCTGACAACAAATCCTGTTTCTTTGACCTCCATCCTATTATGGAATTGGCAAATATCATAACCATTCCACTTGTAGATTTTCTGGTAGCTACGCAGCTCTCCCGGTCCGCATCAACAAAAACTTCTAGTCTCTCGTTTTGTGCACTAGATATCTCTAAACATACACTTAATGTCCCCTTTAGATATCTGATAAGCCTTTTCATTGCACACCAATTGGCAGTACTGGGTTTAGATACACGTTGGCTCAGAACGTTTGTAGTACATGTAATGTCCGGCCTTGACCACCGGCTTAAATACAACAGTTGTCCTATTTTTGAGCGGTACAAATCAGGCTGATCAAATTCATCATTACACACTGTCTTTGGGAAATCTGGTGTCATGGGAGTCTGAACTGGCTTGCAGTTTTCCATGCCAAACTGCTCTAGCAAATGAAGAACTTTCTCCTTCTGGTTCAATAGGAAGCTTCCATCCACAGGTGAAATCAATAAGCTCACAAGTCAGATGGAAAAGTAGTAGTAGAAGAAGAGTTTGAATCTGATATCCTGCTTTATCACTCCCCTTCAGGAGTCTCAAAGCGGCTAACAATCTCCTTTTCCCTTCCTCCCCCACAACAAACACTCTGTGAGGTGAGTGAAGCTGAGAGACTTCAGAGAAGTGTGACTGGCCCAAGGTCACCCAGCAGCTGCATGTGGAGGAGCGGAGACGCGAACCCGCTTCCCCAGATTACGAGACTACTGCTCTTAACACCACATTTGGCTCGCGCATTCAGGCTGCAGCCCCTCTTCTGTTGTCCCACACACACATAGAGACACAGCAAGGAGCATTCAGAGGTACACACCTCCTGAATATGGAAGCTCTCCATTTTATTTTTTACTTTATATTTTTTAATTTATTATATTTATATACCACCTTGATCTTTCGAGGATCTCCAGGTGCCTTACATGTTTTCCTCCACCCCATTTCCTCCTCACAACGACCCTGGGAGGGAGGGGGGCTGACTCCAAGGGCACTCAGAGACCTTCATGGCCGAGTGGGGATTCGAACCCATGTCCTAGTCCAGCCAATACACTGTCTCCTCCTCCTCGAATTAATCTAATATCCTTTTGAGATCAGAGAGACCTTTGTCTAGTTCAAGGAGGGTACTGAGCAGCTGGAAGGGGAGCAGAGGAGGGCAGCCAGGAGGATCAAGGCTCTGGAGACCAAGCCTGATGAGGAACGGTTGAGGCAGTTGGGTATGTTTGGCCTGGGGAAGAGGAGACTGAGAGGAGAGGCATCTTCCAATATCTCAAGGGCTGCCAGAGGGACCACGCTTGTCTTCTGCTGCTCCAGATGGGAGGGCAGGAAAGGACATTCGGACTAAACATCAGGAAGACCATAAAGAAGGCTGATCGCGGAAGAATTGATGCTTTTGAATTATGGTGCTGGAGGAGACTCTTGAGAGTCCCATGGACTGCAAGAAGATCAAACCAATCCATTCTGAAAGAAATCAGCCCCGAATGCTCACTGGAAGGACAGATCCTGAAGCTGAGGCTCCAAGACTTTGGCCACCTCATGAGAAGAGAAGACTCCCTGGAAAAGACCCTGATGCTGGGAAAGATGGAGGGCACAAGGAGAAGGGGACGACAGAGGACGAGATGGTTGGATAGTGTCTTCGAAGCTACAAACATGAGTCTGACCAAACTGCGGGAGGCAGTGGAAGACAGAAGTACCTGGCGAGGTCTGGTCCATGGGGTCACGAAGAGTCGGACACGAATAAACGACTAAACAACAACAACGAACAAGTCGTCTTTTGCAAAGGTTCATGGAAGTTCTAGGAGCTCCTTTGCCCAGCTGGACCAGAATCCCCCTTTCCCCCCATTTTGGGAGGGATGACCTGCTCTGAACTCTCTCCTCCTCCGTGTTGCAGGTCATGCAGTCCTTTGGGGGGGGGAACCACCATGTCAGAACCATCCTAACCAAGAAACTCTGCCTTTCCCCAGGACACCAAGACTGAGAAAGTGCCTTTACCTTTTCCGGATGCTGTGGGTGGGGACACAGAGTCGTCTTAGCCAGTGTGGTTCAGGGACGGCCTTCCGATGCTGCAAAGGCTGCTGGGGGCAGTCCACCCTCCCGGATCATTCCCCCCAGACCTCAAGCCACCCTCCCGTAGAAGACCCTGGCCACCCTGCTTCGGATTGGCTTCGTTTTCACCCCGTACACGATGGGGTTGAGCATGGGTGGCACCAAGAGGTACAGGGTGGCCAGGAGAATGTGGACCTGGTGGGGGACTCTGTGGCCAAAGCGGTGGGTGAGGAAGGAGAAGAGCCCCGGGATGTAGAAGATGAGGATCACACAGCCATGGGAAGCACAGGTGCTGAGGGCCTTCAGCCGCTCCTGAGTGGAGGGCAGGCGGAAGACGGCTCGCAGGATCAGGGTGTAGGAGAGAGCGATGGAGAGAACGTCCATGCCCACCACGAAGAGGGCCACAAAGAGGCCATACATCCTGTTCACGGTGGTGTCTGCGCAGGCCAGCTTAACCACCGCCATGTGCTCGCAGTAGGCGTGGAGGACGACCCTGTGGCCGCAGAAAGGCAGCCTCTGGAGGAGCAGGCCAAAGGGAGCAATGAGGATCAGACCCCGGAGGAAGATCAGCAGCACCGCCTTGGCCACAGTGGACGTCCGCAAGATGGCCGAGTGTCTCAGGGGAAGGCAGATGGCCACGTAGCGGTCCAGGGCCATGGCCACCAGGATGCCCGACTCCACGGAGGAGAAGGCATGGATGAGGAACATCTGGGCCAGGCAGGCGTGGAAGCTGATGGTGCAGGGCCCTAGCCACAGGATGGCCAGCATCTGGGGCAGGGTGGTGGTGGAGAGGACCAGGTCCGTGACGGCCAAGGCAGCCAGGAAGAGGTACATGGGCTCGTGGAGGCTGGGCTCCAGCTTGATGACCCCCAGGAGCAAGGCGTTCCCCAGCAGAGCCAGGACATACATGGAGCAGAGAGGGATGGAGAGCCAGTGCTGGGAGGCCTCCAGGCCAGGGATGCCAGTCAGGAGGAAGGTGAGGGGCCGGAAGCTGATGTTGCCCATGGTCGTCATCGCCACGGCAGCTCCAGACACCTGGGAAAAGCAAATCGGAGAATGGATGGTGAGAGAAGCTGGGAGAGGCTGCCAGACCAGGCCAAAGAGGACCCATCTAGACTTCCGGTGGAGCATGAGCTTGCCGCAAGTGAGGGATTTTCTTGGAGCGAGGAATCCCAGCTATTTCGGGTGGAAAGGGGGGCTACAGGGCGCAGTAGCTCCCCAGAAAACCCCTGGAGAGTGTTCAGGGGGTCAGGTTCCCGGCAGTGCCCTAAAACTATCCGTCCGGCTGTCAGGTAGCCCCGAAAAGGGTGAAGAGTACGGCGGAACGGCTATCGGGCTATCGGGACGCCATTGCTGCACTCGAATAGCGAAGCCCCGAGCTTGCAAAGAACAGCACTCCGCTCTCAAAACCAAGGAAATTTGGACCCAATTTATATCGAAATTCTAAGATGTGGATTTAAGGAAGGCTCCGGATTAATAAGATTTTTTTCCCGAGTTCGACTGTCATCTGGAATCAGCTTAGACGCAGCAACGCATGCAGAGCTTGAAAATGAAAGTAAGTTGCCATTAGCGGCTATTGTTTTCCATTTCCCTTGTAACTCTTAGAAAAGATTAAGAAACACGGAAAATATTTTGAGAACTGGAAAGAATTGTGAGAAGGAGCTAGTTTATATGGGGAACAGAATATAACTATGGGACTTTATAAAGATCTTTGATGAACGGAGGATAATTAAAAGAAGGTGTTTTGGCTGCACCACTTTCACTCTTAAAGACTAAACGCACGATTTGGCACACCCCGTTTTCTTTTTCGTGATCTGGACTTAAAATTGGACATTGAAATAAAAGAAAAAATTTGTGCATACGGTTTTTTTGTGTTTTTTTTATTCATCCCCTTCTTTTTCTCTCTCTATCCCAGTGCCCCTTTAAATTTGGCAACAAACTCTAGTGGAGAGACTGAGCTATTACAACTTGTTTTTCTCTGATTCCTACTCAACTTGAGTCAGTGGAAAATTTTTATAAAGTGACCTTGACTCCCTTCCTGCCTCTGTTTGCTATCCTCTTTGTGGATCTTTCCCTCTGGGATACTTCAGGACTACAATGGCTGATATTGATTAATTCTATAATATTTTTTGGGATGGACAAAGGAAGAATCTGAATTTGAATTTGATACCAAATTCCTATTTATTTACTCCTCTTTTTGGATATGCAACAGCATTTGGATTTAATTTCTGGTTGGATGTCTCTTTTGGATTAATTTTTTATTGGATTTTCCTGATACTTAACACATTTGGATTACAAATTAAAGTCAAAAAGGAAGAAATCAAAGGAAGAAATCAAATAAGGATTAGCCCAATTGGGGGCAAGAAGACTGTTTTTTGTTTTGGTTTATGGGGGTGCGTCCCCTACCCCTCATACCCCGCCCGAAGGTTTAAGTACCATTATACTACAAAAACCATCAGTGTGAATGTTTGTCATCATGCTATTTTTTTGGTACATATAATTTTGGTTTTCTCTCTCTTGTTTGTTTTGGAATTGGAGTGAATTGTAAATCTGATATATCTGTGATTTGATTGGGAGGGAGTGTCTAAGGTTTTATAAATGGATAAAATAGAAAAAAAGGGGGCGAAAGGGGGGGACACCATCAGATAGGAGAGCATCCAAGCAAGAATCGGACTTTAATGCAGAAATATTGAAAATGTTTGCAGAAATTAAACAAAGTCAAAAGAATTTGGAATCAAAGTTGGAACAAGTGGATAACAAAATGGAACAAGTTGATAACAAAGTGGGGGAAATGGACAAAAGAAATTAGATGAAACAGTTAATGAACTGAGAGGGCAAATTAAAGAGGTGTCCAAAAGAACACAATCAGTCGAAGAGATTGAAAAAGACAAAATTGGAGATGAGGGAAGTGAAGCGAGAGGAAGAAAAGATGAAGGCGGGGATGATTGAAATAAATAAATCTCAGGAAGAGATTAAGAATACAATTGCAATGAATGAATTGAGACAGAGGGAAGTTAATCTGAGGCTGAGATCAGTACCCGAAACACAGAATGAAAATATCAAGGAGACACTGATAACAGAAATTGCACAGTGGTTGGAGTTGCCAGTGGAGGAAATGGGGGGAAATGTACAAAATGCATTTAGGATGAGAGTAAGAACAACAAAGGCAAAGAAATTTCCTGGTGATTGTTTGATTACGTTTAAAGACAGAGAGATGAGAAATTTGATTTTGCAAAGGAATAGAGAGAAAAGACTATATATCAACGGAAATTACATAATTATCTTTAAAGATATACCAATAAGGTTGTTGAAACGAAGAGATCCCTACAAACCACTGGTTCAGATTCTGAAGAGAAATAAGATCGACTTCAGATGGGAGTATCCAGAAGGAATCTCCTTTTTCTACAAATCTAAGAAACGTAGGCTGACTAGCCCAGAAGAAATTGGGAAGTTTACGAGAAGATATAAAGAGCTGCAAGTGGAAGATGAGGAGGCAAGGGGAGCGGGAGGAGGAGCAGGATCTAAAGATGAGTCAGAATCGGTGGAAGAAGATATAATCTATCTTCTTTTCCTTCTTCTTCTTCTTCTACTTCCTCTTCTTCAGATCTCTTACCTTGATCTTCATATCAAGGTAAGAGATCTGAAGAAGAGGAAGTAGAAGAAGAAGAAGAAGGAAAAGAAGATAGATTATAACTAAATCCAAATTGTTGTTGTTGTTTAGTCGTTTAGTCGTGTCCGACTCTTCGTGACCCCATGGACCAGAGAACGCCAGGCACCTCTGTCCTCTACTGCCTCCCGCAGTTTGGTCAAACTCATGCTGGTAGCCTCAAAAAAGAAAATCCAAATTAAATTTATTTAATTTGATTTCAATATGGCTTTAAAATTGTGGAATTGGAACATAAATGGGATGAACAATAAAAGAAAACGAAATAAAATTGAACAATTTCTAAGGAAGAAAAATTTGGAAGAAATTTGGAATTTATATCGTTGGATAGGGAGAAAAAAAGAGGAGTTGTGTTATATATCAAAAACAAAATTGAAGCCAAACAAATTTTCAAAGATGAAGAAAGAAGAATTATAGCTATCCAGATCAAATGGCAAGGCGAAAACATAATAATTGTCAGGATCTATGCACCTAATGGAAATAATGGGATCTATGCACCTAATGGAAATAAGACTGATTTTTACAAAGCTTTGGAAGAAAAACTATTTGAATACATGGATCAGAAAATTATAATAATGGGAGATATGAACGGGGGTGGTATCATTGGAAATGGATAGACTAAGACAAGGTCTAAATATTTTTTTTTTTAATAATATTTATTAAAGATTTTCAAATATAACAGAAAAAGAAAAGAAAAGAAAAAAGCATCCACAATCCAAACCTTAATTTCATGAACATCTTTCCAGGACTTCCCCTCCCCTCCCCCTCTTGTATTCCACTTCTTTCACATAGATTCAACAAGTTCTTACCCCAAATTTTAAACTTATTATCATTGACCCAATTTAAAGACAAGATTTTTTCCCATCCCCTAAAATCGACTTAGTCCCTTCCACGAGTTCCCCTCTTTAATATACAGTACAGATTAGAATCAAAAAAAGATAAAAAAAGAATAAAATATAATTTAACACCCTTTGGATTCCAAATTTCCCTCCCCCCCCTTTCCCGGTTGCGTTCCCAATGTCCATCAATGTCTGCCGTCGTCCTGGAGCTCCCAGATCTAAACCATAGTTCTTCACCAATCCACTTTGCCGTCTTTTTAATAATCTTTGACGTCTTTCTAATCATCTTTAGTATCAAATGTCCAATCTTGGAAAGAGTCTAATTCAAAAATGTCCATTTTTTCCATCCAGATCTTTGTATTTAAGAGTAAAAACTCCATTTTTTTATTTCTTTAGACCTTTCAGATCTGAATGTCCCAAATGTCCAATTCTTGTTATTCTTGTTATTCTTGTTGATCTCTCTCTTCCTTTTCCCCCCCGCTCTCCTGCACAAATGTTCTAATTCCAAAAGCTTCTAATTCCTCTGCAGAGGCTTTGTTATTCAGGTGCAAAACATTACGTCAAGTCCCTTCCATTCTTCAATAGATAAATCTATTGTCTCCTTTAGTGTGTAGACCTCTGTAGACAAAATAGTGTTCCATTTCTGCAGTTTCCCAGGAGATAAAAAGTCCTTTTCCAATTCCATGTCAACAATACTTGTAATGTCCCACAGCTCCTCTAGAGGGATTATAGTAACTCTGTTTCCTTCCAGATCACAACCAACAGTCAAAGTAACTTATTGTTCCTTATTTTAAACAATTTATATCCAATTTATAACAAATGTAACCAGCAAAGTCCTCGTAACAAAGTTCTCTTTTACTCTTCCACTTGACATCTCCTTTGACAGCTGTCAAAACCTCTCTTTCTCCTCTCCCGGCACTCTCACAGATCACTCCCGGGGTTTCGGGGGGGGGGTTGCATTTTAGTTCAGATTCCACTTTTCTCCTCCAGCCCAGTCTTATAATTTTCCATCGCGGAATTTAGTAACTTTATCAAAATAAGGTTGCGCTCGATCTTAGTTGTCAAATCCTTTGCTTTAGCTCCTCTACAACAGGGGGGAGGCTGACTTCCTTTTTTGCACCTCCCCCCGCTCGCTCCGAATTTAAAAAATAAATAAATTATTTTTCTCCCTTTTTAATCCAGGTTCCAATTACTCACGGGTTATTCTTTTAAGTCCAGATTTTCAATGGAAGAAGTCAGCGCTCTCCGTCGAATGGCATGCGGCTTCGCTCGGCAGGGGAAGTGGAGGGCTCAAAGCACCCCCCTGTCACCCGTTCCGCAGCCTTTAAAAAGGCTCCTTCGCGGGTCGGGGGGCGCAAAAGGTGCCAGCCGAGTCACCATGTCCATGGGTTTCAGCGCCCATGGTTTTTGAGGGTCCCCGCGTCGCCGGCGCGGTAGAACCCAGCCCCTGCCGAGCAGGCTCCCTCCGGAGTTCGGAGGGAGTCCGCCATTCGGCGATGGCGCCAACCCGGAAGTAAGACAAGGTCTAAATAAAGAAGGGAAACTACCCAAGACTTTCTTTTCGATGACTAAGAACTGCAATTTGGTTGATATTTGGAGACTTAGACACCCATTAGAGAAGCAATTTACTTATTACTCAGAACCGAATCAGTCGATGTCAAGAATTGATCAAATTTGGGTCTCAAATGAACTGACTCTAAGAATCCAACAAGTAGAAATACAACCTAAAGTAATTTCAGACCATAACCCAATAAAATTAGAAATAAAAGGTTATGAAGAAAGATTGTTTAGATGGAGAATCAATGATTATCTGTTGGAGGATCAGAACATCATAGACAAAGCACAAAAGAAATTATCAGAATATTTTATAGATAACATCAATAAAGGAACAAAGATGAATATTGTATGGGACGCAAGCAAAGCAGTTATGAGAGGATTTTTTATACAACAGAATTCATTGAAGAACAAGTATGGGGAAAAGGGGGAAAGGAAATCCTGAAGCAGATTATGGACAACGAGAAGAAATTAATCAAAAAGACAAATAATGCGAAAATCAAACAAGAAATCAAGACGCTACAAACCCAATTTGCAATGATGATAAATCAAGAAGTTGAATAGAATATAAAGAGACTTCGACAGAGAAACTTTGAGTTCGCCAATAAATCAGGAAAACTACTTGCCTGGCAAATTAAAAAGAGAAAAGAACAGAATATGATCAACAAAATTATTATAGATGGCGAAGAGATTGTTAATCCAAAAGAAATTAGGAAAGGATTCTTGGACTTTTATAGGCAATTATATAAAAATAAAGAGAGAAATAATTTGAAGAAAAGGGAAAAAAATTAAAAGAAAGAAAAGTGCAGAAGATCCCGACAGAACAAAAAGACCAGCTGAATACCCCAATAGAAGCGGAAGAGATCAAGGAGACGATAAAAGAATTGAACAGAGGCAAAGCCCCAGACCCAGATGAATTTACCTCAGGATACTATAAATAGATGAGAGATGTCTTGTTATTTCCATTGAAAGAAGTTATGAATAACATCTTAAAAGTAAGAGAAATCCCAGAAACGTGGAAGGAAGCATTCATTACTCTGATTCCAAAACAAGATGTAGATTTGACATAAGTCAAAAACTATAGGCCTATTTCTTTATTGAATACAGATTACAAAATATTTGCAGGAATTCTGGCAAAGAGATTGAAAAAGATTTTGACAAATATTATCCACAGAGATCAAGCAGGGTTCTTACCAGGCAGACAAATGAAAGATAATATAAGGAATATAATCAACATTTTAGAATACTTGACTGCCAAAAAAGAGAAACAAGCGATATTGATGTTTGTGGACGCCGAAAAAGCCTTTGATAATATCACATGGGATTTTATGCTGAAAAATCTAGAGTATATGGAAGTGGGAAAAGATTTTTTTAATGGAATCAAGGCAATATACACAGAACAGAAAGCTAAACTGATAGTTAACAATGTGGTTACAGAAGATATAAAAATATCTAAAGGAACAAGGCAGGGCTGTCCGCTCTCGCCATTGCTATTTATAATGGTCCTGGAGATTTTGTTAAATATGATTAGACAAAATAATTTAATTAAAGGGGTGACAGTAGGTCGAAACGAGTACAAAGTAAAAGCCTTTGCCGACGATCTGGTTATAATGATGGAAGAACCAGGGGAGAGTGTTAAAGAAGTGCTAGAGGAGATTGAACAATTTGGAAAAGTGGCTGGCTTTAGGTTAAATAAGAAAAAACCCAAATAATGGTGAAAAACATGGAGCCTAATAAGATAGAAATATTGCAACAACAGACAGAGATAGAAGTGGTAAAGAAAGTAAAATATTTAGGAATTTGGTTAACTCCTAAAAATATTGACCTATGTTCAGATGTGGAAAGGGATTAAGAACGATCTAGAGGTGTGGGGTAGAATGAAACTGTCCTTTTGGGGCAGAATATCTACTATAAAAATGAATGTGCTTCCAAGGATGTTATTTTTATTTCAGACTATCCCTGTTATTAAAGGGGTAGGGATATTTAAGGATTGGCAAAGAATTATTTCAAGGTATATCTGGCAGGGCAAGAAGCCAAGAATAAAATATAAATTATTAACAGATGTGAAGGAGAGAGGAGGCTGCGCCCTGCCAGATATGAAATTATATTACGAGGCAGCGTGTCTTTTCTGGTTAAAGGAATGGATCAAACTAGATAATAAGGAATTATTGGACTTGGAAGGTTTTGATAACAGATTTGGGTGGCACGCCTACCTATGGTGCGATAAGAAGAAATTTCACAAAGGATTTGGGAACCACATCTTCAGGGGTTCATTAATAGAAGTATGGGACAGGTATAAAAACCTTCTGGAGCCAAGAGTTCCACACTGGTTATCTCCGTTAGAGGTTATAAGTGTCAAGAAAATAAATATGAGAGGGGAATGGGCCACATACGGAGAATTAACAATTAAAGAAGGAGGAAAATGGAAACTAAAACCATATGAGTTTGTAAAAGTCTATGTATATGATTGGTTGCATTATTTCCAAGTAAATGAAATGTTCAAAAAGGATATAAAGGAAAGTGGATTTGCAGAAAAAGGTTCAAAGTTCCAAATAGAGATAATAAATAATGAATACAAAACTCTGTCAAAAATATATAAGATATTGTTAGAATGGTATACGAAAGATGAAGAGGTGAAATCAGTAATGATACAGTGGGCCAAAGATTTTGGATATAATATTCAATTTGAAGATTGGGAAAAACTTTGGAAAGAAAATCTAAAATTTACTGCATGTGTAGGGTTGAAGGAAAATGTAATGAAAATGTTTTATAGATGGTACATCACACCGGTAAAATTGGCAAAAATGTACAAAACGTAATAAGTGCTGGAAATGTAAAGAAAAGGAGGGTACATTCTACCATATGTGGTGGGAGTGTAAAAAAGTAAAGAGCTTCTGGGAGGAAATATATAATGAATTGAAAAAGATGTTAAGATATACCTTTGTTAAGAAACCAGAAGCTTTTCTTTTAGGGATTACAGGAAAAGAAATAAGAAGAAAAGACTGTAAACTTTTCCAGTACGCAGTTACAGCAGCAAGAATTTTAATGGCCCAAAAATGGAAACAAGAGGAAGTACCGACAATTCAAGAATGGAGAATGAAACTAACGGACTACTCGGAACTTGATAAACTGACCGGGAAAATAAGATATACTCGAAACCAAAAGTTCATCGAAGATTGGGGGAAATTTGTGGAATATCTGAAAAATATATGTGAGGCGCAAACAACGCTAGCGGGATTTCAAGAAGCACTGTAAAACTCTAAGAGGTATTGTTTAAAGGAAAAAGAAAAAAGGAAGGAAGATAAATGGCAATACAATTAAAGAAATGTGTATTGAATGTTAAAAATGGATGCTTACCAGAAAAGCTGAAGGAAGTCAAAAATTTGAATTTTGTTAAAATTAGGTAAAATTTACATAACATTGTATGATTGTACTGAAAATTAATAAAAAATATTTTTTTAAAAAAAGAGGACCCATCTAGCCCAGCATTCTGTTCTCACAGCGGCACCCAGATGCCCATTGCGGGGAACCCACAGGCAGGATCCGAGCACAAGAACAACTCTCTCCTTCTGTGGTGTCCAGCCACTGGCTTCAGAAGCATGGCTGCCTCTGACTTCCTGATTGGAGTCAGAAAAGAGACATCATCCTGGCTAGCAACTATCAAGAGACTTGATTCGGGGTGGGGGATGGGCATGGGATTGAGATCCATGGACATTGCCAGCTGGCGTGGGGGGGGGCAGCTGCTCCCCCCTAAATCAAGTACAAAGGAAAAATTGTAGAAAGGTTTTGACAGGATTCTCTGAGCACTTGGGGCGAAAAGAAATCAATTTAAAACAACTGTTGTTGAGGCATTTCATTCTGAATCTGACAGCGGGTGATGGCGAGGGGTGTCCTCTCCCCCTAACCTAAATCCTGGCTACACCCATGTTGAGATCTTGACGGTTTCAAGTGGGGTATCTTATGGTGCTTCCGCCCTGCCCTGAGCTCGATTTCGTTGAAGGCTGAGGGCTCAGAAGTGTTTAGGTATTTTACTCCACCTGGAGTCCTGTGTCCAGTTTAAGGAAGATAAACAGTTAGAACTGGATATGGAACAACTGATTGGTTCAAAATTGGGAAAGGAGTACGACAAGGCTGTATTTTGTCTCCCTGCTTATTTAACTTATTTGCAGAATTCATCATGCGAAAGGCTGGGCTGGATGAATCCCTAGCCGGAATTAAGATTGCCGGAAGAAATATCAACAACCTCAGATATGCAGATGACACAACTTTGATGGCAGAAAGTGAAGAGGAATTAGGGCCGGAAAATGAAGGAGAAATGGAAGATTTCCTTAAGAAATATGGATTACAAAAAATTTCGCAACAAAGCATCCTGCTTTTAAATGAGAAAATAACTGAGCAAGAGATAGAGGGTGCCATCCAAAATATGCAATTAGGGAAATCCCCAGGACCAGATGGACTAACCTCCAGATACTACAAAGCATTAAAGGAATGGTTAATACAGCCGTTTAAGGAGGTTTGCAATGAAATACTAGAGGGGAGAAAGGCACCTGAATCGTGGAAAGAAGCCTTTATCACGCTTATACCAAAAACTGAAGCTGATAAAAATCAGATTAAGAACTATCGCCCTATATCATTACTCAATGTGGATTACAAAATTTTTGCAGATATTTTGGCAAAAAGATTGAAGAAGGTGTTGGTGGAGGAGATTCATAAAGACCTAGCAGGCTTTCTCCCGGGTAGACATTTATCTGATAACGTAAGGAATATAATTGACATTATAGAAATGCTGACAGTTAATATTAATACAAAGGCAGTTTTGATCTTTGTGGACGCGGAGAAAGCCTTTGACAATATTTCTTGGAAATTTATGAAGAAGAATCTCCACGGGATGGGGGTAGGCCAAAGGTTTGAAAATGGTATAGGTGCAATATATTCGGAACAAAAGGCAAAATTAATTGTAAATAATGTGGTTACTGATGAACTTTCCATAGAAAAAGGGATACGGCAGGGGTGCCCAATTTCCCCGCTACTTTTTATATTAGTCCTGGAGGTTTTGTTGAACTTGATAAGGGGGGACCAGCTGGTGAAAGGGGTTCAGGTCGGAGCCAGAGAATACAAACTGAAGGCTTTTGCAGATGACTTAGTTTTGACCCTACAGGAGCCAGACACTAGTACAAAAAGAGCTTTGGATTTAATCCGAGCCTTTGGTCAAGTTGCAGGATTTAAATTGAACAAACAAAAAACTAAGGTCTTGGAAAAAAATTTAACAAATGGGGAAAGAGAGAGATTCCAAGAGGTAACTGGACTAACTATGGCAAAAAGAGTAAAAAAACCTGGGAATTAATATGACATCAAAAAATGTGAACTTATTTAAAGACAACTATGATAAGTGCTGGACAGAGATAAAGAAAGATCTAGAAATATGGTCGAACTTGAAGCTCTCCTTGTTAGGCCGAATTGCTGTGATCAAAATGAATGTATTGCCTAGAATGTTATTTTTGTTTCAGACATTACAAATTGTGGACAAATTTAATTGTTTCAAGAAGTGGCAGAAAGATTTATCTAAATTTGTCTGGCAGGGCAAAAAGCCCAGAACAAACTTTAAGATACTTACTGACTCAAAAGAAAGAGGGGTTTTTGCCCTGCCGGACTTAAGACTGTATTATGAATCGGCAGCTTTCTGCTGGTTGAAAGACTGGCTACTACTTGAAAATGCAGACATTCTGGATTTGGAAGGTTTCAACAATATGTTTGGTTGGCATGCATATATCTGGTATGACAAGGTGAAAGTGCACAAGGGTTTTAAAAACCATATTGTTAGGAAAGCACTATATAACGTTTGGACTCGCTACAAAGATCTGTTGGAAAATAAAACCCCCAGGTGGCTATCACCAATGGAGGCCAAAGAGGTGAAGAAACTTAATATGACAACCAATTGGCCAAAATATTCCGAGATTTTAGAATTTGAAAGTGGTGAATTTAAATTACAGAGTTTTGAGAAAATAAAGTCCAAGGTACGAGATTGGCTCCATTATTTTCAAATAATGGAGACTTTTAAACAAGACAGGAAACTCGGATTCCAGGTGGAAAAATCGAAATTAGAAACTGAACTGTTAGAACCCAATACTAAGAATTTATCAAGAATGTATAACTTGCTGTTGAAGTGGAATACAATTGATGAGACAGTTAAATCAGCTATGATTAGATGGGCACAGGATTTAGGCCATGATATTATGTTTGCTGACTGGGAACAGTTGTGGACCACAGGTATCAAATTTACGGCTTGTAATGCCTTAAGAGAAAACATTATGAAAATGATTTACAGATGGTACATGACCCCAGTCAAGCTTGCGAAGATTTATCATTTGCCCAATAACAAATGCTGGAAATGTAATGAGACCGAAGGTACCTTCTTTCACCTCTGGTGGACCTGCCCAAAGATTAAGACCTTCTGGGAAATGATCTATAATGAAATTAAGAAAGTACTGCATAAGAAACCAGAGGCTTTTCTCTTGGGCATGGTCGGCCAATTGGTGCCAAGGAGGGATAAGATCTTTTTTATGTACGCCACAACGGCAGCAAGGATTCTCCTAGCAAAGTATTGGAAGACACAAGAGCTATCCACGCTGGAAGAGTGGCAGGCGAAAGTGATTGACTACATGGGACTGGCAGAAATGACCGGCAGAATCCGCGACCAAGAGAAAGAGACTGTGGAGGAGGACTGGAAGAAATTTAAAGCATATCTTAAGAATTGCTACAAATTTGAGGAGTGTTAAAGTGTTAAGGGAGAGGAAGATGTATAATTACAGCTATATTTATCTTCTTTTTTCTTTTTTGATTTAAAGTGAAATTGAAATGAGAATAAGTTAAATTTTGACTGATTAAAAGGGTTGCTGAAAAACTGGAAAACTAGGATGCAAAAAGGGGAAGGTATGGGGAAGTCCGAGAAAAGAGGCTTATGAAAATGAGGTTAAGAAAGCAAAATTTATGTTTTGTTTTTGTCTGTTGTTGTGTGTTTTGTTTGGTGTGGTTTTGATGTAAAAATTGGAAAATTAATAAAAATTATTATAAAAAAAAGAAAGTGAAGAGGAATTAAAGAACCTTTTAATGAGGGTGAAAGAGGAGAGCACAAAATATGGTCTGAAGCTCAACATCAAGAAAACGAAGATCATGGCCACTGGTTCCATCACCTCCTGGCAAATAGAAGGGGAAGAAATGGAGGTAGTGAGAGATTTTACTTTCTTGGGCTCAATGATCACTGCAGATGGTGACAGCAGCCACGAAATTAAAAGACGCCTGCTTCTTGGCAGAAGGGCAATGACAGGCCTAGACAGCATCTTGAGAAGTAGAGACATCACCTTGCCAACAAAGGTTCGTATAGTTAAAGCTATGGTTTTCCCAGTAGTGATGTATGGAAGTGAGAGCTGGACCATAAAGAAGGCTGATCGCCGAAGAATTGATGCTTTTGAATTATGGTGCTGGAGGAGACTCTTGAGAGTCCCATGGACTGCAAGAAGATCAAACCTCTCCATTCTGAAGGAAATCAACCCTGAGTGCTCACTGGAAGGACAGATTGTGAAGCTGAGGCTCCAGTACTTTGGCCACCTCATGAGAAGAGAAGACTCCCTGGAGAAGACCCTGATGTTGGGAAAGATGGAGGGCACAAGGAGAAGGGGGCGACAGACGATGAGATGGTTGGATAGTGTTTTCGAGGTTACCAGCATGAGTTTGTCCAAATTGCGGGAGGCAGTGGAGGACAGAGGTGCCTGTCGTTCTCTGGTCCATGGGGTCACGAAGAGTTGGACACGACTAAACGACTAAAAAACAACAACTGGAAGGTTTGTGGGAAGGGTGTTCAGGGGTCTGGAAACCAATCCTTGTGATGAAGGGGGGGGAGAGAGAGTTGGGGATGCCCGGACAAGAGAAGATGAGGTGACCTGAGAGCCGTCTTCAAGTATCTGAAGAGCCCTGGAAGATGGAGCAAGCTTGTCTTCTGCTGCTCCAGAGGGTTAGGGTTAGGGTTAGGGAACTCAAACTGATGGCTTCTATCTACCAGAAAGGAGATTCTGACTGAACATTACACATCACTTTCTGAAGACAGGAGCTGTTGGGTGGTGGAACAGACTCTCTCGGAAGGGGGTGGGCTTTCCTTCCTTGGAGGCCTTTAAGGGGAAGATGGGTGGCCACCTGCCAGGGAGCATTTAGCTGCGATCGCTGCATGGCAGGGGCTGGTTTGGTGACCCTGGGGGATCCCTTCCAGTTCTCCCACTCTGTGATACTGTTCTTCCTTGGCCTCTGTCTCTGAGACGTGAGCCTGCCCCGGCCCTTCCGGCCTCCCTCCCAGGCTTACCTGCTGCCCATAGGCCACCTCCACATTCCAGCCAGTTCTGAGGCTC
Source organism: Podarcis melisellensis (assembly GCF_964234715.1). Lineage (NCBI taxonomy): Eukaryota > Metazoa > Chordata > Lepidosauria > Squamata > Lacertidae > Podarcis > Podarcis melisellensis. Next base: position 104,320,939 of record NC_138531.1, on the reverse strand, counting down.
CCGCTCAGTGTCTCAACCTTGGTCAGGCTGCCCGACTCTGCTGCTGCTGCCAGGGTGACTTTAAGTGCCCATGTGCCCTCTGCACTGGCATCTCCAAGGACGTGCACCTCCCAGATTCTGCCAGCTGCTCTCCACTGGAACTCCTGTGCATGAGAGAGTCCTGTGAGGGATCAGGGATAACTCAGGGGATCAATGTCACTGGCCTGAGGGAAGGAGTCGCCTCAGAAGAGGGAGACCATGTTGAGGGTCTGGAGAGAGTATTCAGACAGGAGTTAAGCTGGAGGGAGAAGATGTGGGAACATGTTCCTTCTCTTTGGTCTCCAAAATATTAAGCTGTGAAGGAAGCTGCGCTTTGTCAAAAGTGTGATAACTAAGGAATGAGAGTGAAGTGACAGAAACAGAGTTGAGCCGTTTACCACCTATTCTGGAAACCTGAAGTGTAACACCTGGTTTTTAGCAACTGAAGTTTAAGAGAAGCTGTGCCTGTAATACCATGTTTCAGTAATAAGTTGACTTTTACCTGAAAGAATGCATCTCCTGACCCAACTTTGTCTCACAGACCTCTTCTTTTTGTTACTAAAACTTTTCTCGTTGGATGAACTCCTGTCTGACATTCTACATCACTATGTTTTCCCTCACGCAAGATCCCCACAAGCCACTGGTGGAGGAAGGGGGGTGGAGGAAGCGGACCACCCCGACATGATTGGGGGGTACCATCGCAGCTGCCCCCCGACACGCACCCCTCCACTGCACCGGGTGCCCCGCCCCTCTGGGCGGCATGCCACACCCGTGGGATGCACGCCACACCCCACAGGCAGCTCACCATGCCCCAAGGATGTGCGCCACACCCCCGCAGGTGGCTTGCCACACTCCTGGTGTGTGCCAGCCATGCCCCCACCTGTTCTCCACCCCCGGTGATGGAGTAAGCAGCTTCGCCACTGCCACAAGCCACATAGTCTGGGCTCCGTGATAGACTTTTGTTGACTGGGCATCCTCTATGGGGATCTGCCATATTTAATTGAGGTCGTTAGCAGGGAGAGTCCTCTCCTTATTAATGGGTGGTTTGCAGTGGGATCTGCTCCAAGGATTCCCTTTTGCTTTGACTGGAAGTGAAAAGAACCAAGGCAAGAGCCGAGAGAGAGGCTCTAAGTCACTTTGCCCCCGGTGCTCAACCTTGGCATCTACGGCATCTGGACCGAGGACCTGCACAGGTGTTTTTGTGCAGCACCTTTTGATTCTCATTCAAAAAAGCAGGGCCAGAAATTCCTGTCACATTTTGAGGGTCACGTCTTTTATTGTTTGTAAGAGGTGCTGCGTTGCACCCCTTTTCTCTCTTAGGCTCAAGATTTTATGTAGCAGCAGGAAAAGACACATAGTTCTTTTAAGATCCTGCCAAATCCATTGGTGCCTCAGTGGAAAGGGAGGAGCCCCCCCAACCATGTTGCGAGGTGGGTGTATGACCCCCCCCCCCACTCCCAAGAGGTTTAAGATCTTCTGCTGGAATTAAACATGCACACATTATGAATTGTAGGAATGATCGCTGTCTGCACGTGTGACCTTGCGGTGTGGAGCATACTCCCCCTCACAGATAAAGCCACAGCTGTCTGAACATCTTGCCCTCTATCTAACCTTTTGCGGTCTCAGTAGTCTGCCATGTCCTGTCTGTAACCTTTGTGTCTCCTTTGTGCAAGGGGAAAATGAGGTGGTGGAAACAGGTGCCAAAATAGCTTTGTACCACCCCACAATCTCGGGCCTGGAAGATGTTTAAAGGTCACAGCCCAAAATGTATCTGCCTGGGTTTGCATATTGTGTCAATAAAAGGAGCCTCCACAGAGCTGGCCGGCAGCTTGCTTGCAGCTCTTCTGTGCGCAGCTCACCTGCATTATCAGTTTGAGAGGACATGGACCTTGTGAGAAATGACAAACTGGTTCTCTGTAAGTTTCCTGAATCACGACTTTACCTTGGGTAAAAGATGTGTGCAGAACCCAGTTCTCTCTTACAGGAAGTGATAATTAAACTTTTCTGGTAACCCAGGAAGAGTGTGATGGTCTTTACTTTAGGTATTGAGAGGTCAGAATATTTAGCCATGTCTTTCAGGTCGCGTTCAAGTACTAGGGTTAAAATAGTTCATTGAGGAGTATATTTTACATGAAATTATGCCTGCTTCACTGATCTACAGAAATAAACAACAGAAAAATGTAATCCTGCACTCTGTTCTGACTGTGGCCGAACACCTGCCCATTGTGGGAAACCTGTGAGCAGGATCCGTGCACGTGAGCCCTCTGTGGCTTCCAGCAACTGGGATTCAGAAGCCTTGCCACCCTCGGCTGCCCTGAGATCTTTGGATAAGGGGCAGCCTACTTATTCGTTTCGTTTGTATACCGTTTTATATCCATAGATCTCAGGGCGGTTCACAACACGAAAGTTTATAAATTTAATAAATAAAGTGAAATAAAACAAATAAGCTTTCCATGGAACTGTTCATGGCAGACTGTAGATTCCTTTGCTGGCTGGTCATGCCGTTCTGCCCCCATCAGCGCATGACCGTGCCCACTTTGGGGAATGAATCCTGCGCCCGTGGGTTGCTGCTTCTCTGTGCACATTTGAGAGCCTTTGCTCGAACACAAGCACTCTCCATGCGATGCCTCTCATCTAATCTATCTTGATGTTTCCCATCCACTCTTTGCTGTTTAGTCGTTTAGTCGTGTCCGACTCTTCGTGACCCCATGGACCAGAGCAAGCCAGGCCCTCCTGTCTTCCACTACCTTCCGCAGTTTGGTCAGACTCATGTTTGTAGCTTCGAGAACACTGTCCCACCATCTCGTCCTCTGCCGCCCCTTCTCCTTGTGCCCTCCATCTTTCCCAACATCAGGGGCTTTTCCATGGAGTCTTCTCTTCTCATGAGGTGGCCAAAGTCTTGGAGCCTCAGCTTCATGATCTGTCCTTCCAGTGAGCACTCAGGGCTGATTTCCTTCAGAATGGATCGGTTTGATCTTCTTGCAGTCCATGGGACTCTCAAGAGTCTCCTCCAGCACCAGAATTCAAAAGCATCCATTCTTCGGTGATCAGCCTTCTTTATGGTCCAGCTCTCACTTCCATACATCACTACTGGGAAAACCATAGGGTTACTGTATTTTTCCCTCTATAACACGCAGATTTTTTCTCCTAAAAAGGAAGGGGAAATGTCTGTGCGTGTTATTGAGCGAATGTGTGGTCCCTGGAGCCAAATGGCGTGAGTGGAGGCAAAAAAAGCAGGCAAAAATCAAATCGCGCGTTCGGAGAAGGGAAACCTGAAAAGAGGAAGGGGCTGCTTTCCTGCATTCTGCCTCAGGGTCTTACTGCCCACCCACCTCTGTTTCCTTGCTGTGTTTGCTCAAACGGAACAAAGAGCAGGGAAAGCCCCTCCCCTCCAGGCAAGCAGAGGGGAAAGCAGAGTGTCGTCTCTGTGCTCCGTGCTGCTGAAAACATGCAGAAGGGAGAGAGAGAGAGAGAGAGAGAGAGAGAGAGAGAGAGAGAGAGAGAGAGAAGGAGAGCTGGCTGGCTTGGGTGGGTAGGTGAGGGAAAACTTTTGCAGCTCTGACACTTCCTTTCCTCCCTGCCGTTATACCCCTCTCCTGCATTCTTAGCCAGCTGCTTCTTTGCACACCCCTCTCGTGCTCCTTGTCCATTCTGTGTTTTTCCTTCCCTCCCCACTTAAAATGTGGTTAAAAAGCATGGATCCACATGGATCCTCAGGATGTTTGCATTGGGTCACCCCAAATTCACCATCAGAGCACGTAGCATGTCCATGGCTACAGCCTGCCCCCCAAAAATCACGCACCCGCTGTTGCCTGGGGCTGCAATGGTGCAAAAACGTGGTTACAAAGCATGGATCCACAGGGATTCTCAGGATTTTTGCATTGGGTCACCCCAAATTCACCATCAGATCACATGTCTGTGGCCACAGCATGAAGCACAAAAATGATACATCCACTGTTTCATTCAGAATGTTTTTTCCCTTGTTTTCCTCCTCTAAAAACGATGTGCGTGTTATGGTCAGGTGCGTGTTATAGAGCGAAAAATACGGTAACTATACGGACCTTTGTTGGCAAGGTGATGTGTCTGCTTTTTAAGATGCTGTCCAGGTTTGCCATCGCCTTTCTCCCAAGAAGCAGGCGTCTTTTAATTTCGTGGCTGCTGCCACCATCTGCAGTGATCATGGAGCCCAAGAAACTAAAATCTCTCACTGCCTCCATTTCTTCCCCTTCTATTTGCCTGGGGTTTATTGCTGCTGAGCTTCAGACCATATTTTGCGCTCTCCTCTTTCACCCCATCCACTTTAGTGGGCAGTAATTGGTGGGATACGTTTGCACCAGTGCTGCTCTTCCCTGCCCCAATTTTTCCCTCACCCCCACTCTAAGTCCCAGAAACCAGAGGTCCACGATGGAGGTATTTGTTGACCTGTGACCTATTCACGATGGAAACAAATGGGCAGCCAGAGCATGTGGTCCAGAACTTGAGTTATGTGTTCAGGCTGCCTGCTCCCCGTTGATCAACAAGCCCAGGTGGCAAAGCCAAAAGATCTGAGGGATGGTGGAGCCAGAAAGACCCATGTCTATCACAGAGGAAGTGTGGCTAGGAGCAGATCCACTAGCTGGTGGAATCTGCCCTCCCTGAGGAAGGCCAGGAGCACAGCCTCCTTCCTTGGGGTGCAAATCACACACAGAAGATGCAAGTCCCGGGCTCCCTGCCTCAAGGAATGGCTGTCTCTTATGCCTGAGCTGGGAGTTGAACCCAGGTCTAGCTCCTGGTGGTGATCACAGCAACTGCACCCAGAGGGGCTGGCCACAAAGTATTATTTCCTTTGAGCTACCATCTGGAAGCCGAATCAGTGGAAGCAAAAAGCTCTCAGAGAAGCTGAATCTAAGAATTCCCCCCTGCTGTGTTGACCACCCAGTGGTCCACTGGATGCCACAAGGCTGCCCGCTGAGACCGGACAGATGCACTCATCTCTAAAAGAACGGCTTCTTCTGCACATGCCACACCACAAGTTATTGGGGGCATTGGCTGCCACAGGATTTGCCAGTGTCCATTAACTTAGGGGATTGGGCAAATTTGTGGAGACGAGAGGGCTATTGGTATCTGTCGGGAATGTGGCCCCCCCCAGAGCGCAGTGGAAGAGTCAGCCTCAGAAACTGAGCTGAGTGAGCAAGGGGCCGACTCTGCAGATGAGAGCCTTCTGAGTGTAGAGAGGACAGCCTGGTCCCCCTCCTTCCCAGGGAAGAAGCTGTTTGCTCCCAAGGAGAGGAAGAGTTGGAAGTCGGCCAAAGTGTTGCCAGGCGACCATCAGATAAGCCAGAGTCCGAGGCTGTGTTTTCTGGGGAAGAGACAGGCCAGCCGTTCAGTTCCCAAACGAGGAGACTGGCAAAGCTCAGAGAGCAAAGGAAGGGCAGGAGAATAAAGGCGGGATTTTGGCCGCCTTCCTGTTGGGGGAGGGACGGTGAGCCAGACTGAGCAGCTACTGTTAATGAGAGCTGGCAGGACGCCATCCTCTGGATGTGTTTTTTCTCGTAAATAAACTTACATAAAACTGATGGAGAGTCCGTGCTGCTTATCAGGCTGCTTGCCTGCCAGAGATCGTTATAGTGGCCATGAGCAATGGCTCCAGGGAACCTTGTGATTCAGACATAGTCCACACCTCCCTCTCCCTGCAATGCTTCCCTTGTCTTACAAATCATTATGCAAATAGCTCCCAGAGTTGTCAGCAGTCAAAGGCACCCTGTTTGCAGCAGCTGGACATCCAGGGGGCCTGGCTGGGGACAGGGTCATCAGACACTCTTCCGAAAGTGGAGCCCCCGCAGCACTCGCTCACGGATCTGCTTTGTCCTCACTCCATAGATGATGGGGTTCAGAGTCGGGGGCACCAGAAGGTAGACATTGGCGATGACGATGTGCACATGACGGGGGATGCTCCCGTGACTGAAGCGATGGGTGAGGAACGTGAAGACAGCTGTGGTGTAAAAAACAAGGATGATGCAGATGTGGGATCCACAGGTGCCCAGTGCCTTGAGACCTGCCTGCTTAGAGGGCAGGCGGCAGACAGTGCGCAGGATCAGGCCATAGGACAGTGCAATGAAGAGGACATCCAGGGCTCCAATAAGTGAGGCCACCGTCAGGCTGTATGCTTTCGTGACAGCTGTGTCCGCACAGGCCAGCTTGACGACAGCCATGAACTCGCAGTAACTGTGGGCGATGACTTTGCTTTTGCAGAAAGGCAGCTGCCCCACCAGGAAGGGGTGTGGGGAGAAGAACACCACCCCCCGGGCCACCACCGCCCCACCGATCGTGGCAATGCGGGCACCCGTGAGGATGCTGGTGTGCCTCAGTGGTTTACAAATGGCCACATAGCGGTCAAAGGCCATGGCCAGGAAGAATCCGGACTCCATGGCCGTGAAGGAGTGGATGAAGAACATCTGGGCCAGGCAGGCGCTGAAGCCGATGTGTCCAGCTCCAAACCAGAAGATGGCCAGCATCTTGGGCAGGGCGGAGGTGGAGAGGACCAGGTCGGTGAAGGACAGCATGCAGAGGAAGAGGTACATGGGCTGGTGGAGCCTCGGGTCAGTCTTGATGAGCAAGAGGATGCTGCAGTTCCCAAGGACGGCCATCAGGTACAGGGAGAAGAAGGGCAGAGCCAGCCAGGTGTGGAGCGACTCCAGCCCAGGGATGCCCAGCAGGAGGAAGGCGGACGGACTGAAGAGGGAGAGGTTGGAGGCGGGAGGCTGCATGCTGGGCCCGGGGGCTCTTGCCGCTTCTCTCTGCTCCCGCCTGGGGTGGCGGCAGAAGCAAGGCAGTGCGGTGGCAGCATCTGTGATGGGAAGGAGAATCTGCAAGGGAGAAAGTGAAGGCATGAAGAGGAATCGCTTGCAACATGGCAGATGCCTCAAGAGAGGCAGCAGGATCCAAAGAGGAGGGTTTCGTTGTTAGAGTTCAATGGCAACCCCCCATGGTGATCAACTCTCACCTGAAAACCAATGTCCCCACTGTGGAAGGACGTGTGGATCCAGAATTGGCCTCCACAGTCCCTTACAGACACACCGCTAAGACCGTGTTCATGGAAGACAGTCTTACTTGGCTACAAGTGATCTCCAAAGAAGAAAGAAGTTCAGTTACAACCTCTCTCAAAAATAGCTCAGGGGAGCATGCAGGTTCTCTTTGTCCTCCTGTTATCCCACACCCCTGCGAGGGAGGAGAGGAGCAGGGACTGACTGGTTCAGGGTCCCCCGTCTCCTTGGTTCTTCATGCAGGAGAAGGCTGTCACTGGCCACTAGCCAGGCGTGCGTCCTGCTGCGGACGGTGGCCTTAGTTAAGGGTCTTCCCCACCATCTCACTGACAACCCAAGATGGTCGTGAGGATGGAATGGTAGGAGAACCCTGGTGAAAACCAGACTCTTGCAGGGCCTTAGAGGAAGACATATTTATCACGTCATGTATGAGTTGTGAAGCATTTGTGACTAAATTCTTGGATAATTAATAACAGCAAAAGATTGAAGGTGCTTTTATCAAGCGCGTCCTCATCACAAAGGAAATAAGCTTCAGGAAGATGCATAAAAATGGCATATGCCATCTGGGTATCAGGATACAACCCTTTCTCAAAAATCACCCGGTGCAACAGTTCCCAAAATTGTTATTGCCACCACCCTCTCAGTTCCATCAACTCATCTCCACACACACCCCTTGACACCCTATTAAAAACACTATTCAGATTTGCGGTTTGCACAACCCGCTAGGAAGAAAATAACACAGTCAAATTCAAACCAGTAACAATTAATTGTGGGTGTATTCAAAATCCAGTTGAGACTGCTTGATGCAGTGATTCCAGCTTTTCAAAGCCTGATAGTCATTTACACCTCCAGAGCTGCCTGCCGCCCCTCGCCTCCTGGCAAACTCCCCCCCCACACACACATTTTGGGAACCACTGATCTGAACATGAAGATGCTTTGGCACTTCTGAAGAAGAGTTTGGATTTGACATCCCACTTTATCACTACCCTAAGGAGTCTCAAAGCGGCTAACATTCTCCTTTCCCTTCCTCCCCCACAACAAACTCTGTGAGGTGAGTGGGGCTGAGAGACTTCAGAGAAGTGTGACTGGCCCAAGGTCACCCAGCAGCTGCATGTGGAGGAGCGGAGACGCGAAGCCGGTTCCCCAGATTACGAGACTACCGCTCTTAACCACTACACCACACTGGCCTTCTTTGATGTCCTGGTGGGCAGCTGCCACTCGAATCCTTGCCAGCCAGTTTCTGGTAGGTAAACCCCCCCCCCCAATGCAGAGCATGACGGTTCTCACCTATGTGTCACTGTCCATGGAAGAAAGCAGGATTTCCACCCCACGCTGAGATAATTTGTGGCAGCTTCCAGTTGCTCCCCTGTAGATTTTGCAGGTGAGATGGAGCCCTGTGAATTGAGGTCAATTCCTTGGGCTTCCACTCCTGGGGCCTCTCCTTGGTCCAGTCTGACTTCTGGAGAAGGTGGTCAAGTCCCCCTGGCAGCCAGCCAGACCCTTTCTTGCAGAATCACAGAATTGGCAGGGAACCCAAGGATCGTCCACTCCAACCCGCTGCAGTGCAGGAATCCCAGCCGACCAAGTGACCTCACTCTGCAGCCTGCATCAGGGAGTCGCCTCGCCAAGTGACAGGGGCAGCCAGTCGGCCTGGCTTATCTTCAGCTCCACAGAGCCTCTTGGCCAGCGTCAGAAGCCCCTGGGGAGCAGAGCAGCAGGAGTCCGTCCCTGGGCTGGGAGCAGAGGATTAGCTCTGCTAAGGATCAGACTCCCCTTTGCCTTCCAGGAGGGCCCCAGGGTGGGAAGAGGTGACACGGCAGAAGCCTATCAAATGATGCCTGGCATCATAATAATAAGTTTTTATTTATACCCCGCCCTTCCCGGTTCAAAAACCGGGCTCAGGGCGGCTAACAACAAATTTAAAACACTTAATTGATGCAACAAAAAAATAGCATAAAATACGGTATAAAATTGCAATAAATTCAAAATTGAAAAATCAGTTTAGGGGGAAATCCATCCAATAAACATGAGGTGATCCCCAGGGCTAGCTGGCTAAGTTAGTCCTATTTGGGCCAGCGAGGAGATCAGGGGAGAATTAGCTGTGGGGTCTCAGAGCAGGGAATCTTCATAAAAAGGGGAGGAAGGGGAATAAAATATCAGGCTGAATTCAAATTAAAGGCCAGGTGGAATAGCTCTGTCTTACAGGCCCGGTGGAAGGAGGTTAAATCCTGAAGGGCTCTGGTCTCCTGGGACAGAGCATTCCACCAGGTCGGAGCCACCACTGAGAAGGCCCTGGCCCTGGGGGAGGATAGTCTGACTTCCTTAGGGCCCAAGACCTCTAAACTATGGCTATTCATGGACCTTAAGGTCCTCTGCGGGGCAGACCAGGAGAGGCGGACCCGTAGGTACGAGGGCCCTGAGCCACAAAGGGCTTTAAAGGTCAAGACCAGCACCTTGAACCTCCAGCATGGAGGAAAGAGGCAGAGAAAAGTTTCCCTCCCTCTCTCCTAGCGCTGGAACTCATGGGCAGACAATGAAGCTGGATGCTGGGAGATCCAGGACAGATAAAAGGAAGTCTTTCTTCACACAGCACAGAGTTAAACTGCGGAGCTCCCTCCCACAGGAGCCAGTGATGGCCACCAATGTATAGGGGCAAATTCACGGAGGAGGAAGAGAGGGCTATCAATGGCTACTAGCCAGGAGGGCTCTGCTCTGCCCTCCACATCCGGAAGCAGCAATGCTTCTGGGCCCCAGTTAATCCTGCAAATCGGCCTCTGTCTGGCCACTGTGAGAGCAGGACGCAGGGTGAGATGGGTCATCGGCCTGATCCAGCAGGGTCTCCTCCTGTTCTTATGACCCACAGCATTTTGATGTGGGGCTGGCTGTAGCAGGGCAACCCATGGGGGTTCTGAGCCTTTAACCGCCAGATCTATGCTGGGAAGCCAAAGGCTGGGACAAAGAGAAGGAAACAGCTGAGAGCTGTCAGAGAAGCTCAAACGAATGGAAAGGGGCAAAATAACACAAGATGAAAAGTATGGGAACCCTGGAGCTACGGCCTGTTCTGTCTTGCTGGGGACAATCTGAACCAGACTTTAGAAATTCCTAACAGGTAAAGGTAAAGGGACCCCTGACCATTAAGTCCGGTCGTGGCCGATTCTGGGGTTGTAGCGCTCATCTCGCTTTATTGGCCTTGGGAGCCGGCGTACAGCTTCCGGGTCATGTGGCCAGCAGGACTAAGCCGCTTCTGGCGAACCAGAGCAGCGCACGGAAACGCCGTTTACCTTCCCTATTTATCTACTTGCACTTTGATGTGCTTTCGAACTGCTAGGTTGGCAGGAGCAAGGACGGAGCAATGGGAGCTCACCCCGTTGTGGGGATTCGAACCGCCAACCTTCTGATCAGCAAGTCCTAGGCTCTGTGGTTTAGACCACAGCGCCACCAGAAGCTAAAATCTAATAGTGCCATGATGCATGACTGCGCCGGCTGAGGCTCATGGGAGTTGTAGTCCAAAACATATTGACTACCGCATCTTGGGGAAAGCTGTCGTGTTATTCAGGTGACATGATGTTTCCAAAATGATGACTGGAAAACCTGCAGCGGCCTCACGTACCAGAACCAGGAAGGGAAACATCCTGACTTCTAGACTTTGGGTGCTGGTGTGGCATTCCCATAGCAAAGGAAGGATTAGACTCTGATTAATAGAATACACACAGAGGCTTGACCAGCAAGACTCTGGGAGGAGTGCGTATAATAATAATTCCTGTCCACCCTTCTGCCCAGGTCGTTTTAGTCACAAAATAACTTTTTACACAGTGTACGCAAGAGCCAATCAGCATTTCAAAGCCCCCACGTGGGACAAGTTAAACTACAAAGAACTAATTTCCTACTTGAGCATGCATATGTAATTCAGAGTAAATAAAAGAGGAAGCGAAGAGGAATGCTTTTAGGAAACTCCGGAGGTCAAAAACAGCAGTAAACAGTGTTTACCATCTCCATGTAAACTCTCTTCCTGAACTCTCTTCCTGGCCCTAAGATTAACAAAACTTAACAATAGCTACCTCAAAGCTAACTATCATCTTTATGACCCAGGATGCCTGATGAAGCAACTGGCCTGTGTTTCAGAATGCTTATATGTGCCTGTCAGGTGTAGAGAAAGCAAATGCCAGAGGGGGAGAGGCTTGTGGGATTTGATCAGAAATTATTGTCAATGAATCAAACTCAGTCAATGCAATGCGTTCATCGCGGACACAATGGCTTGATGCATATTTTATAGTTCCTCATAGTAATCCCATCTGACCCCCACACTCTGAATATCTGCTCTCCTACAGCTGGGGGTCTGGGAGGCTGTGTTACTGCTTCTGACCCCAAAGTAACCCCAGGAATGGGCCTGGAAGAAGATGCTGCTCTGAGGGCACCTGGGCTCAAATGGCAGGCAAGGTTGGCCAGAAAAGGGCAGCAGGCAAAGGATACGGGGTCCAAGAATCCTAGACTTGTAGAGTTTGCAGGGGTCCCAAAGGATCATCTAGTGGAACCCCTGCAATGTTTTTGGGGAGGCAGCAGGCAGATCTCCAGCTCAGGACTGTTCCTCAAGCCTGCAATTGGGGGCTCCTCTTGCTCCTCGTTGTGCCACATCTGCTGGCTCACTTGGCAAAGAAGGTGTCCTGGAGGGCACCACCACCAGATCATTCAGGAGTGAACTCTGCAAAGTGTGAGAGCTGGTTATTGGTTGTTGTTGTTGTTGCTGCTGCTGTTATGATGTGTATTTTGTGTTTCCATTGTGTATTTGATGAACAAAAAGGTCACCAAGTGTCAGGCTTCAGGGAATCGGCTCTCTCTCTCTCTCCCCCTCCATTGCCCCCGTGGCAGCAGATAAGCAGAACAAAGGGAAAGGAGTCTTCTTACCAGTTAGAAACTTTAATAATCACAGCGAGAGAACAAAGAGCTCATATCCTTAAGTTTAAGATATTAACGGACGTAAAAGAAAGAGGGGGCTTTGCCCTGCCAGACTTAAAGTTGTATTATGAAGCCGCAGCTTTCTGCTGGCTAAAAGACTGGCTACTTCTGGAGGACACGGATGTGCTGGATTTGGAAGGTTTTAACAATGCATTTGGATGGCATGCATATTTATGGTACGACAAGGTTAAGATCAACAAGGTTTTTAAGAACCATATTGTCAGAAAAGCAATATTTAATGTCTGGACAAGATACAAAGACTTATTAGAAAACAAAACACCGAGGTGGCTGTCACCTTTGGAGGCCAAGGCCCGAAAAAGACCCAATATGGAGGCCAATTGGCCAAAATATTGGGAAATACTAGAAAGGGATGGAGACAATTGGAAACTGCAGAGTTTAGAGAAAATGAAAGATAAAGTGCGAGACTGGTTACACTATGCTCAGCTTAAGGAAGTGTTTAAGATTGATAAAAAGTTAGGATTCCAGGTGGAGAAATCGAAACTGGAGACAGAACTGCTAGAACCTAAGACCAAGGTACTTCCAAAAATGTATAACTTGCTGCTGAAATGGAACACACAAGACGAATTGGTTAAATCGGCTATGATAAAGTGGGCCCAGGATATTGGGCACAACATTATGTTTGAGGACTGGGAAAGGTTATGGACCACCGGGCTGAACTTCACAGCATGTAATGCTCTGAAGGAAAATGTAATGAAAATGATATATAGATGGTACATGACCCCAGTGAAATTGGCTAAAATATACCATTCGTCTGATAACAAATGTTGGAAATGTAAGGAAAATGAAGGAACATTCTTTCACCTCTGGTGGACCTGCCCTAAAGTGAAGGCCTTTTGGGAAATGATATACAATGAGTTAAAAAAGGTATTTAAGTATACCTTCACCAAGAAACCAGAGGCCTTCCTTCTGGGCATGGTCGGCCAGAACGTGTTAAAGAAGGACAGAACATTTTTTATGTACGCTACAACGGCGGCAAGGATACTTATTGCTAAGAGCTGGAAAACCCAAGATTTACCAACACTGGAAGAATGGCAGATGCAGCTGATGGACTATATGCAACTGGCTGAGATGACTGGCAGAATCCGCGACCTGGGAGAGGAGAGGGTTGAAGAAGACTGGAAGAAATTTAAGATTTATTTACAAAAGTACTGTAATTTGGTTGAATCCTAACAAGGAAGCCAGAGCAGAAATAACTGTCTACCATTAAATTATAATTTTTTATTTGAGTTTAACCTAAATATTGTAATTAAGAGCATAAACAAGATGATAATTTGCTTGGAAAAATTCGTTTTTAATGATGAAAGTGGAAGCGGGAGACGTGAGGGAGTCCGCAATAGAATGAAAGGATGTTATGAAACCTATTCTGTTTGTTAATCTGTAAAAAATCTTAATAAAAATTTTTATAAAAAAAAAAAAAAAAAAACAAAGAGCTCATATCCTAGAAATGGCGGTGCTCCCAATTAAGGATTCCACCCCCTTCAGTCCCCATTAATCCACATTTTATAATCTGATCTTGTACCCGTTGTGCTTTGAGTGTTTTCTGTTCTGCCACTCTCTGAGCTTTTCTTGACCTTGGACTGAGTGCAGGATTGATTTCCAGAGACTGGGAATCTCTTAACCCTCTCTCTCCTAGTGCCGCTTCTAGCTGTTCCCCATATAGTCTTTCCCAGCTTCTGCCTTCTGAATTTTGTCCCTCTGCAAACCACTGTTCTAAATCTACACTGTCCTACTGTTCCTGGGAAGATGCAGGATTCAGATCTGGAGGAGGGGGAGGGTCCCGCCATTCTACCTCAGCACCACGGTCTCTGACACCAGGCAGCCGCAAGGTCTGTTCTGTGCCTCTCAGCTACTCTGAACATAAGAAGGTAGGAATTGCTTCCAGCAGAGCAGCCTCTCGGTCAGCTCAGAAGAGAGTCTGTCTGTCGAGGATCTTCTCCAATGCAATGGCCTTGCCTTAAGAAACAGAGTCTGGAACAGACTTTTATCCTAATCTCTGTGGGAAGGCTTGAGTTTTCTTCTGCTCCTGCTTCTCTGCTTCCCCAAGACAACACATTCGTTCTTTCATTTTATTTGCATGCCACTTTTCCACACACAAAGCGGCTTACAACAAAGAAAGCAGGAACACATTGCAAGCAAACGCTGCAAAAACAATGTCATGATAATCTAGCAAAACAACAGATTATTGCAAAACAAAAAAATTCCTTCCAGTAGCACCTTAAAGACCAACTAAGTCAGCTCTTGGTATGAGCTTTCGTGTGCATGCACACTTCTTCAGATACCTGCACACGAAAGCTCATACCAAGAACTGACTTAGTTGGTCTTTAAGGTGCTACTGGAAGGAATTTTTTTGTTTTGACTATGGCAGACCAACACGGCTACCTATCTGTAACTGGAACTATGGAAGATTATTGCAACAATTTCATAATAGCATAGGAGAACAACGGTGAATATAACAATACACAACAAACCATGTTTCAGTACTGTAAATATAACAAGAGCCAGTGCTTTTTTCTGGGGGTATGCAGGGGTACGCAGACCCCTAAACATTTTGTGAATCTTTGTACTTTTGTCCATTTACTGTATTTATTTTCCCCGATTTGAGCTCTAAAATGGTGGTTTTCTTGAGTCAAAAGGAGAGTACCCCTAAACATTTTTTTAAAGAAAACAAGCACTGACAAGAGCACTTAAACAACAGGCATGCCCAGTGCTGCCTCCCTAGTGCTTGGCATCCTGCCCCCTCGGGGGATGGCAGGGGAAGGAAGGAAGGCTGTGAGGTCTTTTGCTCAAATGGTCCACCCCCCTGGGCCTCTTTCTGCTGGGCCTGTAGCGAGTCCCACGAGGCCACGGACGGGCTGTGGACCTGTAGGATCAGGTGGAGGGGGTTAGGCAGGATGGGCTATAAACAACATGCCTCCTAACCCTGGCGTGCTTTTGCAAGCGGGGATCCCAGGCACATAGCTCCTGCAATGGGGAAGCAATCCTCCTGCCTCCCTGGCTCCAACTCCAGGTAAGTCTGGGGGCAGCACTGGTCACATCTTGCTGTTGTGAGGAGGGGTCAAGAGCCTGGCAGGGACAGTGGCTGCAGAAATAATGTTGTGGGTTTGGAGGATCTGTCTGGGTGATGCCCCGAGTCCCTGCTAGTTCTTGGGGGTTCTGTAACCAGGGAGGGTTAGAATCGATCAGAGGATTCGCATTGCTGGACTGCTCAGAGAAGTTTCTCTGTAAGACAAGGGCCTTCTTTGGCCACTTGAGGGTCCTCCTCAGCATCCCAAAAGAAGGAGCTGGGATGCAAGAGCTGCAGCTAAGGGATGGGGCAACCCAGGCTACGGGCCATCTCACCCAGGCCATCTCACCTGGCTGCTAGGTAGGAGAGCAAGAGCCAGAGAGAGTTGTGCATTAGCTGAGCTGGAAGCTGGAGACACAGAGACCGCTTGCTCTGTGCTGGAGCCAAAGCAGTGGGGTGGAAGGCTGGAGATAAATATTATCTGGCAACCAATATGCTCCTTTGGTTTCAGATAATAAAGGGGTGGTCAAGTCTAGAAAGCCCCAGACACAAATTTCAAGACCCTCTAGCAGCTCTGGTGGCTCATTTTCCAGACGTTATGTATTTAGTGTTAACTCTAGAAGAGTATAGGGACGCGGGTGGCGCTTTGGGTTAAACCACAGAGCCTGGGACTTGCCGATCAGAAGGTTGGCGGTTCGAATCCCCGCGACGGGGTGAGCTCCCGTTGCTCGGTCCCTGCTCCTGCCAACCTAGCAGTTCGAAAGCACATCAAAGTGCAAGTAGATAAATAGGGAAGGTAAACGGCGTTTCCCTGCGCTGCTCTGGTTCGCCAGAAGCGGCTTAGTCATGCTGGCCACATGACCCGGAAGCTGTACGCCGGCTCCCTCGGCCAGTAAAGCAAGATAAACGCCACAACTCCAGAGTCGGTCATGACTGGACCTAATGGTCAGGGGTCCCTTTAGGTTTACCTAGAAGAGTATACTCGATTCTGACCAAACGAAGTCTCCTGGTGCATGTTGTGTTCTGCAGGTGTTTCTGTGGGTAGTGTTAAAATCAGGAAGGAGGGGGCAGTTAAACGACTCCCCCAAAATCCCAAGTCCTCACCACAGCCTCAAACTAAGGCCAGGACGATGACCATTGACACAGGAACTAGACATCCACAACAGCAAAGAAGCTCAGAAAAGCTTCTTTGTAAAATTGTAGCAATAAGCAGATTCCATGTATCTTACTGTTTTCTCTGACTATCCAATATAGAATCAGATAATCGCTAATGACTCCTCTGGAAGAGGGGAATCCTGGGCTCCCCCTGCCTCCACCATCCCTTAAACATAAGGTCACTACTCCTTGCCCCTCCATTAGGCGTGAACTTGGCCTCACAATAGGAGGCAGGAGGCGATCAAGGGCAGCACATACCGCAGGCAGAGACCCTTCGGAATGGTGGATTGGATCCTGATGTTTTCAAAGGAGAAACACAGGGAAGCCCTACAGCTAGGGGGATGTAGAAATACTCTCATTGGTCTTTGGGGAAGAGGGTAGTTAAAAGATGTCAGGAACCAGGGTCATAGACAGGGGTGGGTGATGAGCTGATGTTTCTGCTTGCCAAACACTCCTACTTTGTGACATATTTGTGATGTATCGATGATGCAGTTGGAAGGGGGGAAAGTCTTAAAAGTTCACGCAACCCCACGCTCTGGGTTCCTACTCTTTGTGTGTTTGAACCTCGTTGCAACAAATAAAGATCAGGTCTACTGACCGCTCTTTGCTTCTTTAACTTGGCTGGAGACTCCTTCTTTAGCTGACCGGGAGAGACCCGCAGGGAGAGGCACCCCAATGAGCTGGGCAGCGGAGCAAAGCCTCACCCCAGGATTTCCCCTTATCAGTAGGTAGCTGGGCCAGCTAAAGCCATTTATCTTGCAAAGAGACAGGGGGGAGCAGTTCAGCAGGTTCCTTCTACTCGATTCTAAGCGCAGAGATGCAAAGTCGCAAACTTGGAAGGGACCCACAGAGATCTTGCAGACCAGCCTCCCAATCCTCCAGCCGTATAATGGCATTAGGATATCAGATGTTGCATTTCCCATGATTTCCTAAGGATTACCAGCATGGAATTTGTCTTTTCCACATTTTCATCGAGCGCTTCCTATCACCCCAGGGTCTTGCTCCTGGTCAGCTGCTAGCAGCCCAGACCCTGCATATCAGCTGCCGGTGCTGATGGGAATCACATTTGCTGCTTATGCAGATGCTGGTGAGCCAGATCTCCAGCAGCTCTCCTGGCTTTCGGAGGAAGGCAGATCACTCAGGTGCCCGGCACATGCGCAGCTCTGAAGATCCTTTGCAGTTTTGAAACACATGCAGAGTGATGCAGCCGTTTCACCTCCTGATGAAGCAGACAGCACACACAAGATTTTGAATATGACTCTTTTCTTGCAGGACGACAATTATTAACAAGCAGTCATAGTATTTATGCATATCAAGTCCAATGCAATGTGTTTCTCTCCCTTGAGCCCAAGAGAGGATCTTCTTGCTTCTTGCTTTTCAAAGCTCCTTTGCAGCAGTGCGTAAGTTGCCGGTCTGTCTGTCCTCACAAACTCCTCCAGGCAGCTTGTTCTTGGAGCCTCCACATTCAGCAAAGCAACAGTGGTACAACCTCCAACTCCCCCCCAAACCCTCCCCCCACTACTTATGACACAGACATGCTGAATTTTAAAGGGAGCTAACAAATCAACAAGCAATTATTCAGTGTTTCTGTAACCTTAGTTGGAGTCATGAGATTTTGCAGCTGTTACATTACATTACATAGGTTTTCTTCCCCCACTACTAAAATTTATTTATTCCCCCACTAACAAATACGGTACAAATGCTAGCAACACTCCCTAACCAGAGGCTACCCTGTGCTTTGTTTCTCCCCAGGGCCTCCTCCTCGGTCGACCCAGCCGTGCCGCCCAAAGATGCCCCTGGCCCTGATCCATGATGCTGCCTGGCACGTCCCGCAATGCCACCGCCAGCGCTCCAGGCCCCTTCACCCTCCTGGGCATCCCAGGGCTGGAGTCCCTGCAGGCCTGGCTCTCCATCCCCTTCGGCTCCATGTACTGCATGGCCTTGCTGGGGAACTTGTCCCTCCTCTTGATGGTCAAGACGGAGCCCAGCCTGCATGAGCCCATGTACCTCTTCCTCTGCATGCTGTCCCTCACCGACCTGGTCCTCTCCTCCTCCACCCTGCCCAAGCTGCTGGCCATCTTCTGGTTTGGCAGGCAGCCCATCAACTTCAGCGCCTGCCTGGCCCAGATGTTCTTCATCCACTCCTTCACGGCCATGGAGTCCGGCTTCTTCCTGGCCATGGCCTATGACCGCTACGTGGCCATCTGCAACCCTCTGCGACATGCCACCGTTCTCACCAACACCGTGGTGGCCAAGATCGGGCTGGCTGTCGTGGTCCGGGGGGTGGTCCTCTTCTTCCCGCACCCCTTCCTGGTGGGCCGCCTGCCTTTCTGCAAGTCCAAGGTCATTGCCCACAGCTACTGCGAGTTCATGGCTCTGGTCAAGCTGGCTTGCGCGGACACAGCGGCCAGCAGGGGCTTCAGCCTGAGCCTGGCCTTCCTGATTGGGGGCTTCGACGTGTGCTTCATCAGCCTGTCCTACGCCCTGATCCTGCGCACGGTCTGCCGCCTGCCCTCCAAGGAGGCGGGTCTCAAGGCGCTGGGGACCTGCAGCTCCCACATCTGCGTCATCCTTGTCTTCTACACCACGGCCGTCTTCTCCTTCCTCACCCACCGCTTCGGCCACAATGTCCCTCACGCCGTGCACATCTTCATCGCTAACGTCTACCTGGTGGTTCCGCCCACCCTGAACCCCATCATCTATGGGGTGCGGACAAAGAAGATCCGGGACCGGGTGTTGCAGGCTCTCCTGTGCAGGAAGAGGTGATGATGGCGGCCAAGCAGCTCACAACCTAGTTGCAGTTCTTGCATTGCAGATGGTTGGACTAGATGTCCTTTGGGGACCCCTCTGAATTCTACAGTTCTATGAAGTCGCAGAGCAACTCTTGCAGGGGAAGAACCATACCAGGAAGGCACTGCTCTCCCATTTTCTACTGGGAGTGTCTTTGAAGGCTACTACATTGTGGGTGACTTGAAATCCTGAACACAGACTAGAACCCCACGAACTGATGGCGATGCCCAGGAGCTCAGATGGCACCAACATGGTCTCTGTATCCATGCAGTGAGACTTGCTGGACCAGGGGTGGGGGTAATTCAGCAAGAATCTTCTGCCAGCACCCCGCCCCCGCCCTTTGAACCAGTATGAAACCCAAACTTACAATTTTTGGTGGCCTTGACCCAGTCATGGATTGGCTGGATGCAGAGGAGGGGTGGGGGGCCCCCAAGGGAAGAAGACTCAGAACCGGGGGAGTGGTGGTGGAATAATGAATGGCCAGAGGGAGACGACTGGGAAGAGAAGGTGTCAGAAGCAGAAGAGGCAACAGGGTTTAGTGAGCAGAGAGAGGCTGTGGCAGAGAGCAGTGCAGAAGCAGAGGCAGAAGCAGGGGCTGGAGAGTAGGGGGAGCCAAGAGGCAGAGATCAGCCAGGCTGGCAAGGAAGGCAGGTTGTCTTCCCCTCCTGCTGCAACCACCTCCCCCAGTACCAGGAGAGGGATGAAGCAGGAGAAGCAAAGATGGGCAATGCAGGGGAACCTCAGATTGCTTAGGAAGGGGGAGGAGGAGAGTTAGGGAACTGTGGGAAGGTGGGAACCTTCAGTCCCCACAACTGCCTCATGGGGCAAGAGCTACAGGGGTGAGTTGCTGTGCTCACTAGGCCTGTTCTCTTGAGCTGTCTTGTTCCTTTGAATAAGTAGTTAACTTCACTGAGGGAGCACGTGTGAGTTATTGCTGCCCTTCTCCTGACACAACCCCCGCCCTGCAAGTCCATTTCTAAATTTCTGGTGGAATATCGGTGGGGTCCAGATGGAGAAGAAGCTTGGAGAGGCTCTCTTTCTCGTGGAGAAATTGCCATGAGAACCCATCCATTAAACTAAGTTAATTTCAATTAAATAGACATCTGGCTCGCCAGATGCAGCTTTGTCACGCTGGCCACGTGACCCGGAAGTGTCTCCGGACAGCGCTGGCCCCCGGCCTCTTGAGAGAGATGGGCGCACCAACCCCAGAGTCTGGCCAGACTGGCCCGTACGGGCAGGGGTACCTTTACCTTTACTAGTTCAGCTGAGGTGAGTGGGAGTGATGAATATTTACTACTGCTTCTTGAATAAGTGAAATCAATCTGAGGTAAATGATTGCTGAGGAAAAAATATGCTCTAAAATTACACTTCTGGATTTTTCCTGATTTTTCCTTTCTCGGTTCATGAGACCAAGCCATCCTCTGTGTTACAACTCTTGTTCACTGAAATATGTGTGTTTGCTCTTCCTCAGAACTCTCCTCTGACAGTCTTACATTTTCCATCTGTTGTGATGTACTAAAACAAAATATTGCTTATGCTTGAACTAAAGACACCATGGTAGCTTTCAGAAAACCTGTTTACTGAACATTTGTGAATGGTTGACACAAAATTTGCAGTTACAGGTAGGTAGCCGTGTTGGTCTGCCGTAGTCGAAACAGTTTCACCCACTTTGAAGATTTTGGCAGGTATCCCATCAAGTCCACTGGCTTTGTTGTTTTTGTTGCTATCAAAGGGTTAAAAGAGTAGCAGAAACGCTCTAATCACTGAGCAGCTGGAGGTCATTAGGCTTCCAGGAACATGAGTCTGTATAAATAGTCCCCCTGTTTGTTTGTTCTTCCCCTTCTCCTTTTGGGTGTGTGTTTTGCTGAGATGTGTGGTTCGTCGCCAGGATTGTTTTTTTGGTGTTTTGTAAATAAACCTTTTTTTTTGATTCACAAACCGCATGCTCCAGGACTCCTTTTTGGGAAGATGCTGCCTCTCCTGCCCTTCTTAGCTGCTGCGCGAAATCCTCTGCCGTGGTGAGACTTTTAAAGAAGAAAGTGCACTGGGCATTTACATTAAACTAATTAAAGTTTAATGGGACAGGTTATGGATGTTTGTACGTCAAGAAGGAGATAAGGAGAGCAGTTCAGAGTGATTTATGCAAGGACTGGAGTGAAGACAGAAGCGGTTGCCGACAACGAAAGCCTCCAAAGCAGCTTGAGTCCTGCAACGTGCCTAGAAAAGTTTTAAAGAGGCACTGCGCAGTTTGTACTCGCTGGAAGACGTCTGATTCCTCAAGGAGCCACCTCAGCAGCTGGGAGACGGTCTACAGGTGTGTGAGTATCGTTCCTAAGCCCCAGGGAGGATGGCAGAGTCCCAGGAAAGTTTTACTGTCCCGTTTACGCGACTCAATGGGAAAAATTGGCAAGATTGGAAGGCTAGAGTAAGGGTTTGGTTGCAAGCAAAAGAGTTGTGGAGCTGTACTGAAGCACCGCCTTTACAGGCAGCTGCAGACGCGTCTGCAGAAGCCAAAGCAGCAGCAGCAGCTTCACAGAAACGCGACAGGAAAGCCCAAGGTCTACTAGTTTTGGCAGTGGGACCAGAGCAAATGCCTTATGTTTCTGAGTTAAAGAACACGCATGAGGTCTGGACGGTTCTGCAGCGGTTAAATTCCAGAAACACTGCGGGGGCCAAGATCCATGCTACAAGATGTTTGTTTGATTTACGTCTCCAACCGGGAGCGTGTGTGAAAGAACATATTGCCAAAATGGTGTCTGCCTTTAATCAACTAAGACAGCTGGGCATTCCTTTCTCTATGGAGCAGCAGTCATACATATTGTTGTCTTCTCTTGATAAAAGCTATGAGACTCTAGCTCTAACTTTGGAAGCTATGCCTTCAACTGAATTAACCCTTGAATACATTTCTTCTCGGCTTGCGGATGAACAGGATAAAAGGCAAAGAGAAAGAGGTTTGTCTTTAAAGGGGAGTTATGCTGTGCCTAAGAGTGTTGATGCTGAGTTTGAGCACACAGTAAATGCTTTTGCAGCTAGACACTGTTTTCGCTGTGGTTCCCCTTCCCACCTAATCAGGAATTGTCCACGTGAACCTGGTCAAGACAGCAACAAGGCCGTTACCCCTAGTTACCAGACAAGGAGTTCCAGGGGACGTCGAAGAAGAGGAGGAGGTCGTGGCTACTCCCACAGCACACAGCACATGGCTTCAGCAATGGCGTTGATGCAAGGGCGTGGCCAAGGCAGCAATCTACGCTGGTTGATCGACAGTGGTGCATCTCACCACCTGGTGGCGCCATCTAGTGTCCGTTTGCAGAATTGCAGACATTTGCAAACCCCTAAAGTTGTGACAATGGCAGATTCAACTAAACGTTCCTTAGAGACTGTAGGCACAGTGTTCTTAAATTGTTTGCAAACAGAAATTGATGCCTACGTGCTAAAGGGACTGAAGGGGTGTATTTTGTCTGTGTCAGAACTTGATAGAAATGGGTTTAAAACTGTGTTTGAAAATGGGGTTTGCACTATTTCAAAGAATAACGTATCTCTTTTGCAGGTGGAATGCAGAAATGGGTTATATTATTTTGAGACAAGTCCAGATGAAGTTGAACAGGTTCATGCTGGTTGTGTGAACACGCCTACCCATAATTCTTGTGTTCATTTATGGCACCGCCGTTTAGGGCATATTAATTTTCAGTATGTTAAAAGGCAACCTGAATTATCAGAAGGGTGCAAATTGAACAAATGTACTAAGTATTTGGATTGTACTGCATGCAAAAGTGCGAAGGTTCATAGATGCAGCTATCCCAGTTCAGATAGGAAATCTGACAAAGTATTCCAACTTGTGCATATGGACCTATGTGGCCCAATGCCTGTTGCTAGCATGGGAGGTTCGAAGTATGCACTGTGTCTCTCGGATGACAAAACAAAGGTTACATGGTTTTTCCCTCTCAAAACAAAAGCAGATACTGCAGAAACAGTTAAAAATTGGGTTCATGCGGTAGAACTTGAATTCGGTACTAGAGTACTTGCTTTTCAGACAGACAGAGGGTCAGAATTTACCGGGTCTGTGTTGCAGAATTTCTTTAAGAAAAAGGGAATTAAGCATCGTCTGTCTACACCTTATTCCCCCCAAGAAGGAGGCGTGGCCGAACGTAAAAATAGGGTTCTGCAAGAGTTGGCAAACTCTATGTTGTTTGATGCTAAACTTCCTCAGAGTTACTGGGCGGAAGCCTGGCAGGCGGCTACTCATATTCTGAACCGAGTATATAATTCGGTAATTGATACTACGCCTTATTTTGCTTTATATGGGAAGAAGCCCAAAGTTAATTACTTTCGGGTGTTTGGATCTCAAGCCTATGTACTTATCCCAAAAGCGTTAAGGAAAAAGGGAAGTCCAAGGGCTAGGAAACTCATCTTTTGCGGGTACGAACCACATGCCAAATCTTGGAGGTTTGTGGACCCAGGTGGGGATACTACAAGAGTGGTCCTCAGTAGGAGCGCTGATTTTTGTGAGCAGTCCGGATGGACTCACTTACACGCTAACCCTGACATGTTGAGAGATGATTTAGGCATTCATGCTGAGAAAGAAAGTCCAGAGAGTGATGAGCCAGAAGGGGATGGTGCACATGGTTCAGATGCAGATTCTGATCAGGCACGAGGTTCTTCTCCTAAGGTAGAAAAGCCAGAATCTAGGAGTGCTCCAACTTCGCCAGTCAGTAGGCCTAGCAGACAGCAAAAGCAAAGCAGGTCACCTGCAACACCAAGCCCAAGGGAGGTATCTAAACGGAGGTCTTTATCCCTAGAGGCACGTCCAGACATAAAGTCTGAGACAGATTCTGACAGCCAACGGTCAGAGGGGGCACAAGAGGAGCAATTGCGCAGGTCAAAACGCGCCACGAAGGGCAAGCCGCCAGAGCGGTTTAAGGTGACAAGTGTATACGTAAATATGGCACAGTGTGAGCCAGAAAGCTATATGGAAGTACAACAGCTTCCAAGCTCAGAAGCCGTAAAGTGGCAGGAAGCAATGAAAAAAGAGATGGCTTCAATGAAGTCTCTCGGTGTGTTTACAAGTACAGAGCTTCCGAAAGGGCAACAAGCTGTAGGTTGTCGATGGGTATATCGTTTAAAGCCCACAACTACTGAAGAGTTGCAATATAAAGCCCGGCTAGTTGCAAAAGGGTTTTCGCAGCGCAAAGGTGTTCACTATTCTCAAATCTATGCCCCTACTTCAAGATCGGAGTCATTAAGAATGCTTCTAGCCTCTTCAGCTAAGAAGGGTAATAAGCTGTTTCATTTTGATGTCGATGTGGCTTATTTAAATGCAGACTTACAGGAGGAAGTCTATATGACACCACCACCAGGTTTTGAAGGAGACAAGCCAAACCAGGTCTGGCGCCTACACAAATCCATTTATGGGTTGAAACAGTCCGCCCGTAATTGGAATTCCTGTTTAAACGATGCTCTAGAGAGCATGGGGTTCAGAAAGAGCGCAGCAGATGCGTGTCTTTATCTAAAAGGCTCGGGATGTGAACAAGAAGCAGTTTTGATATTTGTTGACGATTTATTATAAAGTGGAAAGGATGATAAACTTGCACAACAATTTGCCACAAAGCTTGGAGAAAAGTTTCAGATAAAATCACTAGGCAATGTATCTGTTTATCTAGGAGTTAAAATTCAGCAAGATGAAAATGGTAACTATTGGCTTAGCCAAGAAGCTAAAATCCAGCAGTTGCTGGAAAGGTTTAAAATGAACAACTGTGCTGGTGTTAAAACCCCAATGGAGTTAAGTTACACAAAGGATGCTCAAACTGAGCAAAAGGCAGAGTTCTGTAATCCCGGGGTTTACCAGTCAGCGATAGGCAGTCTACTCCACATTGCACAGTGGACTCGGCCCGATATAACATATGCTGTCAACATGCTGTGTAGACAAGCTGAAAAACCATCAATGCATGCTTGGCAAGGAGTAAAAAGAGTTTTAAGGTATCTCCAAACTACCAAAAGCTTTCGCTTAAAACTATCAGCAGAGGGCAGCACACAACTTGAATGTTGGGCCGACAGCAGTTGGGCAGATGCTGGACCAGATAGAAAATCAGTGTCAGGAATGGCGATAAAATTTGGAAATGCACTAATTGGTTGGAGATCAAGAAAACAATCACTTATAGCTTTAAGTTCAACTGAATCTGAGTTCAATGCGTTATCAGATATATGTAGAGAACTGGAATTTTATAAGCAACTGGTACAAGAATTGTTTGGAGAATGTTCCCTACCTATCAGAGTGTGGGAAGACAATCAACCTTGTATTAAACTAGCTAAATCAGGTCAATTCAAGGCGCACACAAAACACTTGGATATCCGTTATCAAAATGTATGCCAAAGTGTAAAACAAGGTTTAATTGAACTAAAGTATTGTCCAAGCCAAGAAAATCTCGCAGACGGTTTTACAAAAGCTTTGAGTCCGCAATCTCATAAATGTTTCTGTTCAGGTTTAAATTTGTATTAAGGTTGGTACAGCTCAGTGTTACGAGCGAGAGGGGGTGTTGCTATCAAAGGGTTAAAAGAGTAGCAGAAACGCTCTAATCACTGAGCAGCTGGAGGTCATTAGGCTTCCAGGAACATGAGTCTGTATAAATAGTCCCCCTGTTTGTTTGTTCTTCCCCTTCTCCTTTTGGGTGTGTGTTTTGCTGAGATGTGTGGTTCGTCGCCAGGATTGTTTTTTTGGTGTTTTGTAAATAAACCTTTTTTTTTGATTCACAAACCGCATGCTCCAGGACTCCTTTTTGGGAAGATGCTGCCTCTCCTGCCCTTCTTAGCTGCTGCGCGAAATCCTCTGCCGTGGTGAGACTTTTAAAGAAGAAAGTGCACTGGGCATTTACATTAAACTAATTAAAGTTTAATGGGACAGTTTTTCATTTGGTTATAGGTGTACACAATTCTCCCAGATTTGGAGATACTGCAAGCTCATCTCTAATTTGTTTTGCAGGATTTGTCTCAAGGCAAATCTAAAAAAATGTAGTATAAACACTGACAACTGAGAAACACTGGCCTGAGAGCTCTCCAGTTGGGGAACAGCCTTTACCAAAGTTTTCATGGACTTTGAAGACACTCGAACTCAGGACCCAAGGGAGAAATGTGCTAGGAGGAAGGTACGCTTGGCAAATCCACACCATGATCAGCTCCTGCCTGGAAACCCATGTCCCCACTGTGGAAGGACGTGTGGATCCAGAATTGGCCTCCACAGTCACTTACGGACTCATTGTTAAAACTGTGTTTATGGAAGACAATCTCACTCGGCTACGAGTGATTGCCAAAGAAGAAGAAGAGTCAAAAAAATAAAAATAAAAAATTATCCAGTAGCACCTAGAGACCAACTAAGTTTGTTATTGGTATGAGCTTTCGTGTGCTCATCTGTTTTCTGTATTTCTGTCTTGCAATAGTTTAAATAAAACTCAGTTTCCTCCTTGAATGAAAGTAATATTGGTTTAAGAAGCACTAATACTGGACAACAGAATTTGCAACCTGAAACCTCCAACTTAAAACATGGGTGTTTTGGTGTGGCAGTAAGTGTACTCTGGAACTCCCTGCCACTTGAGTAGCTGAGCTCACATGTCTATATGAATTTCTGAAGCTTTCCCAGTGAGCCAGCACATTTATCAGTGAATTCTTACATTTGGTATTGTGCAGCAGAGGCCCTTTGAACCTGTGAACAGATAGGAAGAAACTGTGATGAAGTGTTTTGTGGGGACAAATCACAAGAGTCACAAAAGCGATTGTGCTGATTTTGGTAGTGGGCTGCATGTGCATGATATCTGCTGGAGGGGCAACCCCCCCAACCTATACATAAATTCCTGCAACACCCTCCAGAGCAGGGGGAAAGAA